>NW_027187391.1:27930569-28093243 GCF_028583685.1 Petaurus breviceps papuanus
AATACTGTCCACTGGTGAGGGACAGTGCTGTTGTTGCAGGGGTCTGGGAGCCTTTCTGTTGGTTCAGAAGCCCTGAAGAAGGATTTTCTTGTTGTATGTTTACAGAAATCCTGGGAGAGGGCTTTGCTAATGTGTTCAGGGGTTCTAGGACTGTTCTACAGACAGAGGATAAATTCATGAAGGGACTGGCAATGTATCTTGTGGCTTTGCTAAGCCTTGTCTCCCCAGGAACTAAGATTGCTGAGAACTTGCCTCGTGTCAAGATGAAGAAAAGACCTCCATTTGGGTATTAAGTGCTGTGTTTAAACTTGATGTAACTCTGGGGTAGTGATCCAGGGGTGGGGAACTTTTGACCTTATGTTTGGAAACTAATCTCCATTTGAGAAGAGGGGCTTTGTGGTGGACTTAATTAAGGTATAGCCTAGGGGTGGAGAAGTATTTAGGACAGAGACTTTGTAATTGATTGAATGATTGGAAGGTCCTGGGGTGGGGTAGTACTTGGAGATTATTTAATCACACTTAGTAAATGCTGTATTTTGAATGATGTCATGTTTTGATCTTCTCTGTTCTGGGTTTGTTACTGAATAAAATAGAGAGCACCTATGCTGGTATTATGAACCTGGGAAGTTGCCTTTCTTTTGGCATTACATTATATTACACCACTGTACCACTTAGTCTTCTGGTCATGGAAATTATCAAAGATTACCAAATCATTTGAATTAATCTTAAGAAAATATATAATCCAAAGAATATGTGACCTCACTGATGTGGGTACTCTCTATAGAGCTGCAGATCATAAACCATTCATGCCTGCCCTTTTTATATGATTCCATATCCTCCCATAATAAGTTCAACACAGGAGATCCATACAGTTTTCTCAGGACTTTTCTCATATTCTCTTGCTTTACATAGCTGCCATTAGAAAATTCAGGCAATTGACCAATGATCACTCACTTTCATTTGGTCAACCCATTTTATTCCAGTCAAATATTTCTTTGATGGCATTTTTTATATGACTTCTCCTACATGACTCTTTATTTTCATTGTCTTAAAACCTGGTCTCAATCTACCATATGCTTCTCCTTTGCCCTTTGGGTGATCTTCAACTTCACTTATTAATGGATTGTAGTGTCCCATGACTTCCAGCATTACATCATCATGGGAAAAATATTGGTGTTATAAAGATAGACCTCAGGGGTGGCTAGGTGGTGCAGTGAATAGAGCACCAGCCCTGGAGTCAGAAGGACCTGGGTTCAGATCCAGCCTCAGACACTTAACTTAAAAAATAGCCATGTGACTTTGGGCAAGTCACTTAACCCAAATTGCCCTCCAAAAAGCAAAAAAAAAAAAAAAAGGCTTTAACTTTCCCCAGTACTTAAATGGTCAAAGGATATAACTAACTATTCCCAAAAAGAAAAATTGTGAACTATTGACAACCACATGAAAAAAATGCTCCAAATCACCAATAAAAAGATAAATGAAAATAATCCTTATGTTTCATCTCACACCCAGCAGATAAAAAAATATGACAAAAGATGAGGTTAGTCAATGTTGGAGGGGTTACAGGAAGTTTGACACATAGTGTATTGTTGGTAAAAACTGTGAATCAGTATAATCATTTTGTAAACAATGTGGAATTATGCAAATAAAGTAATTAAAATGTCCATCTCTTTGGTCCAGAAATTATGCTACTAGGATTATACTTCAAGGAGGTTATTGTTAAGAAGGAAGTGTCCATATTCACCAAAATATTTCTAATAATACTTTTTGTAGTAATAAAGAATTTGAAGCAAAGTAGATGTCCAACAATTGGGGAATGGCTAAATAAATTACATTATATGCATGTTATAGAATATTAATATGCTATAGTGTAAGAAATATGATGGGGGCAGCCAGGTAGCACAGCAAGTAAGAACACCAGCTTCAGTGTCAGGATGACCTGGGGATCAAGTCTGGGCTCAGATACTTAGCACCATACTCAGAAATAACTGGCTGTGTAACCTTGAGCAAGTTACTTAACTCCAATTGCTTAAAAAAAAATAAATATGATGAACACTAAAAAATATGGAAAAGTTTACAGGATCTGAAAAAAAGAAGTAAAGCCAAGAAAACAATACACACAATTGTTTACAGCAAATGGGAAGAAAAACAGCAACTACAAAATAATCTTTCTATTCTTTCTAAAGAGGGCCATGGGGCTGGGTTGGGTGGAGAAAGGAAAGAATATAAAAGGATATGATAGAGGAAAATATCCAATTAATAAACATAACTATCCAAGTAATCCGTATTATGGATCCAATCAAACATAATTATATACATGAGTTTGTGAACTCATACCTAATATGGAAGTGAACTGATGAATTAAAAAATATTTTGTTTACAAAAAATACAATTGAATTGACACATAAAGATTCATAGAGATTTGAAAGAGGAAGGGGGCAAGATTAAAATGTTTTAGGTGAATTCAAAAGAGAAGGCTGGAAATTATAATCTCAGACAAGTTAATAGTGAAAATAGACAAAAAACCAGGGAAATTACATTATGCTTCAAGGCATCATAGACAATGATATGTTATTAAGAACTTAATATATATTCTCTGAAAGGTATAATATCTAAGTAAAATTAAAGGAAAGTAAACTTAAAGGAAAAGTTCATTGAACTACAGACAATAATAGGCATCAAAACTGTAATAGTTGGGGACCCCAATATCCCACCTTTAAGAGGTGGGTAAAAAAAAAAGATAAACAAGAAAAAAGTTAAAGACATGAATAGAATTTTAGGAAAGCAAAATATGATAAATCTCTGGCACCTTTATTTTTATATGATTTCTTGACCATCGTTCATGAGAGATTTTCTCCAAAATCTTGTCAATATCATGAAGAATAGGTTTTCCCATTCTAAATTGTTTCTTTTTTCAGTGCAACACACTGTTTCGCACTAACCTACAGACATATCTAGGTTACCTCATACTTAAAAAAAAAAAAACCCAAAACTTTCTTTTGAGAGATGTTGTTGAGGCAGAAATAATAAGATTTACCAATTTTTTGGCTATATCGAGTGAATGAAAATAAAAAAAGTCACAGGGGACACCAAGATTGTTAATCTGAGATGGTGGTTCTCAAGAAAACACCAGGATGGCAGTGTTCAAGACAAAAATAGAAAAGTTCAGAAATGAATGGTTTTGGGGGAGAAATATAATGAGCTAAGTTTCAGATATTTTGAGTTTGTGATCTACAAACATGCTATTAAAAATGTCCATGAAGAAGTTGGTAATGCAGGACTGGAACTCAAAAAAAAAAATACTTGTTCTTGAAATATGAATCTGAGAGTCAACAGCATAGAGATGATACTTAAATCTGTTGAAGATGATGAAGTTACCAAAGGAGAGTTTAGTGGGAAAGAGGAAAGGCTCTAAGATTATGATTTAGGATCCACTCACAATCAAGAGACATGTAGTAGATGAAGATCCAGCAAAGGAGACTGAAAAGGAGCAATCAGATAGATAATAGAATAGAATAGAATAGAATAAGTAAAAAGGGAGCAATTTCATGGAAACCGAGGAAGAGTACCCAGAGGGACACTGTGGTCACCAATGTCAAATACAGGTATGGAGTAAAGTTTCTTCAAAGGCAGAGAGATGGAAGATGTAACTGAGTTCTGGGTAAAGTTAATGAGTTAGTTTGGCTTAAAGTTAAAATATCTAAAAGGAAGCAATATAAAATAAGTCCTGAGAGATAGTTTGGAGCCCAGTTATGAAAGACTTTAAATACCATGTTGAAGACTTTTTATTTTATATAGGGCAATGGGGAGACACTGAAGATTTCCTAGCAGGGGAATGATTTTTGCCAGTCATCAAGTTGTTAGAGGCTTAAATTCTTAAAACTGTATCTAGCATGTTCTCAGATGTATATGTGTCTTTCAATTTCTTGGGAATCTCTAAACATATTATCATAGGGCTTTTTTTTTCCATGCTAAGATCTATTTCCCTTACTCTGTTCTTCCTTTAAATTAACATCAAAAGAAATTCTGCATGAACTGGTTCTCCTTTCTTTTGTTAAGTTAATGCTAATTATAACCTTGGTGGATAAGTTGCAGCTTGTTCTTGCCTATCTGATTTTAATGCACACTGGGAGCCAGGCTTCAAGGAGACTGAACATTCTGCTGGCATTGGTATAGATACTTTGTTTGAAAATGTCACATCCAGGATTTTTAAAAATTATTTTTAAAGAAATCCTTCTTTTAAGAATCTTCAACTTCCTAACTAATCTTCGTAATATAAATCTGTGATCATGTCATTCTTCTTTCCCAAGCGTCTTTTATTAAAAAAAAAAATTAAGCTTCCCAGGTAGCTACACTACAAGAATTCATTTGGGTGTCTCAAAGGGAAATTGGAAGAGTTTAAGAAATTCATTCTGCTATATTCAATGGGAAGTATATTTCGTAATGTAGCATTGACTCATGTCCACAAGACAGAGTTATAAAAGATGGCCTGTGCACTCATAGTAATTCTGCACTTAGAAGGGAAAGTATGAAATCTCTTGTACTTATATCTCCATATAGACAGTAAAATTCTCTAATAATGTTCTGTGTGTTGATCTCCTAGTTCTGCCCTAGGAAAATATATTTTCGTCTTATGTGGCTTCCATTACAACAAAGGGGTGCAGCTAGGTGGTACAGTGAATAGAGCACTGGCTCTGGAGTCAGGAGGACCCAAGTTGAAATCCGGCGTCAGACACTTAACATTTACTAGCTGCGTGACCTTGGGCAAGTCACTTAACCCCAATTGCTCCCCCTTTCCCCCCCAAAAAAAGCAATAAATAAATAAATAAATACAAAAAAATACAGCAAAGGAACACATGCCAACACAAGTATAAAATCAACCACATGTGTTTATGAGAAGTAATATTAAATCTAGCAAATGTATTCTTTACCATTTTTTAAAAACACAGTTAAGGGTAAGTAAGACAGGTGGAGAAGGGGCTATCCATTCTTCTTAGCTGGCTTGTTTCTTTCAACACTACTGGAGCAAGCAATGACTATTAAATATGCATAATCACATACCCCCTAGTCTGTCCATTTTGACAGAGATCATCTCTCCAGATCTAAAAGAAGGGCCTTCAGATCAGGCAAACACCAGTTGCTGCTGCCATGATCCCTTTGCTGTCATGGAACAACTGTCACATCTTCTCTTCTCATTCTCTTCAATAATCTCAAAATTCCTACTGTAGCCCATATGTGAAAATCTTTGCATAACCTGTCCAAGGTCTGCTCTTGAGTTACTTTCCTCTCTTCTAAAACTAGATAAATCCCAGACAGCTTCATAAATAATCAACTTCTTGCCAGGGGTCACTTACAATTTTTACATTTACACTTACAATTTTTCAATGCAAAGATTTTAGACACTCTCTTAATACTGTCAACTCATCTCTGGCAAGAGGTCTCAGAAAGGCCCAGTTCAAAAGAAACAAAACGTAAAGTATATCAGAAATGTGTCTTGTATCTTATTGTTGTCTTCTCAAACACATATAAGACTAATAGAATAGATTGCTACATGTTCCCAATGACTGTGTGTAAACAATTTATTACTCCAGCTTACTCAAGTGACATTTTGGAAACAATTTTTTGTTTTGTTAGCTTTTCTCCTGCTTAGACTTCACTCCTATTCTCTAAATTTATACTCTACCATACCACAGCAGCCTCTTCCCCCTGAATTTCACTCTACCTCTAAATTTCTCATACTGGGAAGTACACTCTGCTCTGCAGCCCCTTCCTCTGATTGCCTGATTCTTTCCAGAACTTCTGTTTTAAGTGCTGTGATCAGTCATGGTTTTATTCCTCCCTGGGTTTCAATTCTGACTCTCTGGACTTTTTTACTAATCCTGCAGTGAGTATATTTTCCTTCTCCCTACCCACTATGCTCTTGAGTACCCTTTTGTGTTATCTTCTTTTTCTAGAATATAAGCTCATTGTCATTCCCCAGTTGATAAATTGTCAAAGGATATGAACAGGCAGTTTTCAGAGGAAGAAGTTAAAGCTATCAATAGTTATACGAAAAAAAGTCCAAATCACTAATAGTTAAAACAACTCTCAGGTACCACCTTACACCCATCAAATTGGTTAAGATGACAGAAAAGGAAAATGACAAAATGCTGGGGGAGTTGTGGAAAAAATAGGTACATTATTGGTGGAATTGTGAACAAGTCCAACTATTCTGGAGAACAATTTAGATCTATTCTCTAAAGGCTAAAAATGTGTATACCCTTTAACCCAGCAATATCACCACTAGTTCTATATCTCAAAGAAATAGAAGAAAAAAGAAAAGTGTCCATATGTACAAGAAAAATTATACCAGCAATTTTTATGGTGACAAAAAACTGGAAAAGTCGGGGATACCCATCAACTGAGGAATGGCTAAGTAAATTATGATATATGAATGTGATGGAATACTATTGAATTATAAGATATGATGAATGGGACAGGTTCAGAAAAATCTTGGAAGACTTACATGAACTGATATATAGTCAAGTGAGTAGAATTGAGAAAACAATCTATACTGTAAAATATTATAAATATAACCAACTCTGAAAGATTTAGTAATTCTGATCAATACAATGATACCCCCCAACTCCAAAGGATTCATAACATAAAATTCTATCCACCTCCAGACAGAGAACTGATGGATTCAGGGTATAGACTGAAACATTTTTTCCTTTGTTTTTCTTTCTTTTTTCCTAGAACATGACTAATTTGGAAATATATTTTTCATGACTTTATATGTATAGTAGCATTGTGTTTCTTGCTTTCTCAATAAATGGGAGAGAAAACAGAGAGATAATTTGGAACTGAAATATATATTTTGAAAGAATATAAGCTCTTTCAAGGCAGGGACTGTCATTCTTTCTGCTTGGATTTTAACTTCCCATTAATAAGCACAGGCCCTCAATAAATGGTCAATGAACACTTATGGAGCTGATTTTTAACATTAGACATTTTTATTGATAGCACATTGTCCTGTGTGATGTCAAAAACATCTAGAAAAATCTAACTCAGATTATTTTGGTTTAATTTGGATATTTATATCTTAACATTTCTCCAGTGCTTTTTTGTTGTTGTTCAGTCGTGTTCAACTTTTCATGATCCCTTTTGGGAGGTTTTCTTGGCAAAGATATTTGAGTGGTTTGACATTTCCTTTTCCAGACCATTTTATAGATGAGGAAACAGAGGCAAACAGGGGTAAGTGACTTGCCCAGGATCACACAGCTAGTAAGTGTCTGAGGCTGGATTTGAATTCACAAAGATGAGCCTTCCTGACACCAGGCCTGGAACTCTATCCAGGTCTGCTCCACCTAGCTGCCCCCCATTTCTTTTTAGTCACTATATTTTCTCTGGGAAAATAAAGGGATCTAGCTCAAGCACTGAATCCCTTTCAGTCTCATCTTAAAATGGAATTTTGATGTGGTCTAGTGACCATTTCACCCCCTAGAACACACAGTAAGGGTTTAAGAAATGCTTATTGACTGACTCATTAATCAGATGGTATACACTGGTGTGGGAGGCTGAAAGTCTGCTTTCTGTTCCAAACTGTCACTTATTTGCCATTGGCTTTGGATAAAATTTTTATTTTTTTTTTTTACCTCTGCTTCCTCCTCTATAAAGTGAGGCTATTGGACCAAATAACCTGTGAGGTGTCATCTAGCTCTGAAATTCTATGAAATTGTCTTACAAATAAGTCAATTCTTTAAATATATGGAATATATACTGTATTTCATGTGTAACGACATTATATAAGAATATATGTATTCTGATATGTGTTATTGCATATGAATATAAGTAACATCTTAAGTATCATAATATAGTCTGTATATACTAAATGTATCATATGTGTGTATGCATGTATGTATTTCTTGTCACACTGGTTCCTGAGATATATCCTAAGGAGAGCCTACTTTGGTCCGTATTGCTGTAAAGTTTTATGACTTTGGAAACCGTTTATCTATTGTCTGCCTCACATAGCATCACTGCAGATTGCTAGGAGACAGTAAATGTTTTTACAAGCAGAAGGCCTTCACTTTTTCCTACTGCTATCTACTACAAGGATTTGTAGAACTACTAGTCCAAATCATACTGTTTTTATTGCCCCGAATCAATGGTTATATTTCTAAAAGCTCTAAAATACTGAAAGGAGAAATATCTACAGGAAAAATCTAAATCTGCTAAATGCCATTTAATCTGCCAGGCATGAGTACTGGATTATTTGAAAAGAGGAGTGAGAGCAGGACCATGCATCCAGCTTTATCTCTGAACAAAGAGATATGATCAGATTGCTATCACAAACCAAACAGGCCCCTGTGACCTCATATCAACCATACATTGCTTGCTTTAAACAGAATAAGAAAGTGAAACTGCTGCTTTGGACTTTCTTAACCAAACCATAGCTGAACAGGCACACTCTCTCAGAGTACTCCCAGATTAAAAAAACTCTCTTAGTTTGCTAATTAAAAATTGAGGACATTGCTTCTAGATTAATTAACATTCTGTATAGGTATCTTCCCACCTCTCTCTCGGTCCCTAATATTCTAATAATTTGGTTACTGTAATGAATTAGTAACAAAAACCAGGAATTGAACTGATTAGGGAAATTGTTCAAGGAAAAGAAGATGGTCAACCACATATTTAGAAATATTCCTTCCCTTCTTGATCTCAAAAAAAAAAAAAGGTCACCAATTATAATACTTTTGTATTACTAGCCAACAAGACAGCTGAAGAGAGTGGGCAAAAGCAAAGAAAAAAGCTGAGAAATTTATTCAGGATGTCATAGCTGTCTTCTATTCTCGGCTTCAACTATGGTTTGGCATGAGATCCAAGAAAGAGTCAGGTTATTGCTGGAGTTTTTGATTCTTAACCTGTCATATGTGAATAGTTTTATTTCTCACCAGCATCAGTATCAGGTTGTTAGGACTAATAAAGCTCTAGTTCTAAAGAGACCTTCAGATCATCTCTGCAAGGTAATAGAAATACAATGCACAAAATCCAATTACAATAAAAATAAATATTCTAATGGTAACCTCCCTCTGTCTCATTATCCTCAGCAACAAAATAGGATCATGTTTTTCCCTTCTCCCAAGAGGCAAAATATGCAAATAAAGGAACGAGGCTCCCTATTGAATAAAGTCACTATATCAATACAATACGATTTCTATTGTTGGCATGTATATATTATGTAAATTCTGACAACACCTTGTATTACAAACAACAGACATAATTGTACTGTGTTTCTTTTATAGCTGGTAAAACTAAGCATGAGAAAGTATGTAAAAGACACAGGCTGGGACAGGTGAAAATGGCAGAGAGCATTGTAAGGAGGTAGACCAGAAGGTTTTGAAGTAGGTCAAAGTGACCCAGGTGAAGTGGAAAATAAAAGTAGTGGGGAATTTTATAGGCAAAAAGAAAATTCTTGTCATTTGTGTTGGAAAAAAAAAACCCCACAGAAGTATGAGAATTGGGATAACAGATCTCTTTTACACATAGACCTATTTTGAAAGAAAATGAGCTGGACAGTGACATAAAGGTTGGTAAGTAGAGGGCAGACAAAGGAGACTTCTGCTAATATGTAGAGTAGTCCTTTCCCTCAGAGGAAAAAGAGAAGCACATTACTCCATTTAAATTTAGTGGGTCTCCTGTCCTCATCTGTAAAATGTGGGAATTGGATTAAATGATCTCTCCATTTTGGCTCTAAAATTCAGTGGTGCTTTAAGTCCTATACATCTCAAAGGACACAAAGTTTCTGAATTTAGATATAAAGACTATCTGCTGCTGGGAAAGACTTCCTCCTTTGAGTGTAACGATAAACAACCACCACCATGATGCTGATAGCAGTGGTATCACTAGCATTTATGTATCACTTAAAGGTTTGCAAAGGAATATACATGTGTTATCTCATTTGAAATATTGTTGTTCTGCACACACAACAACATTGTGAAGTAAGTGCTATTATTATCCCTATTTTATAGGTGAGAAAAAATGAACCTAAAAGAGGTCAAATGACTTGCCTTGGGGGACATAGTGTCAAAGATGGGGCATGAGTGGGAGTCAAATCTTCCTGATTCCAAGTCAATTGCACTTATGTTGTATGTCCCCTCCCTTTCAATATGCCTAAGGAAAAAGAGAATATGATAAAAAAATTACAACTAGTTTTCTGTATGGAAAGAGGAGATATAGATCTAATAAAGAATATGGACTAAATGATTATCTGTGTTTTTTAAAAAATGAAAGAAATTTTAGAAAACACCAAAATTAAAAATTAACAAAGCTTCCTTTGCTTGTAAGTCTAACATCCCAGAATACTATTTTATTCAATTACAAATTTAGCATCCCATTCCTCCAGAATAGCTATGAATATAACTTGATCTAATCACAATCCTTTGAGGTAGAAAGCAAGCAGCTTAAAATGAGGGACAAAGTGCTATGTTATGACATAAATCTGGCTAGATTTGAAGTGAGATGACCTGGATTTAAATCCCAGTTCAACCACTTATTAACCGCATGACTTTAGGTGAGTCATTTGACTTCTCTGACTTGCAATTAATCCTCTGAAACATGAAGGTATTGGATTAGATTAATTCAAAGATATCTTCCAGATTGAGATCATGTTCATCTCACTTTTCCATAAGGAAACAGTAGGATTTTCTGGAATATGGAGAGACTTTCTTCAATTGATCAGCAATCAGTGGATATTTATTAAGTGCCTACTATGTGTTGGGCATTATGTTAGGAGCTAGAGATAAAAAGATAAAAATTAAATTGACCTGCCCTTGAGGAACTTACATTCAATTGGGGGAGACACCAGATATGATATAAGTTTATATAAAATAAGCATCAGATAACTTTGGGGGAAGGGGAAGGTGCACTGGCAGCTGGTGGCATTTGAAATTCGCACATCCAGGCCTAAAACTCTGATAGGCAGTTGGTGATATAGGATTAAAGGTCAAAAGGGAGTGTAGGGCTAAATATTTTTGTCTGCAAGTTGTCTGCACAGTGATCGTAACTGAACATATGTGAATTGATGGGGTGCCAAGAGTAGACAAAGAAGGACCAGGAGATATATTTCCATAGTTAGGGGGCAGGATAGGGATAACGATCCAGAAAAGAAGATTGAGAAAGAGCAGTCACACAAAGAGGAAGACAACCAAGAGAAGCCAAAGTTACAAAAACCTAGAGAAGGGGGCGTATGCAGAAGGAGAGGACAGTCAGCAGTGTTAAATGTTGCAGTAAGGTCAAGAAGGAAGAGGTTTCATAAAAGGCCACCAAATTTGGCAACAGATTTTTAGGGCCTTATTTGTAGGAGAACCTTATTTTTTCTAATTGATTAGTAGAGAGCAAGATTACAGTAGAAAGAAGTTATATGTGTTTCTATGTGGTTTTATAGTAGCTGAACCCTCCCTGTAGTTCTGTAAACCTTTTGTTCATATTGCTTGTCACAATTCTTGGCACACAGTAAGCACTTAATAATTTTTTTTTATTCATTAATATCTTATTGGCTCCTCATTTGTATTTCCCACAATGATTTCAAAACTTCTCTTCTCAAAATTACAAGTTTCTGAAATTATTTGTACATACTAGAAAATTCCTAACTATATTGAAAGGACATTTATGAACTCCATTTCTCACAGTGTTAGAGGTCAAGGAAACCACTATCAGGGAAAATTTCCCAGATGACTGTGTATGAGCCCACATGATTTTGAATGAAATGGCTCTTTCAGAGAAGAGTATATGAAAATGCCAGAATCTGGGAAAATTTGGTACTATCATGTTAAATTTAATTTGTGATTTAAAAAATAATTACATATATAGAAGCACATAGCTTCATATACATACTTCATTTTTGTACCTTGAAATATTCATTTGTTTTGATAACTATTAAATTTATGATTAAAAAAAAAACTTAAGTGACAGAAGAAGGCACTATAAGAATCTCATTCAGGAGTCCAATGTGATCAAAATGAGATGATTGGAGTGCTTTTGAACCTAACCCTCTCTCAGTCTCCTTAACCCTGCTGAAAAGATTATTATCCAACCAGAGTCCAGGGTAGATGATGGTACCATGGTGGACTCATACTCATCATTCTGGGAGATGTGATCCAGAGAATTTCCCTGCATGAACAAGGTTCTTTTGACCCTCAAAACTGTATGAATTCACCAGAGGTTAGAATTCTCTTTCCAACATCTTTAGTCTCTTGACATCTCTTGGCTCTTTCCATCTATAAGTAAGTCTCTCCTGTTCTAAAATGTCTTTCCCTTTGATCAGTCCCTAGCCTAGATTTCATGACCTTCCTAAGCCATCTGTATTCACTTCCTTTCTAGCTCAACTACTAACTCTCTGGCCTGCCACCTTCTTCTCAGTTGCCCCAGAGATGCTTCCACTCCTGTGTCCCTCTTCTTTGAAAAGTGGGTCCCTGACCACTGTTCATACTCACTTCAATGCCAGCTCTACTTCTGACTCTTCAGGGTTTTTTTGCCTCTTCCTTTCACTTTTTTTTATCACTTCATCAGAAACTTTAGCTCTCAAAGGGTACCCTTTTTATTCCTCCCTTATAAGGGAGGAACTACCTTCCAGTTCCTTTTTTATGTATAGTGTTCCCTCATAAAAATTGTAAGATCCTAGAGGGTAGGGACCAGTGGTATGTTGGTAAATGTTTAACAACCAGCTCTCTGAAAATAGCAAGACACTTTTAAGTTTAATCTTTATTATTGATATCTCCTTTATTATTTTCTTAAGTCTAGACAATCAACCAAACAATATATCAAGCTTTATTGTTAAGTGTTTGTTAGTTTCTGAAGTCTAAGTGCTCACACTGAAAATTTAGTAATTGATCCAGCTCCAGCATATCCTTGCCTGATGTGTCTATCTTTTTTGTTTGTATCTATGTTCTTTGCACTTAGCACAGTGCCTGGCATATAGCATATACATAATAAATGCTTTCTCTTTCTATCCCTCTACCCAGGTACCATATCCAGTGACACCTCACCCTTCAATCTTTTTGCTCTTTTTTGCTTTTAAAGTTCTTGGTGGAGTAGTCTATACTTCTGTCTCCATTTCACTACTCCCTTCCTCCTTAAACCCTTGAAATATTGCTTATCTCCCCACTAGTCTAATGAGACTACTCTCTGAAAGGTCAACAACAACTTCCTAATGGACAAATTCAATACCTTTTTCTCAGTACTCATTGTCCTGAATCTCTCAGCAGTATTTGCCATTGTGAATAAATCTCTCCTTCTGGAAATTCTCTTCTCTCACAACTTTTTTAATATTGCATACTCTTGGGTTTCCTTTTACCTCTTTAATGACTCCTTTAATTCTCCCTCAATATCAACATGGTTATTTTTTATGTGCTAGAAAATTGGTCAATTTTTCTTCAATGAAAGGATGAAGGGTCAATGTCAATGGACAAGTCGGTCTCCCAAAACATAGGTTAACATTATTTCTGGTAGGAAATTAGAGGAAGTGGTTCAGTTTCTGAAGAGAGAGTTTATAGAAGTGTAGCAGAAAAATAAAAGACTTTTACAGGAAGTAGAGAATTAGGGAAAAGAAGAATTCAATATGACACACATTTTGTGAGCTCACATTTCATGAGCAGAAAAGCTCTACAATAGGTAGAGCTATAAACATTCTTTAGGAAACATAAGATGTTCAATTTTCAAGTTGTTAGTTTTGTTTTTAAATTTGATAGGTTTTCAGGAAGACACACTGAAGAAAACTAAAGATTTAGATAGGACCACATGGCAAGAAATCAATGAGGGAAAGATACAACTCAGAATTTCCAGCTTATAAGGCATTCCTGAATTTACGCAACTGAATGAGATCACTTACATAGTAAATAATGGAGGTGAAGAAATGTTGGCCAAATTCCAATTTGAGTAATTTTCATATAATAAATGAATATGAATTACACTCTATAATATTCTCTGGGAACTTTCAGGATGAAAGATGACAAAAAGTAAACATGAAAGTTATCTTCAGGCAAATAATAAAAGAAAAGGCATTTAAGAATAAAAGTAGCTCCTGTAAGTATTCTGGGAATTTCCACTTAAACACTATTTCTGATTACATAAGTAACCTTTGAAGTACCACACATAGATGTACTGCAGAGTTGCCAAACACTTTACAATGGAATTAGAAAATAATCTGGAAAAAAACTAAAATAATAAAGTCATAATCACATTTTCCCTTAACTTATAAAAATAAACATAAAATTTTCAGACCTACATTTCATTTCCTTTAATTTGTTTCCAAACAAATTTGCTTGGCAAATTCATGGAGTATAGTTAATATTGTGAAAACAATGTAGAATTGGTTCTAGGACTAGTTTCTCTGACTATGTGCATTAACTGTAATGGATCAGAAAAGAAATTATATGTTCCAAAGAACTTTACTGTTGTTAATGGCTTCTAATACAATGATAAACATAGAACTATACACACAGTTTCTCTCTGGGTAAAATATAACACTGAAGGATAATGCTTTTCATCTGAAAATAAAAATACTTATATCCAACATTTATGCCCTTGAAAGAAAAATAAAAGATTTTTTTATACACTGTGATTGTTTTTCCTGACACATAAAAACAGACAGGGGGTGTGTGTGGGGGGGGGCGGTGTAAAGAGAGAGAGAGAGAGACAGAGAGAGAGAATATAGTTTTGGTTTTGTTTTTGTTTTCAAACAAACTGCTGCAGTCTTTGAAGGGCTAACTGCTGTCCAGGCACAGTATGGCTAAATTTGATTCCTTTTGATTCTGATAATAAGTAATTGGCCAGGAATGACTAGAAAGCTACTTAATTTTGGGTACCATTGACAACTAAGTTTAAGAAAAATCAATAATGCTGGATGCGGTAGGGAATACTCATATCCCTGCTACTAGGGAGGCAGAGGCCAGAGGATCACTTGAATTCAGTAGTTCTGAGCTTCAGTGGTGTTCACATTGTTTGGAATTAATATGATGAGACCCTGGAAATTTAGCACTACCAGACTGCCTAAGAAGGGGAAAAGTAACCCAGGTGAGAAATGGAGCACGACAGAGTTACTATGCAGACTAGAGCGAGACTAGGTTCACTGAGAGTAATCCCTGAACTTCCAGCCTGGCAAACATAGGGAGACAGGCTTTTGAAAAGAATTAAAAAAGAAAAAAAACAACAACTTACTTCAATAGTTACAAATATTTTCTGAAAATGTGTCATTTTCAAAGTCTCATCTTTGGGTGAAAACTCAACTAGCAGTGCAACAGAGTGGGAGCAAAGTTCAAAATGGAAATTAATTCTGAACCTCACTTTTTCATCTCTTAAAAATAGTGGGCTAGGAGCAGCTAGGTGGCACAGTGAATAGAGCACCAGACCTGGAGTCAGGAGGACCTGAGTTCAAATTTGAGCTCAGACACTTGATACTTATTAGCTATGTGACCTTGTGCAAGTCACAACCCCAATTGCCTTCCCTTCCCCCTTCCAAAAAGACAAAAAAAAACAACCCAAAACCAGTGGGTTGGAATCTAATGAGGTGGGGAGCATGGGGCCTCAATGCCACATGTGATGCTCTAGGGCCTCAAGTGAGGCCCTTTGACTAAATCAAAACTTCACAGAACAAATCCCCTTAATGAAAGGCTTTGTTCTGTAAAATTTGGACTCAGTCAAAAGGCCACACCCAAGGACCTAGAGGGCCACATGTGGCATCAAGGTTGCAAGTTTACCATCTCTTGTCATTAGATGATCTCCAAGATCACAACCAAAGGCAGAAAGCACCACTTGGGTCACTTACAACCAGAAGTCATTTAGTATGATGCTCATCCAAAACATGAATCCTATTTAAAATATAATTGTTAAATAAGTGGTCATCCAGACTCTGTTTGAAGATCTCAAATGATGGGAAATTCACTGCCTCTTTGGAAGCTTATTTTGTTTTGGAAAAATTCTTAACAAGTAGGAAGTTTATCCTTATATGGAATGAAATCTACTTTTCTGTATCTTCACATAATTGATTCAATAGTAGTCCTTTGTATATGACAACCCTTGAGATATTTGAAGATCTGTTCCTATAAGTCTTATCTTTTTCCAAGCTAAAAATTCTCCCCCAATCTTTCCAAATGATCGTTGTTTGACATGATCTCTTGATGGGATCTTGAAGGGATCTTCATGATCCATTACCCTCCCAGCCACCCTCCTCTAGACACGATCCAGCTTGTCAATGTCTCTCCTAAGATATAGTGCCCAGAACAAGACACAATACTCTTATGTGCTCTCTCCATGGAAGAGTAGAACAGGATTATGATTTCCTCATTATACTTCCATTATTGACATTTTATTTTGCATTAGTTTTTTTGACTGCCTCATTGGGTATACAAATCCTGGCAAGTCAAATCAATTCAATAATATTAAAAAAAAATTACTATAAGCCAGATACTATAAAAAGTACTGAGGATACAAAGAAATGGGTTGGGGGGGGAGAAGTACATGCTCTCTAGGAGCTCCAGCCTAATGGGAATACAGTATGTAAATAATTATGCACAATTGGGTATAAACATAATAAATTGGAGAGAATCATGGAGGGAAGGCACGAGTATTAAAGGGGATAAGAAAAGAGTTTTTGTAAAAGGTGGGATGTTAGCTGGAACTTGAAGGAAGCCAGGAGATGGAGATGAGGGGGAAGGGAATTAATTCTAGGCTTGGTACACAGCTAGGGAAAATGCATTTAGTTGGGAGACAGAATATTAAGGAGGCTGTGTTACTGGATCACAAAATACATAGATTATAGTAAAGTATAAGGAAATTGGAAAGATAGGAAATAATAAAGAGATAATAAATAAATAAGCCTCAATAAAGAGGCTTAAATATGAAATAGAGTACTTTATATTTTATCCAGGAAGCAACAGTCACTTCAGTTGACTGAATGACATGGTCATCCCTATGAGTTAAGAAATGAATTTGATGGACATGATTGAGGAGAGACCTGAGGCAGGAAGGCAAAGGCTATTGCAATAGGTCAGTTGTGAGGTGAAAAGCATCTAAATCACAGAGGTGACAGTGTCAGAGGAAAGAAGGGGTTATGTAAGAGAGATGTGACAAAGGTATAATCTATAGGACTTGGCAACAGATTGGATATGGAGAAAGCATGACAAGAACATCTAAGCTGTGGGACTTGGTTATTGGGAGGATGTTGGTAACTTTAATAGTAATTGAAAAATTTAGAAGAGGGAAGGGTGAGATAGTGAATTTGTTTTTAGTTATGTTGAATTCAAGATGTCTGCAGTACATCCTGTTTGAGATTTCCAATAGGTAGTTAGAGAAGCAAAACTGGAGGTCAGGTGAGAATTTAGAGCAGGACAAATAGCTTTGAGATTTGAGAATCTCAGAATAAAGATGATAATTGAATACATGGGAGTTTACAAAATCACCAAGCATAAAATTGTGGAGGGGGAAGAAGAGAGAGCCCAGAACAAAGCCTAAAATTAATGGGTATGAATTGGATGAACATTCAGCAAAGGAGACTGAGGAATGGTAAGAAATTCTCTAGAGTAGTGTCACAAAATCTCAGAGAAAAAGAGTATCAAAGAAAAGGGATGATGAACAATTTCAAAGGCTGTAGATGAGGATGAAGGATGGGGACTAAGACAAATATTTTGATTTATCAAGTAAGTGATCATTGGTAACTTTGGACAGAGCAGCATCAGTTGAATTATAAGGTTAGAAACCAGAGAGGTAAGAAGAGGGAAAGTGAATGCAACAAATTATAGTGTATTTCTCAAGAAGTTTACCTAGGACGGGGAGGATGGAGGGATCAAGTGATGAATTTTTGAAGGTAAGGGAGACATGAGTATGTTTGCAGAAAGCAGAGAAGTAGTCAGTGGATAGGGAGAAGCTAAAGAAAAGTGAGAGTGTAGGGATGATAGAGAAGATAGTCAGCTTGAGAAGACTGGGTGGAATGGGATCCTTTTTATATGTAAAAGAGATTGCCTTAGGAAGGAGAAGGACTACCTTTTTGTCACAGGGATGAAATGAGTGATAGTGCCAGAAGTCATTTGAGTGATGTAAAATGAGGTTTAGAAGATTAAGAAGAGCTCCTATGGAATGGGCTTAATTTTTTCAGTGCAATATGAGGCAAAGTTCTTGAGCTAAAAGAGTGTGAAGAGGGGTATTCATAGGAACTTTGAGAAGGAATGAAAAGGTTTGGAAAAATTGTCATGCTGAGTAGGATAATGAAGTGATTAGGAAGGTGTAAAATTATTGCCTGACTTCAGTGAGGGCCCAGTTGAGATTATATAACATAAATTTCTTCTGGACTTAATTGGCACAGTTTCCTGATTTTTTCCAGGTTTGTCCAACAGAACATGAGTAGGAGGGATGGCAACAGATGGTGGGAATCCAATAAAATTCCAAATCCTTTTTTACACGAACTGTTTTATCATTATATCTTATTCTTCCTGAATTTGTGCATTTGATTTTTTTTTAACACAAGCATACAGCTACTTTTTTTGGTCTGTACCTATGCTTTCATTGAAATAGGGAACTTTTAGGTAGCACAGCGAGTAAGAACACCGGCTCCAGTGTCGGGATGACCTGGGGATCAAATCTGGGCTCAGATACTTAGCACCACACCCAGAAAATAACTGGCTGTGTAACCTTGAGCAAGTTACTTAACCCCAATTGCTTTAAAAAAAAGAAATAGGGAACTTTTGGTGAGGAAATTCTCCATATCAATTCAATGTGGCACCTGTTTTAGATTATAATTTGTAGTGTGAGAGAGTTGCTGGAGCCTCCTGAGAGATTAAACTATTTTTCCAGGTTGACATAACCAAAATGTGTCAAAAACACAATTTAAACATAGTCCTCCCTAACTCTAACATCTGTATTCTATCCTATAATCATGTTCCTGTCTTTTGGGGGTAACTAGTTTTCTTTATTCTACATTTTCCATTCCCCGCCAAAGGGAGATGATTCAGCCCTGGTTCTTCTCTGTTTTCACTTACTCAGGTAATACTGGTTTATTTGTTTTTCTCCACTAAAAGAAATGGTTACATTGAGCAGGTCATCTACACCCGCTCTCATAGTGCTTGGCATATAGTGCCTGTTTAATAAAGGCTTGGTGATTTATTGATTTATTAATTAACTTATTTGAAGTTACATTTACTAATACATAGAACAAATAGAAAATTTGTAAATATCTCAGTTATATTTTTTCTTATTAACATTAACACACCATCCTAGATTTCCAAGAAATCTTAGGATCATAATTCTGCCATATGGTGCATTTAATGTCCCTCTTACCAAGTTAGAATTTCTAGAAGAAATGGTTAACACACTGCATGACAGAATTATGATTGTAAGACTTCTTGTCAATCTGGAATGGTGTGTTAAAGTTAATAAGATAAAATTTAACTGAGATCATTGCAAAGTTTCTGTTTGTTCAGCATATGAGAAAATAACTTAATCAATCACCAAGCCTTTATTAAACAGATACTTTGTGCCAGGTACTGTGAGATTGGGTGTCATACAGTGCATCATTAATTTCTTCTGGTTTCAGTCCATCTGCAAACTTGATAATAGGGAGAGTTCTGATTTTTATGAAAGTTAGCGATAAAAATGTCAAACACGATAGGGCCAAGGACAGAACTCTGTGGCACCCTTCTGGAACTGGATTCCCTCCCTATGATTGACATCAATTCAATATCAACACTTTTGTTCTTCTAAGTTAACAAGTTCCAGACCCAACTGAATGTAGTATTGACCATTCCACAGCTGCCCATCTCATTTGTTAGGGTGTCAAGGCAGGCTTTGCCAAATATCTTGCTGAAATTCAAGTATACAATGTCCTGAACTATCCCAAGTCTGATGAGTTTTCCATGATAGGAATTTCAAACCTTCCTCACAGAATACTTTGTTTTATTGCTTATGTGTTAACCATCTCTGAATTTTCCTGTTTTATGTGATATAAGCAGAACTTTCTACACTTTGAACTCAGAACTTCCTACTAAAGACCTCATAAACATTCATATTAGTAACAACCTCCAGTGGTATTCACCTTATAATTTAGAAGTGACCCTGTCTTCTTAACAGCAATGTCAGCAGAGTATAAACCCTGGTTAATTCTACCAGACTTAAAAGACTTTTAATATGGCTTAAATAATGGATGATAACTGTTTTCCAAGGTTCAGTTTAGTTCTTAGAGGCTCATCACCAGGTTGGCCACTGGCTGATTATTTGTTTGATAACGTCAGATCCTAAGAATGACTTCCAAGTAGTACAGGGGTTGCATTCTGCATCAGTGGAGATACTATTGATACTAAAATATTGTGGTTATTTAAAGTAGTTTAGTATTAGTAGAAGATGCTTTTCTTGTGTTTTAAACACAAGGTTTTCAGGCAAGGTAGTAGGTAGAAGTAATGTAGAGGAGGCAGGAAGGAAGAAAACAAGAGATATTCACATACATAAAAACAAAGATCAGGAGTAGAATAGGTTTGGGAAAGTATAAGTCTATATGTGTATCTATATATCTATAGCTATAGAGAAATATATCTAAACTTTATTGTGGCCTTTTGCAGGGGTTGAGGGAGAGAAAAAAAGAACAAAGTAAAAAAGTACATAGCAGAGAACAAAAGAAAACTCACAATGAAGTAAAGAAAATATGGATAATTCTCAACACAACTAGTATTATTTATCATATAGGCTTTCTTGAAATGAAAATTTATTGTTACATATTTTGAATACTCTCTTATGTTCTGCTATGCACATGACATTTTTTTCTGTCCAACTTTGTATTTAAGTTCCAGTATTTAAGTTTATGATATATTTTTGTTTTTTCCCTTTTTGGTATTTGTGTTCTGGCATTTGAGTCTAAAATAAAATTTTGAAAAAAACCCCACAAGGTTTTCAAGCTCATGCTAGTGATTAAGAAAGGAAAGCAAGAAACAAGTATTTATTAAGTGTCAACTGTGTACAAGACTCTATACTAAGTGCTTTACAAATATTATCTATTTAATCCTTACAATAATCCTAGGAGATAGGTCCTTTCATTATACACATTTTATAGTTGAAGAAACTGAGGCAGACTGAAGCCAAGTGATTTGCCTAGGGTCACACAATTAGTAGGTATCTGAGGTTAGATTTAAACTCAGGTCTTCCTGACTCCAGGCCTAGCACTGATCCCCTGTGACACTAGTAATGTTACTGGGTCTTTTGACTCTTAACTAAGGTTAAAGCTGGTCACCAAGTGGCAAATTACTTTGCCACAGTGACCTATGATAAACTGTCTACTAAATCATAGAAGTACTGTGATTGGTTGGTTGTTGCCCTTTGTTACCAAAGAGGACAAAAATGACATCACTGTATTAGAGTCAAGTTACAATGTGTCTGATTTTGGCTGATCAGACTGATATAAGCTCAGAATGCTCTACCACAGGTTGGGCACAAATAGTCATGTGAACATTTGGGGGTGAATTCTCTAAATGTGTACATCTCACATTTCTTTTGAGCTGCTTTAATTCTTCTTTGCTCATAGAGCACAGCTCCTTCTTTCATGGTAGCATGCTATGCTGGGTAGTCTTGTGCCAGTGTCTCCCATGTCACAATCAATTCCAAAATTCTTAAGAGAGATCTTGAGAGTGTCCTTGTATCACTTCTTCTGATCATAATATGAGCACTTGCCCTGTGTGAGTTCTCCTTAATGTAGTATTTTAGGCAATCATTATTTTTGGCATTCTATTGTAGTTGAATTCTCTGCAGTAGAGTTTGAATGCTTGGCAGTTTAGTTCCAGAGTCTGGTATCTTATCCTACTGGGTGATCTTCGGAATCTTCCTAAGACAATTCAAACGAAAGCAATTCAGTTTCCTAGAATGGTGCTGGTAGGCTGTCCAAGTTTCACAGGAATACAACAATGAGGTTAGCACAATGGTTCTGCAGACCTTCAGTTTGGTAGTCAATCTAATAACTCTCCTCTCCCACACTTTCCTTCAGAATCTCCTAAACACTGAGTTAGCTCTGGCAATGTGTGAGTCAACCTCAGTATCCATGTGTACATCCCTAGAAAGTATACTGCCTAGGTAAGTGAACTTATCCACAGAGTTCAAAACTTCTCCATTTGCTGTAACCAAAGGCTTCACATATGGGTGATGTGGAGATGACTGATGAAATATCTAAATTTTTAGGCCAAAATTAGCACAAGGAACAGCAAAATGATCCATACTTTACTGCATGTCAGCTTCAGATTCTACATTAAGCACACAATCATCTGCAAACAAAAAAATCATGCACCAATACTCCCTCCACTTTGGTCTTGGTTTGTAGCCTTTTTAAGGTGAAGAATTTATCATCAGTGCAGTAACTGACCTTGATGCCATGTTCATCCTCAATGAAGGCATTTGACAATATGACTGAAAACACCATGCCAAAAAGTATGGAAGCAAACACTGTTTCACTCCATTGGTGACTAGGAAAGTGCAAGAGCATCTTCCACTATCCAAAACCTAGGCAAGCATGACATCATGATATTGACATACAATACTGATGAACTTCTCTGGGCAGCAATGAGATTTGGTAGAAGGACTGGGATCTGTATTGGTGGAAGAAGTAATCACACCTGTAACAGTTTAACTATTGAAGTAAGAAATATTGATCAATGAGTCAAATATTAGCTAATATGGGTTGACATAAATAGAAATCCTTGAATATGAAACATTCACAAAACAATTGCCTTTATATATACTAGTGTCACTTAACAGACTGAAACACACTCACAAAGTGGGCAATATTGGAAGAGTGAAAATAGTGGGATGGGGGAGAATTGAAGAGTTCCTTTCATAGGAACACAAGATCTTTAGACCTAGAAGATACCTCCTTTTATAGATGAGGAAACTGAGATCCAGAGAAATAAAATAACTTGCCCAGTGATATATTTCTAGGTCTGTAGACCACCAAACCCATTCTCTTTGTATTGTACCACCTTACTTCTCTCCATATAGAGTTTTATATTCTTATCAAAGGAAAAAAGGGATAATAATCAATGTCTCTGGCCAACAGCTTTCATACGTTAGGCTTCCTAGCCCATTATCACTTTCACACGTGAAATACTGCCCCATTAACCAAAAACTTACTTCAATAGTTCTTGAAATGATCACTGATCAGCAAGCTAACCAGACTGGTGACTTCTTAATAATGAATGTCTGTTTTGCAAGCTCAAAGTTGCCATTCCAGTGTGGGTTAGTGAACTTTGCTCTTCCTTTCTATTTTTTTTTTCCTATTCACTAGTGATTTCTCAACTCTCAAAGGCAAGTATAAGAACAGACTTTTTATTCCTTTATAGTTATGAAATTACACTTACAGCTTCTTATCATTGAACAATCTTTACAGTTTAAATTATACCTAATCTGGCTTTTTCATAGGGCTTATTGGGGTCTTGAAACTCCTGCTACTTTTAGTAAAATTAATTCATTTGGCTTACCCACCAGCAAGACATCTTACCCAATTCCTAAAGAATAAATCAAATCCTATGTCTTCAGAAAGCCTTAGGGGCAGCTAGGTGACACAGTGAATAGAGCACCAGCCTATTCAGGAAGATCTGAGTTCAAATCCAGCCTCAGATACTTGAAACACTTACTAGCTGTGTGACCTTGGGAAAGTCACAACCCCAATTGCCTTGCCTTTCCCCCTCCAAAAAAAAAAAGAAAGAAAAATAAAGCCTTACATTGTTCATCTAAAATTATCGATGGCAATAAATATGCCAATTCCTCCTATAGCATTAGCCATATTAGATATGTGTGTGTATGTGTGTGTGTGTGTATTTTGTCCCATACTCTTAGTGAGGATGCCATTAGACACATCCTTACCCTTTACAGAGAATTATATTCAAAAGGAACAAAGACTCATTACCTCACAAGTTCATCAAGTTGATTTAGTAACTCCCCAGATCAACCCACCATATATATGAGTATTTGCCAATGATATATCATCTATCATAGAAAATAGACAAGAATAACATGGAATGAGAAAAGCATAGAGATAGTTTGCAATTTCTATTGTTGGAAGGATACCCACATCAATGAAATTACCTATTCATTGAAGAAATATTAAAGTGCATATGTGTCCATATTTGTGTGTCTTAGTAAACTTATTTTACATAAAATCATTATATTATCTCACTGTACTGTAGTATTATTCATTCTAATGAGTCCAGGGTCAAAGTTCTCATTCACATATGGGTCCATTATCTCAATCTACCATCTGGCCATGGATGTGTTCAACCACAACTAGATGTTTTTTCAGGTATTGGTAAAAATAATAATTATAATTATAAAAATAATATATAAATTATATAAATATATAAATATAAAAATAATAATAAAAATAGCTCTTATTTACATCATGTTTTAAGGTTCTCAAAGCTCCTTTCCAAATATTATATGAAAGAGCATTTATGAATCTGCACAAACTATTCTTTACTACTATAAAAACAGTTTAAAATTCTGAGAGGAACAAACAGCAAAATTACTGAAATTATTGTATATAGAGAAAAATATACATACATAGAGAGAACATATATATATATATATATGTAGAGAGAGAAAACATGTATATAAAGATATACAATATGCATATGTATGCATATGCATACATAAATGTATGTAGGTATTTTATATCAGACATGTTTACCCCCAAACTAAAAGGTTGCCAAAGCCTATATTTAAGTTCTATGACTTTGTAGAACATCTCCATTTCTTTTGTTCCAGGTACCTGATGCTGTCAATGCCTTGTGGCTTTCTAAAGACCTTAAATGTATGTCCCATCCCTACATCTTTCTTTGCAGAAAATGCTCAGAACATTTAAATTATCTCCCTACAAATACAAACATATACACACAAAACTCCCTTACTACCTACACCTTAAGACACCCTCTGATTAAACTAATTCACATTGTCATGTGAATCATTCATGGAGTAAAATCTCACAAGGGGTGGTCTCATTTTATATGAGATTATTGTAAAGAATATATAATAGACTGTGGGAGAAATGAGGAGGATCTTTCTTATGCCCTGCCATTATTAACTCAAGCATTTCCCACTCCCTCAGGTATAGAAATAGAATCTTAGTGCTTGAAGAGGCTACAGTACAATTTCCTATCCCCTCTACCACCACCGTGACTACCACTGCCCCTTTCTCTGTCCCTTCATGGATAAGATTGTTTATCAGAAGAGCAAAGGTGAATAACATGGTCCCCCACTTTTTTTCCCTTCCATAATTGAAGTACAAGGTAGGATGACCTTTTCTGATTTAATTCCAAAAGCCTGATATTAGTTTTTTATCATCTGTACTTTCAATCATCTAGTGTTTATTGTCTTCTCTGGCACACACAGGCAAATCCATTTATTAGTAAATGGATTCAAAAGTGACTGAATTCATAACTTCTAAATTTTTAGTCCATTGCTTAATCATTCAAGCCATGAAAATTCAGGATGCTGTAAACTTTCAAAATTTGGTAACATCTTGTCAAAAGACATTCTCACCTAAAAGCTGAAGTAAATAGAAACTAGGCAAGTTTTTATTTCCTTCAGATTGGGTGATTCAAAGGGTTTCCCCAATTTCCCCCTTCATTTTCTTGGTACCATATGGAAACTGATGGGAAACTGTCCTGCTCTTTAATATTATATTAAAACACCATCTTTTACTCAAATGTCTTAAATATTGGTTTTTGAAGTCCCAAGTCTTGTTTTATTTTTTTTTAATTTAAGTTTTTAAATTTGAAGTCTCAAGTCTAACAATCAATCACTAAGTATTTATTAAATCCATATTATATGCCAGGAACTATGCTAGGTGCTGACTAGTGGAAATCAGCTATATGAAAGGAACTATCAGAGACTGATTTTAGAACATACTGTCCTATGGTATTTGAAATAGATACTTCTTTTTGTGGCATGTATCTAAAAATTCATATGCAGGTGTTTAGAACTGCAACTTATTTGATAAAAATATAAACTTTATGGATTCAAAATATTACCTATAGACAAATGCTGGAGAGGATGTGGGCAAACTGGAACACTAATGCATTGTTGGTGGAGTTGTGATCTGATCCAGCCTTTCTGGAGAGCAATCTGGAATTATGCCCAAAGGGCTATAAATTCTTTCATACCCTTTGATCCAGCAATACCACTCCTAGGGTTATATCCCAAAGAGACCATAGAAATGGGAGAAAGACCCATATGTACAAAAATGTTTATAGCAGCTCTTTTTGTTGTGGCAAAGAATTGGAAATTAAGGGGGTGCCCATCAATTGGAGAATGGCTGAACAAGTTGTGGTATATGTATGTTATGGAATACTATTGCGCTATAAGAAATGGGGAGCAGGCAGTCTTCATATTTACCTGGAGAGGCTTAAAAGAACTGATGCTGAGTGAGAAGAGTAGAACCAGGAGAAACTTGTACACAATTACAGACATAACGTATGTGTGATGACCAACTTTGATAGACTGGACTCTTCTCAACAATGCAGGGATATAAGTCAATCCCAAAAGATGCATGATGGAGAGAAAAACATGCATACAGAGAAAGAACTAGAAAGAACTAAATTTATATCCAGGTGGAAGCAAAATACCTGATCTTTTTCGTTCTCTTATTTGATTTTATGTCCTCTTTACCATTTTTCATTCCAGCTGATACAATCCATCCTTATAACCTGACCATTGTATAATGTGAAAGTATTTACAGATCCTATACTTGATTATAAGCCGCCATGGGGGGGGGCAGAGGGGAGGGAGGGGGACAAAATGTGAAATTCAAGGAATTGTGGAATTGAATCCTGTAAACTAAAAGGAAACAAACAAATTAATAAATTAAAGAATTAATAAAAAAATAAAAAAAATAATTCTCCAAAAAAAAATTACCTATAGACAGGTGTTGACTAGTTGTTACACAATTAATATAAATTAGATGTGAGAAGAACAAAATAGAAAGAGGGTAATTAGCTCTAGGAAACAAGGAGCAAAAGGGTATAAGGAATAAAGGATTCATAATCAATCAATGAACATATACACTTAAAATTTTAGCATAAAAAGAAGATGCAGGCCACAAGGGGAGAAATGCAGAGGAACAAGATACCTAAAATGGAGAGAACATAGTTGGCTGAGAAAGCTGAGTAAAATGAGTATAATGAAGAGGACTATGTAAATAAATCATATTTTGATGTATGCTTTTTGTATATGTATGTTCTTTTAAAGTCAATCATAGGGGCAAAACATAGATTGAAAATGAAGAGACACAGCATTAACTAGTTGGGGAAAACATCTCAATGTACCAATTAGACTGAGCAACTTTTGAAATGCATTCGATAAGCAGCTTTATCTATCATTAAGTCAAATTCTGCAACTTCTTACTGAGCATTTATCATTTGCCTAACATTGCTGTGAAGCTGATCATTTCCATTGTCAAGAAAACTGCGTGGACTTATGAAAAATCCAGGGCTGATTGTGACTAAGTAAATGTTAGCCTTAATTTTTAGTCATGATATAACTCCCTTATCAATACACTATTCCACATTTTTCTTTCTTTTAATTTTTATGTTTATTTTTAGTTTACAACATTCATTTCCACAAGATTTTGAGTTACAAATTTTCGCTCCGTCTTTCCCCTACACACCACCCCAAAACAGCAATCCCACTGAATACCCCCTTCCCAAATCTGCTCTCTCCTATATCCTCCCCTATTCCCCCTCCAACTTTCCAGTAGGGCAAGATAGATCACCATACCCCAGTGATTGTATATATTATTTCCCAGTGCATGTAAATAATAATAATTTTTTAAAAAACATTTGATTTTAAAACTTTGAATTCCAGATTCTTTTGCTTCTTCCCTCATCACCTGCACTTACTGGGGAGATAAGCAATTCAATATAGCTTGTACATTTGCAGTTACACAAAACATTTCCATAGTGTATATATTGTGAAAGACTGACTATATTTCCCTCCATCCTATCTGTGATAGTAATGGCAATTAAAGATTCCCCTGTATTGGCTTGGTTTTCAAATTGATTGTGTTGAAACCCAGAGCTTGTTGGTCCCAGCTGTGGGATGGACTTTTTGATGTGAAAAGAAAGTCCTGAACTGGGAGGAGCTGGTGACGTAGATTTGGAGAGACAAGAGAGAGGCGGAAGATCTTTTTGGAAGCAGCACCTCGTGAAGAGAGAGAGACTAAGAGAATTGCTGGTGGCCGCTTTGAATTGCCCTGGACTTTTGAGACCTGCCCCCTGAGCTGCCAAGGACTGAGGAGACATGGCTGTTTTGCTGGTACTTTGTCTGTTTTGATGTTATTTTGCCAGATTTGTCCACTGGTGAAAGACAGTCCTTTTGTTGAACAAGTCCTGGAACCTGGCTGTTCGCTAAGAAGCCCTGAGACTGTCCTGCAGACAGAGAGTGAATACTGTCCACTGGTGAGGGACAGTGCTGTTGTTGCAGGGGTCTGGAGACTGTCCTGCAGACAGAATGAATACTGTCCACTGGTGAAGGACAGTGCAGTTGTTGCAGGGGTCTGGAGACTGTCCTGCAGACAGAGTGAATACTGTCCACTGGTGAAGGACAGTGCTGTTGTTGCAGGGGTCTGGGAACCTTTCTGTTGGTTCAGAAGCCCTGAAGAAGGATTTTCTTGTTGTATGTTTACAGAAATCCTGGGAGAGGGCTTTGCTAATGTGTTCAGGGGTTCTAGGACTGTTCTACAGACAGAGGATAAATTCATGAAGGGATTGGCAATGTATCTTATGGCCTTGCTAAGCCTTGTCTCCCCAGGAACTAAGATTGCTGAGAACTTGCCTCCTGTCAAGATGAAGAAAAGACCTCCATTTGGGTATTAAGTGCTGTGTTTAAACTTGATGTAACTCTGGGGTAGATTCAATTGTGATCCAGGGGTGGGGAACTTTTGACCTTATGTTTAGAAACTAATCTCCATTTGAGAAGAGGGACTTTGTGGTGGACTTAATTAAGGTATAGCCTAGGGGTGGAGAAGTATTTAGAACAGAGACTTTGTAATTGATTGAATGATTGGAAGGTCCCGGGGTGGGGTAGTCCTTGAAGATTATTTAATCACATTTAGTAAATGCTGTATTTTGAATGATGTCATGTTTTGATCTTCTCTGTTCTGGGTTTGTTACTGAATAAAATGGAGAGCACCTATGCTGGTATTCTGAACCTTGGGAAGTTGCCTTTCTTTTGGCATTATATTACACTATCCCACCTCACTCTTGTTCTATTTTATACTTTGACCTTGTCCCTTTTCAAAAGTGTGTGCTTCTAGCAACCATACCCCCCAATCTGCCCTCCCTCCTATCACCCCCCCGTTATCCCCTTCCCCCCTATTTTCCTGTAGTGTAAGATACCCAATTTAGTGCGTGTTATACCCTCCTTAAGCCAAATTCAATGAGAGTAAAGTTGACCCATTTCCTTTTGCCTTCCTGTTCTTGCCCTCCATTGTAACAGCTTTCCCTTGTCTCTTTTATATGAGATAATTTACCCTATTCTGTCTCTACCTATCTCCTCTCATTATATTCCTCTCTCACCTCTTAATTTTATTTTTAAATATCATCCTTCCTATTCAATTGATCCTGTACCCTCTATGTATACCTGTACACATATATACACATACTCATATATGTATTCATAAGCACATATATCCTCCTATATAGACATATATGTATGCATACATATATATGTATATATCTGCATATACATATATGTTCCCTTCAACTATCCTCATACTGAGAAAAGTTTCATAAGTTACAATTATGGTTTTTTTTTTAAGCAATCGGGGTTAAGTTACTTGCTCAAGGTTACACGGCCAGTTATTTCTGGGTGTGGTGCTAAGTATCTGAGCCAAGATTTGATCCCCAGGTCATCCTGACACTGGAGCCTGCGCTCTTAATCGCTGAGCCACCTAGCTGCCCCTTATCATTTTTCCATGTAGGAATGTAAATAGTTGAACTTTGTTAAGTTCCTTATGATTTCTTTTCCCTGTTTACCTTCTCATGCTTCTCTTGCTTCTTATATTTGGATGTCAAATTTTCTATTCAACTATGGTTTTTTCATCAAGAATGCTTGAAAGTCCTCTATTTCATTGAATAACCATATTTTCCCCTGAAACATGATACTCAGTTTTGTTGGGTAGGTGATTCTTGGTTTTAATCCCAGCTCCTTTGACCTCTGGAATACCATATTCCAATCCCTTCAATCTCTCAGTGTAGAAGCTGCCAGATCCTGAGTTATCCTGATTGTGTTTCCACAACATTCAAATTGCTTCTTCTTGGCTGCTTGTAACATTTTCTCCTTGATCTGGGAACTCCAGAACCTGGCTTATAATATTCCTAGGAGATTTTTTTTGAGATCTTTTTCAAGAGGTGTTTGGTGAAGTGTTTCAATTTCTATTTTGCCTTCTGGTTCTAGAATATCAGGGCAATTTTGCTTGATAATTTCTTGAAAGACGGTATCTAGGCTTTTTTTTTTTGATCATGGCTTTCAGGTAGTGCAATAATTTTTAAATTCTCTTTCCTGGATCTATTTTCCAGGTCACTGGTTTTTCCAATCAGTTATTTCACATTGTCTTCTATTCTTTCATTTGTTTGGATCTGTTTTATAGTATCTTGATTCCTCATAAATTCATTAGCCTTCATTTGCTCCAATATAATTCTGAAGGTATTATTCTCTTCAGTGAGCTTTTGAAATTCCTTTTCTATCTGGCAAATTTGTCTTTTTAAGGCATTCTTCTCCTCATTGGCTTTTTGGGCCTCTTTTGTCATTTGGGTTAGTCTGTTTTTTAAGGTGTTATTTTCTTCAGTCAGGTTGTTGACTCTCTTTTCATGATTTTCTTGCATCATTCTCATTTCTCTTCCCAATTTTTCCTCCACTTCTCTTATTTGGTTTTCAAATTCCTTCTTAACTTCCTCTATGGCCTGTAACCAATTCATATTTTTCTTGGAAGCTTTTGGTGCAGGAGTTCTGACTTCGTTGTCTTCCTGCTATTCCATGCTTTGATCCTTTTAGTCCCCCCAAAACTTGCTTGTTCATGTTGCCACTCAATTACTTGACTTTTGAACTTTTTTGCCACAGTAGAACTCTGCTTCCAGAGAGGAGAGCTTTGTCCCAAATCACTGGGCTTTTTGCAGCTGCCAGAGCTATTAGTTGGGTTCCCTCTCTTCAGCCCCTACAAGCTCTGGCACCTGGTCACACACCATAGGACCTCTGCCCAAGACAGGGATCCAGACCCAAGCAGGTTAAAGCAAGAGTGATTACCCTCTGAATGGTTGCTTGTTCCCCCTACAGTCTGCAGGCCAGGAGCTCTGAAACAGCCATGTGGTGGAGGCTGCAGAGCTGCCATGCCTCTGCCACTTCTCGACCCAGGGGGCAGGGGCCAGACCCTCTCCTCTGTCCCCCCCAGTTCCAACAGAGTTCCACAGTGACCTTTTACTTTTTCTTTGGCATTTATGGGTTGATAATTCTGGAAACCGCCACAGTTGCTGGTGATCTACTCTCCCAAAGTCTGCTCCAGCCACTGCTGGTCGAGGGCCACCCTGAGGCTAAAACCAAGGGCTTACACGGGGGTTGGGCTTTGTTCCCAGAGCCCTGCAATGGACCCTTTCTGCCAGCCTACTGGGCTGCCTTCAGTGGGAGATTTGTTTCTCTCTGTCACTTTGTGGGTTCTGCAGCTCTAAAGTTTGTTTAGAGTCATATGTTATAGATATTTGAGGTGGTTATGTGGGGAGTTCATGGAGTTTTCTTGCTTCTACACTGTCATTTTCTATCCCACTTTTCATGGTGCCTCTTTCAAAACTTTTCATCTCTCCTCAGTCTTCTCTTGCTACCCTTACTTTCTCAGCCAAGAAACCCATACTTTACTGAAAAAATTGAGGCTATTCATCATGACCTATCTCTTCTCCCCTCTTCCTCATCTCCTATTGCTCAGTTGCTGTCTTCCACTTTCTCCTCATTCATCCCTATTTCACATGACAAAATGGCCTTACTTCTTACTAAGGCTAACCTCCCTTCTTATTCAAGAAATCCCACTTCATCCTTTCTCCTCTTATAGATTGCCCCTTTGGCCTTCCCTACTTTTTCATTTATTTTCAATTTCTCTCTCTCTGATGGCTCATTTCCTAGTGCCTAGAAACATACCCTTAACACCCTTATCCTGAAAAGACCCTTATTTGATCCTTCCATATTCACTGTTGTCCAGTATTCCTTCTGCCCTTTTTTATCTAAATTCTTCATAAAGGCCATCTACAATGAGTTCCTCCACTTTCTCTCCTCTAACTCTCTTCTTAATCCTTTACAATTTGACTTTTGACCTTATAGTTCCACCAAAACTTCTCTATCCAAAGTAATTAATGGTCTCCAAGGGCTTTTTCTCAATTCTCATTCTCTTTGGCTTCTTTGAAGCCTTTGACACTGTTGATCATTATCTCTGACTTGATACTCTCTTCTCTCTAGTTTTTCAGGAAACCACTCTCTCCTGCTTTTCCTCCTACCTACCTGATGGTTCCTTCTCTTTCTTCTTTACTGGATTGTCCTCCAGATCATGCCTTCTAAGTGTAGCTGTTCTTCAGAGTTCTGTATTGGGCCCTCTTCCCTGCTCCCTCTATACTACTTTCACTTGGTGATCTTTTCAGCTCCCAGACATCTTAAACTGTATTTTAGTAGACATCATAAACTCAGTATTTCTAAAATGGAACTCATTATGTTTCCCCCTACCTTCCACCACTCTTATCTTTCTTATTGCTGTAGAGAGCAACACTATTGTAACCTAGAAGTTATCCTGAATTCCTCACTCTCTTTTACCCCTACATACAATCTGTTGCCAAAGCCTTTTGATTTCACCTTTGCAATATCTCTTGACTATGCCCTCTTCTCTCCTCTGACTCTGCCACCACTCTAGTGAGATATTTATCACCTCATGCTTAGATTATTGCAATAGCTTACTGGCAGGTCTATCTTCCTTGTCTTTCCCCAGTCCAATCCACTCTCTATTCAGCCATTAAATGATGTTTCTAAACCATGAATCTCACCATTACCCCTTGTAAATTTCAAGAGAGATGCATCATGGGGCAATAGAACAAGTGCTGAATTTGGAATCAGATGTTTAGGTTTAAATCCTGCCTCTAATACTACCTTGGGACCTTAAGCAAGTTACCTAACTCTTTGAGTTTAAGTTTAAACAACTGTAAAATCAAGAGGTTGGACTTGATGACCTTGAACTTTACTTCCATTTCTAAACTTCTGATTCCACGGCTCAATGATCCTATGACTTAACTCCCTGAAATCATTAATTCGTGGGATGACAAATTATTTCCCTTTCATTTCTGATTATTTTCAGTATTTTTATGATCATTTAAAATTTCATTAGTAAGGTCTAGATAGTAAATTGATTCCATCTATTAAGAAGAGGGAATACTATGCCTTAAAGGTATGAAAATTACTAAGATTAGACATAAACTATTCATCAATGGATTATCTACAAAGGATGCAGAGGCTTCTATAATCCACTTATTTCTATCATCAAGTCAGGAAATTTTAATATTTAAGTAAAAACTGCTAAGTGGCACAGTGGACAGAGCATTGCACAGTCAGGAGGGCCTGAGTTCAAATCCAGCTTCAGGTACTTACTAGCTTTGTGACCCTGGTCTAGTCACTCAATCCTATTTGCCTTCATCTGTAAAATGAGCTGGAGAAGGAAATGGTAAAACACTTCAATATCTCTGCTAAGAAAACCCCAAATGGGGTCACAGAGAGTTAGAAACAACTCAATAACAACAAAACAATATTTTAGTATCCCAACTTTGTGAAAAAGATTTCAAAACTCAACATAAATGTTTATTAACAACTGTAAGTACAACAAAATCATTACTGCGAACTATCCAGTTAGAGGAAACTAGTGCAGTATTTTCTAACAAACAATGTAAAGCACTTTTTCCCTCTGAGGTTGTTCTTAAAATATTTAAAATTCCCTTGGGTCATCAGGTTATTAACTTACTGGAAGCCTCCAGTTGAAGCAGGAAATGCCCTTAATGAATCGTTTATATAATACATAAACTAACTAGAGGATTCTGTGTTTTGACATTCATTATCTCCATATATAGCAAAATATAGCACTTTTGACTGCAATTAATTTTAAAAGCAAGGTGTGATGCATAGCCATTGATAAGATTATCTGATCAAGTGAAAGTCATGCTCAAAGAGCAGCTAGAAATTTTAAACAGTACTAGAAATTATGGGATTCTTTGTATTGTCGACCTGATAAGGAATGTAGAGATCATTGTGGTATTTAACATTTCTCTTGCTTAAGTTGTTAATTGCTCAAGGATCTGTGTTTTTTTTTCCTGGTGGATACTTCTACAATCAACATAGATTACAACTCCTCCACAACATAGTCAAGAATCTTTGAGAGCAACTGTGACTGACTAATTTATCATCCAATAGCCAACACAGTAGGGTATAGGTGAGTGGTGGTTGATTCTCCCTTGATAGACATACTGTTGGACATTGAGTTATGGTAGAATGGTTAGGATGGTGAGATTCTGAGTAATGAAAGTATTTCATTTTCCTCCTCGTTCTTCCCTTCCCTACCATTTGTTTGCTACTCATAGCCTGCATTTATTAAGTACAAGTGGGACATCTAGTCTTAATCATTGACTGGGTATTGCCTACTCAAACTGAGACCTGGGAGAGACCTTAGCTTAAAAAGGCCAAGGACTCCCACTGCATCCAGGGCCATCTCCAATCATCCCAATCTATATCTTGTCCCTGGATCTAAATGGCTCTAGAGGAAAAGTAAGGCTGGTGACTTTGTACAGCCCTTCCTCATGTAAATCCAATTCACTTGTATGTCATGGCATCACCACCCTGACGTCATGATCTTTGAGAACTAAGGACAAACAACAACAAAAAGTACAAGTGGGAGGCTTGGAAAAAAAAAACTTTCCAGAAGAGTTCACATGCCACTTCACTATGTAGTCACCCTCCCTTCCCCCACATATTAGTGTTTTCTCCCTTCTCAAATAGTCCTTGAAATTTTTTCTGACATTTCCTTTGCCACTGCTACACCTTTATATTATACTTATTTATTGGTATATATATATCATATCATCACAGTGAAAAGTAAGATGCTTTGGGGAAAGGATTGTTTCATTTTTGTCTTTATTCCCAGTTTCTGACACATAGTAGGCATTTAATGATTTATTTTTTGAACTGGGAAAGATGAGACAACAGATATGTATCTTAAAGGTTCTGGGCACTTCAAGACCTCTACATTTTGGATGCATAGATAGTGGTTTGTATTTAATTTCACATTAATGTTTTTCTTTCCTGTCCCTTTATATAGATGTATCAATAAGTAATATCTGCTTGTCTCAATTACATTCTTATTTGCCCGAGAATAAAAATTAAAAGTCTGTAAGAGAAATTCTCCTGACATAATATCTGTGAAAGATTTAGGGAGGAGTAAAATGGAAGAAAAAATTACAGTAAAGGTAACGTGTATAAGTAAGGATGAGAAAGAATTTCTCTGAAGTGAAATTAACTTGATTAGAAAAGAGTAAAAAAGATGAGAGAGAACAGTGAGTCCTGTCTTCAGAGGATAAATAATAATGGGGTGGCGAACATATTTCATCACACAATTCCATATAAATTATCAGGAAGAACCATCAACTCAGAGTAAGTTTTTGTCTTCCAGGGTGGTCTTAAGAGTCTCCCAGGGCAGTAGGAGCAGCTTACAATTGGTCATTTCTACAGGAAATCTCCAGTCAGGGGTTGAACTTGAAGAGTACCTATATGTAATTTAAACATTGCAAGGGAGTGAAAACACAAGTTGCTTTTAGTGTCAGAATAACCTGTCCTGTGTCTTGAAAAGCTCCTCCTTTTACTTATGCAATACTGTTAATGTGCCCTAAAGCTTCTGAATCTACAGGAGCAAGCTTTATTATGATCTGATTAGAGAAGTTCCTTTTTCTATAATGATCTCTGATTCACTTGGCAGAACACTTGCTGGTTACCTAATACTAACTTGTCTGCTGGTAAAGATGCAAGCTGGACCTATCAAACATGGTTTGACTGGATATATTCCAAACAGAGTCTGAAGTTTCACATTCTAGCAGCATGTGGCTTATTATTTTTTCCACCTTAAAATATGACTTTTTGAAATATGACTTTCTGACTTTGTTCTTAGGGGAGAGACTTTTGCTATTCACTGGTAGCCTAGGGTCCACAAACTGAGCACACTCTTCTATAGATATATAGCATAAATTGCAAAAGCCTACGATCCTTTCCTTATTGTTTCTATATAGCTACCTGAAAACTTCCTGTAGGTAGGCCAAAGAATAAGGTTTTACTAATTGGTCACCACAGTCTTCCTTATACTGTATGATTGCAAAAAGATTTAATACAATCAGGGAAATGGCTGATGTTTAAGGGAAAGACTCTGAAAAATTAAAAATAAGCTGCAAGATTGGATTCTTCACCTTTCCTCTAATTCACACCCTTATTTATCTCAATTAACTCATTTAAATCTTTGTGAACTATTACCTTGATTTTTACAAACCTCCACCCACCAGTTTTTACTCTCACTCTTCTGCTGATTTCTATTCCAAAAAACTGCAGAAAAAAAAAATTACTCTCTCTTCTGTATTCAGACAACAGAAACTCTCTAATTTGTTGCTAGGAAATATTCTCTTTTGCATCACATCTAGGGTAATAACTTCTCTATCAATCTGCAAGAAACTGAGAATGCACTTAGATTTGGTTTCTATATTTCTATTTTATTCATAGTCCATGTGTTTCTTTTTTATTTTAAATGAATGGGAGGTAATATGGTAATAGAATAGTTGGTACATTTCAATCAGGAGAAATCTAGGTTAATATCTGCCTCACATAGCTATGAAGCTATGTAATCACGTTTATATGTATGTACATATATATACACAAATACATGTATATATAATGTATGTATATATATACATACACACATAATATCTAGAATATATATGAGGAGAGGAAAAAGGAGAGGGATATATAGAGAGAGAAGAGTGGAGAACCCCACAACCTCCACATAAATTAGAAACTGCAGTGTTATTAGCATCCTTATTTTTCCAGATGTGGAAAATGAATGATTTAACCATGGCAATCCATACAAATAGTATTAGAGGCAGATTTGAACCTAGATCTCTTCTGAACTCCAAGACCCCTATTGTTACACATAGTAGGGGCTTAACGAGTGTTTATTAACTGTAACTCACTAAATTATAGCCTTTCGTGCAGTTAAAATAGAAAAAAAAATGATGTTTATCCTTTGTTCTTGGAGAGGAGGGTGATGTCTTGACTTGCAAGTGATTTGGATTTAAGTGAGGCAGAGCTGCACAGTCATCAGCCCCACTCTCTCGTCCAGAGTCACAGGAGTCCAGTGGTAAGATATAAATCAAGACAACTGGCAATATCCTAGGATGCAGTGGGGGGACCTTGTCCTTTTTAAGCTAAGGTCTTTAGTTGCCTCAGTCTGTCTGAGGCAACACCCATTCAGTAGTTAAAGGTTAGGTAAGAATTGAGGTAAAAGATAGCCTACTTTGCTTTCACAAAAGAATCAAGGGTGGGGTGGGGGTGGGGGAGAAAGACCCTTAGAGTTTCTGACCAGAACAGAAATAATTATTATTTATATTCATTCTGAGCCATCAAAGCTGAAACAATGAGCAAGTGAAGCTTGGACTGGGGCCAAAGGAAAAAAAATAGACTATGAATATATATCCATACCTACAGATATAGATCTATATACACACATATGTATATATACATATAAGCTACAGAGAAAATGCTATTTTGGAAACATTAAAGTGTTTTCTATAGATATACACACATACATATGTGTGTATGTGTGTGTGTGTGTGTGTGGTGTGTATACAGAGAGAGGAAGGGAGAAAAAAAAAGGGGAGAGGAAGAGAGAAGCCCATAGCCTCCTTATAAATTAGAAACTACAATAAAATTGCCACCCTATTTTACAGATGTGGAAACTGAATGACTCATCTCAGCTCACATAGCTAAATCTGAGAGGAAAAATTGAACATAGATCTCTCCCAATTTCCAAGGTTCCTATTTTTCTACTATACCTACTGCCTGTCATGAAGGAAACAGAAAAGAAATCTTGAATATATGTAAACATATGTGTGTGCACATGTGTATATATATGAGTATAGAAAATATATGTATAAATATATACATTATATATTATACATACACATATGTACATATATGTATATACATACAGATACATACATCCATATAGACAGAGACAGCAGTCAGAGGAAGAGAAGTGTAAGAGAGAAAGTGGGAGGGAGAGACAGAGACAGAGAAAGAACACTAGTTTTGTAAATTTTAAAGTGATATATACAGTCACAACTTTTTCCAGAAGTGTTATAAATGTAGATTCTTTGTCTCTTTTGCAGAGGATTATGACCTAATTCATATTCTACCTCTAATTTTATCTGCCCAAGTCTATTAAGGTAAAGTTGAAAAATAATTATGTATAACACCAGATGACAATCAGGCAATCTGGGGAGTCATGCTTTGATCTGCATAGTATAGTTTTTATAAGTTTGTCATATAGAAAATCACCTTATAATTAAGGACTATCTACAAAGAGGCTAGCAAGACAAAAAAGGAAGGCAGAATTGCTGAGCATGGCTAAGAGGATCAGTTAGAAGTCGGTGACAAAGCGGTTTATCTTCCCATGGTAAAATGCTTGCAGTTTATGAAAGAATAACTTCAGATTATTCTGTACCAAGCACTGGAGTCAGATCAGGGCTTTTTTCTACTGGGTATGGAATGTAATTTAAATTAGATTTAGAATCCATGTGGCTGATCATGGAGTTCAGTGGAATGCTGAGATTAGGTAGCAAAGGGAAAAAAGGCATTCCAGTAAGGTTAGTCTGTTTATTTAAAGAGTGCTACATAAATATGATGTATGAACTAGAAATATTTAAAGTGCTTGACACCCTGATTTCTTTATACACTTACATATTTCTCACATTATACAACTTCCCTGTGTTCAGCTTTCTTATCACTAAAATGAGCTTAGGGGAAGAAACTATTTATCAGACCCTTCAGGCTAAGGTGATAGTTATTTTCATTTCAATAAATTTCTGTAAACATTTATTAAGAGCTTATTCTGTGTCAACCACTGTGCTAGGCATTGGGGTTCTAAATACAGAAACAAAATTAAGCTTTTTGTCTTTCAATAAACTTACCTTCTAGCCTGTGTTTTGTATTCATTATTATTTTGATGTAAATTAAAATATATCGGCAAGATATTTGAAAATAATTCTTTTATGTTACACCATACTCTGCTAGGCAGAGCTATCCTCCATATGTGTTTACAATGGTTGTGTTTCTGCTATCCTACTTGAAAGAAAAAAACATTGATTGAGTATAATTCCCCTAGATCTCATCTTCTTCACCCATTCCTCAATAAATAAAACCATTGTTTTGTTTTTTGTTTTTTAAACAGCAACAAGCAATCTTTTGACAAGTTTGATTTGGGGGTACTAGGCCTTAGGAAGAAGTCAAAGGACAACACCTACCACCAAAGTTTTCCAACTCCACCCTTCTAAACCAAAAATGGCTAAAAATCATACTGAATTTGACAACTGAAGAAAAATACATCTTCCTTTCTATAAAAGGAACAGAATGATAAAAATAAACACAAGAATTCCCTGTCCAAACCATCAATAGAGCCGTACTTTGACATATGGTAGTATTTATGGTTTTCTGAGATCCTAAAAATAACAAGTAAGGGCACCAAGATTTGTTTTAAGCGCCAATTCAGAAAATATGTAGTATCTGAGAGAGGGCAATATGTACATGGTAGCGTTAATGGGGTGAGGATTTTTTTCCACAATACGATTTTTTTCTAAGTTTAATATTGAATGTCAACCATCCATTATGAATGCTTCCTTGTTTTAATGTGAAGCATTGTTCTCACTGTGCCACAAGATTTTATTCTTCATACTAATTTTGTAGAAAATTCCTGAGAGGCATCACAGTCTCTGTCCTGGAATTGCTGGAAACTCCCCAGAAGTCCTAAGAATGTTGGAAACTCCTAAGGCCTTCATGTTTCCAGGTCTTGAAATCATTTGCAGCCTTATGATTAAATATAATGTGGCTTTTAAAGTAGAGCCTAATTGCAGAATATCATCTGGCGCTTAATCTCAAATTGAGAGAGTAGCTATAGATGTTTTTCAAGAAAAAAAGCAGGATTTTATACTTCAAACAACAAATATTTATTCAGTAATGAATCAATCAACAAGGATTTATGAAAAGTCTACCATATATCTACCATATAAAAAAATCTACCATATGCTAGATGTGAGGGAAACAAAGGCAAAAATGAAAGTTGTCATCAATAACCCCATATTCTATGAGCTGAGATAACAGGTACATAAATAAATTTTGCAAAGACAAGATAAATACAAGGTAAATATTTGAAAAGAGGAAGGGGAGGGCAATCTGAAAGGGCTCAAGGTAGAACTTGTTCAGTGTTTTGAGGGAAACAATAGATTCTAGGATGTGCATTCATTCAAGAAATGGCAGACAACTAGGACAAAAATGGAGGTGGAGTGTCATATGCGTGGAACAGAAAAAAGTTCCTGACTATTTAGCTAGCTAGGTGCTAGACTGACTTATTACAAGGAATTACAAAGGTCAGAAATTGGCATTACATAAAGGTAACTTTTAAACAGTTATTTTATTACAGTTTGATTCTAAGTCCAAGGCATTGATGTAGCTAATTTAATTGCTAAAAGTTGAAAGCCAATAAGTCATAAACTTCCTCCATCCTCATTTTGTTTCCTATTAGGCTAGCACTTTTAAGATCATAGCATCATAGATTTAGATATGGAAGGGACCTTAGAGGGTCATTACTTCCACCTCCTTCATGTTACAGATGAGGAAACTGAGACATAGAGAGGTTAAGTTGTGACTTGCCCAGGGTCACATGGTAAATATCTGAGATGAGATTTGACCCCAGTTCCTCCTGTCTCCAACTCAAGCACCTTACCCACTATATTATGCTGGCCCATGCTTCTACATTTACTAAAATTTCTCTTGATTGACAGTATTACTTGTAATATTTAATGTTCTCTTAACTCTCTTCTTAGCTCACATAATGAACACAAGGAGAGTTTTCAGTACTTATGAGGCATGGCTCCATGCCAAGTAGAATCATTAGTTTGTAGGCAGGGTTTGAGTTTGTGTGAGGTGGACCAAAGGCCTGGGCAAATGCCAAGTTGCACAATCTTCACTACATCTGCCAAGCTTGGGATCTTAGATAAATATCACTTTCAGTTCCTATAATCTTTAATTATAAAGTGCTTCAAAAAAAAAATCCACTAGACAAGTGAGAACCAGAGTAGAGATAGAAATAAAATGGATTTTAACAGGTCCAAATGACGCTCCTTAATTCCAATGGTTAAACATCTGTTAGATTCATCCAAAGTCAGTTTTAAAATGTCTAACCTGCCACTCGTTGTTAGAGAAGCTATTTAGGAGAACAAGATGTCCTAAGATTGTGACATGCCAATGCATATTACACAGGGAATCACTTGAAACAACAGGTATTTTTTTCTCTCTAAAGAAACTCTTTCCAATTGTACAGAGTGGAGTATCAAAGAAAAATTTTCCATCATTCGAATGCCTGGGTCACAATGGAGGTTCAAGATTTAAAGAAAAAAAAAACACAAAACTTCAGCTAAAGAGATGAACAAAATCTGAGTGGAACTGTATTTTGTATTCAATCTTAAATGGAAGATTACAGTGAAAATTCATAGGAGAAGAATAAAGTATGGGTGGAGATTGTAGAAACTAAATTTACAATCACTAGTTCTAAGTTGAAAGAAGGAACTGCAATTATAATCTGATTAATGATATCTGGTAACATTTTTACTCCCATTGAATCATAAATGGCAGTGTGCTGGCTATGATTATATTTAGATTTAAAATTACTTCAGGGAAACTAACTTTGAAACTCATGTACAGAAAGTGACTCCACAGTAATATTTTTAAATTACCAGCCAAAAAATAACAAATTCCAACACCCAACCAGTCATATATCTATTCTGAGGTTGGTCTTGAGCAAAATTCAGGAAAGAACTATCAGACCAAAAACAGTCTTCAACTAGTTATCCTGTTGTGTCCATTAACTATGGAATCTAAGTTCATATGATAAAGAATTTAAGTGATTTGAAGTGGGCCTCCTAGCTTTTACTATAATTTATCCAGGCTTTTTTTCTTTTTACTTCCATGTTTGAACCTAGCCATTTCTACTTCCAAGCCTTCAAAGGTACACAACATATTCTGTGACTCAGGCTGAAGACTTGATTTCTGAAAGATCTTAAGGTTTTACTCTAAGATCCTTTAGAACTCTTCAGATGAATTTAAATTATAAAGTCATCTTTTCTCGTTGCTTAGATTAGATGAGGCTGTGTAACAAACAGATTTCAGTTTAGGCAACTGCCTTAGTCTGTAATGACAAATACTCATCTAAGAATTCTTTCTTAGTCCTGAATTCACTTTATGCTGATGAAAATAGTTAAAGTTTCCTATCCATTTATTCTGTGTGTGACCAAAATAGCCATTTGCCTTTCTCGCCAGGGAACTCTAACTCTTACGCAGCGACGGGGTGAAATTCTCACTGTCAATTCATAGCTTTTTCGTCTTATAATTCTAACCAATAGTAATAAAATGAGTGGTTTAAAATGCTCACATGAAATGCACAAAATCCTGTTTAGTTTCACATTACATAGGGGCAGAGAATTCACTGGAACAAAATAAGCTTTTGGACTTCAAGTCTGACTTCTAACGGAAAAGGTAGGTGTCTGCTCGGGACCATTTTTGTATTCAACAGGAAAGCGTATGGGCATTTAAACCACTCTTTAGGTAACACTCTAAATAAGCACTGTATTGGTTGGACTAGATGACCTCTCTGGTCTCTTTACACTCTAAGATTCTGATTCTATAATTACGAGAGACATCCCTTAAGCACACAGACACAAAGTTCCTAAACGATTTGAGGCTGAGAAAGCAGTTTAAGAGTCCACTACAAACCATTTTTCTCTTTTATATAGCTGTCTTACTTTGCTTAACTTCTTTTTAGTATTCCTTTGATTGTAGTTAATTCCGTGCCCATGGTAAATGTCTGAAAGTTGCCAGCTGCAAACTCTGATGTGTTCAGCTTCAGCTATACTCTGATCAATCAAGAAATTGAGTTTCAGAGCCAGTAGTATTTTAAATAATGTTTCTATAATCTTTGTTCTTCGTTAACTCATAGGCTTATTTAAAAATGATAATAATAATAATAATAATAATAATAATAATAACCCTTAATAAGTCAGCAACCCTATTGCTAAGTTTTCTCCTTCTGTATAAAAACTACACCTGCTGGCCTGGTGTGTTAGAATTTGAAGTGTGAAACCATCAGGAGAGGTATTATGTAGGCAAGGAACAAATAGTAGCAATAATGAACAAGTTCAAAGAAATTCAATAGAGATTTCACAACCCTGAGAAGAAAAATGTGCCTAAAAAGTTGAAGCAGCAGCATTCTGGAATTGTGAGAATAACCTCCCTGAATCATATAACTATACTAGCCTTCCTAAGGTCTAAAGTACTCAGACTGATTCGGAGAATTTTGAATGTCATATTTTTCTGCAAAATTCTGAAAAGTGGTATAATAGCAATATTAAAGTCTCTACTGTACAAAATCTAGGCATCTTACATAAACATGTGAATCTGAATGAAGGGTTTTGTAATACTTATCGATAAACCAAGAAATATGAAATTAGAATCCAATAACTGGGAGGCAATTTTGAAGATATTCCCTTTTCATATAGGAATGTTTTTTACCATGTTTTTTGGCAAAGGGAAATAAGAAAAGTCATAGTATCATCCACTGAGGACATCAATACAAATTGAGCAACTCATAAACTTTATACAAATCTGAGAAAATAATTTATTTTCTAAATGTAAAAAAAAGAAAAACGTTCATAAAAACTCAATAGCTTTTATTGTACATAGCAGAGTACTTTGGATGTAATAGGTGCTCATAAACTTATGTTGAATGAATAAATGAAAGAAGAACTTCTCCCAATATCTCACAATTCTTAGACTTGGGCCCATTTAACAGAGCCTAAACTTGCTTTCAGTTTTTTAACATAGCCAGTGTAACAAATAGGTAAATAAAGATGATTAAAGAATCTGAAGCATTCTGCCCAGAATAGACTGGCTTTTCCCAAATTTTTAACTTGCTCAGACACACAGGAAGAGCTTGCTTCTGCCTGGTTTTTCCTAACTGTCCTAAGCATTTAAAATGAAGTCTGCCACTATGGTTATATCCACACATCAGCCATGAGAGCAGAGGATTTTCTTCCATAGTTACCAACATTTATCTCTTTAACAACCACTTCCCTACTCCTAATCATCCTGGGCCAAAAAACTGGGAAAGGGAAATGGTGAAACTCAGGACATAACTATGCAAGGGGAGACTTAGAGAAAGGATATGGAGTTGTATTAGGATCAAATATGGTTCCGGTTCTTGCTCCCCAGTTGATGTTTGGAAGATCTCTTGACCTTTCTAGGTACCAATTTGTTTATCTTTAAAATAAGAAAGTTAGACTAGATCATTTTGAAGATCCCTACCAGTTCTAAATCTGTGACACTATGACCTCAATGAACAGGTTGAGAAACAATATAACCTACTCCCCCCATACACTTATAAAAATCTACTTTCTTCTTCGGAATCAATCCCTTTTGTCTTCACAATAAGGATTCACTCAACTATCTGTTTTATATTCTATAAATATAACCTTTTAGAAAAGATACTTTGGAAAGATTTATTCCACTAAGTATGTTATATTGGTTTAAACAGCTAGCTTATTCTTTAGGATGGAGAGATCAGTTGTTTTCGACATAGTGATTCTGAATAGACAAGAGCCATGTTGATATACTTTCTAACATGGAAGCTGAGGGATAATAGCACGTCAGATCTGGATTCAGAATACCTGGTTTCAAATCCTGACTGTGCTACTCGCTTATCAGTGTGGCATTAGGCAAGTTGCTAAAACTTTGTAACTATGTTTTCTTATATTTTTAAACTATATTTTACATTCTTACACACTTAGATGTGAACATGGAGATTATGGTTTTAGATTAATCAAAATTAACTTTTAATTCATAGTAGGTACTTAGTAACTAGCTGAATTAAGTTAAAAATTTATTACAAATATTGATCTGCAAACTACATTATTTTGCTTATAATGGATTTTCTAATTTGGTTTCTTGTGTTAATTTTCATTTGGTTACATTGTTGCAGAATCTTAAATTTTATTTTTGTCTGCCTCAAAAAAAAATACTATTCAAAAAAATGTCTTAGTGATAGGCTATAACAGAAATGTCGAACTCATAGCCCACTGAGCCAAGTGGTAGCAAAACTCTTGAGTGTGGCCCTAACCAAACTAAAACAAAATTAGGAAATATTTAACGAAAAAAAAATAAAATAAGACATAAGTAATTGTAATTTGTGACTTCTAAGTCAATATGTGGCCTGCAAGGATCCATTAATATTTGAGTTGGACACCATCAAGTTTATGCCAGTGGTGGGGAATCTGCAGACTTGAGGCCACATGTGGCCCTCTGGGTCCTCAGTTGCAGCCCTTTGACTAAATTCAAACTTCACAGAATGTGAATGGACTATACCACTTTCAAGTATAACAAATTCATATGTTTCTTTCTTGATGCTTCTGTTTTTTTCCTCAGAAAATAATCTTTCAGATCTAGGAGTTGGGCAGATTTATTACCATGTAAACCTAGCCAGACACACTGCTTAAGCCATCATATTTCAGGATTACATGCTCTTGCATTTCATGAAAGCATCATCTGACTTCAAACTGTGCGTTGTGTGAGGGTTTCTTTAAGTACTCAATATACAACACAAATCCATTAAAAAAAAATGAAGGGATTTAGTAGGCTAGTCTGGAATAATTTATTATTGATTCTAGTCATTCTAAATGGAGTGAAACAAATATATCCCATTATGTCATTATTTTTCTGTGAGACAATGGAAAGGACCAGATTTTTAGTCTTAGGACATGAACTTATTTAAAAAAAACAATCATGAATGACAATAAAATTTCCCAATTTAATAAAAGGATGAATTTGAAGTAGGAGAATCCTGTTATAAATTCAGGCCTCTATCCTTATCAGTCAGGCTCCCTAATCTATAAAGTAGGGAAAACAGTTTTCAAAGCCCAAAGTGAACAAATTTCTAAAATGGTCAAGTGCTGAATGTCACTTAAAATAACAAATTAGCATGTCTCCAAAGTGGTGGTTTGGAGTCAGAAAATCTAGGTTCAAATCCTTACTCTACCATTCACTACCTTTATGATCTTTGGGCAAGACCTCAATCACTCTGCAACTCAATTTCCCATTTTTAAAATGATGTTGGAGTATCTAGTTTATAATGTCCCATCTACTTCTGCAACCTAGGATCAAGACTTTCAAAAAAATTATGATTATCTAAAAATAACTATTCTACCGAATAAAGTGCTTTTTAAAAGCTTTAAAAGTTTTTGATTTAGGGGTGGCTAGGTGGCGCAGTGAATAGAGCACCGGCCCTAGAGTCAGGAGGACCTGAGTTCACATCCGGCCTCAGACACTTAACACACACACACCCAACAAAAGACTAGCTGTGTGACCTTGGGCAAGTCACTTAACCCCAATTGTCCTCCAAAAAAAAAAAAGGTTTTAATTTAGTTCCTTTGTTTTTTTTTAACTGGAGGAAAAGTATGGTATAGTGGAAGGAGAGCTTCCCTCTGAACCATGAAAACCTGAGCTTAACTGCTGCTTCTGACATGCTGCCTGCAGAACCCAGGACAGGACATTAAACCTTAGTGCAAAACTCTCCAGGATTATAAATTACAGAAAAGTCGCCATCCTGCATTGGGAGTGAGAATTTTCTCCCCTAAGAATCCCCAGCACCATCAAATCACAGATCCTGTCCCTATCCCTTTAAACCCAAATAATCTTTTTCATGCTCTCAGATAGCTTGCTAAATTTTAGTTTAAATAAAATATATTTTTTGGTTACATATTCCCTATAGAATTTGGATATGTAAAGTAGAATGGAAATATGATCTTTATTTACAACTTGAAACAATATAGTGGACTTGGTGCCCTAAAATGCTAAAATAAATAAACAAAAATAAAAAGAACCACACAAAAAATGATGAAGCCACGTTTTATACTAAATTAAAACTTTATTGACTAAAGAACACTCCTGGAAATAGAATTCGATGGACTAGATCTACATACATGCAATGAAGCTGACCATGACAGTAGTTTAACATGGAATGTCAAACAGATTAGTCTGTTGGATTGTACAAAACTGTTTTATGTATGTTGTGCAACAAAATGAAAACTATGCTAAGTATTTCCCCTGTTTGACTGTGATAAACTAAAAAAGAAAAAAGCAATGCATTTGAAGAAACTGGTTGATTTCTCTGGCATATATTTCAAATAAATTAGTTTCTTGTTTACTTTTCAAAACTTCTTCCGGCCCCTGTTGAATTCCAAGCAAAATATAAGTGCAAAGTCAAAATTTCTGAAATCCCCCAGAGATTGAACGGTCAACCTCAGAAAAGTATGCACAATGACAGTTAATCCTGTTCAGTTGTATGCATGGAGTAAGGCAAAACCAAAAAAGACCAGTTACTGCAAAATTCATGTAGGCACACTTAATAGTCCAGCTCTAAGCATTTCTTCTAAGATTCTCACATTAATGACTAAAGCTTGTTTACAGTACTAAAGGTTCTATTGTTCAAGCATCAATGATTATATTTCAGAAAAAGAAAATCATTCATGCCCTCAATAGTGTCACTGCTACGTTAAAAAAAAAATAATTAACAAAACAAGTATCCATAATAGGATACATGGAAAAAAAATTGTGTTTTAGAATTTAAAAAAAGACTAAAGTGTGCTTTTCTTGCACAGCAGGAATTATATAATGTAAACACCATATTGGCCCACACCACAAAATCCATGAGAAAAGTTCAATTCGGAGCACGCTGTGTGTGCATTATTTTTCTGCCTGTGCTTGTGATTTCACACTGTATATGCCTGTACCGATCAATATACAGGATATCAAAATGCACTCTAACACACACACATACATACATGTACACACACACACAGAGACACACGTGATTTTCCCAAAATTAAACATGGTTTGACTCCCTCATGCCAACTCGTAAATTTGTAAGTGGTAGCCAAACTGTTTTAAGATTGTCTATAGGAACAGAAGGATGTGAAAGGTGAGGATTTATATGTGATGGTAGTGATAAGAAAAATGGATATAAAAAAAACATCCAATATATGTCCAACATGGAAAATCTTTTACCTGGCTGAATGATCTGCAAGTATATATGGAAAATGATCTTTTTGGTGGGCCTTGTCTGAAATTTTAATTGATTCAAAGGATATAGGTTATCTGGTTCAAATTCATTGAAACCTAGAAGATCAGACCTAAGAAGCTTACCTTCAAAGTGCAAATTTTAACAATGGAATGTTCTGAACAGGGAAACAATAAAGGACAATCCTACGTCTTTAACTTGTTCAAAAGAAATAACATCATTTTCAGGCAGCATTTTATCCTGACAAAAGTGATTTCTTAGTTAAACAGAAAATTATTTTGCAACCAACACTTTACAAACAACTCACATATATAAAACCATTCTAGGGAGAAGAAAAAAAAAAAGCACCCTACCTATGCACTGGCTAATCTTTTCCCACTTTTTTTTAGTGTTTAAATTCTCTGAATCAACTACTTTAAATACCGTGTGCCTCTCTCATCCTCCCTCCCATTTTCCCAAAAAGAACCCAAGTATTTTAAAGTCTTTGTGTTTGTCAAGCCTCCTGCCTGAGGCTGTTAAGTACCACCTCCACGGGAACAAAATTAACACCTAGGATGAGTATCCCAATGCACCATTTTTTTTCACTACTGATCCAAGACTGTTGTTATAGAGAGTTAGATCTCCAGGTCATCAGGCCGAGGTCTGCTGCTGGCCCTGCTGCTGGCTCTACTGGAAGGCCTTTGGTCCACAATGGCAAGTGGTTGTAGCTCATGGCCCGCTGCTAGTTTTTTGGAATTCTGGTTATCATCTGGAAAATCAAAAGGCTGGGCATGCGAATTGGAGATGGTGCTTCCAGCCTGTCCCATTCTATTCTGCTCAGCACTATAGTTGGCCCAGTTTTGCTCACTGGCTTGCTTATTGTAGTTACGGCAAGAAGAATTATTGCGATCTCCAGTAACAAGCTTGTACCCAGGAGGAGACATGGGTGACAAAGGAGCGGTTGGGGAAGAACAACCATTGAAATAAGCATACTTGGGAGATCCACACTCTTTGTTGGGACTCAGTGGGCCAGTTGTAGCATGGTAAGGATCACTTTTTCCCTTCACACGATCTTTGACACCCTTAAAGAACACATAGAATAGCTCAATGATATTTAAGGCAAGGGATACCAAAGACACAACCAACATGAAGATAATGAAGATGGTTTTCTCTGTGGGACGGGAGAGGAAGCAATCCACTTGATGAGGGCAGGGATCCCTCTTGCAAGTATAGACTGCATTCAAACTAAAACCATAGATGTACCATTGAATCAGCAGGAAGGCCACCTCAAAGACAGACTTAAAAAGGATGCTGATAATGTAGGTACGGAGCAACCCTCCACGCATTTTCACTTTGCCATGTTCTTCAATTCCATATTTGAATTTCTTTATTTCAATTTGTTTCAAGTGCATATCCACATTGGCGCCATCAGTTTGAGCAACTTTTAGCTCTTCCTCTTTCTTGTTCAGTTTCTCTTCTTTACGCATCACATAGAACACATGAGCCAAGTATAAGAGAGTTGGCACAGACACAAAGATAATTTGCAGGACCCAAAAACGCACATGAGAGATTGGAAAGGACTTGTCATAACACACATTTTCACAACCTGGTTGCTGAGTATTGCATCGAAAAGCAGACTGTTCATCACCCCAGGCTGATTCAACTGCAGTTCCTAATAGCAAGATTCGAAAAATGAAGAGGACAGAGAGCCACACCTTCCCTCCAGCAGTAGAATAGGCTTGAACTTTGTCGAGGAGCTTGCCTAAGGCACTCCAATCCCCCATGTTAGCTGGATGCTGTCTAAAAAACAAAACAGAACAAAACAAAAAATTAATCATATTTGTTAAGTTATTCTACCTGAATTATATTGTTTACAGATAGAAAAAAATTAAAATATAATCAAGGATCATGGGAACTATAGAAAAATTCATTTCAAAGCTTCATACTATTCTTCCTCCCAAAAATACAAAATATTCTCACTTCACATTTTTAAAAGAAGAAACTGGTTTTAATAAAGTCAGGTAAAGCATGAAAGCACTCCTCTGATAAAGGTAACCTGTAACTTATGGTCTTTGTTACCTGGGACACTGGGAGTTTAAGTGACTTAATCATAGCCATACAACTAGTAGGTGTCAGTGGCAGGTCTTAAACTCAGGACTTCCTGAGTCCGAGGGAAGGCTATCCACCATGTGATTCTGCTGCTCTGAAAAAAACTATAATAATTAATTTATTGAAATTAATATATTTAAATAATAACAATAGCTAGCACTTAAAAGATGTTTTAAGGTTTGCAAAGTGCTTGGCAAATGGTATCTCATTTTATCCTTATTACAACCCTGAGAAGTAGGTGCTATTATTATCCCCATTTTACAGATGAGGAAACTGGAATAGAGGGAGGTTAAATGACTTGCTCAGCGTCACACAGTATCTTGAGGTTAGATTTGAACTCAGATCTGCCGAACTCCAGGTCCAGCATTCTATCAACTGTACCACATTAAATAATAGATATTTAATATTGTTTATCGCAACTTAGTGGCACAATGGATAGAGTACTTGGACTAGGGTCAGGAAGACCAGGGTTCAAATCCGGCCTTAGATACTTACTAGCTAAGTGACCCTGGGCAAAGCACTTAATCCTGTTTACCTCATTTTCTTCATCTGTAAAATGATCTGGAAAAGGAAATGGCAAATCACTCCTGTATCTTTGCCAAGACAAACCCAAATGGGGTCATGAAAAGTCAGGCATAATTGGAACGACAGTATAACAACAACAAGCATTGTTTATGGCTATTTTTTTAATCTATAGAATACTTTTGGACTAAGATATATCCCTGGTTCTATCATTTGCCATGTGACTTAAAAACTGTGCTATATCTATCTATTTTATCAATTTGACAAATGAGGATAGTGTTTATTTGTTATGATTTATGAGGGCCTAAGTACAAAGCTGGCCAGTACTATTCTGTGAATTGGAATCTAGCATATAGATAAATATTTCTTAACCCAGAGTCTCAATGTATAGGATTAAACAGCAGTAACTCTCATTTAACAGGTGAAGGAAGTAAGGTACCGTCTTGTATTTGGCCAATGTTATTCAGATAAGTAGCAGAGCTTGGATTCAAATTTAGATGCCTTGACCCCAAATAAAGCATCTTTCTCCCATATTACCAGGCTGCTTTTATCAAAGCATATCTTATTTATAGGCACAGATTTTACATACTTACACACAGACACACACACACACACGTCACTATGGCCTTACCAAGGAACTTCAAGCACATTGTGAATTATATACCCAGTGATTCTAATGTCTATTTCACTTTTATTGGCTAAGTAGGGTCAATTATGTGGCACAGATGGCTTCTCTTTGACCAGAAAGGAAGAAAAATCCAATGAAATGTTCCAGTTTGACACATTTGTATATAACCGCTATAAAAGAATATCTTGTACACCATGTTTTACTAAATGGAAAAAGATGTGATTTGAGCATTTAAGTGGGAAGAAGTAGTAGTAAAAGGATTAACTTTAGATTCATTTTCCCACAAAAACACCAGAATCAGCTTTCTCTCTCTCTCTTTCTGGGTAATTAACATTTTTAAGTACACTTGTTGTGACAGATGTGATTCGTAACATTCTTCTAGACAGCTCACATATAAAATACATCACCATCTGTTGTGCCAGCCCTGCCTTTAGGGATGGGAACAAGAAGAGTATGGTCTGTTAATATGTACTATCAGTTGAATGCTCTTCCCCCTCCTTCTAACCTTGGATGTTAGCAAACCATTCCCCTAAAGGGAAGATGTAGGGCAAAGAGGGGAACAAATGATTCACATTCAACTACTGACTGCAGAAAGTGGTTAGAGACAATAAGTGAAGGCAAGAAAATGCATCCAGTGCCAGTGCTCATTGGCTAGCACTAATGAGAAAGCGTTGGTCCTCTCACTTTAGGCTATGAGTGAGTAGAATCATTCAAGTAAAAAATAAAAGGTCAAATGAAGATCGTCATGGGTTGGGAAAGAAACTTCATGCTGAGAGTAGCAGTGGGAAATCTCGGCTCAATGAAGGAACCATGGTACACCTAACCTCTTGCTTGGACTTTTAGTCCCAGAGACTGATACCAATCTAGAGAAACTGGAGGAAGAGTCAAAAATCACCAAAGGCAGAATGAGAGGTTACATTATGACTATGCTTTAAGTAGAGCAAGAGGCAAGTGTGGGTGTAGGGAGGGAGACTGAGTGCCAAGGACTACTAGCACATTTAATGAAATCTCCAGAAGGAGGAAGATGAAGATATTGAAGGCTTGAAGATCAAGGAGGAGATAGCTTTAAAGCCTAGAGAGGGATAAGCTTTCTTACTTGGGAGCCAGGAAAAATAAAGGAAGAATCACTCCTGATCCACCACCATCAAGTCTAGGGTGAAGAGAAGGAGGCAAAAGGCCGAATGATGACAGGCTGAACTAAGGGGTGAAGAGGAGTAAAGGTTCCTGCCTCAGCCCCTAGATTCTTTTCACCAGGGACTGAGGGGAAATGAAACCAATATGTAGATAGATGATCAAACCTAGTACTTGATGCTAATTAGCTATGTTACCACTGGCAAGGTATTTAACTTTTTTGAACTTTGGTTTTCTTATTTCTAAATGAGAATATTTTGCTGGATTACATCTGAGGCTTCTCCTAGTCCCAAATCTATGATCTATGATCCCATGAATCAGACTTCAGAAGGCCAAAACACCAATAGCCTTGTCAGACAAAAAGTTATCAGATAGAGAAAGCAAGAACCTATATAAAACTGAGGAAAAGAAGGTGGGAGCTAGAAGAATAATGTCTAGGGTCCCCTCCCCCCCCTTAGTTGGCATACAAGACCACAATTATTCTTACAGTTGTTTTAAGCAAGTCAATGCAAAAGAGTAACTTCTCACAGTCCTTTGTTATTTCTACCACTCACTGTCATCCTAAAAGAGGAGGAGCTATGTGAACAAGATGCGGATTAAAGTTAGGTAGATAGTGAGGAAGTAATTGTTTCAGGTCTAGCCAAAGAAAATGCTATTCTGGCAACCGTAAGGAAAGAAGGACAATATGATAGGTTGGAGATTGTAGCAGAGAGTGTAGTCAAATTAATAACAGAAGGGAATGAATGAAGGATTTGGGACAGTATGGTGAAGTTGTAAAAGAAAAACGGCTAGTATTTTTAAAATCAAAATACAATTCCAGGGTAATATTTAAATTCAGTAAAGATTAGGCTCCTCATATATTCTATATATTGAGGACACACACACACACACACACACACACACACACACACACACACACACAAAACACTTATCCTCAAAGACATTACCTTCATTTTGATAGAGACTAAAATCAGTGAGATTACTGCGTAAAAGAATGGGATTCAATCAAAATTCAAATCTGCCATTTAATATTTGTATTACCTTGGATAAATCACTTAATTTCTCTTTGTGCATAAAATTAGTGGATTCAATTAGATGACCTTTAATGCCCCTTCAAATTCTAAATATATATTATGGGAAAATTGCTAAACTAAAAATGGGATTAAGTGACTTAAACATTTGTTCATAATGATAAGAATTCTGATAAAAGGTCCATAAAACATGTTTCTATTTATAAGTGAGCAATAAACTCAACTTTTCTTGCCCCATCTCTTCATGTAATGATATCTATTGTTCTACCATGGCTAGAGTGGCAAATACCACTGGGACATAAAAGCTGTACCTTATAGATACATGTGTCATGCGACCCAGAATAGTCTTGGGGTTTCCTGGATAGAACAAGGAAGAGGCTAGAACAAGGAAACTGCTGTGTGTAGCTGTGATAGATCTTCCACTTACCATTTACAATCAGTTCTTCAAAAGGCAATCTGTACTAAAAAGCCTGCAGGCTCTCACCAAAAAAAGAAACTGGAATAAGAGAGAATGGGTCAAAGCTCCCCATGTATAAAAGGATACTTTAATTCTTTTAGTTCCATGGGCACATTTAGGTCTGTTTGCTTCTGAGAGGAGAGGAAGTTTGGACAGTGAAATGGATTTAAGACAGCACTGAGAGTTGCAGGCAAAGAGGACAGTGGATAGTCTTATCTGGGAAAAGAAGGTCAAGAAGGTTGTGATGAAAGACAGAAGAATAAGGAGCCAAGGGGAGAAAGAAGTCCAAGGAGGAGGAAGTTAGTCTTGATGGACAGATGTTGTAGAGGAAAAAATTTATCTATTGAAGAAAAAATACTAGGTAATAAATTAAGAAACACAATCGACTAGATTCATATGAATAGAAAAGGATTTTTGGACCTAAGTCAGTAGACAGCAGTGAGTTTCTATGTGATGATGTGTAAATTGGCCCTAATTCTATTCTCAAAAATTTGCAATTTTTGTCAGTACCATCTGCTTTTGCTCAGAAAAATGGCAGTCTTGGATGATTGACTTCAAAATTTCAGGAAAACATCCAATGAGGTATATTTGTAAACTTTGAATGATTACCAAATGCTTCCATATATCACACCATAATAATTCAATGAAAAAACAATTCAAGCCAGATTTTACACATGATTAGGATATTTATGAGTAATAATATTAGCTAGCCAATGTTTTATATCATTATTCAAAGTTTAATAAGTTTTCAAAGATGCTTATGGCAAATAGCTACAGAGATTACATCAAATCAAAAATCTAGAGGGGCTTTTAAATAATCGTGGATCACATGGAATCATTTGTTCACATTAGTCAAGTATGGAAGAACACACATAGTGTCACATTTTAAAAGTTCCTTTCAATTTAGTTCTGATGCTCTGCAAAAGTCCCCAAAGTGCCAGGGGAAATGAATTCAATGTTTGAGTAATTCTCTGGCTAGTATTTCCTTAGGGTTGTATCAACAAACAAAAATGTACAAAATAATGGTTTTGCACCCAAATAACTTCTACTTGAATTTAATGAGTTAAGCATACTCATCAGAGGAATAATATAACTTAGTCGTGAGATCTTATTTATCAGGTTGATCATCTAATTTCTTGCAACATGCACACACCCATCATTATCACTATCTAAGAGACCATCAGAAAATTTGAAGGCAATGGACGTTAATCCATGTGACTCACCCGTAAAGGCAACAAAATCAGCAAAAAGTAACTCCTAAATACTGCATCCTTCTATCATTCACTTTTCTCTGCTTGTATAAATTAATCATGTTAAAAGTTTGTCCACCTGATGGCATCTTCCTTACTCTATGCCTTTTTTGAAAAAAAAAATGTAAACCCTAAAATGATTTTATATTAAATCCATTTATGGACCATATCTCATTAAGTCACCCACCACTAGGTGACAGATAGAATGACTGACTCTTAATTATACAGGAAGTCAACAGTAGAGATGGGAATGTGATTTTTTGCTTTCTAGCTCCTAAACCAGGGCTATATTTGTTGAATGGATGCTAGAATTAACTGGTGTAAACAAACTCTCTATAGGAGTCAAATGCTCAGTTGCTAGAGCTAAATGAATTATTTTGGTACACACTTGTTAGGTTACCTTTCACAGTCAAACATGGTACCCTATAAAAAGTACAGATACCAAAAGTCCCAAGGCCAAACAAAACTGTACTTTCTTTGGCCTCTTGAAGACAGAAACAAGTCCCAAAGTAGGCAAACTATGATTCCAATGGTTTTCTCACTGGGCATATTCAGGATCCATGTAAATAGTAAGGAATGGTCCAAAAGGATCAAGGGGTAGAGAGGTTTGCAGGAAAAGAAACAGGTTCCCAAAATAGCTATACTATGTATTTTGAAAGTGAAGTTCTTTCTTCCCAAAGCAGCTATACTCTCCATATTTTGATAGTGAAGCTCTTTCTTTCAGGTGTTCTACTCTCCCCTTCTATATGAGTCCCTCTCTTCTTCTGCCAAATCACAAGAATTCTAAGTAGTTTTATTAAGAATACAAACATCTTGAAAACAAAGCTTGAAGATGAAATTATTTTGCCTACTTCTTTGCCAGAGACCAGCCTAAAAGACAAATCATGCTTCTGGACTTGTATTTTTGAGCCAAAAACCTCAGGCAGAGCCAATGCCAATGCCAGAATCTGAGCCTTCTGATGTCAGTAGTGAGTGTTACTTTACTTAGTCAAATTAAAAAAAAAATAATTTCAGTCAGAAAGTTTCTCATTAAAAATACAATTTAGGGACGGCTTGGTGGCACAGCAAATAGAGCACTGGCTCTGGAGTCAGGAGGACCTGAGTTCAAATTCGGCACTTACAATCATGAACTGGGAGTGGTGGTTAAAACACTGCCTTCTGGGATAAAAATAGGCCCATTTGTGTCTAAAATGGCACTTGATAATTTTGTCAATATAAGAGGTAAACATTTAAGATGGATAAGTTTGATATAATGGTAAGAGCACTGATTGAGAACTAGGAGCTCTAGGTCCCACTCTGCCACCAATTGGCTATATGACCCTACAGCATGGTACAGTGAAAAGCGTATGGGCTCTGAAGGCAGAGGATTTGGATCCATACTCTGTGTGACGTTGGGTAAATTACTTCACGTCTCTGCATCTCAATTTTCTCAGCTGTAAAGCAATAAGGTATGTATGTGGAGGGGAGGTGGACTGGATAGTCCCTGAGGACCTTTCTAGTTCTAAATCTATGATCTTAAGCCATTTTCCTTCTCTGGGTCAAGTTTGGGGGAAGGGGCAGAGGATGAGATGGGACTTAATAAAATTTCAAGAAAAATAAACCTATTACTTTTTTTTCCCTTTCTCTTAAGGCCTCTTGTAATTCTAACTTCTTAGCCCTTTTGTTATTTGAAACAGTTAACAATTGAATGTGGTAAGATAGGAAGAAGTTTCTGGAAGTTAGATTCTTAGATTGCAGAAAGGGTTTATCAGGAAAAGCAAGGGAGGATCATCTGTGCCCTTTAGAAAAGAACCTAAACACAAAAGGCCTATAGTACATGGACATTTATTGTGAAAGAACTAAAAATCACACCACCAAAACTCTTCTTTAAATGTCATAATTTGCTGATCCCAAATAAATTGTTTCTAAAAGGTAATGTTTAAAAGACCATGGTCCATGTCTATACATTTAAAATACATTTAGCATATAACTCAAATATTTTCTTTTTTCTACTCTTTATAACTCTACACACATATGCATGCACAAACATGTTTATGAATTGAGTTATATTAGAAAATGAGGGGTAGCCAGGTGGCACAGTGGATAGAGTGCCAATCCTGTAGTCAGAAAGATTCATCTTCCTGAGTTAAAATCTGGTCTTAGACACTTACTAGCTGTGTGACCCTGGGCAAGTCACTTAACCCTGTTTGCCTCAGTTCCTTATCTGTAAAATGAGCTTGAGAAGGAAATGGCAAAACACTCCAGTATCTCTGCCAAGAAAACTCCAAATGGGGTCACAAAGAGTTGGACATGACTGAAAGAACTGAACAATAACAACTATAACAACAACAAATTAGAAAATGATGGGAAAAAAGTTTCCTTCTGCTTATACCATCCTCCTTGGGATCTGGTATCTAATCATCAATAGATATCAACATAATAGAAATTGCTCTGAACTTAGGGACTCAACCATAATAGCATAGTGATCCCCAAGTCCACTGGAACCTATTTCATTAGAAGAGATTTTATAAGACAAATCGTGATAAACCATGGTTTTTGCATTTGCGATTGCATTGTTCATTATTTTTTCAAGAATCTCAGACTTCATTCTCTGTGTAGCTTTCCCTTAATCCCTCAGCAAATTGGGGACAAGGGAAAGCTACACAGAGGAAGGAGCCTGAGATTCTTGAAAAAAAATGGATATATGTGTATGTGTTTATGTATACACACACACACACACACACACACACACACACACCTGAGCTTCTCCTTCCCATTCCCAATCACTATCTACTTTTATACTTATATGTATACATCTTTACATGTCTAGTTCAATGTCAATTTCTTGAGGCTAGGACCATCACTATCTATTGAACTGAATATAGAAGCAACAACATAATAAAGTTCAAAGTTTGCTAGATTCATCATGGGAAAACCTAGGCTCAAATCCTAGCTCTGCTGTGTGCCTTTGTATAAGTTATTGTCTCTGGGCCTTGTTTATCTCATCTGAAAAGGGAGAGGTTTTGATTAGATGACATCTCAGGTCCCCTTTGTCTTGAAATCTATGATCCTGTGAATTGAATCAAAGTATCTAATAAAACACCATTTCAAAAGCATCTTTTACATACATGCATACTTGAACTGATGATGGGACCCAACTGCAACTAAGCTTTACAATAAAGAATTTCTTTACTTTATTAACCATCTTTTTGACTTTAAAGATTTGAATCAGTAGTTTCACCAGTTACTTTGAATTCCAATTAAGTTTGACAGTAATGTTATTACAGGTTGAAAGGACAATTAAGAAAGAAGTGATGTTATTATTCACATTTTAGGTATATATATATATATATATATATATATATATACATATACACACATATATATATAATCTTTAACTCCAAATCTAGAGCATTAATATAATCAGAAATAATGCTCCATGTCTGTCATGTCCTGTATCATATTTGCAAATTCATCTAATTTTTTGCATCTTTTTAGTATGTGTGTGTGTGTGTGTGTACTCACAATTTTGAAATGTGGTTATAGTTGCCTATATAATCTTTAAAATGATGCCCAGTTGTTTAAGCTTGTATGTGGAAGCAGATTGCTTTAACGTAAAGCCTTGGATTTGAAATCAGAAGATCTGGGTTCCACTCTCAGCTCTGCTACTTACTTTATGACATTTGAGTAGGTCTCCTCTTTTTGAGCATCTTGTCTCAATTAGAGTTTTCATTTCCTGATATCCTGGTTAACCACTTACATCTTTGCTTAAAAAAAAAAATCATCTTTTACATTTCTGCAGGTGGCTCAATTTGGTGGATAGCATTTTATTCTTAGTAGTTGAATTGCCTTAAAAAACTCTTACTAGAAACTGGAGTTAGTTATTCCTCTGCCACTTCTTAAATTGGAGGTGCTGACCTCCACAAAGTTTGTCTAGAAGGCTGTGGGAAGCAAGTATGGGGGTGGGGAGGATAGGTAAGAATCACTGCCTACCTTGACACAAATATAGAGGGTACACCTCCACACAGTCCATTAGCATCATCCTAATGGAGAATAGAAATAGTAACAGGAGCAGAAAATAGCGTAAATTCAGGACCTAGATGGCGGTTGTGTGCAAGGAGTCATTCTCCCTCTAATGCACAGTCTACTGCTCTATGCTCCCACCAAGGGTTTTGCTGTGTGCCTTTGGACAGGATATAGCAAAGCACCTTTGGTGACAGTCACATAAACTGGTGGCTTCAGAGTTATTTTCTTATTGGATCAGATAACCGAAAGAGCAAAATGGGAAGAAAAAAGGGGGTGCGGCAGGGGGTAACTGTAGTTTCTCTCCTTAAAAAAAAAATGAAACATTCAATCAATTGTTTTGTCTACAAAGTATATAACAAGGCTAGTGTAATGAAAAGAGTATCTGTTTGCAGGTCAGAACACACGGATTCAAGGTCACCAACTAGCTATGTGACCCTAGTATACTTCATAGCAGTCATTTAATCTTGATAGGCCTTAGTTTCCTCATCTGTAAAATGAAAAATTATGTCTAGGTGATCTTTTAAATTTAGGCTAGTTCTAACATACTAAGCTTCTCACTAATTTGATTGATGTGTTCCATACTGAATTCATTTGCTGTTTTGACATCTTGACACACCCATGGTACTCCCATGAAAGTACCAATTAGGTACAATCTATTTTCTTCTTTCTTTAGAATAGTCCTTCTAAATATTTCTTTTCTAACTTTACTGTCATTTCCTTAGGAAGGGAGAAATAAGAATTAACATTTTAAAAAAATATGACTTCAGCAAGAATTCTTACCTTAGGGTCCTTGATCTTTTAAAAATATACATTCTGCTAACAATATAATAGGTTTAATTTGTAAACCCTATGAATTTTATTTTATGCACTTAAAAAAGTATTCTGAGAAAAAGTCTATAGGCTTCACAAGATTGCCAAGGGGTTCATGACACAAAAATGGTTAAGAATCTGAACTAGAGAGTTTTTCTTGCAGTAGACATTTCTTTTTTCTTTTCTTTTTTAAGATACTCCTTTGATACCTTTAACTGCATAATATTGTTATATTAGGAAATTCTCAATTAGAGATATATAGAAGAAAAGTGAGACAATATTTTCTGTAAATGAATTACCATGGAATACCTGGCACTAGTATCTGTACAGGATGTAGGCAAAGAAAAATTGAAAGAAGAACAAAAATTCAACTCAACTTGCTACTTTTGTATTTGTTATTGGGGGCAAGCCATTAACCTCTCAGGGTCTCAGTTGCCTCCTCTGTAAGAAAGTAAGAAAGGCTGAATTTGATGACCTCCAACTATAAAGGCTATAGTCCTGTGATCCTATTTGGAGGACCATGAAAATTCCTAAATTGCACAGGAAATCTTCTACCCAATAGTCAGTTCACACTTTGTCAACATAATCTGCTGAAAATGAATAACTTTTTTTGTGCTGTGTGGATAGCATTTTGACAGAAGTATTCCACGGGATTCATCTTTGTCAGAAATGCATTAAAAATCTAAGAAAGTTTTAAAAAATGAAGAACAGAGCAAATGGGTAAAGATCTTTCATGATCTTCATCTTTTATACAATAGGTTTAATGAAAATTACAAGAAGCAGTTACTAAGTAATTACTGTATGCCAAGCACTGGGGATGAAAGGCAAAACATTGTCTCTACCTTTAAGACAAAAGACAAGCACAACCTATCCTAGAAAGGCAAAGTAAAGATTTCATGAAATGATGCAATTTATTCAGAAAATAATCACAAATTTACTGGAAAAAAAAGGAGAGTTTGAGGTGACTTTTGATATAGTGGGATGTGGATATCAATCAAATACATGAGCAGACTACTTTTGTCTCTACTTGATAACAGTGGTGTGTGTGTGTCTGTGTGTGTGTGTGTGTGTGTGTGTGAGTGAGGGGCATTAATGCTCAGATGGAACCTTGAAAAGGACTATAAAAAGATAGAGAAGAAAGAAAAAGGAAGGAGGGAGGTAACATACACACGTGTGTGTGTATATATATAATATAATACATATGTTTATATAATATACAACATATATATTAATTTGCTTTCCTTCCCACCAACCCCCTCACAGGCTAAGAAACATACTACCCATAAAGCACCTTTATGTTATAGCAGTGGTCTACAACTAGTCAATGGAATGAAATGTGCCAAGAGCTCTGGTCCTTCTCCACATTCCTATATGTCTATGGCAGAATTTAAAGCAGATTTAAACAACCAAACAACTCAGAAAGCCAAGAAGGGAGAAGAGACCCTCTGGGACGATTGGAGAAACCAATCCCTTTGAATCCTGCATTTCCCCAAGGATGCCCCAAATCTGAGGAAAAGCAGCTGTGAAAGGTGAAGAAGTGAAGAGATAGGGGTTACTTTGTCAACAAACTTCAAAAGGTTTCAGGGAACCCTGAAACATTTTAAAATAGTATTGAAATTATATTAAAAAAAAGTACTTTCATTACATTTTGTTCCCCATCCCCTCCAACCCCTGCAAAAAAAAAGCAAAAAGTGGTTATGTTCACAATTACAAAGTAAAATTGCTCTTCATATGGCAACATAGCATAAGACATTTATTTATAAATGTGTGTATGTATGGTGTCCTTAGTACAATGTTTTAGGTATTTCCCCCTAAGGACTTCAACATTCTCTCTGTCTTTGTCTCTGTTTCTCTTGCTATTTTCTCTCCCTCTCTCTTACTCTCTCCCCATCTCTGTCTCTCTTACTCTTTCTCTCTGTCTCTCTAAATACAGTTATGTATAGTTTTAATCCCCCCCCCTCTCTCTAAGCTTCTATACAGCAAGAATTCTTATTTTGTTTTTGAATTCCCAGCACCTAACACCAAGCATAGTATGTGCCATGACAAGCTTAGAAAGTTGACTGATTAAAGAAAATAATCCTCCCTTCAGGCTAAACTAAGGAATTTCTTTTTAGCTTCTAAGCCCTATCTGAAAGAGTAGTGGAAGGCCCCAGTTCAAATCCTGACTCTACTACCATTTACACTCCCTATAATTTGGGGTAAGCCACTTCACCTTCATCTTCCTCCCAGTTTTTTCACCTATAAAATGAAAGAGTTGGATTAAGTGAACTCTAAGGTTTCTTCTAAGTTGATCTTTAATATATTCTAGCTCAATTCATCTTGTGGTCTTTGTTGCCTTTTTCCCGGAGTGGCTAAATGAAAGGTGGTTTTGGGGGATAGGGGAATACTCTATTACATAGTAGTTTTGCCTCAACAATCTCAAGCATTACAGAAATCACAAATTAGGTCAACTCACATGTTTTATAAACCAATATTTATCTTTTCTATCACTAAAGACTTGGTTAAAAATAGATGAAATTCATTCCCAAAGTAGAACCTTGTGTTTGATGCTAACATTTCTAAGGTACAGATAAATATTATTATCACTCTGTACTCTCACCCCCTAACAAACTGGAACTGAAACAAAGAAATAAACATATATGTATACTTATAAATTCAACAGAGGTATGTGGTGGGAGATAGACAATTGTAGCAAGATCAGATTGTAAAATTCACCTACTGCAGGGCTGGGCAAATATAAAATCAGTCAATATTTAATTAAATAACCATGGCTAAGGAGTTAGTACAATCTAATCATCCCAGGATAGGGTTAGGTTGGACTTGAGTGGAGTACTTTTTCTCCTTTTCTCAGTAATACCTTAGTTTCTTCACTTAAAAATTAGGGCAATGTCTCCCACTCATCTCAATCTCAGAGATGTTCATAGAAGTCCTAAAGATTTTTCAGAGTTCCTTTAAGATAAAGTTGCTTAGGCATGTTTATCATAATATCTAATCTGTTCTGATTTCTAAAGCTATAATGGTATCTCTGTATCCTGCATGTTGGAGAGAAGAAAGGACTCTACATATGCCTATCAGGGCAGAGAGTGACAAGATTAATCAAATCTATTGTTTTCTTCTCAACCAGTATTTCAAACTTTGTCCTCCGCATAACCCACCACCCATTTTTTGTGAGTAGACCTAGGTCAGAAGGCCCATTTTTACTATGGATGACTCTGAGGGCAACAATTCCATAAACATTTCAAAATCCAAATCTTCAGGAGTTCTGTAGTATATTAAGCAGTCCAGATGTTAAGATGGCAGAACTCATGTTGCTTCTGATCTGATCCCTGCCACACACACAAGTCTGAGACACAAAGTCACTACTCACAAGAGTTTTCTTTCTCTCTCTCTCTCAAACTCTTTGTGTTTAATGTTCCCCTTTCAAACATGGAAGTTGCCTGGAGAAAATACTTTTTTTTGTTTGTTTTTCAGCCTTTTTACTACATATAGCAGGACCTACTTTAAGGAGTTAAACTAATTGCTTTAGACTGGAGATTAAAGCAGAGGAAAAATCCTCACTGAGCTGAGACTTGCAGTTTTACATTTCTGAATAACAGAACATGTGTTATGTCAATAAAATAATATATTTTTAATTTAACCCCCTTGGACAACATTGACTGAATCTTTGATTTAAGGCAAAAACTCAGACAACAATAACAATAGGTAAGCCCCTCTAGCCTCCTGGAATCTGCTTCAGGTTTAAGAAAAGGCATCTTTGTAAGATGTTGGTTAAGAATCACACTTTTCCTATTCTTTCTCCTAGCTCTGGAGACAACTTAGGGATACTACTTATTGGCACAAGAAGGAGATGGTCCTTCCCGTTGTTGAGACAATCAGCAAACACCCACCAGCCACTGAAAGGACATCGGTTCCCACAGATTGCCAACGTGGTGGGAAAGCACAGGAGGCTTTTTCTTCAAACCTTCCCTCAGTAGGAAAGTTCTCAAAGGATTTGGAAATAGAGTAACCTTATTCAGTTATTTTTTAAAAAACACGCCACATTTCATGTATCCATCTGGGGTCTTTCCGTCCGATTTTTTAAAAAGGAGACAATTTCATGGAGAGACCACGTGCAAGTCACCGGATCAAGGTTAGCAATATCTTAACAACGTGCCTAATTAAGAAGCAAACTCGATACAGGCTATTACAAAGCAATCAAGATTTCCATATGAAAGTACAACGGGAAGAAAACAGATAGGAAGCAGTCGAGGCAAAGCTCTAATTTTGAAGATGCTGTCAGTGCGCACCCTCCCTCCCACATTTCCCTCCAACTGCAACACACCTAAATTATTTTAAGAACCAAAGTGCAATTACACTTTATAGAACGGCACTGTGTCATTACAGATATATGTACATACATGTATATTCTGGAACCCTGCAAAAGAATCAGTTACCACTTTCCTGATTCCAAGTTGACGGTTCTGGACAACATTTTACCTGTTGCAACATTAACTGACAAAACTTTAAACTCTCAAAAGAAAGCCAGGATATTCGAAAGCCTTAATTTAAAAAACAAAACAAAACAAAGGAAGTCCATTCCATTCACCAAACTATTTGCAGTTCTTAACTTAAATACGAACATTTCAAGCACTTACAAACTTTAGAAAAATTTTACTTAAAGAGAAAGAAGATAATAGGTAAAGTTTTTTTTCTTTGAAACTTACTCTTTTTCTTAAAAGGAGTGGTGCAGCCCAAGCAAATGTTTGAACTCTTTGGAGGCTGAAATAAAATGGAAAAGCCAGTTCAGGCACTCGGACCTGTCTATTTAAAGTTTAAAAGTCTGCTGCCGTTTTGTCCTTTCCTCCCTCCTTCCCTCTAATGAAAGAAAAGTGCTGATACCTCGTAAAAGCCTTTTTGTAACTTAGAGCACAGAGAGCTTTTTAAAAGTTTCAAGCCACTGACTAAACTTGGAGGAGGGGTTAGCAGGAGAAAGGGGAGGGGCGAGAGGGGAGGAGCGGGCAAAAAGGAGCCTGCAGCAACTGCAAACTGTGGGAGGAGAGGGGGGCGGAGGGGCTGGGGTAAAGTGGACCAGTAGGAAACAGACGAACTTGAAAGGGGTCCCGCCACTATTAATTGGAGCAAAAGAAAAGTGAATTAGCCTCATTCCTCTGAACTATGAGTCTCAGCAACGTTGTTGAAGGGCCTCCCTTTTCACCAGAAGCTCGAGAAAGTAAAAGACAATAGCTGCTATATTTAAAAAAGAAAGAAAAAATACAGCCCTTTCCTAGAACACAGGGGATTGTGAAATATGTCGACAGATTAGATAGATACATAGGTAGATAGACAGACAGACAGATAGATAGATAGATAGATAGATAGATAGATAGATAGATAGATAGATAGATAGATAGATAGATAGATAGATATAGATATGAAACTCTTAATAGATGCCGATTCTTTTTTAATGGAGACAGGATTCCTGAGACTAAGTAATGGCAAAGCTAAAGGTGACAGTAGTGACTTTTTTATATTCAAAATTCCCTTGTCTTGGATAGTGACAAGTAACATGCAAGTGGGAGACACACTGAAGTTTCCAAAATAAAAAACATCTGTCAACTTTTTTTCTCCCTCTGCCCACCCTGGATTTTTGCCATTTCCTTCAGAAGCCAACCAAAAAGCCAAGGTGTGTTTATTTAGGAAGCATTTTGAAATTCAGCTGACTGTAAAATCCTTATCTGCACAAGTCTTGATGGGGGAGCTGTAATTCTATAATATAATGTCAGAACCCTTTAATGAAACAACACCCACATTAATGCAAGATATTAAATGAAATAGCATTTAGCAAGAAAAAAATATTAGGTTATTTTATTGAATACAGGCTTGTAGTGCTAATGTTGCCAGTTGGATTAAGGTCAGGTTAGCTTTGGCTCTCATCCAAACCCATTAGACCCTCCTTGAGACCAACTCCCTCTCTAAAAATCACAGAAGAACCTTTTGCCCAATGGCTGTTGAGCCTTGCACATAATTTTCATGAGTCGCTTTAGTGTTTTCATGGCACTAACTATTCAAGACTCTGCATCAGTCTTTATAATTACCTGAGTCATACAGAGTTATTTTGTTGGATGCTCTCACTCCTGGTGTGAGCAGTTCCTTTGTGGGCTTCCCAGCTGCCCCAGCAGTGCTCTGTGGTTGGACAGCTCCCCATAAATGTTTCCACGATGCTACCTGGGTAGGATAGGTGGGAGATACTGCTCACTGCACTCTTTGGCCCATTATCTCTTAGCAGTGTGAGCTCATCCAGTGCTAGAGACTTTCATCTTCATTTCCCAAGACTCTCTTGCCAGAGAGAATTGAGACAAATATTTTGAAAGAAGTAACCTTTCGCCAAAGATGCAAATGACTTTACTTTCACTGAATGGACTTACAGATATCTTGTAGACCTTATGAGTCCTTTTCTGTTGATACTACTTTATCCTCATTCTAATTGTGCTCTTCTTAAGGAGTCATACAGCATTATGAAAGACAGTGCATTTGAGTGAGTAAAAGAACATTTTATTGTCTGCAAACACAAATTGGTTTGAAGATGACCAATCACATTTAGTCAAATTGGTTGATAAACAATTGATCATATTCAGATTAACCATTTGCTTAAACTTAAAAAGGTTCTAGGTTGTTGTTTTAAAACTAGTTTAAATACCACCTAACTATTCAGTTCTTCATGGAACTCTATACTAGTTAAACTTTCAAAGTACAACTCCCGTAATGAGTAACAAATTAGAGTTTTTGAATACATCAAATACAATGGAACTCTTTAAGTCCTAAACATTTCAGCTCCTTTACAATTAGATAAGATATGCTATATTTATCCTAATATAACCTATCTCTTTCCCCTTGCTTCATTGGAAGTCATAATTAAGCTTGTTTTCCCTGGAACTAAGAAGGAAAGCCATTATATACATAAAACTTGTACAGCTTTCAAGAATCCATCCTTGGAGATCCATGAAAAATATTATTATTATTGTCTATTTTACATTTACTTAGCCCTTTCCTTAAGGGAATGTTTTACTCATTTTCAGGAACAAAAAAGCAAGACTGTGGGAAGAAAAATGTCCTAGGATTCAAAAGACTTTAATAAGGAAATAATTCATTATATTTATTATAAAAAATGCCTCACTATTTCTTTTTTAACAGTTGAATTTTTCCTTTACCCAGTTTGGTTAACAATCAGATTTTCTCCATTCCATCAGATAGAATTATTATGGGAATTCACTATCTCATAGAGTCCAAACTTATAGTTTCAAATTAGTTGTGGCAAAGGAGATACTGTGATTAACTAGTCAATATCAGTATCACAAAAACAAGGCTATCTTCATTACAAATAGATGAGTCTATATTTAAGGATCTAATCCACGTATAAATAATGATTTATTTTTGACCTCTTATCTTTACGAACAAAAAGAAATAGAACTAAAGTCAAACTGATGTGGATTGTTAATGAGAATTTCATTAAGTTTGTGGTGCAAGTCACAGGGTAGACCCTAATTCATGGGATTCAGTGAAATAGACAGAATGCTGAACCTAGAATCAGGAAGACCTAAGGCTGCCTTTGACACTAGCTGTGTGTCCATGGGCAAGTCTCTTATTTCTTTGACCCTTGGTTTCCTTATATATAAAATGAGGGAGTAAGAACTTCTAAAATACCTATAAGTTCTAGATTTAGGATCCTTAATTAGTATACATTATTAAGTCTACCTGACTTTCTTCCCTTGATCTGAAATGGTTTGTCTATGATCTCTCATAATGTGAGATGAGAAGTTTATAGCTATCTTTCTCTGTCCTTACATAGAATAATTGGATGAAAATGTGTGCATTATTGCTGATAACAAAAATCAGCTCTTTTTCCATAAATAGCCCTGTTAGAACAACAATAACACAACAGAAAAGGTCTATCCAAGTTGAAATTATAGGATTTGGGTTGTTCTCCTCTAATGATATTTTGCTTCTCTAAATGGTACCTAAATAATGTAATTATTTTAAAATTTTTATAATTGATTCCATTTTTAAGACTTACTCTACTACAACTTGGGACATTTTTTTCAGGTAGAAAGATTTATGGAACTAAATGTTTATTATTATTATTTATTTTACATTTACCTAGACCTTTTGGTTCTCTTAAATGACCTTTTCCTTGATACCAAGGTAGAATACAGGCTTGAATTTAACAAGAGATTTTTTTAGTACATCCTGAAATTATGAATTGAAATGTAGAATGCTCCTATAAAGCTTAGAAAAACAAAAAGTTCATTAAATGACATAGGTCACTCTCAGAATTAACCCATGTTGTTTCATTCACAATAGTTATTTTAGCACACTGAACAATTTCTTGTTGGTTAAATAGTGTTAATCCAGATAAGTGATCTGGTGATTATTTGGTCTAAGTCTATATAGGTGTGGAAGAAATGAAGTGCCCTTTTTTAGGGAATGGCTAAGCAAACTGTGGCATGTGAATGCCATTGAATATTACTTCACCTTAACAAATGAATGTGAAGAGTTAAAAAAAACCTGAAAAAAAACAACCTTAAATAAACTGATACAGAGTAAAGTAAGCAGACCATATATGTATGTATATGTATATATAAACACATACACACATATGTGTACATACGACACTACAACAATATAAATGGAACAAACACAATTACCTCAAACAAACCTTAATACTGTGTAACTTTAACAACCAAGTTTAGACAGGAGAAAAGAAAATGAAAATCTCTCTCTCTCTCTCTCTGTCTCTCTCTCTCTCTCTGTCTCTCTCTCTCTCTGTCTTTCTCTCTTTCTCAATATGTAAAATTGAAAATAGTATTATCAGATTGGGTTGAGATGTTCTTAATTTTCCTGGCCTATTTTTCCCAATAAGACAAGGGATAGATAATTTGTTGATAGGGTAGGACAATGGAACACATACAAAAATAAAATTGATTTATAAACAAAAGCTACCAAATAAATATGTTTTTGAAGGAAAAAGAAATGAACAGGTTCAAAACATTCAGGAGGTTTAATTTTCCAGTGTTAACCTTTCTCTGAAAGAAGCAAGGAAACAAGAACCATGGGTTCCTGCCCTAAGTAAGGCAGTCTTTCTGATACACTTGGGTTAATCTTTCAGCTTTAAACCATTCTGTTGCTTGGTTTTAATACTTAGTTTGAAAAATATACAGCAAATTACCGTGGAAGAACAAATTACAGTTTCAGAATGAAATATACCAGTACACATTGTTGTGAGAACTAGTGTCTTAACTTGGGGACTGGTTCCACTGATTTCCCCCTTTGGTTTACACCATATTGATAAGCTAATCTTCACTGATAGAGTCAGGTTTCTGCATTGCCTTATCTTTAAATCCCATGCAGACAAATAATATGGAAAGAGTGAGGAAAATAAGCCTGTGAGCCAAATAATGCTGTGTAGCTTAAAAATACTTCAGTATGGTGATGTCTCCTCTAACATTAAAATATATTCCAAGCAAAATTTCCCAAACTCAGTTTAGTGTAAAGAATACAAGGCCGGTAAAGCCAATTTGAAAAGCAATGATACAATTTAATCTGAGAAAGTCTCTTATAACCTAAGGTGAAGTGAATGTTAGTTAGCCCTACATCATTCACAAATTAAAGGCATTCCCATAACTTCCTATCTTACTTGCTATGACTCTTTTTCAACAGTTATGACCCTGGAAGATGACAGTCTTGTTTAATATTTCTAAAGTTACCTGATTACATATCCCTACTTATTTTTCTTTTGGCCATGATAAAACTAAAATAGGAAACACAAGGAGAATAATAAATGATTTTTGTTTTGTGTGTGCTTGATTTTTTATTTTTATTCATAACTTTTGTTTTTGCAACATTTTAATTTTACTGGGTCCCTATCTTCTCTACTACCCAGATAACCCCCTTGTTATAAAGGATAATAATTTTTAAAAAGATGGAGATTAAGGGAACAGTTTAGCAATACTAACCAAAAAATCAAGCAAGTCTGATAGCACATACAATGTTTCATAGCCCTTGCCCATGAAAAGAGAGGAAAGAAGTATATTTTCTTATCCTTTTTTTCCTTGCTTATTCATGTATTTAATTTACTTTATATACCATCAACCTAAAGGAGGTAACTAAAATTTGATTTTATATGTATAAAATAATAAAACTATTCGTTCCACCAACCTTAGTTTTCTAGCCACACCGCATCACAATCCCCCTGCCCAGTCCCTACAATGTCCAAATGATTTTTATTACCTTCCATGTAAATAAAACCAGGGAGAAAGACAGTGACCCCTTGAAAAAGGTTCAATAAGGAAAGAAAAATTATCTGCAGATAAATTTGAGTTTGGCTCCCCCTTCTGTACAAAGTAAAAATAAACTCTAGGTATAAAATAACAGTTAAATACTTAAATTCTCAGTATTTTGTGTTAACTTCATAGGATTGCATATTTAAAGCTGGAAAGGAACTTAGTGGTCATTGAATAGGAAGCCTTCTTTTTGTAGATGAGAAAATTGAGGCCTGAAGATATGAAGCATCTTGCCCAAGGTCACAAAGGTAGTAAATGACAAAACTGAGATTAGAAACCGTACCCTTTGTCTCCAGATCCAGAATTCTTCTTTTTATCACATTCTATCATCAAATAAAATTTTAATGGACTTTCATGAATATTCATATTCTCACCCCAACATTCACTTTCAATATTAAAGAATTAAGGAGTTGCATTTTGAAATCTAAGAACAATCTCTCTCTCTCTCTCTCTCTCTCTCTCTCTCTCTCTCTCTCTCTCTCTCTCTCTCTCTCTCTCTCTCTCATCTCTTTCTGTCTCTGTCCCTCTCTGTCTCTCTGTCTCTCTCTGTCTCCTCTTTCTCTCTCTCTTTGTGTCTCTCTATCTCTCTCTCTCCACACACACACACACACACACACCCACACTCGCTCTTGGTTTCTCTTCCTCTCTCTCCTACCACTGTCTTTTAGGTGGTTGGTATACATATATATGAACATGAGTATGTGTTTATTCATTTAAATATATTTTAATTCACATAATACATATTGTTCCAAAAGTCTTAGAGCAGTTTTAAATTATTAAAAGCTTAAAACTGCCCTCAGACCTTTGGAAAATCCTGTATATTACACATGGGAGGACATAGCAAAGAGTCTGATGGTCTGAGCAAGCATGGATAAGTTGGATGCATTGTGATCTATAGTATGGGAGGGGACATCCAAATCAAGGAGATCACAAAATTAATTGAATATTTTAGCATACTGAGCATTTCAGATTATATAAGCCACTGGTGTACCTACTCCCTGGTTTCATGAAGCCTCATCTTTACCCAATTTTCTATTCTACTACCAAATGCTTTTTCATGACAAACTAACAAGCTCACTAGGATCATATATTTTCTATGTCTTCTATTTGTGGAATGGAAAAGATGTGGTCCATAACTGAATATCACTTGTAAAAGCTTTCATTTTCCCTTCTCAAAACCCCATTAGGATGCCCTTAGATGAACATAGAAATAACTCTCATAAAGATTTTTGAACAGATAGGAGGATAGGTGCATAGAGTGGTAGTTACTGATGTTCTCATGGTAATCTTTTATTATATATATATATATGTACATATATATTTGTTATTAAAATGTTATATTTTTTCCATACATCTGATATCTTCCTCTCCTTCAAATACCTTGATTATCAATCTCTTAATGCCCTACCAATTATATCACCTGGTGGACCAGAGATTTCTTCTATTTACACATGGTCCAGTTCAAATGCTTTCCCCATCATTTTCTTCTTTAGTCTCATTTCTATCTACACATCCAAGACTGTAATATTAAGATCCAAGCATCATGGTTTCACGGTTATTAACAGCAAAGATGTTCGTAATAATCTTTATAGATTTTTCTTCTATTGTGTTGTTTTCCTTCCAATTTTCCTCCTTAAATGTCCATGGGATAACTTTGCTTAGGTGGATTGGTTGCCAAGTTTTCTTTAAAGGGGTCTTCTCTTTGATTAATGAGATGCTACTGCTCATAATCATCCATCATCTTTCTTCCTAAGATTTTTCAAATGAGATTGTATTCTAAACCAACATTGCTTTTGTCTGTCTTTTCTTTCTGCTTGGTAAGCAAGTTAAATATTTGTGAACTTAGACACTTTCTGGATTCTTTTGCTATTTTTATTGTGGTAATGGATTTGCATTGGTTAAATTTCACATTTCTGTATGAAATTATTATATGCAATAGTGTTAATGTCATTCCTACTATCTATTTTCAATTTTTCTCAACTACATGTTTGAATAGTTCAAGAATGAAATATTCCAATTGTACAAAAGGTCATTTTTCATTATACTTTCTTCTGGCTTCTTATTACTTCTGATCTTTGCTCTGAAAATACTGAATGTCTGAATGTACCTAGCTGATTCAAGAATAAGTCAGATAAATAAATAAGTCTTTTCTTGCCTGTCAAAATATAAGATATTGTATTTTAATTTTGTAATGTAATTTACTACTCATGTCCTGTACCTCCTCATTTTTTTTGAAGAAAAATGATTCACTGTTTATTTTCATCCAATAATATTCTATTATATTCATGAGCCACACTTTGTGTAGCCATTCCCAATCAAAAGACATCTACTTTATTTCTAATATTTTTCATAATAAAAAGGAGCTGCTATAAATATTTTTGTATATATCTCTGACCTCTTTCTGGTATAATCCTAGACGTGGTATTGCATCTTCTTTACTATTAGTATTGTTATAAAAAATCAAACAACATATTTCTTCCCTCATTCCATCTAAGTAAGCTCTTTTTGCTCACTTCTTAAAGCAGATGCCAGGACTAAAAAATGTTTAATATCAATAATCATGTGAGATATGATTGACATTCTAGTTATGTGAAAAAATAAAGTTAATAGAGTATTAAATTTAGGTATCATTTGCTGATTTAAGTTTATACATATTTAAGTCTTTTATACTTATTTTATACATATTTCATACATATTTCCTTATACATTTTATACATAGTTAAGTTTTATACATATTTTATACATAGGTCTGGCAAAAGAAACTTCAATTGACATTCATTGTTTATCAATTAGTGGAATTCAAAAATAAACCAACAAGTAAGTAAATATTTTAATATTTATATTTTTTGTACTGATAAAATGAATACTATTCAGTAATGACTATATAGCTTTAGGTCACACAGTAGAGCACTGGATCTGGAGTCAGGAATACCTGTATTCAAATCTGATCTCTGATACATCCCAGTTTTATGACCCTGGGCAAGTCACTTAACTTCTATAAGTCTCAGTCTCCTCAACTGTGAATAGGGGACAATAACAAAATGTATAAAGCCCTTTACAAACCTTAAAATGCTTTATAAATGCTAACTAGGATTATCTTAATTATCAAAGGAATTTTATCCACTGATAATTATAAATTAGCATTGTGTATACCTATTATATCCTTCCAGGGAAATATGAACTCTTTGACAAGTAGACATTGTTTCATATATATATATTTTTCTTTAAACATAGCAAGTGTTTAATAAATGCTTATTGAATTGAAATGAAATGAGCTTAGTTGAATGTATTCAGGGCTTGGCATATATTGGAATAATGGACAATTAAATCTGAAATGGACTATAGCAATAATCTAGTATATCCCTACCCCTTCCCTTATTTTATTAGATAAATTGAAAATCAGAGAAACAATGTGACTCGGTCAATTTTATATAGACAGGAATTGACAAAGCTGGAATAAGACCCAGGCTTCAAATTCTACCAATTCCCCTCTGTTCCCCACTCCCAATATTTTTCCTCTGAGCCATGGAATGGTGGCTTGCCTAGAGGGTATTTAATATGTGAAGAAACACTGCCCTACTGTTCAAAAAGCAAAGCTAACCTTAGCTAATGACATAGTTAAACATGTATTTAAAATAACATGAATGCATGAAAAAAATTGCATTTCTATATGGTTGGAACAGCTACCTAAGAAAAACAAAAGGCTTAGCATTGCTTCAAAAGTCAGCTGAGTTAGTAATTCCCAAATGAAATATTTACATGCTTGGTTATAGCACCACTTACAGAAGCTATTAAAATGCCTTTCTGTTGTATGTCTAAAGTCTATTCTCATACATTGGAAGTGCCTATGGGCAGTTTTACACAATAGCACTCTTTGGAAGCTCCTGAATTAATAATTCAGTTCCTCACTTAGAAAATCTCTAAGAACATAAGCACCTCTGACACAGCCTCCCACCTCCAAGTTCTGTGAAACAATCCCAACTTATACACTTCTGAAAAATACAGTTAAACTCCTTGGAGAGCAAAGAAAATCTTCCATCTGTGACTATAATGGATTAATTAGTATCTCCTCTAGACAGGAAGGAACACAAGCTCATTTGTGTCAGATATCTCCCATATATGTCTATGACCAAAGCTGCATTCAATGTCAGAGTGCAACAAATCACTTCATTCATTTAACCAGATTTATTAGATAAAATACAGTATACTAAGACCTAGGGATGCAAAAACAAAATGAAAAAGTCTCTAACCTCGAAGATCTCACATTTTTCTATGCAACCCAACATTTATGCAGATAAATAAATACAAGATAATTTGAAAAGGGAGAGAAGTACTAACTAGTCAGGTGGGAAGAGGTTTCCTATAGAAGATGGATCCTGACAAAAGCTAAATGTTCTAAGAGATAGAGGTAAATGAGGAAGAATTGCATTCCAGGTATGGAAAACATCATATACAAAGCCACAGAGACAGAAAATAGAGTACAGGGTTTGGAGATATCTTTAATCTAGGACTAGATCTTCCTGAAAGCACATGACACAGTTTCTGCCACATATTAGTCACTTTAAAATGCTTGTTGCCTGACTTGTTGACTGACTGAAAGCAGAGCAAATCCATGGAATGTTATTAGGGAGATGCCAAAAGACTTCCCTGACCAAAAGGTCTTCTTAACTGCTTGGTTCTAGTGCTTAAAATGCCCACATTAGTGTCATGCTTCTGAGTTGGATATTTGCTTCCATAAGACCTGAATTAAAATGTAGATGTGGAATTAAGAAAGGAAACAACATTAAGCTTTTAGCTAGCATCTGTAAAAGGACTCCAACTCTAGAATTATGTGGACAGGGTTCATGTACTAAGGGACAACCTAGATTCCAAGTCTTACTGTCTCTTCTGCTTCATTTTCTTGTCCTGAGCACAGATGACTGAACAGATATCTGGAGATAACTGTTGTTCTAGCCGTGGTAATAACCTGAATTCAAAATATCTGGAATTCCTGGGTCCATGTATTAGTTTCTCAGCAAAAGGTGATCTTCACACCTTCTTAAAGGAGAAGATGACTTCCTCCTACAGGAGGATGAGTCCAAGCCATGGCCTGGCTTCCTAGAAGATATGTACATTGAGTGAGATACTTGGACAGTGCAGAGCTAAGGTGAAGATGAAATTTCTGAACAGCAGTCCTACAACGTGCTTCATTTATTTTTACTTATTTAAGTTTAAACTTTCCAAAATCATATGAGACAGGGGTTAGTAGAGCATGTTTAAGTATTTATAAGTCATATATAAGTCAATATATTTTCATGATTCCTTTGTGTTTTAAGTATTTTGTAGAGTCAAAGATTCAGAGATGGAAAGAATGTTTGAGGTAATTTAGTCCAATCTCTTCATTTGACACTTCAGAAAACTGAAACCCAATGAGCATAAGTGACTTGCTCAAGGTTACACAGGTTAGCAGAGCCAGGATTTGAACCTAAGTCTTATGACTCTAAATCTTGCACCCTTTCTACTCAGAGCACATATAGGAAATAAATCCCCCTCCCTCCACCCATATAAGTCCAAAGGAGAGTTTGAAGGGTCTCAATACTCTCCATAGATGGGAAGAGAGGATGATAATAGAAGTTGTGTCTCTTTTTAAAAGATGATAAGTAAGCAGCTCTTCCTGTATGGTGTTCAATTCTCTTTTGACAGCATTCCTTCCCCCCACTATCTCATGGTGACAAAGAAACTAATCGAGTGAATGTGGAATTATATTTTGTATCTTATTGTCGCAGGGAGAACTTGTTAGAGGTGAAATGATAGGGACTTTGGCAGGATGTGACCCACTCATTCCTTGAGTTTGTGAGGGGGAAGGAAAGGAAGATCTTAGGAGAGCAGATTTAACAGTATTCAGAGGAAGGACATGCCATAGATGAAAATTCTACAGGGGAGGTCTGTCAAGGAAAGATAACAAACTCTCAAGAAGGAAATTCACAGACACAAAAGGAAGCAGTTCCATTGAGGAGGAAAAAAAATAGGAATCATCTGAAGAAGCAAATGGAGATGTATAGAGAACTCATCAAACATCTTTGATTTGAAAAGGATGTGTATTAAAGATGGAAGCAAGGAAAGATCAACAAGGAATAAATATTTAAGCTTGATCTGGTCCTATAAAATGATTTTTAGGAGTGCTAAAACTTAAAAAAAAAACTAAGTTTGTCGAGGTAAGCTAATGATAGCACAAATATTTGGAACTTTCTTCTAGTTATGTAGGGAAAAGGAGGAAGTTCAAAGAAGAGAAAGGAGCGTATAAGACAATAATAATTGATAACTGAGAGCTGTTTAATTATGTTTTGCTTCTTTTTTATCTGTCAAGTAGACTGTATCTTTGGACAAGGAAAACAGGACAAAAAATGAATCATGGGAATTGTTACCCCAAATAACTAACAAGATAGAAAAAATGTGTAACTGATCTTGATGAATTCAAGTCACCTGATCCAAATGATCTACATTTTCAGATACTAAAAGAACTGGCAAATGTGATTGCTGAAATTGTCAGTGATATTTCAAAGAGCTCAGAGAATAGGACCATACTTCAGACCTGGAAAAGGACATATGATATTAAAGGATATATGTCCCAATTAAAATAAAAAGGAAGAGAATAAAATCCTCAAAATTGTCAAATATTTTAACTTTGATTCCTGGAAAGATTCTAGAATAGAAGTGATTAGGTTACTGAATATCTAGATAAAGAAGAAATGACCATAAAAAAGTAATATGACCTTTAAGATGAGGTCATGTTATACTAAATTTATTTATTTTTTTTGTACATGTGTTAAACTAGTAGATAAGGGGACTATTTTGGATACTTTACCTAGATTTTGGTCAAATATTTGTTAAATTATCTTGGGGCTAAATTATTCTTATGGGGCAAATGGAGAGATGTGGGCTAGGTGATAGTAAAAGTAGGTGCATTAAGAACTGGTTGAATTTCCACATTCAAAGAATGGTCCTTAATAGACTTTATAAGTGTAAGATGGAGAGGTAAGGCTAGAGAGCAAGTCATCTGAAAAAGATTTAGGAGTATAAATGTACTGCAATCAGCAATGTGATATGGTAGCCAAAAAAGCAAATGCATTTTAAAAAACATAGCCTCCAGAAATAGGGAGGTGGTATTTCTGCTGTATTTTTCCTTGTTCAGATTATATTGAATATTGCCTTCAGCTTTTATCACCATATTTTAGAAAGGACATTGATAAGGAGAACATCTATTCTAGAGGGAAGCAATAAGGATGCTAAAGGGCTTTGAGTTCTATGTGTAGAACAACTGAAGGAATAGAAACTGTACAACCTTGAGAAGAGGAGGATTGGGATGGGGGAGGGGCAGTTATTCATTCAGTAAATATTTATTTAGCACCTAACCGTGTTTCCCCGATAATAAGACCTATCCCGAAAATAAGCCCTCCCCTTACTGTGTAAGATTCCTCTAAAATAAGCCCTCCCCTGAAAATAAGCCCTATTGAGATTGCTACTGTAGTGAAGGTGATCCCCTGCGCTACACGCTACATTACGGTACCCACTGTATGCACCGTCCCACCCCCCAAACGCATGCCGCTCTCCAAGCTGCATCCAATCAGAGCTGCAGCAGTGAGTGCGTCATCCTGTTCTTCCCCAGTGATTTGCTTATTGAATAAAGGTACATTTTTTTGTTCACATTTACCTGTTTATTAAAATTGCTGTCAATGTTCATTAAAATAAGCCCTCCCGGGGCGGCCAGGTGGCACAGCGAGTAGGAGCACCGGCTCCAGTGTTGAGAAGACCTGGAGATCGAATCCCGGGCTCAGACACTTAGCGCCCACCCAGAAACACCTGGCTGTGTAACCTTGAGCAAGTTACTTAACCCCAATTGCTTAGGGGTGGCCAGGTGGCTCAGCAGGTGAGAGCACTGGCTCCAGTGTCGGGATGACCTGGATTGGGTCCGGCCACAGGGAAAGAGAAGATACCAAGGTGTGTTTAATGGAGTGAAGAAGCTTCAAGATTCCATTGAGAGGGGCCGCCAGGTAGCACAGAGAGTAAGAGCACCGGCTCCAGTATTGAGAAGACCTGGAGATCAAATCCCGGGCTCAGACACTTAGCACCCACCCAGAAACACCTGGCCATGTAACCTTGAGCAAGTTACTTAACCCCAATTGTTTAGGGGCGGCCAGGTGGCTCAGCGAGTAAGAGCACCGGCTCCAGTGTTGAGAAGACCTGGAGATATCGAATCCTGGGCTCAGACACTTATTACCCACCCAGAAACACCTGGTCCTGTAACCTTGAGCAAGTTACTTAACCCCAATTGCTTAGGGGCGTCCAGGTGGCTCAGTAAGTAAGAGCACCGGCTCCAGTGTCGGAATGACCTGGATCAAATCCGGGCTCAGATACTCAGCACCACACCCAGAAATAACTGGCCGTGTAACCTTGAGCAAGTTGCTTAACCCCGATTGCTTTAAAAAAAAATAAGCCCTCCCCTGAAAATAAGCCCTCTGGTGTTTTTCTGTCCAAAAAATTAATAAGACAGTGTCTTATTATCGGGGAAACACGGTACTCTGTGCCAGTCACTCTTCTAAGTGCTAAAGATACAAATAGGAAAGATAGTCCTTGCCCTCAAGGAGGGCTTACAATTCAATAGGGATAAGACAATACACAAAAGTAAGCAGGACAAGGGAGGTGGGACAGGGCAGAGAAACTGGGGAAGAAGGCATCCAGCACTGGGGCATGGTCAAGTCCAGTTCAAGGAGTGCAAACTGATGGGAAATAGAGAAAAGACTGATCTGGAGCCCTCTTTAAGTGGAGGCTTTAGGAGCAGAGCAGTTCTTTGCTCTGTCATCCAGTTCTCTAATCAGCAGAGCAGAGTACTGATAAAGAGTAAGTGCCAAAACTGATTCAATCCTTACAATGTGATAAGTTTCTTAATGAGTTTTTCTAGGGAAATTATTGAATCCAGTCGGAGTGCAACTTGGTGGGAAATGAAGACATGGTAGATGTCTCCCAGATTCTAAGGAAGAGGGATGAAACATATTCTGCTTGGCCCCAGAGAACAGAGGAGAAGAGAAGACTATGTTAATGAGAATAAATCCTAAAGGGTAAAAAATGTTATCTTAGTTCCCGTATAATATGAGGGAAATTAGTTAAAGCCTCATGTTTGAAGTTTGAGGAGTTTGGAAAAAACAAAATGACAGTTTTCATGAAAATCATAAGTTAAAAAAAATTGTCTATCCCTCTCCTACTTTTATTTTACTGAATCATAAAAGAAGCAGTTGGTATACACTTGATTTGGAGTGAAAATATGCACTTAATTCTAATATGTTTATATTTACTCAAGATTTTGCAGATACAAAACAACTCTAGTTAGGATTTTGTTTTTAATCTCTCCTTTAGGTTTTATGAACTTGAGCCAAGTTTCTTGTAAAGCTCAAATAAGTTCATTCAAATTTAATGTGATTTTCTGCCTTTTTTTTCTTCATTTTCATCCTCCTAGATTCCTGGAAATTTTTCAATGATTATTAGGCTGGTTGGTCTCACCTAATTTCTAACCTTGCAGGCAACAGGGACCACTGGCATTCTCTTGAGAATCCTGCCTTATGAGATGCCCAGTACAGGTTTGCAGACTCAATATGCTCAGCTAGTTGGGCTGACCTTATAAACTCTGGAAGATTAATGTAACCTTGGGCTTCAAACCCTTTAAATTTCCTATGTATTGCTTATCATTCTTTTCTTTCTATTTCTAAATTGCATACTTCAATGGAAAGAATTTCCTAGATAAAATAATATGTATATACAGGGGCATCTAGATGGCTCTAGGGATAGAACAACCAGCCCTGGAGTCAGGAAGACCTGAGTTCAAATACAAACTCAGACTAGCTGTATGACCCTGGACAAGTCACTTCACACTGTATGCCTCAGTCTCTTTATCTTTAAAATGAGCTGGAGAAAGAAATAGCTTTGCCAAGAAAACCCCAAATGTGATCACAAAAAGTTAGACACTATTGGAAATAACTGAACAACAATAACAAATATATTAAATAGTGTTCTAAGTACTAGGGATACACAGACAAAAAATTAAATAGTTGCTACCCTGGAGATCAATACACTCTTTGGGAGGAGAAAACATGTATGTGGCTAAGTATATGCGAAATGAATACAAGATAATTTTGGAGAGAGACATTAGGAGTGGAAGGCTTAGCAAAAAGATTCATAAGAAGTTACATTTGAACTAAACTTTAAAAAAAATTAGGGATAGTAAGAAGCAAAGGTTAGGAGAAAGTGTGTGAGGAACAGACAATGCAAAGGCAGAGAGAGATGGTAGATATTGTTTGTTGTGTATAAGGTACAGTAAGAAGGCCATTTTGCCTAGACTCAAGAATGGATGAAGGGGAATGATATATAAGAAACCCAGAAAAGCAGACTGGAAATAAGTTGTAAAGAGCATTGAATACCTCACAGAGGAGTTAATAGGGTACAATTGGAGTTTATTGAGCAGAGTGGTGACACGGTCAGACTTGTGCCCTAGGAACATTCTCGGGGCTACTAGGTGGTGCAGTGAATAGAGCACCAGCCCTGGATTCAGGAAGACCTGAGTTCAAATCAGACCTCAGACATTTAACACTTACTAGCCATGTGACTTGGGCAAGTTACTTAACCCCAATTGCCCTGCATTTCCCCCCTTCAAAAAGCAAAAAAAAAAAAAGAAGAAACATTTTCAAAACTCTGTGAAGAATGGATTGGAGAGGAGAGAGACTTAAGGCAGGTAGTCCAAGAAGGAGGCTATTGTGATAGTTCAGGTGAGAGGTAATGAGATCCTGAAAGAGGTGGCAGCTAAATGAGAAAAGAGAAAGAGATTAATGTGAAATGGTAGAATTGCCATGATTTAGCAATTGATTGGATGTGTGTGGTAAAGCAAAATGAGGACTCAAAAGATCAGTCCAAACTTGCAAATATGAGATACTGAAAGGATGGCCCATCAGTTAGTAAGCATTTATTAAATGCTAATTATGGTAGTGTGATTGACAGCAGCAGGAAAATTCAGAAGAGGGGTGTGTTTAGTGGGAAATTTACCCTTCATATTAAATTCCAGATCATTGCAATATGTTCTTAATATATACAATACTTAAATTTGACTTGTTCTGCTTATCCCCAAAAAAGGAGGGGAAGATTTGGGCTTTATGTAATAAAAAAAAAACAGTGATTATTTCTATTCAAAAGCAGAATGAGCTGTCTCAGGAGGTAGTGGGCTCTCCTTCATATTTCATCAAACAAATTCTGAATAGCTACTTGTTTCAGATATATAGAAGGTATTCTTATTCAAGTACAGGTCAGATTGAATAACCTCTGAGGTACCTTCCAACTCTGAGATTTTGTCAAATTAAGGCAACATTTCATTATAAAATCAATAGTACCTGGGTCTTCTGATTTTGCTTCATATCAAACAAGTGACAGACTTCTGTGTTTTAATGCAATGGGATGGGCAGAACTTAAAAGTCATTGTATTCAAAAGATGCAGGCATTTTTTACTCCACTTTTGAACCAAGCTGGGGGGGAGGGGTAGCTGGAGAGTAAGTCCTATGCCAAATGATTTCCTGTCCATGGTTGTGTGAGGGGCATTGTTAGTGTGAGTACTTTGGCAGGGGGGAAAACATTTTTCATGTGTCCTACTTCTCCTGCTTTTCTAGTGAGTATGAAAGGTTCCAGATTCACTTCAGAACTGACTTCAGGAAGGAGAGAAGGAGAAAAAGACTTTGGAAATGGCAAACATAGGGGAAACCAGCTCCTGAACATATAGCTAACTTTGAACTTCCCTCTCTAGAGATGTTGGAGAATTTCACCTTGGATGAGATCCGGGTCTCTTTTTTGGTTGAGCTAAGCTTTCTTTATCCCAGTGAAAGAGTTCATTTACTCTACATATTTTTGGTATGTTCTAATCTGCATTACTTCCTATTTCTATATGTTATTTGCTTAGACAAATGGGTTCACTCATCATTCAGTCTCTGTGATCATCTTTTGTGTAGTTAGAATTTGGTGAAAAGGGAAAAGCCAGGGTGAGAAAACTTGACATACCCTCCCCCTTTAAGAGATATCAACTGGGGGAGCTGTTGACTTCTTTTAACTTATGAATCTAAAATTTGAACCAGCAATATTTAGGGATGCAAATACATAATTCTAGTCTTGAACCTCCTCTCAGAGAAGAACAGAGGAGGCTAGCTAGTGTCATAGCCCCTTTTCCTGCTCCCCTCAGTAGAGGAATCACAGTCTCCCCTGATGGGCAAGATTTCATTAATATCTTTCCATGTCTCCCTATGAGCCACATTTAGACAACTCTTAACTCTCAGAGCTCACAAGAAAAAGCTAATTATAATCACAAAAGTAAATCTCTTTAAGAGAACATGTATAACCTAAGTGTGCAGCACATATGTCACATATAATATAAGTGATTTCTTCCTAAGTGCAAAAATGTTAGTTTCAGGAAATGCTGGAAATTATAATAATAAAAACTCACATTTCTATAGTAATTAAATTTTTGCTAACCATAAAATTTTGAGGGAGATAGTGTAAGCTTTATTGAGAACCAGTGCTATTGAGTGAAAATAGTAGTGAATTGGGGGGAAGGGGAGAGCAGAGAACCAGGGTTCAAATCCTGCTTTGTCATTTACTATCTAATAATTTGGGCAATGGTGAGTGTAGAAGCAGTGGGGAAGATATCCCCTGGCTGTGGGCACTTTCTGGAGGCTGGAGGTTTGACTTTGGTTTCATGCTAAAGGGAAGAACTGAAGATCTGGGGCAAGAGACACCATTTCCCATACCCCAGGGCTAGAGGTGACTGCAAATAACTAAGCTATTATCACAAAAAATGCGCAGGCAAAGGAGAAAGAATCCAACTATAGAATCCTATTATGGGAATAGAGATGACAAGGGTTCATCTTCAGAGGAGGAAATTGAAGTAAAGAAACACCTAAAGAGTAATGTCAAATGGTCACCTGCCCAAAAAGAATTTATATAAGACCTTAAAAAAAGACTTTAAAAATCAAATGACAGAGATGGAGGAAAAACTAAAAAACAAAATAAGAATAATCCAAGCAAACCAAGAAGGGTATGAAAGGAGACTCAACCAACTAGAAAAGGAAATCCAGAATCTTAAGGAAGAAAATGACACCTTGAAAATTAGAATTGGGCAAATTGAAGCCAGTTAAATTATAAGTGATCAAGAAATGATTAAACAAGTATGAATAATGAAAAATAGAAGAGAAAGAATAAAGTAAAAAAGTATGCAGCAGAGAACAAAAGAAAACTCACAAGGAAGCAAAGAAAAGAAGGACAATTCTCAACATAATGAGTATTATTTATTATATAGGCTTTCTTGAAATGAAAATATATTGTTACCTATTTCAAATCCTCTCATGTTCTGCTATGCACACAACACGTTTTTATTTCTTTCTAACTTTGTATTTAAGTTCTAGTATTTAAGTTTTGATATGTTTTAGTTTCTTTTCTCTATTCTCTATTTGCTTTCTGGCATGTGAATCTACAATAAAATTTTGGAAGAAAAAAAGAAAAGAAAAAATATATAAAAATAACTTGTGTAAGTTATTCCATCTCTCTGGGTCGTCATCTGAAAAATGAAGGGATTGAACTTGGAAACTTCTAAAGTCCTTTCAAGGTCTAAATTTATGATCCTGCTATCCCTATTTTAGAGATAAATGAAGAACAGAGAAGTGAAATGGCGTGCTCCCATTCATGCAGCTCAGGTAAATTCCTGACAGTTTCTGCTAAATTATTCCCTCAACTCCACATCTGGTGGTCTTTTTACTATACTATGATGATCATTATTTTTTCCAGTTAAAACTGCAGATCTTTAGAAAGGGAGATGGTTGAATCCAGGATTCATTAGTTTGGCATTTATTATTACTCCCTTATGCAAAGAATATGATCTAACTTAATTACTTGCTTTTTTCTTATCCTCTTGAAATTATCATGGCTTTCAGACAGCATTTTGTACATATGCTGTAACTACAGATCTGCCAATTTATCTACATTTAACTTGATAAATATCATTACCCACTAGGACACACTTAATGAGAATTTTATTAATACTGTCTTTTCCTATAACAGCTGATGAGCATGGTAAAACACCATGCTGGTATATTCTCAGCATGTAGAAGAGATGACCAATTATGAACCAATGATATATCCTAGACTCCATGAATCTATGATACTGAGAAGGAATGTTAGAAGGAAAGCATTTTTTTTATTTTGGGAAAATTTACAATATCAAGACTGGTCAGAAGGTAATTCTGTCTATAAAAGAAACAAAAAGACTCCCCAAAGAGCTGTCTACCCTCAGCAGCCACAATTCAAATGCCTACTGACATACTTAAACTTCCTACCCCTTCCTCAAAGCAGTCAATTACACCAAGAAGACACACAAAATGACTGATGCATTAATCATAACTGGACTCCAAATAGCACTTTAAAGTTTACAAATCACTCACCATCTCCTTTGAGTCTCATAATAAACTTCTGAGATAGGTATTACTAGTATTTTGATCCCCATTTTACATTTGAAAAAATGACTTGTCCACAGTCACACAGCTAGTGTCAAATGCAGAATTTGAACCCAGGGCATCCTGATTCCACATCCAACATAATGACTATTATTCATACTATCTCCACGTAGGATCTTAGGATATCAGAGCTAAGGGTGACTTTGGGGCTCATTAAATCTAACTCATTCATTTTACAAGTAAGGAAAGTGAGCTCTAGAGAGGCTGACTCACTCAGAGTCATACAAGTAGGCAGTATGGTAGAGTGGAAGAAGTTGGAATCAATTGAGGTCTAAAATCAAATCTTGGTTCTGATGCTTACTAGCTGTACTATCCACCAAATCATTTAATGTCTTGGAGCCTCAGTTTACCCACATGTAAAATTAAGATCAAATTTTTTGTATCAACTACCTCAAAGGATTATTGCAAGGAAAATGCTTTGCCAGTTTCAAAGTAGTATGAAAATATGAGATGTTAAGTGGCAAACACTGGAATGGAATCTAGGTTAATCCAATGTTCTTTCCAAGTGAACAGAAGACTAACAACTTCAGGCTTTTCTGGGCATCACACATAATTGTACCACTATCAACTATAAGCATTCAATAATTTCTTCAGTTACCTAGGATCATTAACCAGTCCTCGACTCTCCACATCTGCTTTTTTTCTATCAGTTACATTCAACAGTCACTCTTGAGTGTTGGCTGCTGTGTTTCCCACTATCAGGTATCATTGCTATTTCAGAGGTAGGAAAAAGAAATTCAAGTCCTTTGACAAGAATTTTTAAACCAGATACAAACAATTATGTAACTCACAGAGGGGTGTGTGTGTGTGTGTGTGTGAGAGAGAGAGAGAGAGAGAAAGAGAGAGAGAGAGAGAGAGAGAGGTGATAATTGACATTCTGGCTAAATGCTAACTGTAAAATGGAGGGTTCATGAGCAGTCCTCAAATGTGTAGTCATAGAAAGAAGCATTTTTTTGTACTAACCCTATGAATTCATTATTGTTGAGATCTCCCATTAATGCAACTCCTTCTACCAATGCAGATCATCACCTGCTATTTAACTTTGAGTCATTAGAGAGTTTGAGTCATTAAAGAGTTGTCTGGGACACTGAGAAGGTAGGTGACCTACTCCCAGGGTCAGGCAAACAGTACATTTCAGAAATAAGATTTCAATTCAGATCTTCCTGACTCCAAGGATAGCTATCTGCCACTATGGCATAATTGCTCCTCTGAGGGAACATTTGAAGGAACAAATGAAGACTTTTCTGTATGATGAATGCAAACAGCTAGATTATAAATGACCACACTTTTGTTTATCCTAGGGTAGGCATTTCCCAAAGCCAGAATGTTACCTAGAATCAAAGACTGTGAAAGCTGGAGGGGACTGTAGAGAGCACTGAGACAGTACTTCCCTCCTACTTTACAAATAAGGAAAACAGGTCCTGGACACATTTAGGGACCCATCCAAAGTCACACAGCTAGTTTGTTGTAGATCTGGGACCAATGTTGGGTCTCCAAACTCTCGGCCCATACTCTTAAATCTTTCCCATTTTAAGGGCTGTCTCTGAGCATGGATTATGGCCACAATACAAGAAAAGACTGAGATCTAATAAAAGAATAGTGTTTCAACTCTCTTCCTTAGCTCTTTCCTATGTACTGAATGTGGCTGAGCCAAAAAAGCTGATTCTGCAAGGTCATAAGGAGGGTGCAAATAGCTATGAAGTACTGTGTTCTTTCCTTAAAGTAATACACATAGTCTGGCTGTCAGACCCAAATCAACCTTAGCTACAGCACAGCAGCGTGTTCCTTTCATATACCTACACAGAAAAAATAAAATGTCTCCATCACGTATTCCATGCTAACAGAACTCTGTTCTTTCCTTTGAGGTCGATGTTGATACAAAATAATACCTGTCTTTTGGTCCTAAAAAATAATATTCTAGAAAATGTATATGAGCAGGCTTTCTTTGTTTTCAATTGAAATCCTTGAAAACGCCCAAAGAAGCATTCTGCAATAATTTGTTTTTGAAAAATATCCCAAACACATCTAAGAACTGAAAAACAACAACTTAAAATCAAAAACTTTAAAGACAACTAGAAAGTCACAGATATTCTCTTTGACAATAGTTCCTTGCCAGGTCACTCAGAGAGTGAGTTTAGATGGTTTAATACTGACAAGAAGTAAAGAGACTTTCTAGAATTACAAAGAAAGCATCTTTGCACCATTGAAGTCCCCCATTTCTTCCTTTGCCACCCCTCCAAAAGAAAAAATTCAGCTTAACTCTCACAGCTCACAAGAAAAAAAGTTAATTATAATTAGAAAAGTAAATCTCTTTAAGAAAACACTATCAGAGTACTAACAGACTTCCACTTATTAGTTTTGGTGCTGTGCATAAGTCATACAACTTCTCTGAAATAAAAAGAGGGAAGAAGGAAGGAAGGAAGGAAGGAAGGAAGGAAGGAAGGAAGGAAGGAAGGAGGGAGGGAGGGAGGGAGGGAGAGAGGGAAGGAAGGACTTATTAAGTACTGTGTACCAGACACTGTGCTTTATTAGTTCATTTAAGCACTTTATTATCTCATTTTATCCTCACCACAATACTCCAAAGTAGGTGCTATTATTAAACCCATTTTACATTTGGGAAAACTGAGACAGAGAGAGATCAAGTGACTTACCCAGGATCATACAGATAATATAAGTATCTAAGGCTGAATTTGAACTCAGGTCTTCCCAAGTCCAGGTCCAGCACTCCATCTACTGTGTCAGCTAGCTGCCTCTAGGAAACTTTGAAGCTGTTTGGCAGAGTTGAGAGAACATAACTGGACAGTTAGATTTTGTCACTTAAAAGTTATGGGACTGCAGATAAGTCACAAAGTTTCCCTCAAATAATAGTGCTCATACCATAAGGGCATGATCAAGAAAACATTGAGTTAAACATAAAATGCTATACAAGTATTTTTTGTTATTGTAGTTACTCGATTTGAAAGACAGAATCATAAAATTTCAATACTGGAAGAAAGTCGTACGCTCAAACCACACCAAAACATGAACGCCCGTTTCTACATTCCCACTGAATGGCTCCACAGCTGCTGCAGGGCCTCCAGTGAGGAGGAGCCCTCTAAGTTCCTAAGCCAGCCTATTCCCATTTTTGGAAAACTAATTACAAGGAAGTTTTCTTCTTTATATCCAACCAAAACCTGTCTCTGAAAATTCTACCCATGGCTCTGGGGGCCAGCCAGAAAAAATTTAATTCTTCTTCCACATGACAGCCTTTCAAATACTTAAAGACAGTTATCATAACATCCTCCTCCTTCCCCTTTCTCTTCTCCTGGCTAAACATCTCTTTGATGGATCTTCATCAGGCATGACTTTGGGACCTTTTGCTGCTCTGTTAACCATTTTCCAAATATTTTCCAGCTTATCTGCATCCTTCCTTGTTAAAATTTGGTGCCCAGAGCAGAATATATTTCAGACATAGTCTCTACTAACTATCATCTCCCTTGTCCCAGGCCTGATGCCTCTCTTTCCATAGCCTGATATTACAGTATTCCAATAAATGCTTTAGATATATGACTTAATGAATGAATAAAAAAAAAAAGCATTTCTTATACACCTGCTATGTGGCAAGGACTTTGCTAAGTACCAGAGATTCAAATGCAAAAGTTAAGATAGTACCTTACCTAAAAGACTTTACGGGTTGATATAAGTGGACAGCACATTGAGAGGAGTGGTGGACAGGGAACAATATTTTGGTTTGGAACCATAAAAATGGTCAAGTAGAGCTGGAAGGATATAGAAAACACATCAAGAGTGATGGCAGCATTGAATTATGTCTCCAGACCTGTAAAGAGGAACAAAAGTACACAAGATAGTAAACAAAAAGATAGTCCAGGAATAGGGAGTAAAATGAAACATGCTTCTAGAATAAAGGTCTAGGTAAGGCACTCACCAATCAGGACAGCAAGGCCCCAGGGCAGGAACTTGGGAACTGAGAGGTTTTGTTAGTTTGGGTTTTCCCTCCACCAGTCCAGAACATGATTCCTCTAGAACATGGTGTTTTGCCATTATGAGCTGCTGTTTGTTTTAAAAACTGAAAATCAAAATCATCAACATGATTTGTTAACCCTTTGTTTCTTATCCTCTCTAAATTTAAGGAGTCTCATCCTTGGACAATACATATATAGCCTGGGATTGGGAGTATATTCCACACCATTCTACTTCAGTAGGGTTTCCTAGAACCCATGCCCCATGGAGATGACATTGAAAAGCTGCCACTTTTTTTTAATAAATTAATTTGTTTATTTTTAGTTTTCAACATTCACTTCTCAGAATCGCTTTCTTCTCATGAAGCATCAGAAAAGGACTTGAATAAATATTAAACAGAGAGCTGCCTTTAGTGTGAGGGTTCAAGTCCTTCCTCTGACACATATTGGCTGTGACCCTAGATAAATCAATTAATCTCTCACTCCCCCAGGCAACTCTCTGAGACTGTAAGTTACAGAGTAAGTGCATTTCTATGTTAATAGGAGGCTTTTCTTCATTGCAAGCTCTCTGTGTCATTGTAGTGGATAGTCATTAATGGCCCACATCAGACTAATTTATTATGGTTTTATTTCAGCTCACTAATTATTAAAATAAGTAAAATTTAAAATGTTTTTTAAAAGTCACTCACTATATGCCAAGTACTGATATCTTGCAAGATATCTTTATAGATGAGAAAATAGAGATAACTTTATTTACTGATTATTCAGTAATTATCAATATCAAACAAAGCATCCACAAGGAGACATTTACATGCTGAAGTTTTTCAGTAATTTCATTAAGGGTACCTAGTGAAAGGTCCAAATAGGACTAATAGATGGTGAGGGACTTTATTTGTTCCTGTTTGCATATAATAATACATTGATTGCCCCAAACTCTAGAACATTCCAGAGCACCTTCCATGAGATTAATTAACACTCAAAACACAAAAACTTAAGAATTTGAAGGGACCCCAAACACTCCCTAACTCCAACCTATATCTGAAGAAGAACCCCCCATACAGCCTAAATAATAAGTGGGCATCTAGCCTATGGTTGAAGACCTCTAGTAAAGATTATCTTGCAATACAGCCCATTCTTCTCTTAGACAACACTAAAAATAGGAAAATTTATTTACAAGAATTTTGAATCTTCCTCTTTGCATGTTCCACCTGTCATACTTAGTTCTGGTCTCTGTAATGAAGCAGAACAGGTCTACCAAATGACTGTCCTTCAAATATCAAAGACAAATATCATGTCTCCTCTATGCTTTCTCTTCTCCAGGCAAAATATCCTCATTTCCTTCAGTATAATGATCTCAAAGCACATTACTCTCTTGGTAACCTTCCTCGATGTCTTTTCCAATTCATCAAAGTCCTCTCTAAAATGTTACTCCCAAAATTAAAAGCAATCCCTCCGATGGTCCCAGACCTGGACAGTATATTGTTGGATTTATATTTTTCTTAATTCAGCCTAAGATTATATTCTCTATCATATCATATTATTGATTCATAGCCTGCTTGTGATACAGTAAAACCTCAAATCTTTTCATTGTTATACAGCAATACTTTCTGCATTTCATGCTTATGAAAGTTTATTTTAACCCAAAATGTAAGATTGTACATTTGTCCCTATCAAACAGCCTCTATTTGATTCAATCTAATGTCCTAATATGTAGAGATTGATTTTTGAACTTGGCTATCATCCAAAACTTTAGCTATCACTTCTCATGTGATGTCATTTACAATTTGATAAGCTTCTTTCTATGCCTTTTTCTAAGTCAGCAATGCAAATATTAAGCTGCATAGGATCCAGGAGAGAACTGGAGACGTCTTCCTAAAGTGACATTAAATACCATTCTTTAGTTCTAGCTATTCAAACACTTCAAAAACTACCTAATTGCATGATCATTTAGCCCATATCATTCCAACTTGTGCACTGGAATAGTATGAGAGACTTTGTCAAATGTCTTTCTACAATCTAGGAAAATTGTAATTATCATAGACCCCTGAACTGCTTATTACCAACCTTGTCAAACAAAGGAAATGAGGCTATATTGACATCACCATTTCCTAATGAAACCACACTTGTTCATTCCAATTGCTATTTTATTTTCTAGGCAATTAAGTGGTGTAGTGGAGGGCATGGAATTAGAAAAAAAAAACCAATTTCAAATACAGTCTCAGAGATTTACTAGCTGTGTGACCCTGGGAAAATCACTTAACCTCTGTTGCCTCAGTTTCTTCATCTGTAAAAATGGTGGTAATAATAGCATCTATATCTTAGGGTTGTTGTAAGGATCAAATGGGATAATAAATGTAAAATGCCTGACACATAGTACCAAATAAATGTTAGAAATTATTATTTTTTCAGTTATTTTACTTTAATTTTTTTGCACTCAATGGCATTTTATTTTTTCTAATTACATGTAAAGATAGTTTTCGATATTCATTTTTGTGAAATTTTGAGTTTCAAATTTTCCTCCCCTCCTTACCTCCTCCCTTCCCAAGACAGCAAGCAATCTTATATAAGTTATATATGTATAATCATGTTAAACATTGTAGCAGCAAGCACCCCAGCATCCCCAGGGTGGCTACTAACACAGGTCCTTAGATCTAGTTTTCTAAAGGAAAGCAACTCAAAATGGGTTAACAAGCTTACTTTATTCAGTCAAACATATATTGTTCACCTAGTTCAGGGGGGAAAGGTCAGCACCCCAAACTTCAGAGTATACAGAGGTTACAAACATAAGTTACAAGAACATTTCAGCAGACAGGCTTCCAAACTGTCCAACCATTACATCCATACCAAATCACAGTTACCAGAGAGGGAAGCATCAACATCTGGGTTTTTCAAAGCCAGGGGGCTCTCAACAATGGCTGTCCATAGTCTCATCTGGTCAAATCACACAACACTTCTCAAAGTGAGCCCCTAAGCAAAGCCTCACATCAGGACTTATATAGCCTTCTCCTGGCTCAGAGAATGTAACAACCTTCTTGACCCACTGCCCAATCCCAAAGTATCTCCTGAGAAAAAAGCCTCCCACCACAGGCTCCAGGTGCACTTAAGCCTAGAGGCAGGGAAAATCTTAAAAATTTACATTCCTATAACACACATATTTCCACATTAGTCATATTGTGAAAGAAGAATCAGAACAAAAGAGGAAAACTATGAGAAAAAAAAAAGTGAAAATAATATGCTTCAATCTACATTTAGGAATCCATAGTTCTTTTTCTGGATGTTGATGGGATTTTCAATCATAAGTCTCTTGGAATTGTCTTGGATCATTGTCTTGCCGAGAACTAAGTCTATCATAGTTGATAATTGTAGAACGTTGCTGTTAGTATGTATAATGTTCTCCTGGTTCTGTTCACTTCACTCAGCATTAGTTCATGTAAGTGTTTCCAGGTTTTTCTGAAATCTGCCTGCTCATCTTTTCTTATAAAACAATAGTATTCCATTACATTTGTATGCAACAACTTATTCAACCACTTCCCAACTGATGGGTATCCCCTCAATTTCCAATTCTTTGACAGCACAAAAAGAAATGCTATAAATATATTTTTTGGTTTATGTGGGTCCTTTCCCCTTTTTATGATCTCTATGGGATACAGACCTAGTAGTGGCATTGTTGGATCAAAGGGTATGAACAGATTTATAGTTCTTTGGGTATAGTTCCAAATTGTATGGAATTATTGGGTCAGTTCACAACTCTACAAATAATGAATTAGTGTCCCAATTTTCCCACAAGTTCTCTAGCATTTATCATATTCCTTTTCTGTCATTTTAACCAATCTTCTTGTGTAAGATGATACATCAGAGTTGTTTTAAATTGTATTTCTCTAAATATTTCTAAATATTCACTAAATAGTGATTTAGAGCATGTTTTCCCGTATGATCATAGCTTTAATTTCTCCATTTGAAAATTGCCTATTTGTATCCTTTGACCATTTATCAATTGGGGAATAACTTTTAGTCTTATAAATTTGACTCTGTTTTCTATATATTTGAGAAATGAGACCTTTATCAGAAACATGAGCTATAAAAAAATATTTCCCAGCATTCTGCTTTCCTTCTAATCTTGGTTGCATTGGTCTTATCTCTACACAACCTTTTTTTAATTGAATGCATTCAAAATTATCGATTGTGCATTTCATAATGTTCTCTATCTCTTGTTTTACCATAAATTATTCCCTTCTCAATAAATCTGACAGGTAAACTATTCCTAGCATCTGTTTTTATTAGTCCAGGTGAAAGCTTACCTAGTTAAAAGCTCCAGTCAGCTCTTCCATGCAGCAGGAGTCAGTGTAAACTGAGGTCTCTTCTCAGATTTGTCCATAGGTGTCTCCTAAAATCAAATTTGCTCTATCATTTCCATTCCAAACTTTGAGTTCTCTGTGATCCCTAAGCTAATATACTACCCCAAACCAGAGTGTCTTCAGTAAGATGATTTGCTTCTATATTATACTGATAAAACAAATTACATTCCTATAATCGACCCCATAATTATACATTTGTCCCATAGTTACAATATAGGGACCGTATTTTCCCAGCTATTGACTTCAAAGTTTTTATGTCAGTTCATAACTGACATAACATTAACTTCAAAGTTCTTATGTCAGTTATATGAAAAATGAGTTCTAGGAAAGAGTGCTTTGCCCATCCTTCCCCAGAATGAGTGCTTTTTCTCTGAGGGGCTAATTTTTCAGTGTTCCTCTCACAACTGTCCTTGTATCTGCTCCTTGCCATTAGCAAAACTGTCTGCATCTGAAAGTAGCAGCCCTTCATACTTCTAATCTGTACAATACCTAACATGTCGCTAATACTCAATTATTTGGAATTTTTAAACTCTTTTAAAAATTTAAATTAAAAAAAATTAAAGTTAGTAACATAAAACAATTATAGAAATTATATCCACAGTATAACTTTCAAAAGTTCACTATAGCAAACTATCATTGTTCCATTTAAAAACAAATTCAAAGTGTTTGCTAAAATGTTACCACATCTACTTCTGGTGGCATAATAGGAATTCCAGTGAGTATTTTTGGCAATAAAGGTAATCCCTTAGAGCCAGACATGCATTCTCTCTGTAGAGATGGAAATTCACATTGACCCTCTTTCTGGAACGATGTACTCTGACAACTTCTGGTTATTTTCTTGTTCCTTGTGACTAGAGTTACATGAAAGATGATTGGGTTGGGAGTTCCTGAGTTGGTAACTTCTGCATGGCAGAAGGTCCTTTCTGCAGTTATCCTACTTCTTAAAGGAGAAGAAAAGATGACCACTGACAAGATAATTTTGTACCCTGAAAGCAATGAAGAGCAATTTGTTACTGGCCAAGTCACCTGGTTCATGAGTTACATGGTAAAATTGAAGTGAAATTTGTTCAGCAGTTCCACAGAGAGCATTTGCTTTTTTTAGGGAACTTATAATAATGGAGATGAACTATTATTTTATAGCTGATTTTTAGCATTTAATGTATACTTGTAAGTATTTTTGTGTGTTTTAAGTGTTTCTTTTGTGGTGAAAAAAGTAAATACTTGTCCTATACCTGATATTTATTTTGTATGTTGAATACCTTTTCTAGAAAGGATCTTGTTAATCCCTTTTGAGGAGATGATAGAAATGAAGCATAGCTAAACTTTATTCTAGAGACTTTCCCCAGAGTTCTAGTCTTAGTTGGGTGCCTACGGATCCAGAAAGTGAGAGAGAAGCATGATTCATCTCTTTATAGGTCAAATGACTCCTAGGAGGAATCTGGCCTCTGTATGAATCCTGTGCTGGAGTCCCTCATAGGAAGGGAGTCCTTTGGGACATGGGTCACCTTTTATCTCTCCTTGAAGATTATGAAATATTTGATATTTGATAGATTGTTTTGTAGACTATGTGATAGACATTTATAGAGCTAGATAAATTATTCTAAAAACTTCTCAACATGATGACACTTTTCTGATTTACAGTGAGGATTTGTTGTTTGATTCTTGTTGGCATCATTAGCTTGATATGAGTGTATGTGTCTACGTACAGGGAGAGCTAGGTGGCACAATGGATAGAATGCCAGGTCTCAAGTCAGGAAGAGTCACCTTCATTATTTCAACTCTGACGTCAGACACTCACTAGTTATATGACCATAGGCAAGTCACATAACCGTTTGCCTCAATTTTCTCATCGATAAAATGAGCTGGAAAAGGAAATGGCAAACCACTCCAGGATTTTGGCCAAGAAAACCCCAATGGGGTCACAAACAGTCAAACAGGACTGAAATGACTGAACAACTACAAGAAGTCTGGGGGTGTGTGTGTGAGTGTGTGTGTGTGTGTGTGTGTGTGTGTGTGTGTGTGCGCGTGCATTTAAAGCTTGTGGAAAGCAGCTTCAATTTACCTGATAAATAAATTAAGCAGAAAAAAAAATCTGAGCTGTCTCTATCTGGCAAATCTGTTTCAAGTCTATATGGGAGTTATTCTCAAACAAAGGAGTTTTTATTTTTTATTTTTCTTAGCTGTCAACTAATTTGGAATGGTAGTGGAAAGTTATCAATGTTTCTATTGTGAAATCTGTTGGGTGTTCTACTGTCTCTATGAAGCCATGAGATTGCATCTAGCAATGGATCTGTCCATTCATTATTCAGCCAGATTGTTTGAGAGGATTAATTAAAATATAACTCCTAAAAGCATATCTTTAAAATTAAGAACAACGTTCTTAAACTTTCTTGGGTCAGCAAATGCAGGAATACTCACTCTTTGATAGGTTTTGTCATAAATGGAATGCATTAATTTTTTCCTCTTTTCAAAACAAAGGAATAGCCTATCAAAGTCACTGATTTTGTGAAAGACATTCTGTGTAATGTGATTATATCCAATAGGACAGTATTTCAAAATAGTAGTGAAATCATTTAAGCAACCCTTCTTTTTGCAAAATTTTTAGTTTAACAGAATACAGATTGTAATGGGAATGCAAATTTGGAAGATCTTCCCTGCCCCTAGGCTAAAATGCACCTGAAGCCTGGGGAGGGAGGCTTGTTTTTCAGTAGATACTTCTTGTTTGGCCAGTGAGTCAATAAGGTTGTTACATTCTCTGAGCCAGGAGAAGGCTATATAAGCCCTGATGTGTAGCTTTGTTTTGGGACTCACTTTGAGAAGTGTTCTGTGATTTGATCTGAATTCTGGGAAGCCGTTGTTGAGAGTCCCCCGGCTTTGAAAAACCCAGATGTTGATTGGGTATGGATGTAATGGCTGGACAGTTTGGAAAGCTGTCTACTTGATCTGTTTCTGTCTTGATAATTCTGCCTGTATACTTTGAAGTTCGGGGTGCTGACCTTTTTCCCCTGAACAAGGTAAATGATACATGTCTGACTGATTAAAGTAAGCTTGTTAACCCATTTTGAGTTGCTTTCCTTTATCAAAGCAGATCCAAGAACCTGTATTAGCAGCAAACCCTGAGGACGCTTGGGGTGCTTGCTGCTACACAGATCCATGGGTAATGGGTCTCAAGCTGCCAGTTGCTGGTGGGTAAGACATGGTAAAAATGGAAGTAGAGTCAAGGTTTGTGACCATGAGTTGTCCATGAGGTTTTGGGTAATAAGCAACAACCCCAGCAGTTTTTTTTTTTTGCCTATAACAGGGCTTGGTAAATATGCAGAGCATGTTTGGTTGATGCACTCCCCACAGTGAATAGAAGGGCTACCTTGTTTCCAGAAAGACATGATGATTCATAATGGAAGTCTCCTGCTCCCAAATTTGGAGCATGTGCAGAAGTTATATGATTTTGGCCTGCTAACCATGTGATAGAGAGACCAACTCTTGATTGTCTGCATCACTAGGACTGGGGTGTATTCCAAAGGCCATAACTGAATAAAGTGAGAGCTATCCCTGTTTTAGCTGTGTTCAAGTGAGGAGGCAAGGATTAAATCTTTTGTGGGAAGAGAAGGCTCAGACTTTCATCTAGTCACAAGGGCCATGTGGCCTATCAGTGAATTTCCCAATTGTTACTTCTGTCTCTCTGTTACATCTAGCCTTTCTTCCTTCTAGGTGAAGGATGTTAGAGAAGCCTATAACTTTTTGAGTTTCAAAAGGTCAGGAGAATGAGTCAAGTTTGTAAGCTAGAGTCCATGCTAGGATTTGCCAGAAGCCAGAGAGTGAGGAGTAAAATCCCAAGAAACTTTACTGGCCCAGTCCAAAAGTAGTGGAGATGTTGGTTCATCTATCCATTGATTATGCTGCATTTAGAATTGAAATTGTCAGAGCACATGCCATGTAGAAACAGATTTAGATTTGAACCCACTCTCCCCAGAAATTGAAGTAGTATAGGAGAGAATGTGTATCTCAAGTGTTGGGGAAAGATGAGGAGGGATGTTTGTAAATCTATAATTGGCATATCTTCAAGATAAATATCCCTTTGTAAAAAAACTAATTTCTGCTATTGGTTAAACTGTGGCTAATAGTGAGGGGGAAACATTTTGGAATGGGGACTTGAACTGAAAGCATTAGAGAAATGTACCCCCAACCTTTTAGGGTACTCCTAGGAATGTAAGGGAAGAATGTAACTATTATCACTCTAGAGAACAAATCCTTAGTTTTTACATATAATTTTACATATAAGGATAATCCTTGTCCCATCTGTGGAAAAGTAGATGGACTACTTCTTAGCACATACCAGCGGATGTACTGAAAATAGCGGTAATCAGGGAGCAAACATTGTCATGATGGAATCAGTCAAATACTACTGGCTTTAGGGAGCCAAATATTAATTTTTTAGTGTAAGCTTTTAAACCTGAGGAAAATCCTCAAATGCTACAAATAAGGGCTTGATTTGTCTCAATATAAAAAAAGTGATGGAGAAAATGTTAATAATACAGATTAAACTTAAAAATGTGTCCCTATTTATTGTTTCTTCTTTTCCTAGAAAGCCAGTTGTTAAACATTTTATCAACATACCCCAGGATGCAGTGACCAGTCAAACATATCCTCAGCTCTTTAATGGAATTGATTCAACCTTGGACTCCTCTAGAAATACAGTTAGGCTCCTGAGATCTTTTCATACTTTCCTTACTTAAGAACTTGTAAGGGCTTGAATAGGGATGGGAGTAGAAGTAAGATGCATGAATTTGCATTCATTCAGGAATGGGTTCCAAGACTTTTTTGAAAACTGTTATTTTGCCTCCAATTATTTATTTCATTACATGTTCATTACCTGGTCTGTTAGCATGGAGAAAACTGAATTTAATTGACCTTAGACATACCTAGTGTGTTTATTTGGTTTTGTTTTTTTGAACTGAGTAGAGGCAGGCTAAACCAAGATAAATTAGATAAATTACCCTTTAAAAATACTCTCAAAACTTGGACCTTAAACCCATTGAATGCAAAGAGGTTTAGTATATGTGTTATGATGGTATTATTCTCCCTATTTACAAATAAAGAAAGGGAAGTTTAGAGGTGAATTGACTTCTCCATGGTCACACAAACTTGATTCAAACCCAAATCTATGATGACTACAAAGCAAGCCTCTTAGACTAGACCACACAAATTGAATAAAAGGGAGCAACTTTGAATCCCTTAACTGAAATTTTTGGTTGCCTTTGGTTAGAGAATGAAAGCAAATTATGCAAAAACTTTCTATTCTTTAAAAAAAATCTAGACTTGTTTTTGATTCATGTTTCATTCTTCACGACCTATATGGGGTTTTCATGGCATAGATACTTAAGTGGTTTTCCATTTCTTTCTCCAGTGTATTAAGGCAAGTGACTAGCCCAGGGTCACACACAGACAGTATCTGGAGGTCTTCCTGGCAGGTCCAGTGCTCTATCCATTGACCCATTTAAAAGTATAATGGTTAGTGAAGACTTTCCTCTTTGCCAAAGGTGTGCACAGATGAAATAAAAGTAAGGGATGTTAATCTAAATGTATAATAGAAAAAAATATATTTCAAATATAATACTTCTTTTATCTCTTTCTGTCTAGAAGAGAACACAGTATTAAGCAATTCTATTTGTAAAACAAAACAAAACAAAAAACCTCTCCAAAATTCAGGAGAACCCCGATTTATAGACTGTTTTTTTACATCAATTTTTCTTTGCCATCTCCTCTTTGCTCCTCACTAAGGTCAAATGCACAGATACAACTATTTCAATGCAGGAATGGTGTTTTTTTTTCCCCTACTTCTTGAAAAAAAATTTTTTTGACATTTTTGTTTTCTTTAGGTTAAAAAACTATAAAGATATAATAAAATTCCACAGAATAGAGTCTTACAATCATAAATTCTAGAGACAGGAAAATCCTACAAGCCATCTATCCTTACCCCTTTTTTATTTTATAGAAGAGGAAGCCAAGGCTAGTAGAGGTTAATCAACTTACACAAGGTCACATGACTAATAAAAATTAGTAAGGAATATAACTATAATCTCTGATCTCCCAGTCCAGGACTTTTTCCCCTATGCAATGGACATGTTATAACATATCATCCAACCTCTAGTAAGGATTTGAGCATTCCATTTCAAAACTTATTTCTTCTGTGCAATGTTTCAATATGTTCCCACAGCATCACTTTAAAAGAACCTATACAAATTACAAAATATACTTGAGGTCCTTTTTAAAAGGTGTACAATTATAAGACAAACTGTGGAAATCAAATCCTTTTGAAATACATGTATAATCATGGAGAGTGTAATTTATTTTTGTTGGAACATTTAACCTTTTTCCTTGCAACTTCAAGCGAGTGTGTTAATGAATCAGGAAACATTAACTTTCACAAACTCCATCACCATTTTCTGCCCATACATATTGCACATTTAAATAAATGATCATAATAAATGAGTGAAGAAATCTACATGACACTTTTTACATATACTATATTTTTGTTTTCTTCTACTTGGGAAACTTCAAATTGACATTTTGCTGTTAGCAACAGATTCTTTGCTTAGTGAACCTTATAAAGCTTCAGGTGTTATTATTTTTCCAGGTTCTTAAGCTAATGGTTAATTGTGGCTCTGTGTCACATCTGTTCATATCAATCAAGCTACATTCTTTTCTTACTTAATGCTTTTTGAAGTGCTATGATTAATGCAACTAAATGTGATGGATCACAAAACTGTTTAGAATTGCAGGAACTTTCAGATTCATGGGCCAACAGGGCAAAGATTTTCTTTGTTCATGTATGGATCTAGGAAGGCTAAAATGTTCCTCAGAATAAAAATATTTTGACCATGACTCTTGAAATATTCCATGTTTCTATGATGAGCCAAAAATGCATATGACCATTTTAAATTAGCATATTAACATTTTTTAAAATTTCCTCTTATGTGAAGTTCTCTGGAAATGTACACCAACTAGTCCATCAATTAATTTTGTTGGACAGTAAACTTAATATGAGTCAACTGTATGATATGAAAACCAAGAAGACTGAGTATATCTTAGACACCTAGGTGATACAGTGGATAGTGCACTTCCTGGAATCTGAAAATGTAAGTTCAGATCCAGTCCTAGAGACTTACTAACTGTGTGATGCTGGGCAAACCACTTAACCTCTCTTTGCCTCAGTTTTCTCATCTGTAAAATGGGAGTAATGACAATGTATCCCTAGCACAGTTTTTGTGAAGATCAAATGAGATAATATTTGTAAAACCCTTAGCCTGGCATATGGTAGATGGTGTGTAAATGTTTATTCCTCCCCTCCCCCCTTAAGAAAAAAGATAGTTCAGGATTAGGGAGGTGATAGAAATCAGAGATCTAGAGTTGGAAAGAACTTCAAAGTATAGTATTTCCCCCTTATTTTACCGATGAGGAAACTACGGTCCAGGGAGGTTAAGTGTGTTGTTCAGGGTTCCACAAATAATAAATATCAGAAGTAGGATTGGAAGCCACATCCTCTGACTTCAAAGCCGGTGTTCTTTTCTCTCCATTTTATCTCTTCCTGCTACACTCTTTCCTACTCAGACCATAATTGGAGCATTAAGTTTAGGTCCAGACACCTTATTTCAGAGAGAATATTTAGAGTCCGGAGAGTTTATTGAGGAGGGCAACCAGAATTGTGAAGGACCTTGAGTTCCCGTTGTATGTAGATCATTTGAAGTGGAGGGGGCTAGGGAATTTTATATTTTATATAATGGTCATTTTCAAGTATTTGAAGGACTATAATGTGGAAGGCAGATTAGTTGGACTTATTCTGAATGACCCTAGAGAGTACAACTGGTAGATATAAATTGGAAAGAAGCACATTTAGGTTTAATGTTAGGGAAAATTTCCAACAATTAGCTGTCTAAAATGAGTTATTTCCAGTAGAGTTTGCTTTTCCTTCACTGGAATTCTTTAAACAAAAGCTGGATGACTGCTTATCAGACATGTCTTTAAAGGGATTCTTAGTTAGGTATGAGTTGAACTAAATAGTCTCTGAGCACTCTTCCTACTATGAAGTTCTTTGATACTTTCTTCCTACCATCATCAAATAAATAAGTAAATAAAATCAGGAGTGAAGGGCAGTGATTTTTCTCCTATAATAAATGAAAGTTAAAAATGTGTGTGTGTGTGTGTGTGCTGCAACCTGAAGACAAATAAATTAAGATTTAGTCAGAGCAGGTGAGAAAAATAAGTATAAAGGCCAAACAATTTCAGTGGAGAGCCTCTAATGTTATTTTCCCCAAATCCAAACAATTCAATGACACAAGAATGATATTTGCTCTAGATGTAATAAACATTTGTCTACATGTAATTGGAGTAACATTGAAAAGACCATGTGAAATATGTCCCTACCTAGGTACTATACTTTTTGGCCCATCACTAGTTCATTACTGGTCCTTGGTGGTCCATTCTTTTGACTTGTGTTATCTTCTCCAAGAAACAGTCTTTTACAAATGGTGGGGAGAGTGAAGTAGAGAAAAAGAAATCAGATCCTTAGTGCCTTAAAATTAGTTTATCAAAGCATTTTCCTCAATAAAATTGGGACCAAAGGCAATAGGACTACAAATACTAGAAGATAGGATGTAGTGGGTTGCAACAGGATGGTAGTTAGTAACAGTACTGAAAAAGCAGAAAAGAGGAGAGCCACAATTTGGGGAAGGGCTTGTATTGAACATACATAAATTGGTTTACATTAATTATTTCAAGAAGAAAGCAAAAGATATGTTTAAAACAACAGGCGCTTTAATATTAATATAACATCTCAAACATGATAAAAATTAATAGGTGGTTAGAATAGACTGTTAAATGCTATTGCTTTGATCATATATGCAAATTTTGAACAATTCACATGCTTGTGGATTTTATCTTCATGTAGATTAGATTCATCAGTGAATAAAATGGGCTTGTGTCAGCAGATGTCATCTTATTTTTGTATTGCCATCAAAGGGCTTTGCTGATATCATTTACTTTCAAGGGTGTGGTAATACAATCAGAACATTCCAAGGATTTACAGTTTTTGATTTTCCCCTCCCTACATTCCATTGTGGCCAAAAACTTCTACTTTGACTTTCTAGGCAACTGCAGAACTTTGAAGTTGTAAAACTCCTTTTTTCATTACAACTTTTGACTTCATAAGTAACTGCTGCTATAAGAATTTCAGAAACCCACAGCATTAGCAGACTAGAGAATGAAACCATAGCCTGATGTTGAAGACTGTAAAAAAAAAAAAGCAGTGTCTGGAGAATCTCATCACTATAATATCTTGGATGGGTAGTAATGGAAACAATTCTGGACTTGTGTCCAGGAAGTAGGATGCTAATCCTGGATCTGCCACTAACTTGGACAAATCTCTAACCTTCACTTTTATGGATTTCACTTACATGAAGATCTTTATTACTGCAATTGTTATTTATCATTAAGATCCATTTGTATTTTTCATTCCCTTAAAAAAAAATCTAAATTTTAATCACTTTCATTTTCATATTACATTGATTCCCAAATTTATTCCTTTCCTTTCTCTTTCCTAGCAAGCTATTTCTTTTAATAGAGAGAAAGATGGGGAAGAAAGCAGTTTAGCAAAATGAGCTAAACCACTGACTTTTGTCTAACAATAAATATATAATTCCACACCCATTTTAGAGTCAGATAAGTGGTGCAGTGGATAGAGTGCTGGTCCTGATGTCAGGAAAATGTGAGTTCAAATCTGGCTTCAGATACTTACTAGCTGTGTGACCCTGTCCAAGTTACTTAACCTCAGTTTCTTCAACTGCAAAATGGGGTTAGTAATAGCACTTGCTTCACAGGAGTATTGTGAAGAATAAAGGAGATAATATGTGTAAGGGACTTAGCACAATACCTGGCATGTAGTAGGCCTTTAATAAATACTTATTCCCTTTTCCCATCGTCCCCTACTTGTGGTCTTTGAAAGGGAAGAAGTACATGTTCAACTGTCTCTCAAGTCAAATTTGGGCATTATAATTACACATCATTTTGTTGTTTTTCTTTCTGTTTACCTCTTTGTGATTTTAATATGTATTGCTTTACTGGTTCTGCTTACATGGCTCCGAATCAGTTCATATAAATTTTCCTACATCATGATCTCTAATAACATTTCCAGCTCAGTTTTCTTTTAGTTTCCTCATCTATAAAATGAATGCTTTGAAATAGATAGTGTCTAAGGCCCCATATGAACTACTTGTTATTCCTAAGACTCTTTAGGTAATTATAATTGGGATATTATTTACTTACTGCTGAGAATGAATGTCAAGACTTATCAGAAATCAGATTAAATCAAGTTTTCCAAAGAAGCATGCCTGTGAAAAGTGTAATCTCTTTATACTGCTGTGTAGGTCCAAGTAATCTCTCAGTGTTAAAAGCAGCTTATAGAAGCAGTCAGAAATTTTTTTCTTTTATAAAATGATACATGACCCACTTGAAATTATACAAATGCATTAATGAACAAGTATCTATTAAAATACATTATTTTAAGTGAACAGTCTCAAACAATTTTAGATGTTATTTAAAAAAAAAATTAACAATACCACGTAGGCTTCTTGTTCATTCTAATAACAAAAACAATAAAAGAGGTTAAAAGTTAATATTCAGTTCTCCATTAAGCATCATATTGGTTTTAGTCAATATTTATATTTTTCAAATAAAACAATAAAAATCTATTCAAAGGACTTTTTTTTAAAAAGAATGATTAGTAATTATTCTTAGACTATTTTAAGCCAATTACATAAAAATATTTAAATGCTGTACTCTTTGTAACATTTCATACAAATGATTAAATAAATAAAGGCCACAAGGAATAATGAAGTTTTCCAGAGCTCTATGAAAAAGGAAGAAAAGAGAAAAAAATACAGGATTTTTTAAAAGTTATTTTAATCCTGAAGATTTAATTTTCCACTCCTTTCTAGCTGACTTTATGACAATAATTTATTAGCCTTTGTTAGTTTTTCAGTTTCCCAAGAGGATGAAAGAAATAATCATGGAAGATGGTACTTCAGAAAGGTATTCTCTGATGAGGAGCATTCAGAGTCCTTTTACCTTTTTTTTTTTCTTTTTGCCTTTTTTTTCTGGTTTTTGATCTAAAGAAAATTATTTCAGGGACATTTATAAAGTATTCTCTCCCTCTAAAACTACAAAATAGCAAATAAATATAATGTTCTAATTGTAAAATTGCTGATAGCAATTTATTTTACTTTTGTATTTGTGTTATTTTAATATGTAAAACTACTCAATGTCTCTTCTTAGCCTGGCACAAAAATTGAAATCTATGCTTTTTTATGTAACCCCAGTCCCCAAATCTATTGGTATGGGATTTTCAGGGCAATTAGAGTGCCTGGCCTGAAGTCAGGAAAGACTCATCTTCCTGAATTTAAATCTGGTTCTTAGTAGCTATGTGAACCCTGTCAAATCATTTAACTTTGCCTCAGTTTCCTCATCTGTAAAATGAGCTAGAGAAGGAAATGGTAAACCACTCCAGGATGTTTGCCAAGAAAACTTCAAATGAGGTCACTAAGAATGTTGGACAGGACTAAAAATAACTGAATGACAAACAACATGGGACTTTCTCCTCATTGGTGGATGTAAATTCTCTGTCTGTGGGGCAGAGCTTGTGAGAGTGAGAAAGAAGATCTTTTCAGGCTTCTTTCAGTTGTCTTTCAGTAGATGTGTCTCTTCAGATTTTGGGCACTTTCCACTTATCAAGAGAAGATGAAAAGTCCCACTTTAGGTTGTCATGAGATGAGCTGACAGGCTCCATCATGTCTCTATCAACTACACTAGATTTGTATATTACTGCTGAGTATCAAAGCCTAGAAACTGCTAAGACCAGGTTTCATTTGTGTTTACAAAAGATCAGTTCTCTGAATGCTTATTCATTCATTTATCTTTTTTATTTTTCAAATGCTTTATTAGCTTCTGATTTACATCATTGATTTCCGCCAGATTTTGAGTTACAAATTTTCTCCCCATTTTTCCCTACCCACCACCCCAAAATAGCAATCCCATAGGATATCCCCTCCTCCAATCTGCTCTCTCTCATATCTTCTCCCATACCCCCTTAGACTTTTCCAGTAGGGCATGGTGGATCTCTATGCCCCAGTGCCTCTATATCTTATTTCCCAATTACATGCAAAATAGTATTAATAATAGTATATATATATATATATATATATATATATATATATATAATTTTAAACATTTTATTTTAAAACTTTGAATTCCAGATTCATTCCCTTCCACCCTTTTCACCCACCCTTACTGGGAAGATAAGCAGTTCAGTATAGGTTGTACATGTATAGCTAATGCAAAACATTAACATAGTAGATACATTGTAAAAGACTGACTATATTTCCCTCTCTCCTCTCCCACCACCCACTTGTTCTATTCTCTACTTTGATCCCGTCCCTTTTCAAAAGTGAGTGCTTCCAACTTCCCTACCACCCCCCCCCACCCCAGCCTGTCCTCCTTTCCATCATCCCCCCTCTCATCCCCTTCTCCCTACTCTCCTGTAGGGTGAGATACCCTATTTAGTGTGTATGTCATTCCCTCCCCAATCCAAATTCAATGAGAATGAGGTTGACTCATTCCCTTTTGCCTTCTTATTCTTCCCCTCCATTGTAACCATTTTCCCTTGCCTCTTCTACATGAGATAGTTTACCCCATTTTGTCTCTCCCCATCTCCTCTAATTATATTCCTCTCTCACCTCTTTTAAGTATCATCCCTTCCTGTTAAATTGGTCTTTGCCCTCTATCTATGTATGCCTGTAAACATATATACACACATTCACATATGCATTCATGCACCCACATATGCTCCAATATAGAAATACATATATATATTCCCTTCAACTATTTTCATACTGAGAAAAGTTTCATCAGTTACAATTATAATTTTTCCATGTAGGAATGTTAATAGTTCAACTTTGATCAGTGGCTTATGATTTCTTTTCCCTGTTTACCTTCTCATGTTTCTCTTGCTTCTTGTATCTGAATGTCAAATTTTCTATTCAACTCTGTTTTTTTTTTCATTAAAAATGCTTGAAAGTCCTCTATTTCACTGAATGACCATATTTTCCCCTGAAACATGATACTCGGTTTTGCTGGGTAGGTGATTCTTGGTTTTAATCCCAGTTCCTCTGCCCTCTGGAATATCATATTCCAGACCCTTCAATCCCTCAGTGTAGAAGCTGCCAGATCCTGGGTTATCCTGATTGTGTTTCCACAATATTCAAATAGTTTCTTCCTGGCTGCTTGTAATATTCTCTCCTTGATCTGGGAATTCCAGAACCTGGCTATAATATTCCTAGGAGTTTTCTTTTGGGGATCTTTTTCAGGAGGTGATCAGTGGATTCTTTCAACCTCTATTTTGCCTTCTGATTCTAGAACATCAGGGCAATTTTCCTTGAGAATTTCTTGGAGGATGATTTCTAGCTTCTTTCTTTGATCATGGCTTTCAGGTAGTCCAATAATTTTTAAATGATCTCTTCTGGATCTATTTTCAAGGTCAGTGATTTTTCCCATGAGATATTTCACATTGCCTTCTATTCTTTCATTTGTTTGGACCTGTTTAACAGTATCTTGATTTCTCATAAAGTCACTAGCTTCCCTTTGCTCCATTCTAAATCTGAAGGAATAATTCTCCTCATTGAGCTTTTGAGATTCTTTTCCCATCTGGCAAACTCAGCTTTTTAAGGAATTCTTCTCCTCATTGCCTTTTTGAGCCTCTTTTGCCAATTGAGTTAGTTTGTTTTTTAAGGTGTGATTTTCCTCAGTCAGGCTGTTGACTCTCATTTCATAATTTTCTTGCATCGTTCTCATTTCTCTTCTCAATTTTTCCTCCACTTCTCTTATCTGCTTCTTAAGGTCCTCTATGGCCTGTAACCAGCTTGTATTTTCCTTTGAAGCTTTTGGTGCAGGAGTTCTGACTTCTCTGTCTTCCTCCTGTTCCATGCTTTGCTCCTTTTTGTCCCCAAAATAGGAGTCTAATGTTGGATTATTCTGTTTGCTTTGCTTCCTTTGCCTGGTCATGTTGCCACTTAATTACTTGACTTTTGGGCTTTTTGGCACAGTAGTACTCTGCTATCAGACAGGGGAGCTTTGTACCAAATGCTGGGGTTTTCTCAGCTGCCAAAGGTATTAGTTGGGTGCCCTCTCTGAAACCTCCACATGCTCTGGCAAGCTGGTCACACACCCCAGGACCTCCACCCTAGACTGCAATCCAGATCCAAGCAGGTTAAAGCAAGAGCAATTACCCCTCAGACTGTTTGCTTGCTTCCCCATCTGCAGGCCAGCAGCTGAAGCTGCAATGTGGCACAGTGACTTCTTGCTCTGGGGGCAAAAGCAGATGCTCTCCCAACTACTAGTCCCAAAGTCCCCACTGAACTGACCTCTCACATTGTCCTTTGCATCTATGTGTTGATAAATCTGGAAATGGCCACAGGTGCTGGCGATCTGTAGTCCCTCTGGCCACTGGAGGTCAGGCCTGCCCTGGGGCTAAAACCTCTGGCTCACACAGGCCTGGGCTAGGCTCCCAGAGTGCTGCGCTGGCCAATTCCTGCTAGCCTGCCGGGCTATCCTCAGTAGGATGTTAGCTTCTCTGTGTCATTTTGTGGGTTCTGCAGCTCCAAATTTTGTTCAGAGTCCCCTTTTACATGGATTAGGGAAGGTGGAAACCACACTGTACGGAGGTCCTGCTTCTATTCCGCCATCTTCACATTCATTCATTTATGAATTCACTTATTCAGTCAGTCAACAAATATTTATTAAGTACTTACTTTAAGCAAAATATTGTTCAAGGTTTGGGGTGGATGTGGAGTAGAGGGTAGGATATCAATATAGCAACGACTAGTTTATAAGCTGTTTTAGTTGATAATTTGGTGATGGGGAAGAAAAAAATCATGTTAATTTCTATCCAGATTCCACTCCCTGGACTTTCTGTAACATGCCAAAGCAGCCTCCTCCCCCTGGAAGTTTACTTTACCCTTAAATTCCTCACACTGAAAGTATTGCTTACCCCTAACCCCTTCCTTTGATTGGTTGGTCCTTCTCAGACCTCAATTTTAAGGAAAATACCCAGGCCAAGCATGTCTTTATTCCTATCAATAATTTACAGTAAGGAATATAATTAATTGACAAGCATTTATTAATTGCTTACTATGTGCCATACACTTTACTAGTTGCTGGAGATACAAATAATAAAACAATCTACATTCTCAAGAAGTTTATACTCTAAAAGGTATGTGTATGGGGGTGGGGTGCAACAAGTGTATAATAAGTATAAAGAGAATATATACAAATAAATTCAGAGTAATCAAATACAAGGTATTTCAAGAGGAAGCAGTTGAGGAGATCAGGAAAGACTTTGTATTGTCTAATACTTGCATTCCCTTCCATAGGTATTCTTGTGATTTGAAGAAAGAAAAGAATGTCTCTAATATGTTGGGGAGGCTCAATGTGGTGAAAAGAGGTTAAGTGATTTAGTGGGGAAAAAAAAGATTAAATGACTTTCCCAGGGACACACCACTAGTTAGTATCTGAGGTCATATTTGAATGCAGGTCTTGACTCCAAGTCCAATCCAATTAACTGTCTCATATATATATACACCACCTTACTAAAGATAAATTTCATTATAGTTTCACATACTCTGTATATCCTTCATATTTAAATTGGCTAGTGTTTGACTTTCAATTCATATTTTCAACTTATTCAGTACTTGTCATTAATTATAAAAAATTTTGTTTAGTGCTTGATGAGACAAAGTAGAATGTAAATTTCTTAAGAACAAGGCAACAGAAGTCATCAAGCCTTTATTAAGTACTTAGTATGTTCCAGGTACTGTGCTAAGTGCTGGAAATACACATACAAGACAAAAGCTAGTACTTGCCCCCAAGGAGCTTACATTCTAATTGTGGAAATCAAAGCACAAAAGGGATCCAAAAGAGGAAGGGGGAAAATAGAGAAGTGCTGGCATGGAGGCATGGTATCAAAGTTCAGAAAATACAAAGCAGCCCCAAGAGGTGAATAAAGGTTGGCTGACCTGGGCTCCTCCACAAATGGAGGCCCCAGGAAGAATTCACCAATGGGGAATGGATGGGTGGCATGGTAGAGGGATGTTTCTAGGTAAGAAGGCCATAGGAGTAAATAAATGTTGAAGAGTAAGGAAGCCACAGGGAAACTGCAGCTGAGGCATGATATCAACATTTACAAAGTCAGAATCAGAACCTGGAGGGAAACAGGGACTATTTCATTTTTATTTTTGTGTTTCACTGCCTTGCAAACAATCTTATTTCTTGCATTATTTTTGACAAATGAATGCTTTTTTAATCTGAATTGAAAGATCCAACCATATTATTTTGGAGAGTAAGAACTTGGAGCCCAGCTATATTAAGCAACTGATCCAGGGTCACACAGTTTGAAACAGTGCTGGGACTAGAACCCAGGTCCCCTAAGCATTAATTTAATGCTCTTTCTATTACATGAGATTATTTCAAACTGTATAGCATGAGTTTCCTTAGTAGGAAAGGACCAAGAAGATGTGATAGGAGTCATAGTATTAATATCTTCCAGCATTTCTCTGCTTGAGTTAGGACCAGACCTCCTTCCCTCTTGCAACAGGGATTCTTTTGTTATTGTTCAGTCATTTTCAGTAGTATCCAATTTTTCCTGATCCCATTTGGGGTAGCTTTCCCTAAATGAAGACAAAGCTCTCCAGGGACCTAATTGACCCTGATTTGACACCACTGGTGCCTTATAGGAGGCTTTAATTTTGTTTTTGTTGTTGCTGTTGTTACTGGTTTTTGTTTGCTTATTTTTTTCTTTTTTCCCTTAAGATTGCCCATGCCAAGAGTACTGTCCAGGAAAACCTTTAAGTGCATTTGAATGGTGTCCTATAGAAGATCTTTAGGACTTTTCCATCATAGAGTGGTATGTGATAGGACTAGTATCTACCAGTGTTTCCCTATAAAAGGGGTAAAATCCAGCCTCCATCTCTCTTCTGAACAGGAATTAGCTTTCTTCAGATGAAAAAAAATGAAATCTGACGTCAGACCTGTATGGTGTAATGGTATAGAGTCCAGAGTTTTCTCTGCTTTTATCTGCTTCCTAAAGGCAGCCTCAGATTGGGAAAGTAGAACCTCGTTAGGTCTAGTGGCAATAGTTGTGACCTTCTTGCCCCAGGGATCAATTTCCAGGCCTCCCTATGCACAGTACCTGGTATATTCTACCCATTTTTAGAACAATATGAAAGGCCATCCTTTATGAATTTCTGACCATTAGATTGCTTTCTATTTTGAAAGAAAAATCATTATTCATCCTCAGTACCTTTCCCCCAAGGTAAAGCTAGGATAATGTTGGACTCATCCTTTGGCAGCCAAATGATTTTTTCTTTGGTAGCTGAAAGTCATCATGGAATTGTTTCTGCTGATTCAAAACATTTTCTTGGTACTTGGAGGAGAAAGAGAATGTAAAAATCACAAAAACACATGGTGTCAAGTTCAGTAAAAGGTGTTTGCATTCTCAGTTTGTCTGACACAGTTTATTGCCAGTACAGCAATTCATTATGAGACAGTAGACATAAGACTAGAGTATTGGATATAAAATTAAGTTATTGCCAAGCAATAAAATGTCTGCTTGGCTCATTCTCCTGCTTGAAAAATCACAAAAATTGAGTTTAAAGGACAAGTATAATTTTGGAACAATATTAGTAGATGACAAAACCTGTTTCTCAGCTATGAAGGGAGGTAAAATCAATATCTTGAGAATTTTGTAGGTGTATAGAGCTAAATTGGTTTCCTGAGAGGAAACCAACCATTTTTTTTACATTGGAAATTAGAAGTCAGCTATTGAAGTAGTAATCTGAGATCATTCTATATATATACCCTAAGATTTTTTTATGCCCCAGAATAGTATATCAAAAACAAAAACAAAAAAAGACATGGGGACATTTTTTGTGCACTACAAACTTAATATGAGGGAGTACAGTGCTATGGCAGCCTGGAAAGCTAATGCCATCACAGAATTAAGCAAAGTCCAGGTAAGTAGAGAGGTGATAGTGACACCAGAGTCTACTTTAATCAGACCACATCAAGAGGGTTGTGTTCAGTCCTGGGTGGATGCCACTGTTAAAGTTATGAGAACATAAATATGTGTGTATGTATATGTATGCAATTCAGTCATTTTTCAGTCTTGTCCAACTCTTCATGACCCCATTTGGGGTTTTCTTGGCAGAGACACTGAAGTGGATTGTCATTTCCTTCTCCAGCTCATTTTACAGATGAGGAATTGGGGCAAAGAGGGTTAAGTGACTTGCTTAAGTCACACAGCTAGTATGTGTCTGAAGTCAGAGCTGAATTTGGGAAGATGAGTCTTCCTGATTTCAGGCCCAGTGCTCTATCCACTGTGCTACCTAGCTTCCCTTAATATATATGCATATGTGTGTATAAATATATATACATATGTGTATGTGTGTATGCACACATATACAGATACACATACATAGACATGCACATATATGCATATATGTATATCTGATATATGTGTAACTGGGAGGGGAGAAATAAAGGGAAGGATAAAGTCGACAAAACAGCTATCTTCACATATGTGAAAGATAATCACATAAAAAAGGATCAGACTTGTCCTGCTTGGCCCGAGAGGGCAGAGCTAGGATGAGTACATGGAAGTTGCAAGAGACAAATTTAGGCTTGAAACAAAGAAAAATTTAAAAAAAAATTAGAACCTTCTGAAAATGAAATATGTTTCCTTGAGAGATAGTAGATATCTTCTTACTGGAGATCTTCAAGTGAGGACCAGATACCTACTTGTTGAATAGGTGGTAGAAGGGGCTTTGTATAGGTATGGCTCAAACTAGATCCCTCTGAGGACCCTTCCAACCTAAAATTCTGTGACACTGAGAAATTGAGAGGGAATATTGTTGAATCTAGTTGGTACCAATGATCATTTCTACAGTGGAGCTTTATTTATTTCTTAATTCAGGCAGTGAACATATTAACAATCTGGAATCAAAACAAGTTGTTCTGGCTTTTTGCCTCAAAAACTAGACTTTAACATTGACTAAAAAGCTAGGATTTTTAAACAAAAGAAGTTTTATGCATTTATGCTATAATTTTCTCCCTTAGAAAATTATTGTTCCTATCTCTCCCAACAGGACTACACATTAACACTTTGTGATATAACCAGTAGTTTTTGTTTAAATGTGACACAGAACTACTAAAGAAGTCTCCTCCTCCCCCCAAAAAAGAATATTTTATTGCACCAGGGGGTGGTTTCTTGCTCTATCATTAACATAAAATGCCAAAAGTTTAGAGGACAGCTCTCGGTTTTCTTTACCACAATTTAGTTGTCCAACAGAGCTATAAAGGAAAAGTTCTCCCCAGAGACTTAGCTTGCTTCTTTCTAGAGCCATGAAATAACTTGCAGAAATATAGTATGTATGTTTTATCAATGTTATCCATTGCTTTAGGCAATGGCATTAAATGAGGCAAGTGAATCAAGTAATATTTTCTCTTCTTTCCAATGAAATTATGAAGAAGCATACATTTTTGGTCTCTTTTCCAAAACTGTTTATAGAACAAAGCAAAGAGAATAGTATATGTTAATTGGTAGCCCTGAATAAGCTATCAATCTACCAAAGAAAATTATGCTGAATTTCTTCTGCAGGAAACATCCAAATAAAAGATGAAGATAACAAGAAAATACGATAGAGGGAAATACAAAGTTGCTAATCATAATTGTAAATATGAATGGCATGAACCCACCCATAAAATGGAAGCAGATAGCAGAATAGATTAGAAACCAGGATCCAACAATATGTTGTTTACTTAGAACAGAAAAACATGCACAGAGTTAAAGTAAAGGATTAGACCAGAATGTAATATGCTTTAGCTAAAGCAAAAAAAGGGCAGAAGTACCAATAATGACTTTAGACAAAGCAAAGCAAAACTAGATCTAATTAAAATGAATAACCAGGGAAATTACATTTTGCTAAAAGATGTCACAGACAATACAATAATATCAAAAAATTTTAAACTAAGTTTCTCTAATAAAGGCCTCATTTCTCAAATATAGAGAACTGAGTTGAATTTATAAAAATAAGAACCATACCCAAATGGTACTGGGTCAAGAGATATGAACAGACAGTTTTCAGAAAAAAATCAGTTATCTGTAGTCATATGAAAAATGCTCTAAATAACTAATGATTAAAGAAATGCAAATTAAAATGACACTGAAATACTACCTCACACCTATCAGAAATGACAAATGCTAGAGGGCATGAGGGAAAATGGGTGCATTAATAAACTTATAACTATGCCCAAAGTCCTATGCAACTGTGCATACCCTACTAGGTCTGTATCCCAAAGAGATATATAATAAAGGAAATATATGTATGTATGTATGTATGTATGTATGTATATGTATAAAATATCTATAGCAGATGTTTTTGTGTTGTCTAAAAATTGGAAACTGAAGGGATGCTTATCAATTGGGGGAATGGTTGAATAAGTTGTGGCATATGATTGTGATGGAGTACAACTGTGCTTTAAGGAATGATGGGGGAGGGATAGTTTCAGGGAAAAAAAAGCATGACAAGGCCTCTGTGAACAGATGCAAAGTGCAATGAGAAGACCTGGGAGATAACTGTGCATAGAAACAGCAATGTTGTAATAATGATCAACTGTGAAAATTCCAAAGGACTCATGATGAAAAAAATGCTATACACCTCCAGAGAGACAACTTATGAATTCTGAGTGCAAATTGAAATATAAATTTCTTGCTTTTTTGTGTGTGTGATATGGCTAATATGGAAATGTGTTTTTCATAATTTCACACGTATAATTGACATCATTTTGCTTGCCTTTCCAGTGGATAAGAGTTGTGGGGGAGGGAGGGAGAGAATTTGGAGCTCAAAATAAAAGAAGAGAATGTTAAAAATAAAAAAGTAATTGAGAGTTTAGGTCTTATTTTACTCTGGAAGAAGTCATTAAACAAACTTTGGCCAAACACTTTCTGGGGATCAAAAATAACACATTATTTTTTTTTATAAATTATCTCATACCACATTGGTCAGGAACTGGAAAGAAGAGGTGGCTGATATCTAAGTATAAATAATGCAGATACACGCAAGTAATATTCCCACAGCACTGTAAAAGAGATGATCTCATTTATTTTCAGGGCAATGTCATATTAAAGTAATAATGTGGTTTAAGAAGTATTGTTTTTAAAGGTTGTGAATATTATACTGGAATTTAAATCAAAAAGACATAATTCAAATCCCACATTGGAAACTCTATGACCACAAACAAGTAGTTTAACCTCTATGAGCCTGAGAAACTCACTAAAACTATAAGCAACAAATAAATTGAGATCTAAATTTGACAATGCATTGGATGAAATCATAGATTCTTGACATATTGATGCATTTTTGTACACTAACATTTATTTGATATAACTATTTAACATGATTTAAAAGACAATCTTATTGTGTTATTGGTATTATTAATTTTTGAAAAGAATTTCTTGTTTGAAGATAGAAGTAAAAAAGACAGTCAATAAAGTGAAATGGGAATTAAACTTTCAGTTCAACAGGTATGAGATTGAATTTGGTAGATGAGAAGGTGAGCACTGCCTGTCAATGAAGTGAAGAAACACAAAATTCTACTAATAACTTCTCAAGGTGCATAGTCACCTCAAGACTGGCATCCACCTTTTTGAATAAGTCTCAACTTGTCTACTTGATCAAAATCCTCTACAAGCTATAGGTTTCTGATTTTTCATTCCTAAAATGGAAATTGAGTAAAGTAAAATAAATATTACCTACTATGAGTTCTGGAACACTGTGACCTTTTTTTCTCCCTAAGGAAGGAATAGGAAAAGGTCATGCAGAAGAATAGTTTTTGCATATGGATGTCTCGGAGTCAGAACTTTCATTGGCTTCTAGAAGACGTTTTAGTGGAATTGAAAGCTGTATTCAAAAAATTACTGGAAAAATAACTAAAGAGGAAGGTGAAAGCACCCTTTCTTTCTTTTGTTTCCATATTTTCAACACATCATCTAGTCTATCTGTGCTTGGGCTAACCAGTTCCATAAAACATACTGGAAAAAGAGGACTGATGATGAAGCATGCTACCTACTTTCAGACAGAGAGGTGATGAACTCAGGATGCAAAAAGAGACCTGTGTTTTTGGACCTAGTCACTGTGGGAATCTGTTTTGATGGACTATTGATATTTGTTATAAGTGTTTTTGGGGGGCAGTGGAGATAAATGTTTTTCTAAAAAGTAATTTTTGAGCCTACCAGTCAAGGTGGCGAAGTAGAAACATAACCTCTCTGTGGCTCCAGCTTCCACCTTCCCCAATCCATGTAAAAAGGGGACTCTAAACAAACTTTGGAGCTGCAGAACCCACAAAATGACACAGAGAAGCTAACCTCCCACTGAGGACAGCCCGGCAGGCCAGCAGGAATTGGCCAGAGCAGTGCTCTGGGAGCTGAGCCCAGCCCCACACAGAGGCTTTAGACCCAGGGTGGGCCTGACCAGCCGCTGGCTGGAGGGACTCCAGATCAGCAGCATCTGTGGCCGTTTCCAGATTTATCAAAACATAGATGTGAAGGACAGAGTGAGAGGTCAGTGCAGTCTGGACTTTGGGACCCAGTAAGTGGGAGTGTGTAGCTTTTGCCCCTGGTGAAAGAAGCCGCTGAGATTCTGGCACAGCCAGCCAGCACCACTTGGTAGCTTCAGGTCCTGGCCTGCAGAGTATAGGGGGACCAGGCACCAGTCTGAGGGTAATTGCTCTTGCTTTAACCTTCTTGGATCTAGATTACATTCTAGCGTGGAGGTCCTTGGGTGTGTGACCAGCTTGCCAGAGCGTTTGGAGATCTCAGAGAGGGCACCCATCTAATACCTCTGGCAGCTGAGAAAACCCCAGCATTTGGGATGAAAGCTCCCCTGTCTGGTGGCAGAGTCCTACTATGGCAAAAAGCCCAGGGGTCAAGTGACTGAGGGGAGACACGACCAGGCAAAGGAAACAAAGCAGACAGAAGATTCCAACATTAGACTCTTATATTGGGGACAAAAAGGAGCAATGCATGGAACAGGAGGAAGACAGTGAAGTCAGAACTCCTGCACCAAAAGCTTTAAAGGAAAATACGAACTGGTTACAGGCCAAAAAGGACCTTAAGAAGCAGATAAGAGAAGTGGAGGAAAAATTGGGAAGAGAAATGAGAACAATGCAAGAAAATTATGAAATGAGAGTCAACAGCCTGACTGAGGAAAATAACACCTTGAAAAATAGACTAACTCAATTGTCAAAAGAGGCTCAAAAAGGCAATGAGGAGAGGAATGCTTTAAAAACTCGAATTTGCCAGATGGAAAAAGAATCTCAAAAGCTCAATGAGGAGAATTATTGCTTCAGAATTAGATTGGAGCAAATGGAAGCTAATGACTTTACGAGAAATCAAGAAGCTGTTAAACAGATCCAAACAAATGAAAGAATAGAAGGCAATGTGAAATATCTCATGTTAAAAACCACTGACCTGGAAAATAGATCCAGGAGAGATCATTTTAAAATTATTGGATTACCTGAAAGCCATGATCAAAGTAAGAACCTAGAAATCATCCTCCAGGAAGTTCTCAAAGAAAACTGCCCTAATGTTTTAGAACCAGAGGGCAAAATAGAGATTGAAAGAATCCACTGATCACCTCCTGAAAAAGATCCCCAAAAGAAAACTCCTAGGGATATTATAGCCAGGTTCTGGAATTCCCAGATTAAGGAGAGAATATTACAAGCAGCCAGGAAGAAACAATTTGAATATTGTGGAAACACAATCAGGATAACCCAGGATCTTGCAGCTTCTATATTGAGGGATCGAAGGGCTTGGAATATGATATTCCAGAGGTCAAAGGAGTTGGGATTAAAACCAAGAGTCACCTACTCAGCAAAACTGAGTATCATGTTTCAGGGGATGATGGAAGGAAGGGCAGGCTGGGGGGGAGGGAAGTTGGAAGCACCACTTTTGAAAAGGGACGGGATCAAAGTAGAGAATAGAACAAGTGGGAGGGGGATAGAAGGGAGGGAAATATAGTCAGTCTTTTAGAATATATCTACTATGTTATTGTTTTGCATTAGCCAGACATGTACAACCTATACTGAACTGCTTATCTTCCCAGTAAGTGTGGGTGTCAAGAAAGGAAGGAAATGAATCTGGAATTCAAAGTTTTAAAATCAAATATTCAAATATATATATATATACATATATATATATACTATTATTAATACTATTTTACATGTAATTGGGAAATAAGATATACAGGCACTGGGGCATAGAGATCCACTGGAAAAGTCGAAAGGGGTATGGGAGAAAATATGGGAGAGAGCAGATTGGAGGAGGGAATATCCTGTGGGACTGCTATTTTGGGGCGGTGTGTAGGGGAAAAATGGGGAGAAAATTTGTAACTCAAAATCTGGTGGAAATGAATGATATAAATCAGAAGTTAATAAAGCATTTTAAAAATAAAAAATTAAAAGTAATTTTTAAGCAAATGACTTCTTTTCTATAGAATAATTAATAACCTGAAAATTTTATTATACTGCATATATACATACATATACATATATGAATCTTTTTAGCATGTGTATATACATATATGTACCTACACATGTATATGTATTCATATGTATATATTTACTAATTTTTTGTTTTTATATTGTCTAGATTGTCCTTTGTATCCATCCTTCAGTTTCTCTCAGAGAGCCATTCCTAATACTAAATATTTTTTTAAATAGAAAGAAGTGAAAAAAATTATCAAAGCTGATCAGTACATTTTAAAATTATGAAATCATATGCGTTGTTACCTATTAATGGATGCTGATTCTTTCAAAGGAGTCACAGGAGGTCTCTTCTTACATTTCTTATTTGTGGTCAAGCTTGTTATTTGTATCATTTTTGAATTGCCTTTTGATTATATTTGTGGTTGTTCTTTCCATTTAAATTGTTTCAGTCATTGAGTATGGTTTTTTTTTGCTTTAATTACTTTACTCTCCAAAATTTCATGTAAGTTCTTCCAATTTTTCTCTGTAGTCGTCATGTTCATAATTTCTTACAGCACAGTAATATTCCATAACATTCATGACCACAATATATTTAGACATTCTCCAACTGATGAACATTTGTTTTCAGCTCTTTGGTGCCACAAAAAAACTGCTGCTGTAAATATTTTGGTGTATATTGAGCCTTTCTTTTTTCCAGAGAACTCCTTGAGTTATATTCCAAGCACTGGAATCTCTGGATCAAAGGGTATAGATAATTTTGTGACTTTATTTGCATAATCCTAGACAGGTTTCCAAAATAGTTATACTAATTCACAACTCCACCAATTAATGTGTCTGTCTTCCCACAACCCCTCAAGAATGATCATACCCATATTTTGTCATTTTTGCCAATTTACTGAATCTGAGGTAAAATTTTAGGGTTGCTTTGTTTTGCATTTCTCTTGTCATTAGAACTTTGGAGCATTCTTTTATATGGCCCAATGAAAACAGTTTGCAAATTGCCTTGTTCTAATCTCATCATGCAGCTAACTCAGCCTTGGATACACAACACCTTCCTACTTCTCTCAGCCTCCTCTCCCCTCTGTGTGGCTGGCTAAAGAGTGGAACATTTAACTCCTCCCTTTCCCTTATAGAAGGCAGGAATTGGACTTTCATATCACTCCACTTTTCATCTGCAACTCTACTTGGTTTCAACTTCATAGAATCAGATGCCTCCATACCAGGTATACTATGTTCCTCTTGTCCACCCCACCACCCCCTTCTAGCTTCTTTTTGGGTGTTTGTAAATTTCTCAAGGTCAGGGATTATGTTTCTTTTTTTTATTTGTATCCCAGGAATTAGCATGGTGCTTGACCCATAGCAGAAACTTCATAAATATTCACTGGATTGAATTCAATTGAATATCCATTGACCACTTCTCTATTGGGGAATGACTTTTGGTCTTCTATAATTTTATTGTCACTATATCTTGTATATCAAACCCTTATCAGAGATACCCTCCAGCTGGCAGTTTCCCTTCTGATTTTAGGTTAAGTTTCTTTATGAAATGCTCTTTAGTTTATGTAATCAAAACTATCAGTTTTACCTTTCATAATTGCCACTATCCCTAACAGTGAAAAATCCATTCTTTGTCAGTAGGTATGATTAATATATGATCTGCTTCTTTAAAAAAGAAATCATTGTATTATCTATGGTATTGCATATTCACTTGAATGTTGTGGAATTTCATGTAAGATATTGTCTAAGCCCAACTTCTGCCAGACTCCTTTCTGGTTTTCTTATAAGTGTTTAATGAAATAGGAAATTGTCTTGTTTTATCTGTTTCATTGATCTATTTTTTTTTCAAAACAATACTAAATGTTTCTGGAATGTTCCTTTGTACTTTGTACTGGATGGATTAGAAATATAGTATCACAAATGGAGGAAAATAGATGAAGAGAACACATCCAAGTCAGGGCCACAGATTTATGTTACTCTACCTGGGCTATATAGTACTTTTTATGATTTTGTTGTTATTGTATAAATTATTCTATTGGCTCTGTTTACTCTGCATCATATGGGGTTTCTCTTTTACCATTTCTTACAGCATAATGGTATTCCATTGCATTCATAATCCATAATCTGTTCAGTCATTTCTTAATTGTTAGGCATCCGCTCACCCCTGCCTAATTTCTCCTACAAAAAGAGCTGCTATTCTTTTTTGTACATATGCATTCTTTTTCAAAAGACCTTCTTTTTTTTTGGGGGGGGGGCAAGTGTATAGACCTAGTAGTGGTATTACTAAGGCACAGTTTGTTAATTTTTTGGAAATAGTTCTCAATTACTTTCCAAAATGGCTGGACCAATCCACAACTTCACCAACTATACTTTAAGGTGCCTTTTTAAAATATGGCTATTGAAAGCTCAGATTTCTTCTTCTGAAAAAAAAATACCTGTTCATTTATCAATTGGAAAATAGGCTCTTATTTTTATAAATTTGAATCAGCTCCTTTAAAATTTCATTTAAAATGAGTCCCTTATGAGCAAAACTGGCTGCAAAATCCCCCCACCACTTACCTGTTTACCTTCCAATTTTAGCTGCATTAATTTTCTTTGTGCAAAAAATTAGAGAAAGGAATAGATGAAGAATTTGGGAAAGATTGATTATAAGCTTGGCACAAGAGCATGATATAGTAGTGACTGAGACTTCAGGTATCTGGAAATATATTGCAATTCATGGTACAGTGGATAGAGAATTGGATCTGGAGTCAGGAAGATATAAGTTCAAATCCCACCTCACCCAATTACTAGCTGTATAACCCAAGTGACTTCACTTCTCATATTTACCTCAGTTTCTTCATTTGTAAAATAAGGGAGTTGCAAATGGCCTCTATGATCCTATGATCCAACATAAAGGGGGGGAGGGAGAAGTAGCAGAAATAGCTCTCCAAGGTAAGTCATCCCAGGAGGGATAGGAAGCTTATAAGAATGAAAGTCTAAAGACTACTTCTGATGGGATGAGTGAGGATCTATGCAGCATCAGATGACTAAAGAAGCTGAGTGGAGCTGAATTCTCTGGCTTATTACTGTTCAGTCATCTTACTGAAAGTCCCTTAATAGCATTACTGGTTATAACAAAATGATGGAAACAAAATATGTAACCAGTGTTTAGGGAATGTGGAGTTTCCACACTGTGAAGTTATCTACCCTGGGGAAATCACAGGTCCTAACTTTATTTCCTCACCTCCAACCTTACCCCTAAAAGAATATGATGAAATGTTTTTTGTGTGAAAAAGAATGTCAGACATGGAAATTTTGGAGAAAAGTGGGAAGACCTTATGAAGTAATGCAGAATGAAGAAAGTAGCCCAAAGAACAATATGCAACAAGAGCAGCAATGTAAATAAAATCAATACTGAGAGGCAGCAACACTTAGTCTTATCTGTTGTATTCACAACAGATAACATTGTCACTATGGTAACAAAATCAAGTACCTGTACTTCCTTTCAGTTAACAATGACTATACTACAAAAGTGGAAAGCAACATATAATGTCAGTCATAACCATGCTATTACTGTTTTGCTTAGCTGTTTTTGGGAAGTGTACTTCAGAGTGGCATTTGTTTGTGTGATTTTGGGAAATAGATGTTATGCTTTAATAAAATGAATTAATTTTAAGTAAGATTATTGGTACTGGTACCAAAAGAAAAAAAAAGAAGAATAAGAAAATAATGTTTAAAATCATATGAAGCCTGAACCCTGGGGAGTTGTTAAATTCTGGGATATCATAGGTTCAGTTCTCTTTTTTGCAATTTCAAATTAATAAGAAAGATTCCTAGAAATGAAACAAAAACATTAACAAGAAAGGGAGAAATGAAGCAAGTCACCTTAAGGTAATTTCTACAGAAAAAAAAAACAAACTACTTGTCCCACCAGAGGTATTGCTCCATTAGAATGTGAGGTCCATAAGAGTGAGGACTGCTTTGCTATTCTATTTATATCCAGAGTACTTAGCACAATGCTGAGAGCACAGTAAGTCTTAATGAATGATTTTTCTTTCATTTATCACTTTCCTCACACATGGGGCTCCTCCTGGTAGGATTAGGCACCAGTTTTTGAAGTGAACTCTTTGGCAGTATTCAAAAAGATCCTCAGTCTACTAGATAGGTTGGATGGAGGAACAATTATGCAGGTGTGGAGGAAAGTGGAGTCCTTTTCAAGTTTATTTAACACCCATGTTCTTCCCAAACCTTCCATTAGCTAAAGGATTGTAAATTCAGACAGTCTCAGTCCCAGGCCTGGGACTTAAAAAAAATACAATAAAAAAATGTAATGTGGATGCTCTGGTCCTATTTTTTTTTTTTTAGGGCCTGCTATACCTCCCCTTAGGGTTTTCAGGTACCCTGAGAAACCTAGGAATGTTTCTTTTTTCTGCCATCAGCTCAAGCTCTAACTATGTTCCTTCCACTTTTAGTGAGGCAGTGACTATTGCCCCAATTTCATTTAATCATTTAACATTAAATGGCTTTTAGAAATTGATTTTTAGTTTGAAGATAAAGCAAGAACAAACATACAAACATTTACTCTAACATGTGAGGGCGCAATCCACCCCTACACAAACTAGTCTTGGGGGGGAGGAGGGAGTTAAGGGTAGAATTAGGCTCAAAACTTATTTCATTTAGTATATAGCACTGGCTCTACAAGAACAGCATTGCTCGCTGATTGCTCCACTGGACTGGGGTCTGAAAGTTACCTCCAAAGATTATAACTTACTCTCCCTTCAGCACCTTGCCTAGAATCTGACTTTTGAATTACTAAGGCTTGTGTTCTGAAATCAGAGACATTACTCCTTGAATTTAAAATGGACCCAGACCCATGTCTCAGGGATCATATGACCTCAGAGGGGAAGAAGGCCTCATGGCCCTTCCCCTTCTAGCACAATGTCATTCTATCACTTCTTTACAGAGCATAGCTGAAGATAATGAGGTGGACAAGCTGATAAAGCTGATTGAGGTCTTTTTTGAAGATGACAATAATTCTTGTGAATACCTGAAATAGTCAGGAGACTAATTTCATATATATATTTTAAATTTAGTACGATATTTACTTTCTTATGCAGTACATGTGGGACTATGTAGTTAGAGCATAAATGTTGTAGCTCTATTGTAATTGGTGATGAAAATACTATTATTAAAATCTGTACGGATCTTTATAATTTTTTTTCTCCTCAATGTCTTCTTTTGGAGTATAACTGAGTGTTTTTATCAATGACTTTAAAGAAGTCATAGATACCATGCTTATTAAATTTATATATTACATAAAGCTAGGAGAGACTACAAATTGTTGGGTGAAACATTTGGCTCCAAAAATACCTTTCACACTAGAATGTTGTGATAAATCAAAAAAGATGAAATCTTATATGGGTAAATAGAATGTTTTATGCTTGGGTTAAAAATCAATTTCACACATCAAATATACAATAGGAGTGGTATTCCTGTAAAAAAGTTCTGGAAACTTTAGTGTATTATACATTCAATATGAACGCAGACATCACTCCAGCCTCATCTTCTCCCCCCTCCCCCCAAACTAAATATTGCTCTCCTATGTGGCACTGAGAAAAGCATAGTGTCCAAAATGAAGGATATAGTAATTTCATTATACTCTGCTCTAGCAAGGCAATACACTTAAGGAAACACAAAAGTAAGTTCAAATACATCTAGAGAGGGGTAAACAGAATGATGAGAGGCTGGGAAACAATGTCTTATAGAAGAACTGACTGTATTTAGACAGGAGAAAAGAAGACAAAGATGAGAGCTATCTACAAGAATTTGAAGGGCTGTCAAGTAGAAGGATTAGATTTCTGTTTAGTATCAGAGAATAAAACTGACAATTTCATAAAAGGAGGAAGGATAAGTTTTAAAAAGGCAGATGAACAAGAAGGGACAATTTATACACTCTACTCAACTTCTTTGTTTTATAGGTGAGGAAACTTGGGCTTGAGGGGTAAAGTAACTTGGCAAAGGGCATCTGGTGAGTTAGTTGCAAAAGAGGGACTAGAACATGCATCTTGTAATTTCTAATCCCAGTGCTCTTTCAGGGTAATTAGAGTTGCCTAAATCACTATTTTCATATACCAGGCAGTCAAGTAGTCACATATCAGAAAGATTCCATAGGAAAGGCTGAAAAAATACAGTAGGGTTGGGGCAGCTAGGTGGCACAGTGAGTAAAAACGCTGGCCCGGAGTCAGGAAGACCTGTGTTCTATTCCGACCTCAGACACTTAACACCCACACAAAAAAACTAGCCAGTTAATTTTGGGCAAATTACTTAATCCCAATTGCCCTCCAAAAAGCAAAAAACAAACAAACAAACAAACAAAGAATACCGTAGGGTAGAAAAGCTAAATGAGGGTAGGACAAAAGTAGCCAGAGAGAATGATGTGGAGGCAGTCTTTGATTAATGCTTTGATGGATCTATGATTTCATAGATGTTGTTGCTTCCTCCAGTGGTTCAAGTCACAATTCAAATGTACCCTCACATCCTGGGTGATACTTGTCTATCACCTTCCATAAGTCCTTCACAGAATATCTTCCCAGTGTGTTACAGACCCTCTTCTTGGTCTTATGGTATTTCATGAATACCCCTTATGTCTATTATTCTCATTGCATGACTAGCCTACCTTTTTTCCTTATCATATTTATATTAATTATATCTCTTATTCCACTTCTTGTGTACGAGTCATAGTAATATAGTAAAATCTCACGTCCACCTAGGCATAAATAATGTGACGAAGTGAAGAGCACTGGATTTGGAATGGAGGGTTTAGTTCAAGTGTAAGTTCTGCCATTTATTACCTTTATGACCTTAGACAAGTCACTTCTATGGACCTCAATTTTCTCCTTCTGTAAAACTAGATGACTTACCTCCAACATCCCTTCTAGCTCTAAATCCTATGAATCACTTCCAAATAATTAGAGATATTCAAATTTGGAATGGTCATTGAGAGGTCTTTCCTCTTCAATGATGGCCTTTAGCTGGGGTTAATGATCACTTTGGGGATGTTGAAAGTCTTTTTTGGTAGGATAGAGGTTGAAATGGATGGTATCTGTGGTATCTTCCACCTCTTAGATTTTGGAATTTTGGTGTTGCACTTGATTGCTATGTCTACCCACTTTATAAGATGCAAATATTAGCTATCTGAAAGAGTTTCTGGGCCCTTTGGTGCTTATTCCTAACTTCTGAAGAAAATGGTGGCTTATATTTGTGTCTTTTCCTTTATCAATTCCCAATTTTAAAAAAATGTCATACCTTGCTTGTTAGCATAGGTAAAATTGGATTTATGTAGTAGTTGTAATTTGAGCCAGTATTTTCTTTTCATCATTATTCTTGCTTTTCCTTTGGTATTGATTGTGATTCACAGAACCTCCTCATTTTAAGAAGACTTCTACATTGTTAATCAGAGATTTCTGGTTCCCCTTCAGGGAATATATTAACTTAGGAAATCAAAATTAACATTATTTTAATTTTGTTCCTATTTAATTTATTAAACATTTCCTAATTGCATTTTAACTTGGTTGGGCAGAAGGCCACATGCTGCAGTAGGCTGTGTGTTTAACACCTTTGCTTTAAGATATAGTCAATTCCACTGGTTTTTTATGTGTTTGGTGTTCAAACTCCAATATGAAATTTAGTTTTGTGAGAAATAATTGATTTTGTTTGTCAAAAGTGCATTTTCAATAACCCCACATATTTAGCAAATATCTTTTAGGTAGGGGAAGGGCAAGGAGTAATCTTAGAATAACATATTTTGGGGGAGATACATTCTCAAGAGAATGGCAGGACATTTCATCTCCTATCTCCATGTCTTTGTATAAGCCAACTCCCATGTCTGGAATCACTCCTTCCTCATGTCCATATTTTATAATCTCTAGGTTCTTTCAAAGCCCAGATTAAATGCTACCTTTTACTTGAGGCCTTTCATACTCACTTGCCCCCACCAATTACCTTGTATCCATTTTGCATATATTATAAACTTATATGTATACATATCATCTCCCCCTTGAGAGCCTGAACTCTTTCATTTCTGTGTTTGTATCCCCAGAGCCTAATATATTGCTTGGTATGTACTAGGTACTTAATAAAGAATTATTGATTAATTGATTGATTCTATTTGTCAGGAACCATAAATATTGTCTCTACACAAAAATCTCAAGATTTTGGCTCACTAAAATCAAGCCCCTCAAAATATCCCAAAGATGATTTTTAAGCATAGAGTCTATTCAGGGATGAATGTGGAATTCATTTGCTTACAAAAGTATATATAAGTGGAATTGTACTGATTGGCAAATACTATTTTAAGCACTTACTCTGTACAAGGTATTCTGTACTTGCGGTACAAACACCAGCAAGTAAGGCAGTCTCTGCCTTCAGGAAGCATTCTAAATGAAAGGAAACAAGGATTTAGGACCTGGTGCTAGAAGATGGTGGAAGGGAAGAGGGAGGCACTTGCTGAGGGATTGAGGGAATTAGTGTGGAGCTATGGGTCAGGCAAAAATTCCCCTATTCAGGCTTGGGAAACCAGGGGTAGAATTCAAGGTTTAGATGGCAGAGAGATGAGGATAAGATTAATGGCTAGGGAGCAGACAAGGAAACTGCAAAGAAGTGGAATAGAAGGTATTTTTCAGATGCTTTCCATTTTATACCATTCAGGTTTTTGTACCATGTTGCATCCCATAATATGATTCTAAGTTGGACTCCCAGAATTATGAAGTTCAATCTTGTTAAAAGCCATTAGTCTATAGATTTATAACTAGAAAGAAAGATCATCCAGTCCAACCTCTTAATTTTTATGGTTGAAGAAACGTACTTCTTGCTTTTCCTTCCCTGTTGCTAACATTTAACACAAAATCCATTCTGGAGGTGAAGTTCTCTTCCTGAAGGCACAGACTGACTTGCTTGCTGGTTTTTGTACCAACAGGTATATTAGGGTACCTAACATTTAGAAAGTCCTTAATGCATTTTTAATTTTAGTGCATTATAGCAAACACTATGATATACACTGTTGGATATTTCAGAGAATGTGCTCTACCTTTGACTCATTAAAGTGCTGCTTTCTAGACTGGCTTCCCACTTGGACATCTAAATTAGAAACCAGTCACCCAAAGAGATTAAAGAAAAAAGAAAAGGACCTACATGTACAAAAAAGTGGCTCTTTTTTGGTGGTAAAGAATAAGAAATTGAGAATGATAACCATCAATTAGGGAATGGTTGAATGGTATATGATTGTGATGTAATACTGATGGAATCCTGATAAAGCTGCCCCCAGCACCAATATTCTAACTTCATTATAGGCCTGGTCCTACTGAACAGCAGTCCCACTGCACCTACCCAGCCTCCCCCCCACACCCCCAATGTCCTAACTTCTTTGTATATGCCTCACTGCTCACTGGAACAACAGGTGTGTCCCTGAACTCTTAGTTCCCACAGAAACAGCAGGTTTGTTCATGTGATAGGAACCTAGCTACTGCCTCTACCAGGTCACTGCCCCCAGACCCATTCCCACAGAAACAGGTGTGTTCTTGTATTCAATCACAATCACATCATCCATCTAGACCGGGCAGGACCACAAAAGCTATCCAGTTGGAGGGCAGAATGACTAGAATGTTTAACCACTGAACCATAGATGGGACCCCTCCTCCATTACCTGATCCCTTAAGAAACTCCTCCTGCCTTTTTAATATTAATGATAATCCTCTATTCTGTGTAAATTTCTGTTATGTAATTGCATCTTTACCCTATAAAAATCCATCTTGCTTTCTCTAAAGTTGCTGATTCCTCTTGGAACTTAGCCCGCTTCATGAGAGGCATCAATCTCAACAAATGCCTATACTTGGATTAGAGGTGGTCTGACTGAATTTTGTGAGACGGTTCCACCACAACACATCATGAAACCAGAACGGTTTTAGGGTGGGCAGAGACCCCACCTCAACAGTTTTGGGCATCCTTGGGTTTAAACTGCAACAATATTGTTTTGCTACATATAAGAAATAATGATCAGGATGATTTCAGAAAAACCTGGGAAGACATATGAACTAATGAAAAGTGAAATAAGCAGAATCAGGAAACATTGCATATAATAACAACAATATTTTAATGAGGATCAATTGTGAAAGACATAGCTACTCTGATCAAGACAATGATCCAAGGCAATTCTGAAGGATAAGGGATGAAAAATGCTATCTATCGCCAGAGAGAGAACTAAATAAACTCTGAGTGCAGACTAAAGTATAATTTTTCACTTTTTCTTGCAATATGCATAATATAAAATGTTTTACAGTTCACATGTATAATTGATATTATATTGGTTGCCTTCTCAATGGAGGGAGAGAATTCTGTATTTAATTTTTTTTAAAAGGAAACATTAAAATAAACAATATTTTTTTTGGGGGGGTGAGGCAATTGGGGTTAAGTGACTTGCCCAGGGTCACATAGCTAGTAAGCGTCAAGTGTCTGGCCAGAAGTCACATTTGAACTCAGGTCCTCCTGACTTCACGGTGGGTAAATAAATTTTGTTTTTCAAAAAAGAAATCAGGTTCTTGTTGCCAGAAGGAAGGAGACGGCCTGTGGTAAGACTCTTAAGTTACTTAAATATGAACCCTAAATGCAAGAGTGAGTTTAAAAACTTTGTTTTGATGCCTCTGATTTCTTGAAGGGTGTGAGGAAGTTCATAATTTTAATGCATCTCTGTCACTATCACTCATTTTGAATTCACAACTTTCTCAAGAATCACTTTTATTTTAAAATTTAGATTAAGTGATTCTTTTATCAGCTTCCTCCCTACCAAATCACAGACCTTTCTCTTTTTTTTTTAAGTTTGAGTTAAGCTTTTTATTTAATGTTACAAAAAATATTTAGTCAAACAGACCAAAGCCCATGTCATCATCAGACTCCTGGGATTCTTCTTTTTTTTGCTTCCTCTTTCTTCTTTTCCTCAGCTGGAGACCTTTCTCTTAATGAGGGGTTGTTAATTTGGAGTCCACTTCCTTAGAAAAAATTAACATATATAATTAAAACTAATAATCATAATAGGTTTCCCTTAGAATCCCATGCATTTTATTTTATGCATTTAAAAACATTATTCTGAGAAAGGGGCAGCTAAATGGTACAGTGGAGAGAGGGCCAGGCCTGGAGTTAGGAAGAATCATATCCTGAGTTCAAATTTGGCTTAGACTAGCTGTGTGACCCTAGGCAAGTCACTTAAAGTTTGCCTCAGTTTTCTCATCTGTCAAATGAGCTGGAGAAGGAAACATCAAATCACTCCAGCATCTTTGCCAAGAAAACCCCAAATGGGGACAGGAAGAGCTGGATATGACTGAAAAACAACCAAACAAATTCTAAGAAAGGGTTCACAGGTTTCACCAGATGCCCAAGGCGTATGTAACACACACACACAACCAAAACGTTCCCCATTCTCCTAATTTATCTTTCCCAAGAACTAAAATTAAGTTATAGTTTTAATCAATTAATTAAATAATTAATAAAATAATAATTCATAATAAATTAAATTAATGAATTAATTTTATTAATTAAGTTATACCTGTGCCGGCCCTGCCTCTCACAGGAGCCCATTCCTCCCCCTCGCCACGTGCCCTGCATTCTCTAGCTTCCTTTTGCATTCCTTCTTTCCCTCTGGATCCCCCGCCTCCACAGAGCCCCGCCTCCCTGACCCTCCCTCCTGCCCTTCCAAACGTCAGATCTCCAGAAGGAGATGGGGGCGGAGATTACTTTCCCGTCGGCGTTTTACGTCATCACGCTAACACAGTCGTCCTTCGCACCGTGCCAACCTCCACCTTTTCACTCTACTCCCGATGTAGGTCAGCGACCGCTGGCCTGGGTTTTTGGGAAAGGTGGAGGCGAAGGCGGCTGCGTCATCCTCGTCCTCGTTGGAATCTGGGTCCCCTTTCGTAGGCGGGGACTGTCGCATTCCTCTCTTCCCAAAGTAAGGCGGTTTGATTTTTGGAAGGAGGCTGGTGGGCCCCGCCCCAAGCTTGGGGCCTTCTCTGTGGCTGGGCCTCGGCCCCGCCCCCTGGGGGAGGGGGCAGAAAGGAGCAGGGCCACGCGCTCGGTCCCCTGAACCTGGGGCTTTTAAAATCTTTGGGTTCTCTGGTGTTCTCTCCACAGATGGCCCAACTCTCCAGCGAGGACGAGGTTCGGCTCCAGTCCATGCTCAGGCAGTTACTGCAGAGCGTGAAGGAAAAAATCACGGGCGCTCCCTCCCTGGAGTGCGCAGAGGAGATACTCTTGCACCTGGAGGAAACTGATGAAAATTTTCACAAGTAAAGCTTCATTTGGTATTTTAAGCGAACGGATTGGCAGATCAGTAGAAAGTTTAAAGGGCCCTTTGAAGCGGTGTCTAAACGAAACCTGCCGCTACTTCCTTCTGTTCAGTTATACTTTTCCCTGTCCCCTTTTGGCAAGGCTCCTATGAAGAGTGGGTGGGTCCCCAGGGTGAACTCTTAGTCTAACTTAAAAAAAAAAATTCTCCTCTTTCTCTTAACTCTAATCCTCATTTTTTCCCTAACACTGCGCCATACACTCCCCCGCCCGCCCGCTCGCCCGCTCCTACCCACATACCCAATAATATCTAATAGATGTTTCAGTAGTATCAGGCCTGAACAGTTAATCATTTACAGGGGGAAGGGGAAGCTTTAATAGCTTAAAACTGCACTAAGATTTTTTGGGACACCTTGTCAGAGAGTTGAAGAATCTCGTTTTTGAGTCTAATCAACACAGAGGGAATGACTATTCAAGGGAGTGCAGTATTTTTTTCCTGGTGGTTCAGTGATTGAAGGATTTGATTTTTCTTTTCAGCTGGATCTTATAAATGGAATAAAAATATGTAAAGTTTATATAGTAACTTTTAAAATCAGACCTCAGGATTCCTTAATATTTTTTTAAACCCTTCAGATTCTGGCTTATCTCAAGAAGGTAGTTTTTATATATCTCCGAGGATTTTTGGCCATGTTAGTGATCATTAGTTACACTGCAACTGCTCTAATTAGAACCCTTAGTTATCTTTTAAGCAGTTGTTAGTTTTAATCTTAAGATTTGTTTAAATTTTTTTTTGCTTGGTTAATGATAATTTTTCATCCAGGTTTATGATTATGTACCTCTCAATTTACTTGCATATTTCCTCATTTCAAGTCTCAGTACAGACCATTATTAGATGATATTCCTTTTGAGAGGTCAAAGAGGAATAATTTCATTTGATTAGATTCTGGGTTTTTTGTTTTGCCATGTGCTTCAAGAAAAAATCAAGGAAAACTCAGGTTTAGTCAGATACTGTTCTGTTTTTCCTTAGGTAATGCAACAAATGTGATACTGGACAAACTTTAAGCTAAATACAACAATGATTGTGTTATATCGTGTGCAGTGAGTTTGTCAAATACTTTTTATGATAATTGATGCTAGTAGCTTAGTTAAACTTGTAATAAGAGTAGATTTATAAACAGCTTTACATTAATTTATCTCATTTGATTCTCACCACAACTTTATGAGGTACATAATACAGATATTATCACCGTTTTACAGCTGAGTAAACTGAAAGTTGGGAGAGGCAGAGTCATTTATTTTTTCCCTCGATCATACAACTAATAAGTTTCAGAGACGGGCTTTGAATTCAGATCTTCCTGATTTCAAGTTCCGCACCTTAGCTGCACTAATGACTCTTCAGTTATAATTTGTTTTTTTTGAGGTGAGGAAGGGGCATAGTTCATTAAGTAACTGCATTATTTCAGTACTAAGTGGCTGTGAGATTCAGCACTAAAAAGGTAGCTCAAATTTGCAAATGAATTTAAGGGGTCTGGAATTTAGAGGGGTACTTTCCTCTATCTTGCTGTTCCTGTAAGCATTTATATAGTACCTACTCTGTATTAGGTACTTTGCTAAATGCTTTTTGCAGTATTACCTCATTTGATCTACACAACAAGCCTTCAAGGTACGTTTTTATTATCCCCATTTTACATTAGAGGAAATTGTGCTGAGGGTCACACTCTAGTAAGTGGCCAAGGATGGATTTGAACGCAGACCTTCTTGAGTCCAGTCCTAGAGCTCTATCTTACTGCCCACTAGGTTCTCAGAGTGTGATCCGAAGACTGGAGATGAGGGGAGGGGTCCCTGACACCCTTTGATGGAGCCTGCACAAATAAAATTTTTCATAATACTAAGATGTCTTGATTTCTTAAATGGTATATTTCGATAAGTATAATCTACATAAAAACTATTTGGGAGGGTTCTCGATGATAATTTTTTAAGGGGAAAGGTGCTGAGCCCCAAAAGTGTGAGAATCCCTTCTCTATGGGAATAACACTGGTTAGATTTCCAGGCCAGCCCACAAAGCCCTGTGCAACTAACATAGCTTAACTGTAGCCTTGAGTGTACTAGATTATGACTGGACTCCTACGAACTTGTGAGGTGTCTCAGGGAAGAGTAAAATGATTTCGTTTTCCTTTTCTTGCTTCAAAATTGAGTGCAGAAAAACATTTTTGAAAAGGAAAAACAATTTACCTTCATCCTCACCTATTCAACCTTTCTTTGAATTTTGTAGTGCTTCTTGCCTTTGAACTGTAAAATGCTAATTGATTTGCTCTTCAAAGTGCTCTGTGATCCAAATATATCTGCCTCTCATTGTTCCTCCTTTTCTCTCACCTCCTTCCCCATCTTTCTCAGCTAGTTGCCAAGGCTAGCTGACTGTCTGAAAGTTTTTTCACAGTATGTCCCATGTTTACTAGAGGGATTTGCATTGTTATAAGACTAATTGATGAAATTTCCAGAAGTGTAGCACACTGAAAGGGGGCAGGCAGGGTAGACAAACAAGGTGATAATCACATAACCGCTCTACCTGATTGTAGTTGGTCAGGCCTGAAGTTGCCTACTTTGTTGGAAAGTGGTTAAAGAAGTGACTGTTGCAGCTCTTTTTGTATAGGTCTTTTTTTCATATGGACTATGTGTGAAAGTTTAAATTTGTAAAACATTTCTTAGGGTCTGATAACTCCTACTAAAAATGAAATCATCCTTTCATGAAAATTACCTTCATTGCATTAAAGTGCATAATAAAACACCTGTTTTCTAATGAGGCTCTTATGTAAAAATTTTCACACACACACACACACACACACACACACACAGGAAATACATGATTATTAGCATCTAATAAGAAAAACAAGCAGTTGTTATTGTATCCTGGAAGGATACCTAAAGTGTTTTTGAACTGTGTAATTTGTTCTACTCAAATGTTATAGCATATACACTTTAATTTTGTTATACAGAAGTGTGTTTATAATAAAACTTGACTTTTAAAAATTCTTAGTATCTGTTACTGACAGTTTGCTGTGTAGTTTACAGCAGTGGTGTCAGACTCACATAGAAAGGGGGGAGGGCACTAATTCATACATCCCTGCAGGCTGAATATTAATTTAGTTTTAAGATTTAATATTATCCATGTTTTATTGCATTTTTATTTATCAAATACTTCCTAATTAGAGTTTTATTTGGTTCAGGCAGCACTCAAGAGTGTTGAAGGTGACATGTTTGGCACCTCTGATGAACAATATGAAAGTTTTACATGCCTTTAACCATCATTATCTTCTGTAGTTCTGTGCTAATGAGGTTTTTTTTTGTTTGTTTATTTTGCTTTTTTGGAGGGCAAATGGGGTTAAGTGACTTACCCAAGGTCACATGGCTAGTTTTTGTGTTAAGTATCTGAGTCCAAATTTGAACTCAGGTCCTCCTGACTTAAGGGCCGGTGCTCTATTCACTGTGCCACCCACCTTAATGAGTTTTTTGAGAAGGGGTCCTTACCTGTGATTTCATTGGTAGAAGAATTTCCTTGACTACAATTAATGTGATAAGTAACTGTTCTTTAACTAATAGAATTAGTCAGTTGCCTGGGACAAAGAACGTAACTTGTCTTGTGTCACACAGACTCTAGGTGTGTATTATCGTGGGACTTGGACTCAGGGCATCCAGGGTCATCCTGTTATCCACTTTGCCACCTAATTCCATATCTGGCATCTATTGTACCATGCAGCCTATGTTTTCTAAATAAAACAACTATGAGAAACATTGTTTTGCATTTTTAAAAGTGATAACCACCCTATCTTAAGCTTGGAAAAGGTATACTGTTATAATAAAATAGTTTCCTTTTCTTAGCTTGAAAATGTTAATTTAGTAATAAATTTGCTATTTGGATTATTGTCTAATACATCATTCTGTACTCATCAATTCTATAAATTCATGTATGTATTGTAAAGTTTTTCAAAACCGTAACGTTAAAAAAAATATTCCCATGGTAAGTAATTTAGGTAAAATCTTATAAGGAAACTAATAGAAAAAAAAATTTGGATTCAACTCATTAGTTATTAAATACCTCCTATGGACATGTCAGTAATTCTTAGTAATATTTTCCTAAGCAAGTATGAAGAAGATTGACCATTACACCAAAAAGAACAAGAGGATGGGCTGTAATTGTTCACTAGGCCACATTTCACGTGGGACCAAAGAGTAGGCCTCTTACTGACAGACTTGTTAGAGCAAATTCCAGCAGTATTTCATAGAGGTGACCAAGTGCTCCCTAAAGTTCTAAGAATACTTTTAAAAAGGTTATGACAAAATGCATTTAAATTCTTTGGGAACATTGCAGTTTATCATTTTGGATAAATAGTTTGAAAATGTAAACAAATATGATTGGGTAATTACATGTTATGCTTGAGGAGAAAAAAAATACTATGGAAAATGAAGAATATAGAAGTATGGGAGGCAGGGAAGGAACATAGGTTAAGGTGAGTTAGGACCATAATATTGTCTTAAAGCTGAGGAAACAATCCACAAACCCAACTATGAGTTTTGGATGTTTAATAAACAGTATAGTACATATAAATTGGTGTAATTAGAGCTGGATTTGAAAGGAATCTTAAAGGCTTTCTAAATACTGTAACAATATAACCAACAAATTCCAGGTTTCAACTGATGGCCGTCTTAAAAGGGCCATCACAACTTTAACACAGTTTTCTAACAAAACAAAATAATTTACATACTCCTTTATACATTTTGAGCTCTACTGCTTGATGAATGTGTTCACGTTAAGAAGATTCCAGTGAAGGATGACTCCAACAAGAATAAAACCAAAAATGTATTCATAATTATAGAAGAGTAGATCTAACAAACTTTCAGAATAAAGGTGATTATTATTGATACAGGGTCCTGGAAGAAATATATGGGCTGTCTATATAGGTGTCTTCAAAAACACAGGAGCCTGGTACAGTGAAAAAGCATTGGGTTTAGAATTAGGGACCTACGTTTTAATCCTGGCTGTCCCAGTTGCTGTGTGACCTTGGGCAAGTGACTTGACTTCATTAGGCCTTAAGTGCCTCATTTGTAAAATGAAGTTGTTGGGGTTCATGTGGAATTGTTTTTAGATGTTTTCCAAATCTTATTTGTGAGGTACTTGCCATTCTCCCACTTCCAATGTAGGTATTTAAAAGCCAGAGATCTTAAATGAGCTATAATGTTGTATTACTTATGGAATTATGTCCAGGAAGTTAAATTCTCTTGATAGAAAAGTATTTTTTTTCCAAAGGAGAATTAGTGTGTTAGAATATTTGTTTTTATAATATTGAAACAGTTCCTTAAGAATAAGGCTTAGATTTCTGAGTTAAAATAATCCACACTCAGGATGTGGATAGAGTGAATAGAGTGAAGTGGAGCAGTGAATAGAGCACTGGCCCTGGAGTCAGGAGGACCTGAGTTCAAATCCCGCCTCAGACACCTAACAAAAAAATTGGTTGTGTGATCTTGGGCAAGTCATTTAACCCCAATTGCCCTCCAAAAAGCAAAGGAAAAAAAATAATCCACACTGATCTTGTAATAGCACTTTTCATTTTAAAGGTAATTTAATCATCTTGGTAACCTCTTTTTACAAATGAAGAAACTGAGGCCCAGAACAGTTAAGTGACTTACTCAAGCTCACACAGTTAGTTAATAGATAGGATTACAAATAAGATCTTAAATCCTAATCCTGTTTTCTATTCATTATGACATGCATATATTTTTCTTGTACTTATATATAAGTATATATAAATATGTTTACACAAATATATATGTATATAAGTATAATATACTGTAAAAATCTCGTGATTCTTTTTTTATGGTCTGTCTACTATTTTCTTTTTATTGCTTTTCAATATTTTTTCCCTGGAACTTAAACCTTTCATTTTTGTAGATTTATCGAAGTATTTTTATGATTCTTTATATATAATGAACATTTACCATGCTTATTTGAGAATTTAAAAACTAATTTTTGTGGTCAAGTAATCAAGCAGTTGTTAAGGATTTTTAAGCACCTGCAATACCTGTGCTAGGTAAGAACCAAAAGAAGTAGATTTTAAAATTTAATTTAATTTTGCCATTGAGAGGCTGAAATAAACATCTAATTACTCCAGGTACCCAGAGGACAGACAACCCAAGCCATGTGATTACGTGCTGGACTATCTTATGGGAACTCAAGTACAATAGGAATTTTGGTGAAGTTTGGTGAAGTTCTTTGTAGGCTGGAGTCTTGAAGACTTACAGGAGAACTTGAGTCAAGCTCATAGTTCAAGCTGTAAAACCTCTTGACAATATGGTAGCAGATGGGAAAGAGGCTTCGAAACGTGGAGAATAGCACGAGCAAAATCATATAAATGGGAATAGAGATATGAAGGGGAAAATACAGGGAGTCTGCATTTTTACAGTGGGAAAATATTTGGTTTGGAATTAGGGGGCATCCAGGTTCATCCTGTTTATCCACTTTGCTACCTAATTCCATAGGTGGAATTAGGGGACCTTCATTTTAATGCTGGCTTTGCCATTTGCTGTGTGATCTTGGGCAAGTGATTTGATTTCATTAGGCCTTAGTTGCCGCATCTGTAAAATGATAGAATTGTTGGAATTGATGTGGAATTGGGAAATTTGCTTTCAGATCTCTCTTGCTAAGGCTTTTTTCTTTGTGAAAAAAATAGAAATTTGAAATTTTATTTTAGATTTTTTAAAATGTAATTTAAGGAAGCTTATATAGTGCAACCCATTTGTTACTTATCCATAATTTCTAAGATGGTTCAGTTGGACTATTTTATTTAAAATTAATGTTTTAGTATGGTTTATCATGAATTTTAGATTTAAAGGTAGGTGATAACATTTTCTTTTATATTGAACTGGAATAAAAACAGAGTACTTGGGACTTTGTATGGTAAGAGACTAGCTAAAATGATTTATTTGACTTTCTATACTTTTCCGTTTGCTAAGGCCAGCTCCATTTATTCGGTTCCTGCTCAAGGCCTAGGTCATATTCCACCTCCATTAAGGCCTTACTAATTTCCATATTCCCTGAAATTCTCATAGTTTACTATTCTCTTTTTACACATTCACCTTCTCCCTTATATTATAGTTAATTATGCATATCTTATTTTACCTGCTTCTGCATAGTGACCAGTATAGATTCTTGTACAAATTAGGTGCTCATTAAATGCATATTACTGAATGAATAAAGATACTTTAAATTATTGCAAAATCATCAACATTTCAGGAGTTTGGACCAGATATGGAATTAGGGATTCTAAAGCAAATGATCCATGTTGAGTGTATCAAATGGGGTCAGTACATGGTAGGACTTTTGAATGTCAGGTTAAAGAAAGTGGACTTCAGAATCAGAAGAGATCCTTTCAGAGTTAAATGTCTCTATGTTTAGAAGGATTAATCTAGTAGCAAAATGTAGAAGGCATTGGAAGGTGGAAAGAAAAAATGGAGAGATTTTATGATACAGTGTTTTGGGTGAGAGTGGTGGCATTATGGAAAAAAAGAATGCACTGAATCCAGAATTTAGGGCTAGAAGTGACTTTAATCCAATTCCTTTGTTTTGTAGATAAAGAAAATGAAATGCAGAGAATTCGAAACAGAGTCTTCTGACACCCAGTCCACTGTTTTTGTTTTTTATAGCATTGTGCTAACTTAAATGATGAATTGAAAACACACTATGAAGCCAGAATATGCAAGAATTTATGACTGAGTGTGAGGGTCAAAGAAGAGGGAGAAGTTGAAGATAACATCATGTTAAACCTGGGGGACTAGAAAAACATGGTGCCAATGGCAAATAGCAAGTCATAGGCCTTACTCTGACTTTCTAAGCAAGGAAATGAAAAGAAAGAAAAGAAAGGTTTTTATCCTCTTACTCCCAGAGCTTCAGGGTCAGAAAGAGAGTTGGTGTAGGAGGATTTATGATGTCATCTGAATTGCTGAGACATTAAATGAATTGCCTCAGATTATATAACATTAAAATATTGTATGCGTGTATTTTTAGTTTTCAGTTCCTAATAACAATATTTACTTTAGAAAATTAATTATCAGAAAAAAATAAAGTAAAATCTCACTAATTCAAAGTAATTCGACTATAAGATCTTTAATGGCTCTTTTGGTTCTCAATTATATGTCTTGTCCAAGTAGCCATGGGACAGGCTCAGCCCTTCAAGAGAAGTGCCACAGACAGAACATGTACCACTGGAATTGGCGAAAGTGCAAACCTCTACTCATGCATATCCCATATGATGAGAAAACATAATGATTAGAGGGCTAGTCTTGAAGTTGGGAAAACCTAGATTCAAGTTCTGCATTTGTTCCATAGTAGTTGCATAACTATGGACTTCTAGTCACTTAAGCTGTCAGTACTTTGGTATTGAGGGAACTCTCAAGACCAGAAGTGATGAGACTTATTGATCTGCCTTGCTAGAGTGATTTTCCACATTGAGATTTCACTATACTGTTAAGAAAAAAAATCACAACCACAACAACTACCACCCATAACCCCCAAACAAACCAGGTCTGTTCCCACCACCACTATTGAAAAACAGAAACCTAATTTAAAATTGTACGTAGAAACCTTTTATCTCAGTGTATTCACTGATTTTCTATTCTTAACCTTTTTTTGGTATTCTTTATCATTTCTCATTTTGCTTAATGTTTTACTCTGTTCCATTCCTCTTGTTTGTATCAATTTGAAAAAACATGAAAACATTGAATAAATTATTTCTCAGCTATTGCAAATTTAACATAGATTAATATTTATGAAAAGGCTCCAAATTTCTGAAATTACCTTCTTTCAATTCTTTATCTTTAAAGGGTCATTGCTATAAAATGATATTGGGGAAATTTTTATATTCCTAAATATCCTGCAAATATCAAATGAAATAATATATGTAAAAGAGCTTTATAACCAAAAACCACTATATAAATATACTCTATTCTTGCTTAACATTGTGAAGTAATGAGGACCAAACCTCTATTTTCATTATTCTAAGGTACTCTGGATGAGAAACACAATCACTGATGCAAGTTGGCGCCTTCTATGCAATTTATAGTCTTAGAGAGTACCCCAGGGGGAAGCGTTGAGGGGAGGGGTATTGAACGGTTAAGTGAATTGTCCAAGGTCATACAGAGTCAAGACTTGAACCCAGATCTTGCTGGCTCTGAAGACAGCTTTTTATGTACTATTTCATGTAGCATATAGTACAAGGAATAGAATCCTGAAGTAATATAAAACTGAACCCTCTAGAACTTTAAACTGATGGTGTTGTTTTTTTGTCATGACACATAAGGCATATGACATAGTTTTTAATTTTTAATTTTTGTTTCAGCTATGAATTTGTGAAATATCTTAGACAATATATAAACAGTACTCTGGGGGCTATGATTGAGGAAGAAATGGAAAAATGTACCTCAGATCAGAATCAAGATGAAGGACCTGGCTATGATACTCTTGTTCAGCATGTTACTAAAGTAACCCAGGAATCTAAAGAGTGAGTATGCTTACATCAATGTTTTAAAGACATTTATTTTCCCAGGTGTCATTTGTTTAACATAATTATGTTCAATTTCACTTATAGTTTCAATAAATATAGACAACTAAGGGCTTTAGCTATGAATCAATGAATGCTCTTCAAATAGAAAGAACTGGTCATCTGTTTTCTTTTTAAAAAAATTAATTTACTTATTTTTAGTTTTCAGCATTCATTTCCACAAGATTTTGAGTTACAGTTTTTTTCTCCCTGTCTTTCCCCTACCCCCACCCCAAAATAGCAAGCCTACTGAATACCCCCTCCCCTAATCTGTTCTCTCTTATATCTTCCCCCATCACTCCCCTACCTTTATAGTAGAACAAGATGGGTTTCTATACCCCAGTACCTGTGTATCTTATTTCCCAGTTGCATGTAAAAAATAAATTTTTTAAACATTTGTTTTTAAAACTTTGAGCTCCAGATTTCTACCCTTCTTCCCTCCTCACCCATCCCCACTGGGAAGATAAACAATTCAGTACAGGTTGTACATGTGTAGTTACCCAAATCATTTCCATAGTAGTTATATTTTGAAAGGCTAACTATATTTCCCTCCATCCTATCCTGCCCCCCACTTATTCTATTTTCTCCTATCCCTTTTCAAAAATGTTTGCTTCTAGCTACCCTCTCCCCCAATCTGCCCTCCCTTCTGTCATCCCCCCTCTTATCCCCTACCCCCCTATTTTCCTGTAGGGTAAGATACCCAATTGAGTGCGTATGTTATTCCCTCCTTAAGCCAAATTCAATGAGTATTAGGTTGTCCTGTTCCCTTTCACCTTCTTGCTCTTCCCCTCCATTATAACAGTTTTCTCTTGCCTCTTTTATATAAGATAATTTACCCTAATCTATGTCTCCCTTTCTCCTTCTCCCAACAAATTCCTCTCTCACCTCTTAATTTTATTTTTTAGATATCATCCCTTCATGTTCAACTCATCCTGTGCCCTGTGTCTATATATACATGAACATACATATGCCCATACTCACATACATGTGTATATAGACATACACCCTCCTATACATACATGTGTACATATATATATATACACACATACACAGATATATTCCCTTTAACTATCCTCATATTGAGAAAAGTCTTATGAGTTAAAATGATCATTTTCCATGTAGGAATGTAAATAGTTCAACTTTAATAAGTTCCTCATGATTTCTTTTTCCTGTTTACCTTCTCATGCTTCTCTTGCTTCTTGTATTTGAAAGTCAAATTTTCTGTTCAGCTCTGGTTTTTTCATCAAAAGTGCTTGAAAATCCTCTCTTTCATTGAATGACCATATTTTTTTCCTGTAGCATTATTCTCAGTTTTACTGGGTAGGTGATTCTTGGTTTTAGTGCTAGCTCCTTTGACCTCCGGAATATTATATTCCAAGCCCTTCGATCCCTTAATGTAGAAGCTGCTGGGTCTTGTGTTATCCTGATTGTGCTTCCAAGCTACTCAGATTATTTCTTCCTGACTGCCTGCAGTATTTTCTCCTTGACTTGGGAACTCTTGAATTTGGCTATAATATTCCTAGGAGTTTTCTTTTGGGGATCTTTTATCAGAGGTGATCGATGAATTCTTTCAATTTCTATTTTGCCCTCTGGTTAATCCTTCTAAACATAGAAAGGATCTCTTGTGATTCTAAAGTCCACTTTCTTTAACCTGACATTCAAAAGTTCTACCATGAACTGACCCCATTTGCTTGATAATTTCTTGAAAGTTGGTGTCTAGGCTCTTTTTTTGATCCTGGCTTTCAGTTAGTCCAATAATTTTTAAATTATCTCTTTTGTATCTATTTTTCAGGTCATTGGTTTTTCCAGTGAGATATTTCACATTGCCTTCTATTTTTTCATTTGTTTGGATCTGTTTTATAGTATCTTGATTTCTCATAAAGTCATTAGCTTTCAATTGCTCCAATCTAATTTTGAAGGAGTGAAAGTGAGCTTTCAAAAACTCTTCAGTGAATTTTTGAAATTCCTTTTCCATCTGGCAAATTTGTCTTTTTTAAGGCATTCTTTTCCTCATTGACTTTTTGGACTATTTTATAGTTATTAGTATTTATATATATATATTTATATTATATTTATTATTATACATTTATTATGTAATATTATATATATAGTATTATATTTATTTATAGTTGATAGTAATTTTGTTGGCCTATAGATTTTCCTTTTCTTTATTTTAGAAAGACTTTTAGAAAGGAATCTTCTTTATAATACTGCGTCCTCCTTTTTAGTCTGCAAAAGATAGTCATTGAAGTGCTTTGTCACTATTTTTCAGGGGTGGGGAACATATAACCTCAAGGCCACATGTGACAGTCTAGGTCCTCAAGTGCAACCTTTGCCTGAATCCAGACTTTCCAGAACAAATCGCCTTAATAAAAGAATTTGTTATGTAAAACTTGGACACAGCCAAAATGCTGTACCCAAGGACCTTAAAGACCCTATGTGGCCTGGAGGGCACAGGTTCCCTACCCCTGCAAACTTTAGATGTTTCACCAAATCCTAATATGGATTCTGGTGTACAATTCAACAAGTACTTTTGAGTGCCCGAAGTATGCCCAACATGATCTTGAGAGCTATAGGGAATGCAAAATTGCATATTATATGGTCTTATTCTCAGTGACCTTATTTTGTGTGTATAAGATTTATGTACAAATAGAGAAAAAATAAAGAGACATAACATAATTCTGTGCCAAAATAGTATAAATCATGAGTGTTATTTGAGAATGGACAGGGAAGGTGGGAGTTAATTTTTTAAAAGTTTTGTTGAAGATAGATTCAAACTGGCAACTTTGTCACCTACTGCAGACTAGACTGCGAAGAGGACTTGTACATGAGGGTGGTGCTCCCAGGTAGAGAGGCCCTGAGCAGAATGGCAAGAAATGAGGAAGTTCAAAAGCAAGCATTGGCAGCGTTATGTCTTAGAGCCCAGGTGAAGAGCAAGGTCTCTGGCTCATCCTGCCGAAGAATAACCAGAATAGGAATTCCAGACCAGATCAAGGAGGAGCCTGTAGTTCTGTCAGTCTGAACCAGCAGAGCTTTCCAGCTGGCTGATAAGGACTTAATTCAGCAGCAATATGCTGTTGCTCAGACCCAAACCCAGGTCAGGAACTTGCAAAGCTCAGAGTAGGGTGGGGTGGGCACAGGAATCAGACTTTGCCCTTTGCCTTTTACCATTTTTGGCGCACTGAAAACTTGTAGGTCCTTAACCTGCCTCTGAAATCCTAGAAAAACACAACACTCAATACCCCCCCCCCCCCAAAATAGCAACAGTACCTACCCAGACTTTAACTCCAGAAGAGTAGCAGAGCCCAGCCCAGAAATCAGGAAGTAGACAGGAGGGATAAACAAATAGAAAAAGAAGCTGACCATAAGAAGCTATTATGGTGTCAGGGAAGCTTAAGACACAAATCCAAAAGAGAATGATTCTAAAATACAGCGTGATCAAAAATTGAACTATAATTCCTGGAAGAGATGAAGTGAGATCACACACACATACACACACATACAAACAGTGAGAATACTTGATGAAAAAATTGGAAAAGAAATAAAAATTATAGAAGAAAGATTTGGGAAGGAAATTAACAACTTGGCACAAGAGGTTCAAACCTTGCCCAAATAAAAATCTCCCTAAAAATTAGAATGGACCAAAAAGATACCAATGACTCCATAATGCAACAAGAAATATTGGGAAAAAATCAAAAGGCTGAAAAAATAGAAGAAAATGTAAGGCATCTCATAGCAGGAAAATTTTTTAAAAATTATTTCACATAATCAGTTTGTGAAAGTAGACATCTATTTGTAAATATGTAGATAAGGGGCAGGGTATAGGGCTGACACTTGAACCCTACTTTTTCTGTCCGAACCCATCAAAAGAAGAATCTCCACACACAAGTACAAAAATACATTTTTCTCAACAAGGAAATAGGAAGAAGGGAATTTGAAAGAGGGAAAATTAAGGGAGGAATTAGTCCTAAGCAAAAAAAAGCAAAACAAAAAACTAAAACTAAAAATTCCATAAACTAAAAGTAAATAAATAAAATTTTTTAAAAAAGCAAAAAAAAAAATGCATAAAAATTTATAGCTTTTTGAGGTGGTAAAGAATCAGAATCTGAGAAGGTGCCCATAAACTGGGGAATAGATGAACAAGTTATGGTATAGAATACTATTGTTCTGATTTCTTATTAGCATAATGACCAGCTATGATTCCAGAGGACTAATGATGAAATATGCTACCCACCTTCTGATAGAGAGGTGAAGGACTCAATGCAGAATAAGATTAATTTGTTTTTGGACATTGCCAATGTGAAAATTTATTTTGACTGATTGTACATGTTTTTAATGGGTTTTGTTTTTCTCCTGTTCTCAGTTGAGTTGGAAAAGAGGATGGAATGGCAGGGTGAGAAGTTGGATTTTGGATATTAAAATATTTTTTTTCCTCAAACAAAAAGACAAGTGAAGGAAAAGACAGTGGTAGAAGGCATCTGGGTGATATGATATGAAGAGGGGAGAAGAGAAAACTCTTGGTGAATGGCCTCAATTTTTTCAGTAAAATATGAAATAAGATTGTCAGCTAAGTTGTAAGGAAGAGGGAACCATAGGAGGAAGGAGATATAAAAAGGTTTGGAAGAGCTACTATGGTGAGAGGGATAGTGAGTTAATTAGGCATAAAAAGATTGCCTTGTTCCTAGGAGGACCCAGTTATATGGACCATGTAACAAATTTTTAGTGCACTTATTACAGCTTTGTGATTTTCTCAAGTTTCACTAATTAGCACATGTATAGGAGTAAAGGCAACAGATGGTGGAAGTGACCCAAGACTGAGGCAAGATTGGTGATGCCATAATGTGGGAAGGCACTCAAGAATAGAGGACAGCTCAGAGTTGAACCCGTTCACTTCATCAAGGGGCCATGATGGGGAAGAAAGGAGAACCTAGTGTAAGGTTGATTATCTGAAAAGAACTGAGGGCTCTAGGGATTGGAGGTCATACTTTGTGTGCATAAAGAACAGAGTTTGAAATTGCAAGGCAGAGGGGTGGCCAGGTGGCGCACTGAGTAAGAGCGCCGGCCCCAGAGTTGGTAGACCCAGGATCAGTTCCGGCCTCAGATACTTAGCACCCACACAAAATAACTGGCCGTGTAACCTTGCACAAGTTACTTAACCCCAATTGCTTTAAAAAAAAAAAGAAATTGCAAGGCAGAGAGAGATATAGGATGATAATAGGTTGTGATCAGATAAAGGGATTGCCAACTTCATGACCATGAAGTGGTACATTTTGTAGTGATATCAAGATCAGGGGTATGACTATCTTTTGATTTGACTTTGTTGGTATGGAGTAGTATGTCATGTGAAATGAGTAAGCTGCAATATCTAACTGAGTTTTGTAAGAATTATTTTTAGTTTTCAACATTCACTTCCATTAGCTTTTGAGTTTTTAAATTTTCTCCCCCTCCTTTCTTCCCTTCCCCCTCCCCAAGATTGTGAGCAATCTGATATAGATTGCACATATACATTCATATTAAAAAAAAAACACCAAACTATTTTCACATTACTCATGTTGTAAAGAAGAATTAAAACCAATGGAGGGAACCATGAGAAAGAAGAAACAAAAAAACAACAGAAAACTGGGATTTTTAAAGAGAAATATTCAAATGTTGATACCTTTTGTATTGGGTTATTTTACCAAGTTTTTTTTTTCAGGGTATATTTGGTAAATGTAATAAAAGAACAAAAGTAAAACTTGAAAAATAAAGGAATGAGCAAGCTGAGGAACTCTGAGGGAGGGTCTTGAGGGAGTATAAATATGTATGTTGAAGGCCACTAGTATGAGGGCAAGAGTTGAAGAGGGGAAAGAGACTGTGAGTGAATCACTGAACTCATTGAGGAAAGAAGAGGAATGGTCTGGAAGTTGGTAGAAAGCCACTATCATTATTTTAACTGGGGGGAGGGTGTTCACTGAGTAAACTCCAAAAGAGGAGGTGTTACTGAGTGATAATGGTTGAGGGAGAACTTGGACTTAGCAATAGAAAACAATTACTATTACAGCTCCCCCATCTCAACCAGTGAGTTGGGGGAATGAGTGAAGGTGCAGCCAGTGCTGGAAAGAGAAACCAGGAAAACTGTGTCTTTAAGATGGAGTGAGAACCAGAATATAGAAGGAATGAGGAATCTACTTTCTTTAACCCTTTAATGTTTTTTTTTTAATTTGTGTCACCTGAGGCTAGTAACAGCACCCTGGATTGCTCCAGTGTCCCCCAGGACACCTATGGGCTAGAGAGTGGAAATAGAGTGAAGTCAAGAACTTATGCTGAAGTACAAAGAGTTTCAGGCTTCGAGTCAGAAAGACCCAAGTTCAAATCTAGCCTCAGACACTTGTGTCCCTGGGCAAGTCACTTAAACCTATTTTCCTTGGTTTCCTCATCTGTAAAATGAGCTGGAGAAGGAAATGGCAAACCATTTCAGTATCTTTGCCAAAGGAACCCCAAGTGGTGTCATGAAGAATTGTTCACACCAGAAAATGACTGAACAACAACAATAGCACCTATGTCACAACAACCCTGGCAGGATCCAATGAGATATTTGTAAAGTACTTTAGTACAGTGTCTGGCATACAGTAGGCACTATATAAAAATTAACTATTATTAACTTTAAAAATATTATTTTAGTAGTCCAATTAAATAGTGCAGAGGGCCTGTAATAATAGGGTAGTAACATTGGGAGTAAAAACATTAAAAATACTGAGATAAATATTTTAGGATGTGAATTTTTTTTTCAGTTGAACTTTTTTGGACATGGGGGAAAAAGTGATGTCTTTTCCTAGCAATCTATTTCCAGCAATATTAGAGTGTCATTTTAAATGAAATTATGAAAACATTTTATTAGTTAAAATTCTTACACTGTATTAAAATGTACTAAAATTACAGGGTGAAATCAAGATCTCAGAGTTATTTTCAGTACTGTTAGCAAATTATTGTTCAGCTGTGGATAAACCATTCTATTTTTGTTTTATTTCATTGATGCGGAAATGTGTATGTACAATGATAATTACCTCAACTGAGTCAGGTAACTTTTTTTAATGAATGTCACTTGTTTTGTGATCTATACATGAAAATAATATAAAGAAGTATTGTACATTATTTTTCTTTCCACATGAATTTCTTCCAATTTTATAAAAAAATCAGTCAAGCATAATGTAGTAATAGCACTTTCAGTAAACACTTTACATTTATAATGTACAAATCATATTCTTATTAAACATATTTTCAATTTTGTTTTTTGCAGAAAGCTCTCTGAACTTAGAATTCGCCTCTTTGCATATTTCCTTTCTTAGGCAGTTCAGGTAAATGAGAACATAAAGAATTTTTTGTTTCAGCTTGGCCAGGTATTTTACCCATACCTAAGTTTTTCCATCATTCTACAGAGACCTTATTTAGGCTTTCTGCATTTTAGGTATAGTTTACTTTTTTGTGTATGACAAACCTTGATTCTTTAGAGCTTGAAAAGTACTGACATATCACTTTGCACATCAATTCACACTTATGTTTCTATTTATGTATGCAGTACATAGAATTAAATTTTCTAGTATGTCTATTTAAAATAGGGATTTTCCTCATCTGTAAAACAAAAGCATTGAGCTAGCTGATCTCTGAGTTTCTCTAGAGCTCTAAAATTTTACGATTGTATTTGTTTAGGTTCCTTTGCTTTCCTTCAACCCATTAGTATGAATGATTTGAAAGTCTACACCACCTAAAGTGCAGAAACTAAGCTTATAACTTAATGCACTGTAGATTTTAAGATATTGAGAGGACCTCACAGACTGTCCAGTCCAACCTTCTTTCCACATCATTCCAGACAAATGTTCGTCTAGTCTCTACTTGATTCCTTTGATTGATAGCTTTGCTTATACTTACATTAGATCAATTATTACTCTGTGATTGTGAGTGCTTAGGAGATGTAAATGATAGACAGGGCAGAAGGACCCAGGGAGAAGGTAAAAGAAAAGAAGTTGATAGAGAGGAATAAGCAAGAAAAAAAAAAGAGGGCAGAAAGAAAAATAAAACAGAGGAATGGGAGCTAATGGAAACACTAATAAGTTTCAGTTGTGTTTTAGCATCACCCATTCCAGAAATCTATGACATTTGTTGTTCTTGTCTGTGAAGCCAGAAAAAAAAAAAAAAACTAGATTGATTACACACCAATTGTGATTTCTTATTAATTGTAAAATATATCTGTGTTTATTGCTAATACCAAGTTTCCTCTTTTGGAGAAATCAAAGTAATTTAGGTTTTTTCCTCCTATGGCTCCTTCAAACAAATTTTTTTTTTTCTGAAGACATTTTAGCAATTGTATATTAGGTGAAATAAAAATACTTTGAAATATGTTATTTACAGTTTTTCATTTGATCAACTACATTAATGGTCTTACTCTTAAAAAAAAGTAGTAATGAATTTCTTAACTTTAAAGGTATAAAGAAATGATGTATTCCCTGAAGAATGTCATGATGATTGTGGTGGAATCTTTAATTAACAAATTTGAAGAAGATCAGATACAAAATAAGGAGATGCAGAAAAAAACTGTAAAGGAGAAATGCAGTAATTATTGCACAGACAGTTGCTCTGACAGTGATTCTTCATTTAATCAGGTGAGTTGGTTAGTTTTGCATTCATGCTGTGAAATAAGTGTTGAACTTCATATGAATAGTAAAACTTTGATTAATGGAAATTATAAATATAATGAAGTTTCATAGGTACCAAAAAATCCCCACTTCTCCTGGCTACTCTGAAAACAACAGAACATCCAACTGTGGAATTTAGATTAGAACCAAGGCATACTTTAATACCTAGCTAGATTGGAACTAGAAGAGCAGAGACTGGAATTTAAGCCTTAACCTTTAAAAACATGGATTCATAACTGAGATAATAAAGATCTCTTACAGTATAGGGAAGGTGAGTGGAAAAAAACTGAGGCTGGAGAAATCTTTTATTAAATGAGACCAAGAGTACAATGAAACCAGGATTCCTAGCTCTTCCTCCTTTCACTTCTTGTATAGTACTCCTTCCCTGCAGTGTCTACTTCAGTAGAGCAAATGAAGGAAATATTTTTAGTAAACAAAAAACATTTTACTAATTGGTTGAAAGAATTTTGAAGCATAATTTGTATACGGAGGAGGTAAATTAGTCATACATTTTCATATTTTTTATCTTGATTGGGCTTTTTACTTGATTTAGGCACACTCCTTTTTTTAACATTTATAAGTTGACTGACTACCACATGTCGTTCCTAGGAATTTTTACCCTGACAGTCCAAGTCCAGGACTAGTCTTTTCATACTTTGGAGTATGTGCCCTGGAGTTAGGAGTAGTATATTTTCATTCTGTTAGATTTCTCTGTATGCCTGGGTTTAAACAGTGTCTTTCTGTCACTTTATGCAAGACGGTGGGGCACAGAGGTTATTTGAGCAAAGTTACTGCAGCAGTAAGAATCCATAATCTTGGGCTGGGCTGTACAAGCCTGTGAGTTTGTTTGTGCTCTGTTTGGTACATGGAGACTGGTGGGAGAGGGGCATGGAGTGAGTACTCTTAAGTATATGCATTTTCTGGTGTTAATTCATAAAATATATGACCTTACTGATAATTCTGTCTTTTTCTTCTTTCATGAATATTACTGTAGTTATTCAACATATGAGAGGTGTAATTCTTTTTTAGGGTTGACAGGTTACATAGGATTGAAGACAATGACTGATACACTGTCTTCCTTGTCATGTAACCCTCACTGTTTTCTCAACATAGATATTTGATTGTTCATTTGATCTTTAATCTGTTCTTATTGAGAAGATGAAAGTGATAATTATGTGATTGGACAGGTTTTTACCTAAACCTTCCTTATCTTTGTTTCCTACATAAATGTTATTAAGGAAAAAAAAATAAGTGTCTTCACTTCTTCAAATTGTCATGTATTAAATAGCTTATAAAATTTTAAAGTAAATCCTAAAAATTTCAGATGGCAATATCACCAACATTGGAAAGCTTCTTTGTTCAATTGAATCATGATAGTGATAGATATTTGCATTTGGAGAATACATAGCTATGTTCCTGAAACATTTTAATGGTTATGAGAATATTCCTCATCTCATATTGAAATGAAGTAATTGATTCCATGATTTCTTGGGGAAAAATTGTTACACACTATATTCTTCATAAATAACTTTTAAATGGTACTATTGCTGAACAAAAAATATTTTGATTCTTTAGCTCAGTGAGAAACTTTAATGGGACTTGTTGTGGTACCACGTACCTGTAGTCCCTGCTACTTGGTAAACTAAGGCTGGTAAATCCCTTAAGTTAGCAATGCTGACCAGCAGTAGAGTTAAAGCCATTTGGGTCTCTAGGCTAAATCTGGTACCAATATAGTGAGCTTTTAGGAGTAGAAGACCACCAGGCTGCCAAAGCAGGGGTAAACCATTCCAAATTAGAAATAGAGCAAGTTAAAAACTCCCATGTTGATTGACAGTGAGGTTGGGCTCTTGAGTCACTACTATATCTCTAGTCTGGGCAAACTAAGGAGAACCAGTCTCCAAAAAATAAAATAAATTTCAATGCTGAGCTCATTTAGATCCAAGAATTAATAATTATGGATGTCCACACTGGTCAGTTATTTTCCTTTTTTAATATTGTTTGACATCATCATTGCATTATTTTATGAGAAATTCCTATACATCTGTATAGTATTTTATGAGGCCCTCTAGGTTGTCAAGTGTTGCCCTTTGATTGAATCCAGACTTCAAAGAACAAATCCCCTTAATAAAAGGATTTCTTCTGTAAAACTTGAACTCAGTCAAAAGGCCCCACCCAGGGAGCTAGAAGGCCACATGTGGCCTCAAAGCTGCAGTTTCCCCACCCCTGTGCTAGTCAAAGCAAGCTGAATTTAAGCTTTTATAGGTCAAGACTCTCTACTTAGACAAATGAACAAATGTTAATTAAATACATTGATTATTTAATGAAGTCACTTTCTTTGCCATATTACCCTCAGCATCTTTTCAAAATATATATTTGAATGTAAAGTTGTTCTTGAATCTGTTCTTATTAAGAGGAAGAAAATGATAATTATGTGATTGAATTTTTATTTATAGACCTCATATTCACAGAGTTCTGCCATAATGTTTTACCATTATGTGGACTTGACCCTGCATTCTTTTTTTTTTTAATTAAAATTTGTTTACTTTTAGTTTACATCATTCATTTCCACAAGATTTTGAGTTACAAATTTTCTCCCTGTCTTTCCCCTACCTGACACCCCAAAACAGTGATCCCACTGTATACCCCCTGCCCCAATCTGCTCTTTCCTATATCCTCCGCCATTCCCCCTCCAACTTTCCGGTAGGGCAAGATGGATCTTTATACCCCAGTGCCTGTATATCAAATTTCCCAGTTGCATGTAAAAAAAAAAATAATCATTTTTTTAAACATTTGATTTTAAAACTTTGAATTCCAGATTCTTTCCCTTCCTCCCTCGTCACCCACCCTTACTGGGAAGATAAGCAGTTCAGTATAGGTTGTACGTGTGTAGCTACACAAAACATTTCCACAGTGGATATATTGTGAAAGACTGACTATATTTGCCTCCATTCTATCCTGCCCCCCACTTGTTCTATTCTCTACTTTGACCCTGTCCGTTTTCAGAAGTGTGTGCTTCTAACTGCCCTGCCTCCAGCCTGCCCTCCCCTCCATCATGCCCCTCTCATGCCCTTCCCCCCTGCTCTCCTGTGGGTGAGATCCCCTCCCTCAGCCAGATTCACTGAAAGGTTGACCCTTTTGCTTTTCTGTTCCTCCCCTCCATTGTAACAATTTTCCCTTGCCTCTTCTGTATGAGATGATTTACCCCATTCTGCCTTTTCCCATCTCCTCTCATTCTATTCCTCTCTCACCTCTCAATTTCACCTTTTAAGTATCATCCCATCCTATTCAATTGGCCCTGTGCCCTCTATCTATGTCTAACCTGTACACATATGTACACACATTCATATATGTATTCATATACCCATATAACATATAGACATATATATGTATACATACATATATACTTATACACACACACATTTATATTCTCTTCAACTATTCTCATACTGGGAAAAGTTTCATAAGTTACAATTATTGTTTCCATGTAGAAATGTAAATAGTTCAACTTTGATAAGTTCCTTATGCTTTCTTTTCCCTGTTTACCTTCTCATGCTTCTCTTGCTACTTCTATCTGAATGTCAAATTTTCTGTTCAACTCTGTTTTTTTTTCATCAAGAATACTTGAAAGTCCTCTTATGTCATTGAATGACCATATTTTCCCTGAAACATGATATGCAGATTTGCTGGGTAGGTGATTCTTGGTTTTAGTCCCAGCTCCTTTGACCTCTGGAATATCATATTCCAAGCCATTTGATCCCTCAGTATAGAAGCTGCCAGGTCCTGAGTTATCCTGATTGTGTTTCCACAATATTCAAATTGTTTCTTCTTGGTTGCTTGTAATATTTTTTCCTTGATCTGAGAACTCTGAAACCTCAACCCCCCAATCTATCCTTCCTCTAAACTTCCCTATTTTTCTGGGGAGTAGCACCATCCTTCCAATTACCCAGGGGTATAATCTCATCTTTAATTCACCCTTTCTCCACTTCATCCTCTATCTTTGTACAACCAAGTCTTTTGAGTTAATAGATTTAGAGAGGAAGGCCAAGTCCCCCATTTTTTTTTTCTCTCTCTCTTTTTTACTCCCTGTTCCCAAAGTCCACACTGCACTGACCTCTCACTTTGTCCTTAGCATCTATGAGTTGATAATTCAGGAAACTGCCACAGCTGCTGGTGATCTGAAGTCCCTCCAGACGGGTGGTTGGTTGTGGCTGCCCTGAGGCTAAAAACCCAGGCTCACACGGGGCTGGACTCAGCTCCCAGAGTGCTGTCCTGGCCCCTTCCTGCTGGCCTACCGGGCTGTCTTCAGTGGGAGGTTAGCTTCTCTCTGTCATTTTGTGGGTTCTGTAGCTCCAAAGTTTATTTAGAGTCATTTTTTACATGAATTGGATGAGGTGGGTGCCGGAGCCACGTGGAAGTCCTGTTTCTACTCTGCCATCTTGACTCCGCCCTCTACAGTCCCCCATTTTACAAGACAAATGACCTAGAGAGTTTAAGTGACTTGTCTAGGGTCACACATCCAGTCCTAGAGGCATGATTTGAACCTAAGTAAGCCTGCTTTTAAAGTGCTTGTGATCTACTCTGAATCTGTCTTCTGATGACCATCCTTTCTCTAAGGAATTTTAGTTACCAAAGTATAGGAGAGAAAATGAAAATAAAAGGACAAAGAAAGGATTAATGTACACCAACCAAAAAACTCTAGAAATGTCTAGAACCTTATTTGTTTGTATTTTAGCTATTTTCTTAAGTAGCATTTTGTGTTTGTCACTTTTATATCACAGATTTGTCAGGACAAAATAAATATGTGCATGGTAGCATCTTAATCTGCTGGCTTTCTACATACTGTAATTAAAAAAATACAATGATGGTATTCATATACATGATGAAACTGTGTTCCATGAACTTGTCAGTTATCTGCCTTTGTAAATAAAGAAATCTCTTTTTTTTTCATTTCATTTTATGCCTAGAAATTCTAGTCTTTAAAACATTGATTATGAGGATAATAAATAAATTAATTTTTTTCATATATTTAATGTTTTTCAGAGTTATAAATTCAGTCAAGGAAAATTACAATTACTTTTAGAACAGCTGGACCCTGGGCAACCTAAAGAGGTATGTTTAAAGGAAAAAAAACATTCATAAAACTTTTTATATATCATATATTAATAATGGGTTATAGACATGATGAAAGCAAGATAGTGATTCATCATAGCCAGCCCTAGACAGACTAGCTCTAATTTTTTTTTTTTTTGCTTTTTGGAAAGGGGAGGGCAGGGCAATTGAGGTTAAGTGACTTGACCAAGGTCACACAGCTAGCTAGGGTTAAAGTGTCTGAGGCCGGATTTGAACTCAGGTCCTCCTGACTCCAGGGTGGTGCTCTCACTGTGCCACCTAGCCACTCCTCTGATTTTTCTTATCAGATATGTCTGCATTCAAATTAAAGTCATTAGGATATTTAAGGCAGTTTCTTAGAAAGAAAGAATAGAATTCAGAAAAGTGGGCTAATATTATTTATACATACATGTATATAAATATTTTTAACATCAGCTTAATTTGTGTATTCCTCCTCCATCCCTACCTGAAAACCATCCTGTGTAAAGAAAAAAAAATAAAAGATAAAGAAAGTAGTTTCAGAAAAATGAGGAATGGGGCGGCTAGGTAGCACAGCGAGTAAGAGCACCAGCTCCAGTGTTGGGCTGATCTGGGGATCGAATCCGGGCTCAAACACTTAGCATCTACCCAGAAACACCTGGCCATGTAACCTTGAGCAAGTTACTTAACCCCAATTGCTTAGGGGTGGCCAGGTGGCTCAGCAAGTAAGAGCACTGGCTCCAGTGTCGGGATGACCTTTTGATCAAATCCGGGCTCAGATACTTAACACCACACCCAGAAAGAACTGGCTGTGTAACCTTGAGCAAGTTACTTAACCCCGATTGCTTAAAAAAAAAATTATAAAAAAAAAAAGGGAGGAATAACACAAACCAAGTATGATAGTACATGCAGTGTTTCACATTCACAATTCCCCACGCAAAAGAGTTTGTTTTCACCTTTAGTTTCTGACTTGCTTATCTAAAGACCTGGGCTACATGCATCTCTTGAAACCGTGTCTTTCCCAGGTGGTGGAATGAAATAGGATGATTAAAGAACCCTGACTCATTCTATATGTCCCGTGAATTAGCCAGTACATATTTCTTTTTTTCCCAATTAATTAATTAATTAAAATATTCTTTTCTTTTTAAATTTTGAGTTCCAAATTCTCTCCTTCTCTCCTGCTGCCTCCCACAGTCACTGAGAAAGCAAGCAATATGTCATTATACATGTGAAATCATATAAATATATATTAATATATTTGTTTCATTTTTTAAAAGTTTATTTATTTTTAGTTTTCAGCATTCACTTTCATAAGTTTTAAGTTTTCTCCCCCTCCTGTTCCTCCTCCCTCTTATATATAGCCTTTTTTTTTTTTAGTGCAAGAAAAGTAAAGAAAATGAAAAAAAAATTATAGTTCAATTTGCACTCAGACTTCAACAGTTTTATCTCTGGAAGTGAAAGCATTTGTACATCATGAGTCCCTTGTAATTGTCTTGAATCATTATATTGATCAGAGTAGCTCAGTTTTTCACAGTTGATAATCATAACATTCCTATTATTGTGCTCAATGATTTCCCACTTTTTCCTACTTCACATCAGTTCATATAGGTCTTACCGTGTTTTTTTTTTTCTGAAGCCATGCCCCTCATCATTTCCCACAGCATGATATTATCCCATCACAAACATATGCCACAACTTGTTCAGCCATTCCCCAATTGATGAGCATTCCTTCCATTTCTAATTTTCTGCCACCACAAAAAAAATTGCTATTAACATTTTTGTACATATAATTCCTTTTCATTTTTCTTTGATCTCTATGGAATACACACCTTGTAATGGTATTGTTGGGTCAAAAAGTATGCCCAGTTTTATAGACCTTTGTACCTAGTTCCAAATTGTTTTCCAGAATGGTTGGACCAGTACTATTCCACCAGCAGTTCATTAGTGTACCTTTTTTTTTCCTTCATCCCCTCCAGAGTTCATTTCTAATAAGTGTGAGGCAGTACCTCAGAATTGTTTTAATTTGCCTTTCTCTAATCAAGAGCAAACTGTTTACATCCCTATATGAGAAGCTGATAACTGAAAATATTGAAATTTATATAATTATCATGACCTTTTAAAGGTATATACATAGACAGAGGATGTGGGTATAAATGGAGTAATCTGATGATAAAAGAAAAAAACTTATTAAGGGGTTCAAAGGGAATGTAATGGGATAAAAGGAAAGGATGAGACAGAAAAAGGTAAATTATGCCATACAAAGAGGCATAAAAACATACTATAGTAGAGGGGAAGGAAAAAGGGAGAAGAACATCATTTGAACATTATTCTCACTGGTTCTGGTTCAAAGAGGGATCAACATAATCAGTTAAGTTTAAGATTCTAACATGAAAAGACGCAAAAACTCATTAAATAGAGGGAAAAGAGGGAGGGAGAGGAGCACTGTATGAAATTTACTCTCATTGATTTGGGTTCAAAGGGAGAATAACATACTCTGATAAGTATAAAAATCTATCCTGTCCTATAGGCAGTAGGAGGGTAAGGGGGTATGAGAAGGGGGAGGATTAGAAGGGAAGGAAATAGCAGTAAGGGAACAGGGTTGGTAAAGAAGGGGAAGGGTCATAGGGTGGGAACACTGAGGGAGGCAGTGATCAAAAGGAAAACCCTTAAAGAGGGGAAGGAGAAGGAAGAAACAAAAACATAAGCAGGGGAGGGAATAGAATAGAGGGAAAGAGACAGATAGTAATTATTACTGTTAATGGAATGGGATGAACTCTCCCATAAAACAGAGGTGGATAGCAGAATGGATTAAAAACCATAATCCTACAATATGCTGTCTACAAGAAACACACTTAAAACAAAGGTGTAACCACAGGGTAAAGTTAAAAGGCTGGAGTAGAATATATTATGCTTCAGCTAAAGTAAAAAAACCAGGGGTAGCAATCATTATCTCAGATAAAGCAAAAGCAAAAATAGATCTAATTAAAAGAGATAAGGAAGGAAGCTATATCCTGCTAAAAGGCACCATGGAGAATGAAGCAGTATCATTACTTAACATATATGCACCAAGTGGTATAGAGTCCAGATTCCTAGAGGAGAAGTTAAGGGAATTAGAGGAAGAAATAGATAGCAGAACTATACTAGTGGGTGCCCTTAATCTCCTCCTCTCTGAACTTGATAAATCTAACCTCAAAATAAACAAGAAAGAAGTAAAGGTGAATAGAATTTTAAAGAGGCTAGATATGATAGATCTCTGGAGAAATGGGGGGAAAAAGGGATATACTTTCTTCTCAGTGGTTCATGGCATATACTCAAAAATTGACCATGTACTGGGGCATAAAAACCTCACAATTCAGTTGCAGAAAGGCAGAAATATTAAATACATCCTTCTCAGATCATGATGCAATAAAAATCACATGCAATAAAGGGCCATGGGAAGATAAACTAAAAACTAATTGGAAATTAAACAATTTAATCATAAAGAATGAATGGGTCAAACAAGAAATTATAGAAACAATCAGTAACTTCATTGAAGAGAATGAAAATAATGAGACAACACAACCAAAATTTGTGGGATGCAGCAAAGGCAGTTCTTAGGGGAAGTTTTATATTCCTGAGTGCATACATGAATAAATTAGAGAAAATGGAGGTCAATGAATTGGGCATGCAATTGAAAAAGCTAGAAAAAGAACAAATTGAAAGTCCCCAGTTAAATACTAAATTAGAAATACTTAAAACCAAAGGAGAGAATAATAAAATTGATATTAAGAAAACTGTTGAATTAATAAATAAAACCAAGAGTTGGTTTTATGAAAAAAACAATAAAATTGATAGACCCATAGTCAGCATGATAAAAAAAAAGAATAAAAAAATGAAAAGGGTGAATCTACCTCCAATGAAGAGGAAATTAAAACAATAATTAGGAATTATTTTGCCCAATTGTATGCGCATAAATTTGACAATCTTAGTGAAATAGATGCATATTTACAAAAATATAAGTTGCTCAGAGTAACTGAAAAGGAAGTAAATTACTTAAATAACCCCATCTCAAAAAAAGAAATCGAACAAGACATCAGTGAACTCCCTAGGAAAAAGTCTCCAGGGCCAGATGGATTTGCTAGTGAATTCTATTAAAATATTTAAAGAACAATTGATTCCAATATTCTATAAATTATTTGGGGAAATTAGTGAGGCAGGAGTCCTACCAAATTCTTTTTATGACACAAATATGGTAATGATATCTAAATCAGGAAAAAATAAAACAGAGAAAGAAAATCATAGACCAATTTCCCTCATGAATATAGATGCAAAAATTCTAAATAAAATATTAGCAAAAAGACTACAGAAACTTATCACAAGAATAATATACTTTGATCAGGTAGGATTTATTCCAGGAATGCAAATATGGTTTAATATTAGGAAAACCATTAGTATAATTGATCATATCAACAATAAAACAAGCAAAAACCACATGATTATCTCAATAGATGCAGAAAAGGCTTTTGATGAAATACAATATCCATTCCTATTAAAAACACTAGAAAGTATAGGAATAAATGGAGCCTTCCTTAAAATAATAGGTAGCATCTATTTAAAGCCATCGGCAAGTATTTTATGTAATGGGGATAAGCTAGAAATATTTCCAGTAAGATCAGGGGTGAAACAAGGGTGTCCACTATCACCCCTCTTATTTAATCTGGTACAATGTTAGCGTAGCAATTAGAGAAGAAAAAGAAATCAAAGGAATCAAATTGGGCAAAGAAGAGACCAAGCTATCACTCTTTTCAGATGATATGATGATATACTTAGAGAATCCTAGAGAATCAAGTAAAAAACTACTTGAGACAATAAATTTGGCAAAGTTGCAGGATATAAAATAAACCCACATAAATCCTCAGCATTCCTGTATATTTCTAATGAAATTCAACAGCAAGAGATACAAAGAGAAATCCCATTTAAAGTTACTGTTGTCACTATAAAATATTTGGGAATCTACCTGCCAAAACAAACCCAGGACCTATATGATCACAACTACAAAACACTTTTCACACAAATAAAGTTAGATCTAACTAATTGGAAAAACATCAATTGCACATGACTGCATCAAGCTAATATAATAAAAATGTAAATTTTACCTAAATTAAATTATATATTTAGTGCCATATCAACCAATTTACCAAAAGACTACTTTAGAGAGCTAGAAAAAATAGTAAAAAAATTCATTTGGAGAAACAGAAGGTCCAGAATATCAAGGGAATTAATGAAAAGAAATGCTAGGGAAGGTGTACTAGCTATACCAGATTTTAATCTGTATTATAAAGCAGCAGTCCTCAAAACTGGTACTGGCTGTATTATTGGTACTGGCTGAGGAATAGAGTAGTGGATCAATTTGGGTACATGAGACTCAGCAGTCAATGACTATAGTAATTTACTGTTTGATAAACCCAAAGACCTTAGTTTTGGGGATAAGAACTCACTATTTGACAACAAGTGCTGGGAAAACTAGACTATAGCATGGCAGATACTGGGCATAGACCATTATCTTACACCATATCCCCAAATCACGTCTAAATGGGTGTATGATCTAGGTATAAAAGCTGATAATATAAGCAATCTGGGAAAGCAAAGAATAGTTTACCTGTCAGATTTGTGGAGAGGGGAAGACTTTATGACCAAACAAGAATTACAAAGGATTATAAAATGTAAAATGGATAATTTTGATTACATTAAATTGAAAAGCTTCTGTATAAACAAAGCCAGTGTAACCAAGAGTAGGAGGGAAGTGGAAAATTGGGATTTTTAAAATTGTAAAAATTAGAATTTTTACAACCTATGCCTCTGATAAAGGACTCGTTTCTAAAATATACAGAGAATTGAGTCAAATCCATAAGAATACAAATCATTCCCCAGTTGATAATAGGTCAAAGGATTTGAACAGGCAGTTTTCAGAGGAAGAAATTAAAGATATCTATAAGCACATGAAAAAATGCTCTAAATCACTATTGATTAGAGAAATACAAATCAAAAGAACTCTGAGGTACTACATCTCACCAGTCAGATTGGCTAAGATGACAAAACAGGAAAATGACAAATGCTGGAGAGGATGTCGACAAATTGGAACACTAATGCATTGCTGGTGGAGTTGTGAACTGATCCAGCCTTTCTGGAGAGCAATCTGGAATTATCCCTAAAGAGCTATAAATATTTTCATACCCTTTGACCCAGCATTGCCACTTCTAGGGTTGTATCCCAAAGAATCTTAGAATTGTGAGGAAGACCCATCTGTACAAAAATATTTATAGCAGCTCTTTTTGTGGTGGCAAAGAATTGGAAATTAAGGGGGTGCCCATCAATTGGGGAATGGCTGAACAAGTTGTGGTATATGCCTGTAATGGAATACTATTGTGCTATAAGAAAGGAGGAGCAGATGGACTTCATATTTACCTGGAGAGGCTTATACGAACTGATGCTGAGTGAGAAGAGTAGAACCAGGAGAAATTTGTACACAATTACAGACACGATGTATGTGTGATGACCAACTTTGATAGACTGGACTCTTCTCAGCAATGCAGGGTTATAAGTCAACTCCAAAAGACTCATGATGGAAAGAGATGTCTACATCCAGAGAAATAACTGAGTTTGAATCCAGATTCAAGTAAACTACCTGCTCTTTTTCTTGTTTGGTTTTGTTTCCTCTTTCCTATTGTTCATTCCCTCTGATACAGTTCTTCTTTATAACCTTACTAATGTCTAATGTGAAAGTATTTGCAGATCCTATACTTGATTGCATGCCGCCATGGCGGGGGGGGGGGGTTGGGGGGGGGGGAAGGGGGGGAGGGAGAGGGAGAAAATTTGAAACTCAAGAAATTGTGAAACTAAATCTTGTAAACTAAAAGCAAACAAACAAATTAATCAAGACCAAAAAATTCTCTCTTTTCCCTTCTGTAATATCATAATCCAAGTCCTCTGCTCATTTAACGTGGAAGCTGCTATATCTTGTGTAATATCCTGACACTTGCTCCACAATATTTGAATTGCTTATTTCTTGCTACTTGAAATATCTTCTGGAATTGGCTATAGCTTTCCTGGGAATTTTCATTTGGGATCTCTTTCACAAGGTGATGCGTAGATTCTTTCAATTTTGATTTTATCCTCTGGATCTGAGATATTGGGGGTTTTCCTTGATAATTTTGTTAAAATTGATTTCCAAGCTCTTTTTTGATCATGCCTTTCAGGTAATCCAATAATTCTTAAGTTATCTTTCCTTGATCTATTTTCCCAGATAATTTCATTTTCTTATGAGATACTTCACATTTCTTTTTTTTTTTTTTCATTCCTTTGATTGTGTTTTATTGTTTCTTGATGTCTCATGGAGTCATTAGCTTCTACTTGCCCACAACTCTAATTTTTAAGGAATTATTTTCTTCAGTGAGATTTTGTACCTTTTTTTCCCCCATTTGGCTAATTCTGTTTTTTAAGGAGTTCTTTTCTTCAGTGAATTTTTGTACCTCCTTTTCCATTTGTCCTAATTGGCTTTTTAAGGAGTTCTTTTCTTTAGTGAACTTTTGTATCTCTTTTACCAGTAGGGCAGTTCTGACTTTTTTAAGGTGTTATTTTCTTCAGTATTCTTTGTGCCTCTTTTACCAAACCATTCACTTTTCATGATTTTTTTTTCCTATTACTCATTTCTTTTCCCAGTTTTTCCTCTACCACTCTTACCTCTTTGACTCTTCTAGGAATTCTCATTGGGTCTTGGGTTCAGTTATCATCTCCTAATTTATGTTATACAATCTCAGCTCTTGAGGTTGGTATGTCATTGAATATATTAACTAGAATTATATGAACTCAACAATGCTCTTACTGCTGGTAGGCAAACTTTCTATAATTGCTTCATAAACTTACTATCCTGCTCTCTACAGTGACTTTTCCAAATGTTTTCATCCCTCTTCAAACCTCCCATAGCTCTCCCTTCCCCCAGCATGTCACTGAGAACTTTGCCTTATATTTTACAGAAGAATATTGATGTTATTTAACCTGTGCTTCCTCTTTCCCCCTCTTCATCATCTCATTTCACTCAGATGCTGTCTGCCACTCTTTCTTTTACCTTGTCTCTTAAGACGTGGTAACCCTTCTTACCAAAGCAAACCCCTATCTGCCCAAGTGATCATTTTCCATCCCATCTTTTCCAACAGAATGCCCCCTTTGTCATTCATTCTCACTCACTTATCTTCAGCCTCTCTTGTCTACTGCTTCCTTCCCTATCACCTATATGATATGTGTCCCCTTTCCTCAAAAAACTCTTACTTGATCCTTCCATCCCACTATCCTTCTATATCTCTTCTGCCCTTTGTGGCTAAACTCCTTTAAGAAGGCCATCTATGATAGATTTCTCTACTTCTTTCACTCTCTTCTTATTCTTCTCCAGTTTGACTTTAGTTTTCATCATTCCACTGAAATTGCTCTTTCCAAAGTTACTAATGATTTCATTGCCAAATCCAATGACCGTTCCTTAATCTGATCTTTCTGCAGTTGTTGATACTGTTCATCACCCTCTTCTCCTTGATACTTCCCTCTGGTTTTTGGGACATCATTCTCTCCTGGTTCTCCTCTTACCTATAAGACTATTCCTTAGTTTCCTTTTCTGGATCTTTATGCAGATCATACCCTTTAACCTTAGGTGTTTCACAGGATTCTGTCCTGGGTCATCTTCTCTTCTCCTTCTGTACTACTGTATCAGCAATGCCATATTCACAATGCCTATAGAGATTACAAATAT
>NW_027187391.1:28093253-28110270 GCF_028583685.1 Petaurus breviceps papuanus
ACCGTTAGCTCGGCTTTTCACTTTCTCTTGCTCTGCTATGTCAGCACATCCATGGGGCATGGGAGATCTTTAAATCCCATAACCCTTACAACTACTTAACTTGGTGATCTCACCCATTACCATGGATTTAATTAATCACTGTCCTCCCAGACCAGACCCTACTTGGTCACTATTTGGGCCCTGATTAGCTTGAATGTTAGTAATAATTGTTTCTGTTTTGCCTGGAACCCCTGAGGATCTTCCCTTCCTGGATCTATTTTTTTTTTAAGAGACCATTCTTTTTTTTAAATTTGTTTATATGCTTTTAGTTTACAACATTCAGTTCTATAATCCCTTGAGTTTCAAATTTTCTCCCCCTCTCTGTCCTCTCCCCTTCCCCCCATGGTGGCATGCAATCAAATATAGGATCTATAAAGAGGCCATTCTTTGCCTCATTTTTTTTAATTAAACCTTAATCACTGAATGGGCACTGCCTCAGTCAAACTAAGACCTGTTAAAGACCTTAGCTTGAAAAGGCCAAGATCTCCCACTGTATCCTGGGCTGTCTCCAGTTGTCCTGATCCACGTCTAACCACTGAACCTAGATGACTCTAGAGAAGAAAGTGAGGCTGGTGGCTTTGCACAGTTCTCCCTTACTTAAGTCCAGTTCACTTGCGTGTCATGGTATCACCTCCCTGATGTCATGGTCCTCTTCTAGGACAGACAGCAGCAATTATCATCTCTGTGCTAATGATTCTCAGATATTCTTATCCTGTCCCAGTCTTATCCCTGGACCTCTAATTTCACATCTCCAGTTGCCTTTCAAACATCTTGAACTGGATATCCTGTAGACATTTATATCAGCAATGCAATATTCACAATGCCTATGGCAATTAAAAATATGCTGATGTGCTTATTAGTCACAAAATATATCAGGCTTGCTATATGGGGGATAAAGAGAGAACATTTATTAAAACACCAAATGACTGAGTCCCAAAACCAGAAAGTCAAAGCCATCAGAGTAGTTATGAAATTGGCACAGGTAGATAAATTAGACAGCACCCACATTCTCAAGCCTTTAAAACAGAACAGGCTACCTCAGGCAAAGGTCTTCCTCTCCCCACTCACAGCAACTACTCAGTGTCCAGGAAGCATGCTCCTAGCAGCTCCAGACCCTGGCAGTCCTCAGCAGGAGTCCTTAGCAGAAATAATGGCTGGCTCAAAAAGGGGTTTGCGCCTCCACCTCCACCTTGGCTGTTACCGCTGCCGCTGCCTCTGCTGCTGCTGCTGCCACCGCCACCACCAGTCACTGCAGGAACTCTAGCTTGGCTTCCACTTCCTCTTGCCCCACCCCTTCCTGCTACGTCAGCAAGTCCAATGGGGCATGGAAGATCTTTAAATCCCATAACCCTTACAACATTTTAAACTCAAAATGTCCAAAACTGAATTCGTCTTTCTTCCTAAACCCTATCTTGTACCTAACTTCATTATTACTATCATGGAAACCACCCTCCTCCCAGTCCTTCAAGCTTGCAGCCTAGATGCCATTTATAACTCCTTATTTTCTCTCTGATCATTCGCATCCAGTCTATTGCCAAGATCTGTCAATTTCACTTACATATCTTGGATATACCCCCTTTTTCTCCTTTGTCACTACCACCTCTCTCATATAGGCCCTTATCAATTCATGCTTAGATTACTGGTAGCCTGTTGGTGGGTCTGCCTGCCTCAAGGCTCTTCTCACTCCAGTTCATCCTCCATGTAGCCACTAAAGTGATTTTCCTAAAGAACATGCCTGATCATGTCACCACCTACTCAGTAAACTTCAGTAGTGGCTTCCACTCACTTCCAGGATCAAATACACAGTTGTTCAGCATTCAAAGTTCTTCACACATTCCCTTCTCTGATCCGTCCACTCCAATCTTATACCTTATTCCCTGCCAAATATTTTTCTATCCAGTGACATTTACTTGTTCATTGCTCTTCTACAAATGAGACACTCCATCTTTCCACTCTGGGAATTTTTTCCAGCTATCCACCATGCCTGGAATGTGCTCCCTCCTTATTTCTACCCTATTTTTTGCCTCTTTTTGTATCCCCAGCACTTAGTACAATGTCTGGCACATAATAAACTCTTAATAAATGCTTATTAACTTGCTTTTTTGCTTATTGACTTGACTTTTTTTTGGTTGGATTGTTTAAGTAAATATTCTATTTTGTGTTTTGTTGATTTGAACATTAAATTTTTTCAAAAAGTATTCATTCCATTTATATGGTCAGATTTGTTGGCATATAATTGCACAAAATCATTTCTTTTTTTTTCATTGATTGGGAGTTCGCCTTTTAAATTTTTGATGCTGGTAATTTGGTTTTCTTAAGCCAAAAAAATCAATTTAACTAATAGTTTCAATATGTATGTGTGGAAGGTGTATTGGATGGTGTAGTGTTACTATTAAAAAAACTTATGAGGTGATTACCTTACAAGTATTTTCTTCCTTTTCATTGTTCCACTCCATTTAAATTCTGTCTTAACAGTTTTTGATATGAAAGTAGATGGAGCAGTGTTTAACTAGAACCTTTCCCTCAAATGCATCAACAGATTTGCCCCAATTAAGAATTTTTTTTTTTTGTGGGGGGAGAGGAGAGAAACTCTAAAGTATATTGCTTTTTTCCCTTCATTTCTTTTTTTTTTTTTTTTTTTAAGCAATTGGGGTTAAGTAACTTGCTCAAGGTTACATGGCCAGTTATTTCTGGGTGTGGTGCTAAGTATCTGAGCGCGGATTCAATCCTCTGGTTATCCCGACACTGAGGCTGGTGCTCTTACTCGCTGAGCCACCTGGCCGCCCCTTTCCCCCATTCATTTCAAGAAATGTAGGAGTTAAGCCACAAAATACTTTTCAAAGATTTTTTTTTTTGTTTACCAATCAAAAAAAAATTTTAGGAAGAGTAACATTTTTTTATTTTAGGGTACTTTCAGACTTTATGAACTTGTACATATTGCTGTTTTTTTCAGAGCCTCATTTCAGTACAACAAGAATTTGAAATAATACTCAGAATAACCATATGCTTTGTGTTGAGGCTAAAGTGGAAGGGGTTAAATTTCACTTTGCTCATGCTTCAATGCCACTGTTTCCACTGGACTCTGAGTAGGGGCAGATTTAGTGATAAATGTTTTATGAAAGTCTATAAGCTCAGTTTTCTAAACTGTAGCTATCCTTTTCTGCCCTCCATTTTCTACCCTTTCTTCGGGAAAAGATGATATTATTCAATATCTTGTAGAAGAAAAATTTTTTAAAAATCTAACTGGCTAGAATTGTAGTTTAGAAGACTTTAGTACTCTTAATTTTCAATCAAGAAGTTTCTCTTTCTTTACCATAAGAATGCCTTTGCTTTTTTTTTTTTTAATGCATACTACTATGTATAAGAGGTTGGCTTGCAAGCCTTATCTTTTAAAGGAAGATCTGGTTACTTTTTTTTTTTTTTTAAAGCAATTGGGGTTAAGTAACTTGCTCAAGGTTACACGGCCAGTTATTATTTCTGGGTTTGGTGCTGAGTATCTGAGCCCGGATTTGATCCAGGTCATCCTGACACTGGAGCCGGTGCTCTTACTCGCTGAGCCACCTGGCCACCCCTAAGCAATTGGGGTTAAGTAACTTGCTCAAGGTTACACTGCCAGGTGTTTCTAGGTGGGTGCTAAGTGTCTGAGCCCGGGATTCGATCTCCAGGTGTTCTCAACACTGGAGCCGGTGCTCTTACTCTCTGTGCTACCTGGCCGCCCCAGATCTGGTTACTTTTATAGTAAATTTCTAAATTCATTATTCAGACTCAGCTATTCAATAGCTTATTAAAGATTGCTTATTTTGCTGGTTCAATGCTAATGGATTGTTAATATAACGTGTGTTTTTTTTCCCCTTCTGATGTCATAGGTGCGATTTGAAGCAATGCAAACATTGTGCTCTGCTCCTCCTTCTGATGTATTAAACTATGAAAACTGGACTACTCTTTGTGAAAAGCTTACAGTATGTCTTGCAGATCCTGATCCTGCATTTAATGTAAGGAGACATTGATTTATAGAAATGTTAAGGAAAATCCCTTTATTATGTAAAATAAACTGTATTTTACTTTTTCTATATTTATGGAATTTGTTTCTATAAATGAGTAGCTCAGAAAAATGAAGAGTAATTTTCTTCCTTTAAGAATTTTGAATCAAAATTTTAGTTTAAATTAAGAATTGTCCTTGAATTTTGTGATTAGATGAAAAGCTTTGTCATGTATTTTGAGTTATTTAAATAGTAGGATTTTTTATTCAAATGGGTTTAAATATTGAATGAAGTTGCACAGTTTTTTTTGTTTGTTTTGCAATACTGTAAGTCCTATTCAAATATATCTTAATAATATCAATAATAATTAACATTTATATACACTTTGAAGTTTACAAAAGCTTTAAAATAATGATGTCATTTTATCTTCATAGCAGTTCTAGGAAACATGCTATTATTATCCCCATTTTTCAAATGAGAATACTGATGCAGACAAAATAAAATAAATTGCTTGGGGTCAACTAGCTAGTAAGTGTCTGAGGGTGGATTTGAACTCAGACCTTTCTGGCTCCAGGTTCAGTTTTCTGAACTAGTTGTACCACCTAGCTGCCTCATGCTTCTAATAACACACAATTTAATCAGACTTTTAAGACTAAGTTTTTAAATTATGTCATGGTGTAGTCAAATAACTCTGTTATTTTCTTACTTGAAGTAACATTATTTGTATCCAGCAGATTTGTGTAGTTATAGATGCTACAGTCTTAAAAATGAGTGATAAAGAGTGATAAATTAGGATTTGTTAATTTTTTGTTAGTACATATACTTAAATTTTTGTTTATAGATCATTTCCCAGTCTTACTTCTTCCCCTTCTAATGTCAGTTCACTTTTAATCAAGTTAATTAATCTCTCTAACACTCAGTTTCTTTATCTGCAAAGTATTCATAATAACACTACCTGTCTCATAGGGGGTTTGTGAAGGAAGCATGTTGTAAATTGTAAATCACTAGATAAATATGAGACATTGATATTACTTGACACAGAACCTGGATGGTAGTGGGTGAATTTAAAGCCAAAGTATTAGTCTAAAGATGACTGAAAAATAGAAAATTTCTGTAATTATATGTCAGAGACTATATTTCAATTTGTGCACAAATTTTTATGAACTTCTTGTTTAAAGAAAAGTGTAACTATGGGATGAAATGAAATAGAAAAACATTTATTGCCTACTGGCTTCTTTGCTTCCAGCCTCTCCCCATTCTAATCCATCTTCCATTCAGTTGCTAGTGATTTTTTTGAAAGTGTAGATCTGCCCATATTAACCTGCCTCTTCCTCATCCTTTCATAATGAGTTACAGGGGTTCACTGTTAGCTCCAAGAACCACCATAAATTCTAATATTTAACATATAAAGGTCTTCATAACCTGGCCCATTCTTACCTTTTCAATCGTTTTACACTTTGCTTCCTTCCACACACCTTACAGATCAGTTACATTAGCCGACATACATTTCCTTGTACAGGATATTCCATTTCCATGCCTTTGCACTACCTTTCTCACTTCTCTGGGAGTCTCTGGCCCTTCACCTGCTTCTTTTAGTTTCCCTGTCTTTCTTCAAGGTCTAGCTTAAAGCCCACCTTCTAAAGGAGGCCTTTCCTGGTCAGCTCCGGCCCCCCCCAAACCACTACGTTCCTCCTAGCTACTCATGTCTCCCCTTTATATTTTAAATATACTTAGTTCTTAGTTACTTACTTGGTGTCTCTCCCATTGTGAGACAAGTAGATAGAGTTCTGAATCTAGAATCAGGAAGACTTGAAGTCATATCTATCCTTATATACTTAGTGACTGTGTGACCTTGGGCAAGTTAACTAACCTTTGTTTGCCTTGGTTTCCTCAATTGTAAAATGGGAATGATAATAATAGCACCTCACATAGTTATTGTTAAGTTCAAATGAACTAATATTTGCCCTCAACACAGTGTTTGGCACATAGTAGACCCTTAATAAATGTTTCTGTCCTTTTCCATTAAAATGTACTTAAGGAGGGGATTTTTTTTGTGAGTCAGTCAAAAACATTTATTCATCACCTTTTATGTGCCAGGCACTGTACTAAATGCTGTGATGTACAAAATGGGGCAAATGACAGTCCCTTCCCTCAAGGAGCTCACAATATGATGATGAGGCAACAAGCAGACAGATATATACAGATAAATTATATACAGGATAAATAGGAAATAATTAAAACATAGGGAAGACACTAGAATTAAGATGGATTGGGAAAGGCTTTTTGTAGAAGATGGGATTTTAGTTGGGACTTGAAGAAAACCCAAGAATTCGGTAAGAGGAGATAAGGAGGTCTCGAGACCATTCCAGGCATGGAGGATAGCTAGAGAAAATGCCCAGAGTAGAGAGAGAGATGCAGTGTATTGTTTTTGGAACAGGAAAGAGGTAAATGTCACTGGATTGTAGACTATGTGGCAGGGAGTAAAGTGTAAGAAGACTGGAAAGGTAGGGATCAAGAAAAAGCCATTGGGTTTGATAATTAGGAGATCATTAGTAATTTTGGAAAGAGCAGTTTCAGTGGAATGTTGAAGTCAGAAGCTGAATTGTAGGGGGTCAAGAAGAGAATGGAAGGAGAAGTAGAGACACCTATTGCAAATGGCCTTCTCTAGGACTTTAGCCACAAATGGCAGAAGAGACATAGAATGATAATTTAGCTGGGATGGAAGGATCAAGTGAAAATTTATTGAAGATGGAGGATACATGAGGATATTTGAAGGCAGCAGTGAAGGGTACAGGAAGAGCTTGAAGATAAGTGATCAAATGGGGCTGACAGATGGACAATCTGTTAGAGTAAATGGGATGAACTGGGATTGCTTGTGTATGTGAATGGGTGGGCCTTAGTAAGATGTAAGGCCAACTTTTTGTGTGACAACAGGGATAAAGAAGGAAATAGTGGCAGACAACTGCTGAGTGATATGAGATGAGAAAGAGGAGAGAAGAGGGAGCTCAGAGTGAAAAACCTCAATTTTTTTTTTTCTCGCAAAATATGAAGCAGGGTTCTCAGTGAGAGGTTGCGGTTATCCCAGGAAGGGGTACCATAATGAGTAGGTATAGCTGTGGGGTGTTTGAAATGAAATGAAAAAGTTTGAAGATTCTCTATGGAGAGTGGGATAGTGAGTTGATAAATGTTTTTTTTTTTGCTTGTTTGCTTATGTCTTTCTTTGTATCCTAAGGCTCAGTGCCTGACACTAGATAAGTGGTTAAAAATTGCTTGCCAACAACCACTGTGCAGTATTAAAACTTGTGTTAGGTGGACAGTTTCTATCAAATAAACTTTTAAAAAAAATGGTTCAGATAGTTCATTGCTTTTCAGTAAAGCCTTTCAAATAGCTATTTGGTTTATTTTCTAGAAATTATAGCTTTTTATATATACATTTTATGTCATTGTGCTAAAACTTACCTTTAAATTCTATAGAGTATTTTGTGCAAAATTTGGCAGGATAGAATAGAAATATTTAAGTTGGAAATGATCTTCATGATTTTACCCCATTTTACAGGTGAGGAGATTCAATCAGCATAATGTGAGTTCAATTGACTTGTCCAGAGTTACACAGTTAGCTAGTGATATAGTTGGGAATAGAAGTCATTACCTACTACCTCAGTACTACGATATGTTTTGTTATCTCACTAATACTTATATCTATATAAAGTTATGAAATATGTCAATGCAAACAAATGATTGTATCTTGTAGACTTTAAGATAAACAGAGATACTACTTTTTGAGCAGTTGTTACTTTGTAAAATTTTTATAAGGAATAAAAGCAGTTTAATGGGACATTACTTGAATGCATTTCAGTATTTCAAACAGCAGAGGGTGTTGCAGACTACTATAAATTAAGCAATTTTAATTCATAGTAATCAGACACAAGGAAAATATCTTTGTGGGTCATGTTTTTAATATTTCTTGTGTTCTTTAATTAAAAGGTCAAAGAATGTATTGTGTTGTACTTTTCTGTTATATTTCTTGGTTCAGTAAAGGTTATATTCAATGAATTTTTTTAACTTTATGAGACTGGCAGTTTAGGAAGCAATTAAGGTCATTTAAATATTTTATGTCAAATACTTTGGTAATTCTAATTATGAGTCAGTGGTCCCTGTAAAAGTCCTATGTTTAAAAATTTTACTTAGTAATATTTAACAGTAGGTCTTTTTAAATCAATGGACAGTACTATTATTTAAAATAATAAGATGAATCTTGAAATAGGAGAGAGATTATACAGATAATAATTTTAGATTAGGAAATCCAGCAAAAAATATTTTCATTCATAACTTATGTGTGCACTAAAAATTTCTTTTAACTTTGATTTTGTGCTCCTAGTGACTCTTTTATAAAAGACTGCCTTGAGCAGTATATAAGAAGCTATAATAATGTTAATTGAAATTATGAATTCCTGCCAATTTGTTAATAAATGAAATTTTATGCTTGCTAAAGAGTTAAATGTCTTAAATTTGGCACAAATTTCTCAGGATTTCTAGAGAATATTTTGAGTCACTCGGTAGTGAAACTACCACATATAAAGCTATGGAAAATAAGATTTAATTATTAACAGTTCAACACATTGCTATATGTTCAAGTTGATACAATTTGAAATTAGTGAAAGGGAACATCTGAGTTGCTTAGTTGCTTTTATTTTATATAATTTACTGTAATAGCTTAACATAATAAATCTGTAACATTAAAATCATACACACACACACACACAGACGCATATATTTATCGTGAAAGTGGAGAGAGAGAGAAGGGAGAGAACTGACTTTAAAGCTGGGAAGACCTTTGTTCAAGTTCTGCCTTTACCACAAAGTAGTTTGATCCTGGGCAATTCTCATGTACTTTGATACTTAATTACATTAGACATTCTAAGTGTAAGAAGCCACGTGTTATAATGTAGTATAGAGAGATGGCCTTTGAGTCAGGAAGATCCAGATTCAAGTTAGACCTCAGACATATCCTGACTAAGTGTGGACCATTTAAAATTTCACAAAACTAAGACTCTATCTTACAGAACATGTAGAGATACACTTATAGAGGTAGTTTTCTTACCAGGAGTTCCCTACAGTAATGAAATTTTAAGACTGGAGCTCCTTTCCTATTGCCATCAATATGTAACATTATTTTTCTTTTTGCGGGGAGTAGGAAAAGGGTAATTAGGGAAATGTTTCTGCTGTTAAACTCGTAACAAAAAAGTTAGGATTTGAAAAATAAAGTGATTAAATGCAGTCAGGAGACTTTGTGAATATCTCTTTTCTATAGTTTATTGTCCCATGCAGATATTCTAAATTGTGATATATTTTAAAATGTCTTTGTATCCTACGAAAACCTCCAGCTTGGTTAATTGATGTTTGTAGTATCTGTTCTGGTTGGTCAGCTTGTGAATATCTGTTCTTTTTTAAGTAGGGTCTATGTAGGTACATGAATGACTGACTTCTCTTCCCTGGGTTCATTCTTTTAAGGACCACCCTTTGAAAAATATTAATATTTTTTGTAAAGTTGAAACAGTCATTTATTTTGCATAGATTCCTCTTACATTCTTTAGTTGGAATGTTTGGTATAAATCTCTATCCTTTTTCTGTAGGATCGAATTTTGAAATTCTATGCACAGACATTTACTCTTTCGCCACTGCATATGACCAAAGAAATTTATACAAGTTTAGGTATGTATGTCATATATGTGTTCTCACATTTTTCTCACATCTATATACACAATTCTATACACTAATATATAGAAATACACAGCCTGGAAAATGGGTGGTGAATACTTGTCAGTGAAAACTACTAAATGTATGGTATAATGATACTGTTCTACTATTATGTTTTACCTTTTCAGCTAGACACTTGGAATTATATTTCCTTTCGGGTGAAAACCATATTCCAACTCTGTTGACAGGGGTAGATGTTACTCATCCTAATGTGATCCGTTTACTTAAAAAGGTACATATTGGTTAAATATACTTCCTTTGTATTTAGTTTTATATTTCAGAATTCCTATTTTTCAGACTGTGTCCCTATCTTCTATATAGGTGCGTCTTCTAAATGAATATCAAAAGGAAGTCCCATCTTTTTGGATTCGTCATCCAGAGAAGTAAGTCATTTAGAAAATTTCATATTTAGAATTATAAATGTGAATTTGACTAATTCTTCCCATATTTCATGTGAGACAATACTATACTCTATTTTGATATTTAGCAATTGGGATAGGGAGTGAACCTGTGATTGAAATGATATATTTATTTATACATGATTGTCAAAATAATAACTTCATATTACCCTTTCTTTTCTCAGCTACACTGTAATTCTAAACAATTCATTCTATATAATATATAGGCAATCTAGAATTATAACTAGACTAAGAAGAGTCTGAAGATCTGGGTTTTAATTGTGGTTTAGTCGTGAACTACTTGCTAATTCAGACATTTATTTTTAAGGCCTCTCAATGCTAAGCTGTGGGAAGTTGATTGGCTTCTCTCAGATGAGAGATATATGTAAATAGGCAAATGTGATTCTCACCCAAATATGAGAAAATATGGAGTAAAGACTGTAAGAATGACAGTATTTTGTGCATTCTAGAAATGGCACATTGGTCTCAGAGTTTCCCAGCATGTTCAAAAATTTGTGGTTAAATTGTTCAGACTCTGGGTCTCTTTGTGGATAGTAAGAAATGGGTTTAGACTTTTGACATCTTCCAAGGTCTTTAGTAACTTGTTCTTAAAGCCTCTGTTGGTCAGAGTGGATCCTGGCATATACGTGTGTGTATGTGTATGTATATGTGTATATGTATATGTATGTGTATGTGTATATGTATATGTATACACACATACTTTTTTTTTCTTTTTGGAGGGGGAAGTCAGGACAATTGAGGTTAAATGACTTGTCCAAGGTCACACGGCTATTAATGTTAAGTGTCTGAGGCCAAATTTGAACTCAGGTCCTCTTGACTCCAGGGCTGGTGCTCTATTCACTGTGCCACCTAGCCACCCCTATTGAAACATATTTAACCAACAATGCTGGGTGTTTTCTTGTTTTTGGTTGGATATGCTTGTCTATATGTGGTAACTACAAAGAGTCAGAGGATCTTTGTTCCAAACCTCATTCTGTCATTGATGCCAATTACCAATTTAGTTTCTAACTTCTGAGTATGTGACCCTCTTTTGTGTGCCAACATTCCTCATTTGTAACAGAGGTTAGATTAAATAATATCTATATTTTATTCCAATTGTAAAATTCTATTTTATACTTTATAAAAGGAGTATGACTTATAAGCTAAGGAATTAAATTACATTAATTTTGCCCCAACAGAAATGCTGCCATCATCTTCAAGAAGAATAAAGGTTACAAAGAGATAAAAATGATTTTTCCCTTCCCTGACATATGTGTTAGTCACTTCTGGAATTTCAAGGAATAATGCAATAAAGATAAAACCTCATGTCAAGTTTTGCTAACTACAGGGTTTATTAATAGTATATAAACTGCATTAGTAAGATGTATTCACTCATACAAGAAAAGTACAAAACATGTTCCCTGCTTCCCCATCATCTCAGTGCCCCACTAGCCTGGTTTGGGAAAATGAAACTGTATATGTAACTGGAGTCCAGACAGATGGTTCTTTCCAGAACACAAATCTAGCTCTTTTCAGGACACACCTCTATTCTGGATGACTTTCATATGTGAGGGTCTGTGTGCCAAGGGTAGACAAAGGGAGATGGTTCCTCTTCAAAATGCTCTAGAATAAACAGACCTCATGTTCCTTTAGAGTATTAATCACCCAGTAGACCAATTAGGCCACATATAGGTCTTGGTCCTCACTTGGGGTTTTGAAGAATCGGATATGACTGAACAACAACAAGAAAAGACAGAATTCCTTATTGGTTAGGTTCTGTACTCTTGGATATTCATCATTCTAGCTGTTTTTATTTCCTTGTTCCTCCTTTTCTTCTTAATGAAGGGCCCTGATCTAACTTACCCAAATCAAGTTGTGTATTCTTAATGTTGGCTGCCTGTGACTCTAAAGCACATTCTTGTGCATCAAGCTGTGTTTTAGGGTGTCCAACTTCCTTTTTTGACAGCTACTGCTAGTGATAGAACAAAGAGTAACATCTTCCTAAATTTAGGAAATTGGGTTTGGCATTGTATTGTTTTAATAGCTACTCCAAAGAATCAGACTCCTGAAGTTGCAAGTTGAGAGTAATGATGTTTTCTTGTGGCTATGAAACCTATGCATGTTTTTAAACAAGATGGGAAAAAAAAGTATCTACTGGTTATAAGAATATAAGATATTTTTTGAGAGAGAATTATTCCTATACAAAGAATAAGTAGTTTTACCTGAATCGGGTCTATTAGCTACTTCTAATGATAGGTAATTAAGGTGATATGACATGACAAGTAAGTGATAAATCTATTTGATGATACTAGACACATTATATAGCAGGAATATTTAATCTGAAGTCCATGAATATGCTTTTAAAAATATTTTGATAACTTTGTTTCAGTATAGTTTCCTTTATAATCTTATGTATTTTATTTTAGTCATTTAAAGACATTATTCTGAGAAAGAATAGGCTTTACCAGACTGCCAAAGGTTCACCAAAAAAGTTAAGAACCCCTACTAGAGGTTTAATAAAGGGATTAAGGTTCAGGTAAAATTAGGGTTTATGTTCTGGGTAGGAATGAACTTGGTTAGAAATCAGGTTTTCGTATGCGCTGGACACATTTTAAATTGTCACATATGGGTTGGGTCAGAAGATGTCTGAGTTAGTGCTTTGTGCTTGAACTGGAAATAAAGAATGAGATTAATGTCATAGTAGAGAAAAAGAACAAAAAGTTCAGAGAGGTCATTATTTTAGCAATGGTAAGATATGAGTTGATTTTTCTTTTTCTGTTACCCTTCACTCTTCTTCCTGCTCCCTGAAGTGTTTATATTTGACAGAGTATACCTTGAATGATTAGAGGGCATATGTTGTGTGTGTGTGTATACACATATACATATAGTCATTGTTACTTCTCACAGACAGCTGTGATAGATTTTTTTCTTTGCCTACTTTACTTGATCTTTTGTTTGCCATTGAATTTATGTCTGCCCTACCCCTTTTGTCATGTTATTCCTCTTACTTAGAGTACCCTTCCATCTCTCCTTCATTTAAGCAAGTCTTACATATTCTTTAAGACTGACCTACTCTATAAATCTTTTCTTGATAATACCATTCCTCATTGATTTCCAACTTTATTTTTAAAATGAATATTGTCTTTATCACATTTTAAACTTTGAATTGAATACTGTCTTGTAATATCCATTAATTATTCCATATATATTAGTCTATTTGTCTACCAAAGGTAGGGAACCTGAAGCCTCGGAGACACATGTAGCCTTCCAGGTCTTTGGGTGAGGCTGTTTGACTGAATCCCAGTTTTATAGAACAAATACTTTTATTTTATTTTTTTTTAAGCAATCAGGGTTAAGTAACTTGCTCAAAGTTACACGGCCAGTTATTTCTGGGTGTGGTGCTGAGTATCTGAGCCCGGGATTTGATCTCCAGGTCATCCCAACAATGGAGCCGGTGCTTTAACTTGCTGAGCCACCTGGCCGCCCCAACAAATACTTTTATTAAGGGAATCTGTTCTGTGAAGATTGAATTCAGTCAAAGGGCTGCACTTGAGGACATAGAGGGCCAAATGTGACCTTGAGGCTGCAGGTTCCCCACCCCTGGACTAAATTGTAGTCTTTTGGAGGAATGAGACAAAGTTGTATACATCTCATTTATTCCCTTCAATACTATGAATAGTCTATGTAACCAATAAGTACTTTACTAATTCTTTTTATCTTCTGAAGATTTTGCGTGGTAACTTTTCTGAATGGCAATGTTAATAATTTGATGAATGAAAAACAGAGAACTATAGACCTATCCTTATGTCTATGGGCATTATAATTTTGCTTTAGATGATTCTAGAAATACCTTCTAATAATGTGCCCCCATGTCAAACCTCCTACTTCTCTTTTTTTTCTGTCTTAAGAGATATACTTTCCTAACCAGTTGATAACTCAATAGAGCAACAACTTTATTGAAACTTTTCTTCCATTTCTTAGTTTATTGTGTCATTTCCTTTCACACCATTTTCTTTTCCTCTTAAAAGTCATGTTATTAAAAACTGATGTAGTGGAGTAACTAGATGGTGAAGTAAATAGAGCACAGACCTGGAGTCGAGGAGCTGAATTCAAATCCAGCCTCAGACACTTGACACTTACTAGCTGTGTGTCCTTGGGCAAGTCACTTAACCCCAATTGCCTTGCCTTCTCCCCTCCAAAAAAAAAAAAAAGGAAGTAAAGGGCAAAGAGAGAAAAAAAAAAACCTGATGTAGCATTAAGGTGAGCTGCTAGTCAAAATTTCAGCTTTCCCTCTTGAAGAATATCAGGTCAATAAATGGTTATTGTCTTATACCTTAGATTTATTTACATATTAATAAACTATTTAGTTTTTGGAATCCAATACAAAAGAAACATTTGTAAAAATGTGTTTATTAGAATAGTAAATGTACATTTAGATGGACTTTAAATGGTATTTGTTTATTGAAGTTATTTTAACTTTCATTTTGGTATGATGTTTATTTTCTTGGGCTTAATAAAAAAATAATATTAATCAGTAGACATTTTTTAAGAGTCTATTAAGCGTCAGGCACTGTGCTAAACATTGGGGATACAAAAAAAAAGACATTCCCTTCCCACAAGGAGTTCACAGTGGGGCTCCAAAGGGGAGACAACAAATAAATATATGCAAACAAGCTATATACAGGATAAATAGGTTATAGTTAACAAAGGGAAGGCACAAGAATTAAGAGGACTTGAAAAAGATTTCCTGTAAAAGATAGGATTTCAAGGAGGCCAGTGTCACTGGGTAGAAGAGTGAGGAGTAAATTTATTGGATTATGTTACTGCTGCAAGGTAATGATGTAGGATTAAGAAGCTTTATTTTCTTTGGTATTCACCTAATAAGATTTACAGGTTTTGAAAATAAGTAAATAAATAAACACATGAATTCTTGATTATGGATTATTAAAACTTTGCACTTTTTTGGCTACAATTGAAATAATTCCAGTGTCTTTATTAAATGAAATTCCACTCAATTAATTTGATTAGGTCTGGATTATTTTTTCCATTAAATTAAAAAAAAGGCCTTTTTCCATTGTCTTAAAAGGATTGTAAAAAGTTTCTGTGAATCATTAAGTAGTTCCTAAGGATGATTGGATTTTAGTGATGGGAAGAATACTTTCTGTGCATTAGAATGGCGGAATAGTTTTGGAACATTATTGTAAGATATTGCTTATTTAAAAGCATATGTAATCCAAAATAATTTCAAAATATATGTGGTTATTCTTTTATCTTCCTTCCATGAATTAAAGTGAGGAAATTGGACTACATGACCTCTAAGGTCACCCAATTCAATGATCCTATTCTAAAAATATTTTTTTTAAATTTCAAGGTATATGGAAGAAATTGTCGAAAGTACTCTGTCACTATTATCAATTAAGCATGACCAAAGTCTACTGGTCTCACAAAAGATTTTGGATCCAATCTATTTTTTGGCATTACTTGATATCAAGGCTGTGTGGTTCAAAAAATGGATGGTAAGAGAAAATGGAATATGTTGATAGACTGTAATATTGTGTTTAATGTATAAAGTATAAAAGACTGTAATATTGTGTTTAATGTATAACATATTTAAAAATGTGTTAAGAGCCATTTCAGTGAATATTCATTGAGTGTAATATAATGTTATTTTAGATCAAGTATATTTTCATGACAATCTTTAATATTTATTAATTTTTATTTATTTATTTGTCTTTTTTATGTAGAACATTGGGGGGGGCTTTTAATTTATCCTGTGCCATCATTGATAGCAGAAGCTTGAGCATGTAATTCAGAAAATATATTTTGAATACAATTAGTGAACCTCATTTGCAAAAAAGTTTTCTCTTATGAAACAGTGCTGCTGCCTTTAAAAGCTCCTGTTAAATGTTTAAAATTCTGCCATTGGGGTAGTGCTCATGCTCCCTACCTCTGATTCTTATCTCCCTTCCTTTGTACTGTGTCTACTACCTCAGGATAGAGCAAAAGTTTCTGATACGACTTAGGATAGGTCATATATTATTGAATTTTATGTCATTTACCCAACCAAACAGTAAAATTGTGACTAGCAATACTCAGCAAACTGGGACTGTCACCAAGAATGTTGGGTTGTTTTTTTTTTCCCTGCATTTGATTTTTGAGAAAAATAAAAGTAGCAATGTTTACTTGGAATTTTAAAGTAATCAGAGAATAGTCAACTATAAGCACAAATTGATCCCATTATATCACATTGTCTATCTAGATCTCTATTTCTGTCTCTAAATGTATGGAAAGGGCATGATAAAAGTCAGCCCCTGCCAGGAATATTTAGTTTCACATCCCATCTGTGGAACATAATATAGATTAAGTGACCCTTTGTACCCTAAGTGACCTTAATCTTTCAATACCCCTGTGTATCAGCAATGCCATATTCACAATGCCTATAGAGATTATAAATATGCTGATATAATTATCCATCACAAAATACGTCAGGTTTGCCATTTGGGGAAATAAACTAGAAAATTTATTAAGATACCAAAAGACTGAGTCCCAAAACCAGAAAGTGAAAGCCATCAGAGTAGTTATGACATTGGCACAGGTAGATAAAGTAGAAAGCACCCACATTTTCAAGCCTTTAAAACAGAACAGGCTACCTCAGGCAAAGGTCCTCCTCTCCCCACTCACAGCAACCACCCAGCGTCCTGGAAGAGCGCTCCCAGCAGCTCCGGCCCCTGGCAGTGCTCAGCCGGAGTCCTAACTCAAAAAAAAAAAAAAAAAGGCAACTGCCGCCAACTGCCAACCTTCCTTTGTACTGTGTCTACTACCTCAGGATAGAGCAAAAGTTTC
>NW_027187391.1:28110280-28132157 GCF_028583685.1 Petaurus breviceps papuanus
AGCAAACTGGGACTGTCACCAAGAATGTTGGGTTGTTTTTTTTTTCCTGCATTTGATTTTTGAGAAAAATAAAAGTAGCAATGTTTACTTGGAATTTTAAAGTAATCAGAGAATAGTCAACTATAAGCACAAATTGATCCCATTACATCACATTGTCTATCTAGATCTCTATTTATGTCTCTAAATGTATGGAAAGGGCATGATAAAAGTCAGCCCCTGCCAGGAATATTTAGTTTCACATCCCATCTGTGGAACATAATATAGATTAAGTGACCCTTTGTACCCTAAGTGACCTTAATCTTTCAATACCCCTGGCAGTTCTTTAAGGGAATAAATTGCTGAGGAGAGGAAAGGACCAGTCTACATTGCTAGAGGGTATTTCCTTACCTAGAGTTCTTTATTCCTATGAAAACCTATATCCAATCTTTCCTCCTATTCTGGGCTTAGCTTGTGACCTATTTGTAGTGTAAGAAAAAAAGCTCAATATGATATTTGAGAACAAATATATTAGTGAATATTTTTCTTCTGTCCCATCTCTGAATGATAAAATAGTTTTGTGAAATGCATTTATTCATTTCAGTTCTCTTGATTGCTTTGGTTCTAATCCAATGCTAATAGAGAAATCTGCCTGGTGCTGATTAGGATGACTGAAAACTTAATTTATTGTGTCATTAATTATATAATTATTGGAAATGATGCAGAAAAAACTGATTTTGGGGGGTTATAATTTGAACATTAAATGAAATATAACTTACATTTTCTCCCTAATTTTAGCATGCACATTATAGCAGAACTGTGGTATTACAACTTCTTGAAAAAAAATATAAATCTCTGGTAAGTACAAATTTACAAGAATTTGGAGGAAAGAGTATTGCTAAAATCAAAAGCTATGTTGACCAATCTTCATAACCAAAGTATCCAAAGATAAGTGTACATCATGATATCCAAACTAAGCAAAATTATGAGTCAAGCTCTTAGTTAACTTTTTAAACCAGAGTTCCTTAAAGTTCAAAAGGACTGAAATTGAAAGCCCTCAAATGGGAGGGGGGATGTTGGGTGGAGTGGGTGGGAGTAAAGAAGCTAGAAAATGCATAAGATTAGTGCTAAAGTAGTGTTCTACAAATTATTAAAGAATGGAGCAATCTTGTAATAGCAGTGTTTTTGAATTATATATAATGTGATTTTGAGCAGTTATTAATAGAAAAAAAAGCATTAGATTATGTGGAAAACACCTGAAATTTTAAAGGAAAGACATTTATAAAAACTTAGGAGCAAGAGGAATTTTTAAATTGCCCAAATTAGTTTAAGAATTAAAAATAATGAATGGACAAGAAATTTAAAGGAATAATTAGATTATATTGTAACACCCTTTAGAAAAGTCCCATTATAGGAATTACTGTGAAACTTCTTTTTAAACACGTATTTGATATCACACAGCATAATGGGAGACCCTAGTTAAATATCTGGAAAGAACAGGAATGCAATATATTATAGATGTACATATTTCTTCTCCTCCTCCTCCCCCTTATGTAGGGCTTCATTGAACAAAGAGGTAACAGAACTGAAGTTTGAACTCACCCAGGTCCCAACTTGTCTTCACCTTTAGCATTTTGTGACCTAGACATGGAGAAATATTTTAAGATGTAACATTTTTCGTTGAGTTAAGAAACAGTTCTCCAGTCTTGTTCCTGACTTACTTCCATTTTAATTCTTTTAAATAAATAGAAATCAAATTTTCATAGTCATGTGTCTAATAGCATAAAGACATATACACTCATGCAGACTCAGCAGTGTTTCTGCCATAATTACTAATCCAAAATGGTAGTAAAGGGATAATAAAAATATTTGAAGTCAGTTTATTTATGTGAAAAGTTCAATATGAGGTAATTTTAGCCTTATAAACGCAGTAAAATCTTATGATGAAGGTATTTATAACAAAGTTGATCCTGTTATATGGTAGGCTGTTAAATCATACCCCTTTGTTTACAGAGTGCTATATATTACACAGCAGTATGTAAACCTTACATTCTTATCCCCTGAAGTCAGCATTATAATAGGGTTTGATTGCATTTTAGAAAAAGACTTTGGCCTACATATATTTTCACAACTTTTGTTAATTAAGCACATCATATTGATCTAATTCATCTGAGGGCAGTAATTTTTAGCAACCTGAAAAAGTACAATACTAAATATTGTGAATCATAATTTCCTGTTGTTTTCCCAGAGCATTCTTTAAGAATTGACCTAATTTATCTTAAATCCTAGAATGAGGAACTGTGCAAATTTCTAGGTTGCTTACAGTTTATTATTTTGGTAGGTAACAACATCAGTTCAACAATGTGTTCAGTATTTTGAATCATGTGAAAATATGAGATCTGATGAAAATTTGATACATCCCAAACATTGTGGTAAGTGTTATTTTCCTTGAGTAAAAAAAAATAAGAAATCAACTTAGTTTATTAACAAATAAAAATTGTTTTGAAAAACATAATTGATTTTATTTTTCAAGTAAAGTAAATCTTAGGTAAGTTGTTTAAATTATGGCAAGTTGTTTAATTCTCTTAGATACCAATAAAAATAAACTTTTTCACAATGTTAAATATATCACGAATTATTCAAATTTTAGAATAACTACATAATTATGCTAACTTCTTTCCCATGTGTAATTATCCAATTTAGCCTATGGGATGTTTCCTAGTTCTAATTATTGCAAAAGCCTTCGTTGTAGATCATTTTAATACCAAACTCAACTCCAAGAAGCCTTCTTTTGACTACTTGGCACCTACTAATTAGTCTGTTTTTTGTACTGTTTTTGTATCTAGTTTTTATCCCACCCCTGAACAATTGATTTTATAATGTCTTTTATTTTTCTCTAGTTATATACATATTCTCTTCCAACTTAGTTGTAATCTCAGTGAGGAACCAAGACATTGCTTATACTTTCTTTGTATTCTAGTAGTGACTAGTCTAATAGAGGGCACCAAGTAAGTGTCCAATAAATAGGAAGGGGTAGTAGAGGCGGATGCTTTGGAGTAGAAGAGATTTACCCAGTGGCAGGATTTGAATGTGCATGATTATACAAATGAAGTATATGTGCATTAGAGAAAGAATAATCATAAAAGTATATAAACATAATTATAATTAGAGGTTTTAGAGTTTGAACTTTGTTGTTGAAGGTTTATTTATTTGGTTTTTAATGAAGCATCCCCATGTCCCCTCATTTTAAAAATCTCTGTTGATGTTAAAGGAACTTAAATATTATGACTTCCCTTTGATGTCTGTTACAAACACCAAAGTGCAGTAGTTCCAGAAATTATGCTCTTCCCTGGTATTTAGACTTGTTAAATTTCATTATGACTGCTTTACTATACAGACAGAAGAGATTTGTATCATGCGGAAATATGCTAGTAAAGAAAACTGTCAAATTAGAGGAATAATCAATTTCTTATTTGTACCAGAATTTTCTCCATTAGACTGTTTACCCACATAGTCTTAGAAAACAAAGAAGATTACTCTTGTAAATTAAATTATATTAAAATGAAATTTAAAAATTTGTTTTTCGTTTAAGGGAATAAACAGAAGACTTTCTATTCAGGACAAGAATTGCAATATATTTGTTTTGTTCACTCACTATGCCTCTTAGGAAGACTATTGATCTATACACAAGGCAGGAAGCTATTTCCTGTAAAACTGAACAATAGAAAAGGTAAGGACAACCAGAATAAGTGAAAATTGCTCACAGTTCTCAATAGGTAGCCTTTAAATAGATTCAAAGTATATGTTTAAAATACTTGCCTTTGTTACATAACATACTTTTCAGAAAAGAAAATATTAAGAATAAGAAAGTGATACTGTTTCTGTTAAAAGATTACATACTCACTTAAATTCTTGAGGCACCTAAGGTTTGCCATGAAATAATTATACTCCTAGATTCTGTCTGTTCCTCTCCCGAACATCTCCATTGTTTTAGAAAGCACTAATGGAACTACATGGAAATACTCCTTAGCTTACATGACTTTAATAGGAAATTTCTTTAAATTTGACCATATATAGTAGGAAAGAAACCCAGACATTATTAAATCCAAACTCTGTGGAAAGTGTGAATTCCATTTAACCTTTTTTCACAAATAGAGTTTTACTCTTTGCTTAAAGACTTGTAGTTAAGGGGAACTATTTTAACTGCATTGGATTGGTTTAAATTTTGTAAATCTTGAAAGAATAGCCAATTCTCTATTCAGATTGCCTTGACTTTTTTCCCATTGAATTTAACTGTAATTTTTGAATTACTTCTATTCAGTTTAAATGGAAAAACTACATCTTAAAATGGCTTATTTTGTTGACTGAATACAGAAACTGAGTTTCTGCTTGTTTCCTTTCTATCTCCTCTATGTCTGATTTGTGCCTGTAATTTTGCCACTTATTGAACAATGATTATTAAATGTGTGTCAGCTTCCCAATCTCCATTAGAAAGCTAGGACTTCAGGGAAAAGGACATAGGAGTAGGAGCAAGTAATTGTGTTTCATAAATTTGTGAATCTAAGGTAGTTACATGGATATGACAGATCGATTTTTCTTCTCTGGTTTCTTTAGATTCAGTATCTCTTACAGATCTGTTGGTATTGTTTACCCGCCTTATCTATTACTCTCCAAGTTGTCCAAAAATGACAGTAACAGCACATGCAGGTAATTCTATCTTTATTTTTTAATTGATAACAGTTAAAGATTTAAGTATCACAAGATTATGTTACATGAAGAATAAGAAACAGCTTAATTGTATATACAATAAAATCAATTATAGAGAAATTTTTTTTCTCTTTTGTACAGTTTATATTTTTAAGTGTAAATTACATTTAACTATGTGCATTTAATGAATTATTCTGTATCACCTACTTTTTGTCTCCTCTATATTTTTAAAAAGTTTGATTGTTGCTCTTTTTTTTACATCTCTATGACGACCCACAAACCTGTCTCATGAAAATCATTCTTTGGAACAGATAATGTACATTTATTTGTCCATCACAAAAAGACAAGCATTACACATTATGAAGATGATGGAAAAATTTGTTTTGCTCCCAAACTTTGATAGATCTGAGATCCTCAGTTCTCACTTACTGTTGTTGGTAACTTTTGTGGCCATGTACCATGAAGAACTCCTGTAATAAAATGCTAGTGACCATACCTCTTCATCTCTTTTTTTCTCTTTAATTTCTTATTCATTTATCAAATATTTTATTTTCCCCCAATTACATGAAACACAATTTTTAAATGTTCCTTTAAAAAAGTATTGAATTTCAAATTCTGCCCCTCCCTCTCTTATCCACTTCATTTAGAAGACAAGCAATTTGATATAGTTTATACATGTACAGTCTTGCAAAACATATTTCCATATCAGTCATGTTGTGAAAGCAAACATCAAAATTAAAAAAGCACACCAAGAAGAATAAAGTAAAAAAAAAGTGTGCTGTGATCTGCATTCAGACTCCATCAGTTCTTCTGGAGATATTTTTTTTTTCATCATAAATCCTTTAGAATTGTCTTGGGATCATTGTATTGCTGAGAATAGCTAAGCCATTTACAAATGATCATTGTAAAGTATTGCTGTTACTGTGTACCATGTTCTCCTGGTTCTGTACATTTAACTTTGCATCAGTTCATGTAAGTTTTTCCAGGTCTTCCTTGAGAGCATCTTGCTCATTATTTCTTATAGCATAATAGTATTCTAGCACAATCATATAGTAAAAATTGTTCAGTCATCCCCCAATTGATGGGCATCTCCTCAATTTCCAATTCTTTGCCAACAATAAAAGAACTTCTCTAAATATTTGTGTGCACATAGGTCCTTTTCCTTTTTTTTTTTTTAATCTCTTTGGGATATAGACCTAGTAGTGGTCAAAGGGTACACATGGTTTTATAGCCCTTTAGGCATAGTTCCAAATTGCTCTCCAGAATAGTTGAATTAGTTCCACAATTCCATCAACAGCATATTAGTGTCTCAATTTTCACATATCCCCTCCAACTTTTGTCATTTTCCTTTTCTATCATGTTAACCAATCCGATAGCTTTGATTTCTTCTGAAAACTGCCCGTTCATATCCTTTGACCATTTATCATTTGGGGAATGGCTCTTATTTTTATAAATTTGACTCAGTAATATATAAGAGAAATGAGGCCTTTAGTAGAGAAACTTGGTGTAACTTTTTTTAATGTTATGTGTTCACTGTTATATTTTCCTCCATCATATTTTCCCCATTTATGCTACTCTCTCAATCCTTTCAACCTGTCCATCCTCAAAAGTATTTTGTTTCTGAGTTTTACTCTCCCAATCTTCCCTTCCTTCTATCACTCCTGCCTCTTTCACTTTCCCCTTCCCCTCCTACTTTCCTATAGGGTAAGATAGATTTCTATACCCAAGTGAATGTGTATGTTATTCCCTTTTTGAGCCAATTCTGATGAGATCAAGGTTCAAACTTTTCCCCCACTCTCTGCCTCCACCTTCCCCATTTTCCCCTCTACTGTAAAAGGTTTTTCATACTTCTTTTATGTGAGATAATTTAACCCATTTTACCTTTTCCTTTTCCCTTCTCCAAGTACATTCCTTTTTCTTACCCTTTAATTGTATTTTGTTAAATATCCCATCATATTCATTTCACCCCATCCTCTGTCTATGTAAACTCCTTATAAGTGCTGTAAGAATGATAAACTTCTTAGGAATTACAAGTATCATCTTCTCATGTAAGAATGTAAACTAACCTCATTGAATCCCTCATGATTTCTTTTTCCTTTTTATCTTCTTATGTTTCTCTTGAGTCTTGTATTTGAAAGTCAAATTTTCTATTCAACTCTGCTCTGTTCATCAGTAGTGTTTGAAAGTCCTTTATTTCATTTAATACCCATTTCCCTTTCCCTCTACACCCCACCCTGCTTTAACTCTCCCTCCAGATTATACTAAATTTTGCTGGGTAGGTGATTCTTGGTTGTAATCCTTGATTCTTTGTCCACTGGAATAACATATTTCAAGGACTCCACTCCTTTAATGTGGGAGCTGCTAAATCATATGTTATCCTGACTGTGATACTATGATATTTGAATTATTTCTTTCTGGCTGCTTGCATTATTTTCTCCTTGACATGGGAGTTATGAAATATGGCTAAAATATTTCTGGGAGTTTTCATTTTGGGATCTCTTTCAGGAGGTGATTGCTGGATTCTTTCAATTTCTATTTTACTCTCAGGATCTAAGATACCGAAGTAGTTTTCTTTGATAATTTGTCTAGGTTCTTTTTTGTTTTGTTTTGTTTTTGTTTTTTGGAGGGCAATTGGGGTTAAGCAACCTGCCCAAGGTCACATGGCTAGTAAGTGTTAAGTGTCTGAGGCCGGATTTGAGCTCAGGTCCTCATGACTCCAGGGCTGGTGCCCTATTCTCTGTGCCACCTAGCTGCCCCTGTCTAGGTTCTTTTTTTGTTCATGGTTTTCAAATAGTCCATAATTCTTTAATTATATTTCCTCAATCTGTTTTCCAGATCAGTTGTTTTTCCAGTGAGACAGTTCACATTTTCTTTTTTTTCATTCCTTTGATTTTTATTGTTTTTTTATGTTTCTTGGAGTCATTAGTTTCCTTTTGCCCAATTTTAATTTTTAAGGCATTATTTTCTTCACTGAACTTTTATGTTTCTGTTTTTATTTAGCCAATTCTGTTCTTTAAAGGAGTTCTCTTAGGCGATTTTTTTGTATATCTTTTTTCCATTTGGCTAATTCCACTTTTTAAGGAGGTTTTCTCTTCAGAGGATTTTTGTGTCTCTTTTACAAGAGGTATTTATCCTATTTTGTTTTTTAAAGTGTTAATTTCTTCAGCATTTTTGTCTCCTTACCAAACTGTTGGCTTTTTTTTCCATGATTTTCTTACATTCTCATTTTTCCTCCCCAGTTTTCTTCTATCTCTCTTACTTGATTTTTAAAATCCTTTTTGAGTTATTCCAGGAATTCTTTTGGGCCTGAGACCAATTCACATTTTCCCTTGAGATTTTGGATGTAGTAACAGTTTTGACTTTGTTGTCTTCTAAGTTTATGTTTTGATATTCCCTGCCACCATAGTAACTTCTTTTGGTCAGTTCCATTTTTTGTTACTTTCTCATTTTTACAGCCTGTTTTAACTTTATTGTAAAGTTGGGCTCTTCTTCTGGGGCAGAAGGGGCACTGTTCCAAGCTTCAGGGGTTTTGTTGTTGTTTTTTGCTGCTTTCAGAGCTACTTCTGGGGGTCTATAAGTTTTCAGTTCTTCCAAGGTGATGTGATCTAGGGAGAGGTGTATTTACTAGTCTGTTGGCCTGTGGTTTGGTATATGAGTGACTGTGAACCCTCTTTTCCACCTTGGAATAATGATCATAGCCCTTACTCCACTACAGCTGTAAACTTTGGTATTCTAGTGCTTCTTCTCACCCTGGGATTGTGACCCAATACTGCAACCTGAATTCACACATGGGCAATGCAGCAGAGTTCTGTACCCAGGGCCAGCAAATGGACCCCTGTAATCTCCTTATGACCAACTTTCTGACTCCCCACCCCCTACAATCTGTGGCCAGGGCACTTGGGAATCCATCCCTGCTGTTTCTGATTCAGTCACCCCCAAGGCCTGCTGCTGCTTTGCTGGGGCATGGCCTGCACTGGACTGTGTTCCATTCTCATCCTGGTGTGACAGACCTTTCCTGATGAACTTCTAAATTGTATTAGGCTGTAAAATTGTTTCACTTTGTCCTTTTTGGGGTTTGATCACTCCAGAATTCAGTTTGAGGTACTAAAGTTGTTTGGAGAGGAATTTGAGAGAGCTCAGGCCAGTCTCTGCCTTTTCTCTTAACATCTCATTTCCCCTAACCTCCATTGTGGTCTCTTAAGTTATATAAGTACTTAAAACCTTATGCTAGTTTTATTGAATATATAGTTGACAAGGATTATATTCCCTAATGCAGTAAAACACTTTTTAATGTATGTTATTGGTTTTGATTTTATCACCACAGTGCCATATGCAAACAACAGCATGTGGAGACTCTTACTATTTTAAAATTTAAGAAAAAATTAAGCTTTTTAAAAATTTTATTTTTTTAAGTATATTTTATATATTTCACTAAATATTTCCCAAATTGATTATACATGTGAAATCATATAAAATATATTTCCATATTAGCCACATTGTAAGAGAAAATAGACCAAAAAAGAAAATAAAAATAAAGTATACTTCATTCTGCATCTGAAGACAGAGTTCATCAGATCCCATTCTGGAGATGGATAGCATTTTTCATCATGCATCCTTTGGAATTGTCTGGGATCATTGGTTTGATCAGAGTAGCTAAGTCTTTCACAATTGAACAGTATTACTGTTATAACATTGGTGTTACTGTGTATAATGTTCTGGTTCTGCTCACTTCACTTTGCATTAGTTTATATAAATCTTCCCAGATTTTTTTTGAAATCATTCTACTTGTCATTTATTAGAGCATGACAATATTCCATCATAATCATATACCACAACTTGTTTAGCCATTCCCCAATTGATGGACATACCTCCACTTCCAGTTCTTTACTCTGATAAAAGAAATCTGCTATAAATATTTTTGTGCAAATAGGTTTTTTTTTTCCCTTTTCTTTTATCTCTTTGGGGTATAGACCCAGTAGTAGTATGGCTTGATCAATGGGTATGCACAGTTTTATAATCCTTTAGGTGTACTCCTAAATTGTTCCCCAGAATGATTGGCCTAGTTCATAACTCCAATTTTTCTACACCCCCTCCATCATTTATCATTTTTCTCTTCTGTCATGTCAACCAATCTGATAGGTGTGAGGTGATATCTCAGTTATTTTAATTTGCATTTTTCTAATCAGTAATGATTTAGAGCTTTTTTTCATATGACTATTGCTAGCTATGGTTTCTTCTAAAAATTGATTTTCATATTTGACTGGGGAATGGTGAAAATTTTTATAATTCTGACTTAGTTCCTTATGTATTTGAGAAATAGAGCATAGGAAAATGCATGTCAGATCTATAGACTTCCTGTGATACTCTCTATCTCTTGTTTCGTCATAAACTTTCCCTTGTCCATAGATCTGACATATGCATTTTCCTATGCTCCATTTTTCCATTTACTTATAATATCACTCTTTATTTCTAAAGAAATTATCCATTTTGAACTTATCTTTGCATGCAGTGTGAGATGTTGGTCTGTGCTGAGCATCTTCCAAACTAGTTTCCAGTTTTACATTTTTGTCAAATGGTGAATTCTTACCTTGAAAGCATGAATCTTTGGTTTTATCAGACACTAGATTACTATGGTCATTAAAACGTTGAATATATCAGATGGAAAAAGAGGTACAAAAGCTCACTGATGAAAGTAATTCCTTAAAAATTAGAATTGAGCAAGTGGAATCTAATGATTCCATGCAACATCAACAAAACAAAGTCAAAATAATGAAAATATAGAAGAAAATGTTAAATATCTCTTTGAGAAAACAATTGACCTGGAAAATAGATTGAGAAGAGACAATTTAAGAATTGTCAGATTACTCAAAAGCCATGATCAAAAAAAAGAGCCTAGACATTTTATTTCCAGAAATTATTCCGGAAACGTGCTTCTTCATTTTAGAACCAGAGAGTAAAATAGCAGTTTAAAGACTCTGTTGATCACCTCAAAGAGATCCCAGAATGAAAACTCCCAGGCTTATTAACCACCCAGAAAACAACAACAACAATTCAGATAATGTGGAGCTAAAGTCAGGATCGCATAACATTTGTCATCTTCCATGTGGAGAGGACTTACAATATAATATTCCAGAAAGGAAAAATGGATATTTAATGAAATAGAGGGCTTTCAACCATTCTTGATGAAAAGACTAGAGTTGAATAGAAAATTTGACATTCAAACACAAGACTTAAGAGAAGCATAAAAAAAGGTAAACATGAGAGAGGACTAAATAAGGTTAAACTTTTTATCTTTCTATATGGGAAGAAGATACTTGTAACTCCTAAGAACTTTATCATTATTAGGGCAGTCAGAAGAAGTCTGAAAGACACAGATCATGGTTGTGAGTCAATTATATTGGGATGATCTCAAAAAAAAAAAGAAAAAGAAAAGTAAGGTATGAGAAAGAAGGATGCCCTGAAAGAAGGGAAATGGGAGAGCAAGAATGGGAAAAATTATCTAACATAAAAGAAACACAAAAGGAAAGGTTTTACAGTAGAGAGGGAAATGGGTGTGGAGACAACACTTGAACCTCACTCTCATCTGAACTGGTTCAAAGAAGGAAGACTATATATATATATATATGTATGTATGTATAATTGTGGGTAGAAATTTGTCTTACCCAATAGAGAAGTAGGAACAGAAGGGGAAGGGATAAGAGAAATGCAGATAAGATAAAAGGGTGGGTAGATTAAAGGATATAATGATCAGAAGCATAATAGACTTTTGAGGAGGGCCAGAGTTTCAAGGAGGGGGGCCAGAAAGAAGGTTAAACAGAAGAAAATAAAATACAGAGAAATATATCCTAATCATAACTGTAAATGTGAATGGAATGAACACATCCAAAAAATGGAAACAGTAGAATGAATTTGAAACCAGAATCCAGTTTTATTTAAAAACAACAATAAAATGAAGAAATCATTGTTTATTTTTATTTTAAAGAAAGGCCAAACTACCAGTATACAAAATGCAAAGGTTGAATTGCACTGCCAATGAAGATGGAATGAAAGCAATTATTAGCAGTTATTTTGCCCAACTGTGTGTCAATAATACTGACAAGCTATGTAAAATAGATGGATATTTACAAAAATGTAAAATGTCCAGATTAGCAGAAGCAGAAATTGAATATTTGAATAATCCTGCCTTAGAAAAATAAATTGAACAAGCCACCAGTAAGCTAAGAAAAATCCCTACAAGCAGATAGATTTGCAAGTGAATTATACCAAAATTTAAAGAATAATTAATTCTGGGGTGGCTAGGTGGCGCAGTGAGTAGAATGCTGGCCCTGGAGTCAGGAGGACCTGAGTTCGGATCCGGCCTCAGACACTTAACACACATACACACAAAATCTAGCTGTGTGACCTTGGGCAAGTTACTTAACCCCAATTGCCCTCCAAAAAACATAAAAAAGAAAAAAAATAATTCTAACACATGAACTTTTTAAAAATGAAGTAACCCTACCACATTCCTTCCATCACAAAAATATTGTTTTGAAAGAATTTTAATTACTATTAATACAAATTTTTTAAAAATAAAATGCTAGCATGGTTATTTTAGCAATATATCACAAAGATCATATTTTATGATCAGGTGGGATTTATACTAAGACTAAGACTAAGTGGTACATTCTTAAGAAACATATCAGCATAATGGGCCACATTAATAACAAAACAGTAAAAATCATACAATTATATCAGTAGATACAGAAAAATCTTTTGACAAATATAGCACCATTTTATATTAAAAACACTAGAAAGCATATGAATAAATGAATCCTTTCTTAAAATGAGAAGTAGTTATTTATATAAAACCAAGAGTAAACATTATCTTTAATGGAGGTAAACAAGAAGACTTCCCACGAAGATAAAGGATGAAGCAAGGATATTCATTATCTCCACTACTACCAGTATTATACTGGAAATGCTAGCTATAGCAATAAGAGAAGAAAAAAAAATTGAAATCATACCAATAGATCATGAGGAAATGAAACCATCACTGTATAAACTCTTTTTAGCATTGAATTTTGGTTAATAGAGATTTAAGGGGAAGGGGGTCCATTTCTCATATAAAAGCTGACTGAAAATTTTTAGGTTATATGACAAGAGGAAGTTATTCCCTGGAACTCAAGGATGACTCCGTTGTCCACCTCTATAAAAGTAAAAAAGGAAATAGATTGTCCTGTGACATTCATGAAGGAGTCTCTCTCTTAGTCATTGCTAGCAAGATTCTTGCCAGAGTCCTCCTTTAAGATACTTCACCTGGAAGATGGTCATCTACTTGAGAGCCAGTGTGGCTTCAGAAGAGGCCAAGAAATGGTTGCTGTGGTGTTTGCGGCCTAACAAGTCCAGGAGAAATGACAGGAGTAGAATAGAGGTCTTTAAAAAAGGTTTGTTGATCTGATACTGTCAGTTGCGAGGGCTTATGGAAAGTTATGTCAAAATTTGGTTGTGTGGAGAATTTCATCAGTATTGTATGTCAATTTCATAATAGCATGCATGCTTGCCCACCTTCTGGATAATGGACAATGCTCTCATGCTTTCCCAGTCACCAGTGGAGCGAAACAAGACTGTGTGCTTGCTCCCATGCTTTTTAGCATGATGTTTTCAGTCATGTTGTCATATGTCTTTAGTGAGGATAAACACAGCATCAAGGTCAGCTACCACACTGATAGTAAATTCTTCAATATGTAAGGCTTCAGGCCAAGACAAAAGTGGAGGGAGAGTTGGTGTGTGATTTTTTGTTTGTAGATGATTGTGCACTCAGTGCAGCTCTGAAACAGATGCAACAAAGTATGGATCAATTTTCTGCTGCTTGTGCTAATTTTGGCCTAACAACTAACACCAAGAAAACACGGGTACTCCACCAACCAACACCATACCAGCCATGTATGGAACCATTGGTTATAGCAAATGGAGAAGTTTTGAATACTGTGTATAAGTTCAATTACCTTGGCAGTTTACTTTGCATTAATGTATGTATTGATAGTGAGATTGTTACACACATTGCTGGAGTTAGCTTAGTGTTTGGGAGACTCCAAAGGAAAGTGTGGTAGAGAAGGGGTATTAGACTGACTACCAAACTTAAAGTCTCCAGAGCCATTGTGCTGACCTCATTGTTGTATGCCTATGAAACCTGGACATTATACCAGTGCCTTGATAGGAAACTGAATTGCTTCCATTTGAATTATCTTAGGAAGATTTTGAAGATCATTCGACAGGAAAAGTACCAGACATTGAAGTCATTTCTTAAACTTAACAGCCCACCATTAACACTCTACTTCAGAGAGTTCTGATGGGCTGGTCATGTTGTTCAAATGTCAAATGTTACTTTCCTAAAAGACTATTTTATGGTGAACTCACACAAGACTAGCACTCACATGGTAGTCAGAAGAAGTGATACAAGGGTACCCTCAAGGTCTTTCTGAAGAACTTTGGAATTGATTGTGTGACATGGGAGACACTGGCACAGGACTGCCTGGTATGGTGTGCCCTCATCAAAGAAGGTGCTGTGATCTATGAGCAAAGCAGAATTGAGGTAGCTCAAAAGAAACGTGAGATGTGCAGATTTAGAGAATCCACCCCAAATGTTCCTGACCTATGGTAGAACATTCCAAACCTGTATTAGTCTGATTAGCCACAGTTGGACACATTGTAACTTGAATCTAACATAGTGATGTCATTTTGGTTCTCTTTAAGAATGAAGGACAAGGACCTAATACATATGCCTCTGTGTGTGTGTTTATCTGTATCCAGAGTGTTGTGAAACAAAACATTTTTGTAATTCAAATTATTCTGGTAGTTATACTTTAATTTAGTAAGTTTATGTTAATAATATATTATTCTATGTTAAATGATTCCCTATATTGTGGTTTCTTTTTATATTTTGAATACTGCATTTCCATTTAATTACTGTATTAAGTAATATGTATTCTATTCTCGGTATTTAGCAATTTATTATTTTGTTTGGGAATTATTAAGGATCATTCCCCTGTTTTTGCCTGCTTCTTCTTTTGACTCCACCAGAACTTATTTTCATCCCTAGTGGGCAAAAGAAATTTAGTAATATATAACTTGAATCAGTCACTTTTGTAAATTGTTAGCTGTTCTCTGTAAATGGAAAATTTTCTAATACAAGGTTTATCTATCACTTTCAGATATATGTATAGATTTTAAATGCATCTACATATTATTTATTTTTGTTATTCCTTTGTAATTATTAAGTCTTCAGATTTTCACCCTCTTCCCAGTTTAGAAGAAAGGTTTAACACTTTATCTTTGTCTATTCACTTATTCCCTTACTGCTGCTAAGAAGTCAGCTTCAAAGGAGGAAGATTATCATATAAATGCCAGTCTCACAGTAGATCTGTTTTTAAATCATCCACTTAGCTTAGGATATCTTCCCCCTAACTCATTTACTTGTGTTGTATGTTATATCAAAGCTCTAGTCAAGTTGTATCTTTTGCCCAGAATTTAAGAAAAAAAAAAAAAAAGAAAGTTATAGAAATTTAACATGGAAATGAACCACAGATTTATCCACTGTAAAATCACTTTGAATTGTTTATATCTCATTTTGGTTCAGTGGGTCCACAGTAGACTATTGAAACCTAAGGTCTGATTTCATCTAAGGATTTAGACTAACATTTTATGTAATCCAAGCAAGTTACTTGTCCTCCAAGTTCCTGTTTTTTCTTACTTATAAAATTTAAATGAAGGAAAGTAATATATAAAAACTTGCAGTCAATGAGCACTTTCTCTGTAGTATTCTTAGTATTTTTTCTAAACTATTTAAAATTTTAAAATAATAATTGTGCACAATTACACAGTGTTTTAAGATTTACAAAGTGCTTTTCACAAATTATTTCATGTTATCCTCACAACAGTCCTATGGGATGCTGTCTATCCCTTTTACAGATGAGGAAATTGGGAGTCAGTAAGATATAACTTGCCCAGGATCACACAGCTACTAAGTATCTTAGGTGAGATTCTGAACCCAGATCTTGTCTCTATATCCAACACACTACCCATGATACAACACAGCATTTGATGTTTCTGAAACATTCATCATTCAGCGTTGTTGTTTAATTTCTTCATCTACAGTTTTCTACAGAACAATTTTGGAAAGGGCAGTGGATTTTATCAGATAACCTTAATCCAAGTTCTCTCATATTTCTTAGCTGTGTTGATCTTGGACAAATCCCTTGTGTTAATAGGGTCATAAATGTATAGCCAGGCATAACCTTAGATCAGGGGATGATAGGGGATTTTAAGAGGAAGAGAATGGAAGAAGAGGGAGCTAATGGCAAATGGCCTCTATTTTCTCAGTGAGGTAGAAGGTAAATTGCTTAGCCGAGGGGGAAGAGGGAGGTGAAAGAGGTTTGAGCAGAGAGAAGGTTTGGGACAGCTTATATAGGGAGTAGGAAAAAGAATTTATAGTGGGGATAAATGAATTGCCTGTTTGAGTTTAGCTAACATCCTGATGTACTGTATCTAATCTGAATGGTTATATGACTTCATCCATATCCAGACAGTATTATTTGAGTAAGAGTTGATGAGGTACCAGGTGGTTGGAGTAATTCAGAGTTGGGATTTGAGAAGGAATGAGCAGTGATATGACAAGGAGATGAGATACTGAAAAATTCATGACAGTATGGAACAGAATTAGCTAGTTCTAGGTTTGAGAGAGGAAAGGGAATTCATAACTATTGCTTGACTATCCTTTTGCATGACTGAGATGGAGTGGAAGAGTCATGGGATTTGAGGAGATTGAGGAACTGGAAAGTTAAGTTATTTGAGTTAGCATCAACATAGATGTTGAAGCCCTACAGTACAAAGGCAGGAGCTGGAAAAGAGAAGACAATGAGCCACATATTAAACTCTTTGAGAAAGGAAGAATGCTCCATGGGCCAATAGACCACAGCCACTTTGATCTGGATTTATTTAATGTAGTAAACTTCAAAGTAGAATTTGTTGAATGATGATGGCAAAGGAAGATTCTGAAAGTAGGTGTATTCTGACTCCCTTTCAGTACTGTTATTTTTAAGGGCATGGGAGAAAGTGTAGCCAGTGCTGGAGACAATGTCCAGGGATGGGGAGTCATCTGAGGAAGATAGATTTCTGTGAATGCTAGGAAATGAGGAGTAGATGAGAGACATGCATTTATTAAACACTATGTACAAGGTACTGTGCTAGATTTAAACCCAATTCATTCAATCCACTAATCTTATCATGCTCCTTTTGGGGCTCAGTTTTCTTATTTGTAAAACAAGGATATTAGTACTCACCTTGCCTACTTCACTGGGTGATTGTGAAGAATAACTATAATAATTTGTATAAAACTTTTTAGATTATAAAGTGATGTGCATGTATTACTTATTATTACTAGTAATTGTCATTCTTAAAAATAATTTTATTCAGTTTAATCTAGTTATTCCTTCTTGTGCAAACAGATCACAACAAATTTTCTCCTTTTGTCTTAATGTTTGTTTTTTGGATTTGTAGTATATCATTCTTATTTCTCAATTAAATTGTTGTAGAACTGTTTAAAACTGTTTCATTCCATTTAAAGATGAATTTTGTTATTCTGAGGTAATATTGGTAGGACAAAAAATATTTAACATATTGTCTTGTTTCTTATTTCTCACCCACCTGCCTGAAGTCGGCTTTATTTCATGTAGGGTTAATTGGGAATGGTACTCGCTTTAGATCAACCTCAATAGCAAGGTGAAAAAAACACTAGTTTTTCATCAAAAATCCTGGATTCCATTCCTAAGTCTGACATTTAATATCTGTATGTCTATAAAATCTTTGAAGCTCAGTTCCTCATATATAAAATGAGAATAATACTTGCCTTTCCTCTGGCTCACTAGGCTATTGTGAGGATTAAATGAGATAATATGTAAACATGCTTTGAAAATTATAAAACTATGCAGATGAAACTTTATTAGTAGTAGTAATCTGAGCCTAACCCTGTATTTGCTTCTTCTGCTATATTAAAGTGTCGCAAGAAAATTTAAGTAAACTTAGGATTTTATGCTGTTTTGAAGCAGTTCCTTTAACCAGTAGCTTTCTTCAGGGTCAGTTTCTACAAGTTGACCTGGACCTTCTTGGGTTGAAATGCAGGACTAGAGAGTTAACTTTTTACAATTAACATTGTATTAATGAGGACATTACCATCTCTTGCATTCTATAGAAGACCCATTGTGAAAAAGGTTTTGTGGAAAGAACAAAAACCAAATTATCACAAGATAGGTATTCTATCACTATGATAGACAATGAGTGTGACACTTTAAATATCAGTCTAATTTTGTAGCATATACAAAGAGAAGCAAATGAATTATATAACATTTAAAATTGGTACACATGTTATACTTGCTTTTATGGATTTGATTTCAGCCATATGGTCACACATGATAGATCACAATCTATCAACACCTTCTCATCCTTCATAATTCTTATGGTAATATTTGACTTGATAATAATAAGACTTTAAAGTTTGCAGTCTTCATATACATTATTTAAGTTGATCCTCATGACCCCATGAGGTAAGTATGACCAGCATTATTATCCCTATTTTACAGAAGAAGAAATCAGTGATCAGAAATGAAATCATTTGTCCTTGGGTCATACATTTAGTAAGTTAGGCATAAATTCAGGACTGTAGCCACTACACCATGATGTCTCTGCCTTCTCTATGTCCTTCCTTAAATGCTGCAGAGCGGTTCAACTCAGTTAATAGATTTTCTTTTAGATTAACAGTTTTTCAACTTTTTGGCTTCAGGACCCCTTTACACTTAAAAATTATTGAGGACCCCCAAATCTTTTATGTTTTAAATATCTATCAATGTTATTCATATTAGAAGTTAAAAGTTATAAAATTTTAACATATTATTCTTTCATTTAAAAAACTAATCTATCCACTAAGTATTAACATAAATAACACATTTTTATGAAAAAATTACTATTTTCCAAGAAATATTGATGAGAAGAGGGGAAATGTTTTATATACTTTTGCAAATCTCTGTAATGCCTGGTGTAATAGAAGACAACTGAATTCTCACATCTGTTCTTACATTAAATCTATTATGATATAAATTTTTGGTCAAGTATTTGAAGAAAATTTATTCTCACACAGATATGTATTAGAAAAAGACTTATTATTAAAAAAAACTAAGAGTTTTAACATTATAGAAGAGTTTTGATTTTGTGGACCCCCTGAAAAGGTTTCAGGAACCTATAGGGTCCATGAACAACACTTTGACTCAAATACTGCTGTAGGTCTATTATTATTTCTTGGATATTAGTGCAACTACTAGGTTGTCCATTTATTGTTAGTTACTCTTACTTCATGATTGCCCAACCTTTTCTAAACATTCATGTCCCTGATAATTTTTTTATGCTACTTCTTACATTTAGTTTAGCATTGGTAATGCACTGTGGCCTATTTAACTCATTGTATATATTTCTCTTTCCCTTGGTTACTTGCAATTGTGATTCTTCAGGGATTTAAATATTTAATGATTTGCAGGCATATATAACATGACCCAGGAAATGGCAGCATTGAAAAGGTGTATACTTGTATAAAGGAGCAGCATGAGATTATTTAAAGTGTTGCTTAATTTCGCAAATGCAGTCAAACCCACTATGTTTCACCTAATTCTAGAGTTAGCTAATTTTCCATCTTTAGTTGCCCACCTAAGATATATGTGTTGTTAAACTTAACCCAGTGCATTCTTGCAATACATCAAACTGTATCCCATAGCCTGTTCATTGGGCATTATTTATCCACTTGGTTTTTCCTTTGTAGATTAACAAATTAAGATTTGTGAGTCTACAAAAAACTTCCTTTGTTCTAATTACCTGATGGACTGATGTTACAGTTTAGTCTGATATGATTCCCATGTCTGTAACCAGCTATTTATTGTCTCTAAAGTTTTTGTTCATTTTTTTGGTGATGTTTTATCTAAGATTTCATCTCTACTAATATTCTGATTCCCTTCCTATTTATGAGTTTTCATTTTTATCCATATTTAAATTATACAAAGATGAGAAAGTATGTCACTTTGGACTTAACCTAGATTGGAACTAACAATAATCATATTACTCATACGAAAAGGTTAATATATAGACTTAGCAACATATAGAAATTAGTGAAATATAGAATTAGCAACCAAAAAAATAAAATATAACTCTAAGTGATTATGATGATGATATGTAATTTTTGCTATTTGCTATCTTTTCTTCCCCTCATGATCTTTGGAACACTTTGACAAGTTGCTTATCCTTACTGAAATCTCAAAGTTCAGACATTATAGTCACATTTAAAAATGCGTTTTATAAGAAACTCCTTTATCTCAGTAAAATTCCATTTACTTTAACTGTGGTTGATTAACTTGTAAGACTGCTTCAATAGCTTAGCTTTCTTTTTATAACTTACATTCCTTTGAAAAATTTTCAGAGTGCAACATTTAAACATTCAAATGAATATTGTGTACGTGTCACTTCTTGGCAAAAGTCCTGAACATAATTCAAGTGAATAAATACTGGGCAGCTTAATTGCTCAGAACATTTTCAGTACAACAATAGATTTCTCTGACACTTCCAACAATAGAAAAGGACAATATATCTTAAAATTCTATTTTCATAGGTTTAAACTATTCTGTGCTTTTTATCTATTTCTTCAATTTTCTGTATGTATGTACATACATACAAATATACATACATACATATACTTAATTTTCTGTATGTATGTATTGACTAAAAATCCAGCAAAATTCATTATGCATAGAAATCAAGACTGAGAATCAGAAGAATTGGGTTTTAGACATAGCACCACATCAGTCTAAATTGGACCAATTCATTCCATATATGTCTCATCTGTCTTATCTAATTCATCAGCCATATACTATTTACCCACTTTTATACAGGGCTAAAGGTTTTTCCCTTTTGTTTTAAAAGAAAATCTGAGTATTTCTTAATACTTAATATGTATGTGAAAAGAAGTAAAAATTTTAGTTTCTTCCTCAAAATTAGTTTTGGTTTGGTCTGTAACAGCTGCCAAATATACCACTTTTTTTTTTTTTTAAAGCAATTGGGGTTAAGTAACTTGCTCAAGATTACACAGCCAGTTATTTCTGGGTGTGGTGCTGAGTATCTGAGCCCGGGATTGGATATCCAGGTCATCCTAACACTGGAGCAGGTGCTCTTACTCACTGAATCACCTGGCCGCCCCTAAGCAATTGGGGTTAAGTAACTTGCTCAAGGGTTACACGGCCAAGTGTTTCTGGGTGGGTGCTAAGTGTCTGAGCCCGGGATTGGATATCCAGGTCATCTTGACACTGGAGCCGGTGCTCTTACTCTCTGTGCTACCTGGCTGCCCCAAATATACCATTTCTTAATTCTAGGATACCCCAAGTTATATTCTGTTATTAAATGCATCATTATACGTTAGGGGTTTTTTTGCTTCCTATTTTATTTTAAAGAAAATATTTTTTCATTCATTCATTCATTTATTTATTTATTTGTTTGTTTATTTATTTATTTTGCCTTTTGGAGGGCAATTGGGGTTAAGTAACTTGCCCAAGGTTACACGACTACTTTTTTTTTGTGTGGGTGTTAAGTGTCTGAGGCCGGAATTGAACTCAGGTCCTCCCGACTCTGGGGCCAGCACTTTACTCACTGAGCCAGCTAGCCACCCCTATTTCTTTATTTTTAAAATTAAAAAAGAAGAAAAACTTTAAGTTCCTAATTTTCACCCTCATTCTCATCCCTCCCCCACCCACTGAGAAAGCAAACAGTATGATATTGATTATATATATGCAAAATCATGCAAAGCATATTTCCATATTAACCAAATTATGTCACTCAAAACAGTAAAAATAAAGGAAGTGAGAAAAGTGTACTTCAATCTGAATTCAGAGTTCATCAGTTCTTTCTATGTAGGTAGAATACATTTTTCATGAGTCCTTTGAAATTGTGTTGGATCATTGTATTGATAAGAGTAACCAAGTCTTCCACAGTTGTTCATCGTTACAATATTGCTGTTTCTATGGACAGTGATCTGACTCTGCTCACCCACTTCACATTGCATCAATTCATGGTGTTCCCATGTTTTCCTTCCTTCCTTCCTTCCTTCCTTCCTTCCTTCCTTCCTCCCTTC
>NW_027187391.1:28132257-28186884 GCF_028583685.1 Petaurus breviceps papuanus
CTCTCTCTCTCTCTCTCTCTCTCTCTCTCTCTCTCTCTCTCTCTTTCCCTCTCTTTCTGCAGGGGGGAATGCAGGGCAATTGGGGTTAAGTGACTTGCCCAAGGTCACACGGCTAGTAAATATTAAGTGTCTGAGGCCAGATTTGAACTCAGGTCCTCCTGACTCCAGGGCCAATTCTCTATTCATTGTGCCACCTAACCGCCCCACTCCCATGTTTTTCTGAAACCATTCTCCGTCATTTCTTATAGCACAACAGTATTCATACCATCAATATGCCATAATTCGTTCAGCCATTCCCAAATTGATGGGTATCCCCTCAAATCTGCCACCACAAAAAGAGTTTCTATAAATATTTTTATGCATATAGCTTGTTTTCTTTTTTCTTTGATGTCTTTGGCATATATACATATTGGTATTGCTGGGTCAAAGGTTATATGTAGTTTTGTAGCCCTTTAGGTATTGTTTCAAATTGTTCTCTAAAATGGTTGGACAAGTTCACTACTCCACCAAAAGTTTATTAGTATACCTATTTTACCTCATCTCTTCCAGCAATTGTAATTTCTGATAGCTTTGAGGTGATACCTCTGAGTTATTACAATTTATATTTCTCTAATTGACAGTGATTTAGTGCATTTTTTCATGTGATTGTAGATAGCTTTGATGTCTTCTTCTGAAAACTGGCAGTTCATAATCCTTGATAATTTACTAATTGGGGAATGGCTCTTATTTTTACAAATTTGATTCAGTTCCCTATGTATTTGAGAAAAGATCACTATACCAACTGAGTACAGTGATATATAGATAAATTTCTCTATATATCTACATATGTTTTTATACATATTCTTCTTGCTTTGAACCACTTCTGATGGAGTCATTAGCTTTCTCACTTGTGCAATTCTAATTTTTAAGTTATGATTTTCTTCAGTGAGGTTTTAAGAGCCTATTTCCTCAGTAAATTTTTGTACCTCTTACGATTTGACCAATTATATTTTTTTAAAGTGTTAATTGATTGACTGGTGATATATATCATATGCTGAATTTGAAGCATGTAAGTAAGGTTTGAGATTTTAAAGAAAATAAACATAATATTTAATATTGCTGATCTAACTATAGAATTTGTATGATAATATTTACATTATCTATTGGATAATATTGCATAGAGCAAGGAGTGTTATCAGTCATTTGTACCCTTGGTCTCAGTGCCATACAAAATCTTCATTTTGGCCTGATTTTTAGGGCCATGTGTATATGTGTGTACCTTAAATTTAGACAACTTTTCTCAGTTCTGTAATATTGAATAAACTTTAGTTGCCTTTGATTACTCCAATCATAGGTGTATCACAAAAACTTGTTAGATTTCTCTTAGAGTCATGGAGTATAATCTTGAATATTGTTAATCATTCTAGCAGCCTCTTTGTGTATGTCCTCATTCTTTTTTTCTTTTTGAGTGAGGGAATTGATCTAACCAGCCTGTATCAGCAACTTTTAAATTTTTATACTCTAACTTTGATCTTGTTTGGGTTTTATTTTGTTATTTTAGTAGTTAGAAAGTGATTTTAGAAAGATAAGGTTAAAACATTTTTTCTAAAGCTGCTTCTCTGAAGTCCTGTGTTGTTATGTCATGGAGGTATAACCCAAGGTTCTTGAAGTCTATGACAGCAAAGAATTATTTTTGTCAGGCCCTAATAAGCTGGAAAAACCACAGGTTGTATTTGTATCTGTTGCTCAAAGACTGGCCCAGGAAAGTGCATCGGTGTTCATCTCCAGAAGACTGACCAGCAGATAACATTTTTTAGCCACAACAGTTCATCAAATGTTATGCTAAGGCAGGGATTTCAATCTGCATAAATGGAGAGAATGCCCACTGATGAAAGGACAGATCCTTGAAATATTAGAATGATAAACCTGGAGTCAGGAAGATGCTTACTTACTAGCTGTGTCACCATGGACTTATTTAATTACATTTTTTGCCTCAATTCTTTCAACTGTAAAATAGGAATAATAAAAGCATTTGTTTCACAAGGTTGTAGTAAGACTCTAATAAGATAACATTTATAAAGTACTCTCCAGACATTAAGCATTTTACAAGGGCTAGCTGTTATTCTAAGTAGTGAATAAGCGGCTAGGTGGCATAATGGATAGAGTGCCGGGCCTGGAGTCAGGAAGACTTATCTTTCTGACTTAAAATATTGGGCAAGTCACCTACCCCATTTGCTTTTTTTCCTCTTATCTATAAAATGACCTAAAGAAGGAAATGGCAAACCACTCCAGGATCTTTGCCCAGAAAACCCCAAATGGGGTCATAAAGAGTCTGACTTGACTGGAAAATGACTGAAGAAGGAAAAAAAATTAAAATTTGTTAATTATACAGTTTGTTGAATTGCATCTCACAAAATGCTGCTGTGTTTTATCCATCAGAGGACTATTCTCCAGCAAGTTTGGTGACTGAAGTACTACGAATACTGTGTGATCAAAAAGAGTATGCAACTGAATGTTTATTTAAGAGCCCAGTGATAGATGCATTTCTTGAACCTATTAATAATTTAATGAAGGAAACTGAGGTTAGTATTCTTTACTGAATGCAGTCAAACAAGCTATTGATAAAGTTATTGGGAACTGGTGAGGACATTGAGTAAGGACTTCATTTTGAAATGTGCTACATTTGAAATATTATTGTTATTAATTTATTTCCCAGCCTGAAAATATTTATGCCAATAGAATTCTTATTCATAAGTTTCACTTTATGAAGAAGGTTGTTACACTAGCTATAACAAGGTGGCATGAAAAATTACATAGAACATTTTAAGTGTTTCAGCTAAAAATTTTGATCAGTCTTAGGCTGATGACTTGTGAAAATCTTTAAAAAACCATTCAATTAGGATAATACCTGGGGAATGGGTATAAAAGGGGCCTAATAATAGTAATACTCAAAAAAAGAGAAGAAAGAAAAGATTTTTAGTAAAGGATTTATAGAATATACACAGAAGAAAGCCAAAGAAGAATATGATCTAAAATATCACAGACAAGTGAGACCAGTTGGCAACGAATGCATGGAACAGCAAGAATGAATAAGAGAAATCATGAAGTGGTCTCTAACATCATGTGTGGAACATATAATATCTGGCTTAATAAATAATAATTAACTAGTTTGAATTGAATAATAGATACTTTTATTTCTAATCTGATCAGTCCTGTTTTGGCAGTAAACTATGATTTCCTCTTAAATTTTGTTCAGTCTTTAAGGTGATATGTAGACACCAAATTTAAATTTCTTTTATTATTGTGTAGATATGACTTTGTCCCTGCCACTTTAGTATATATGGGTTGAGTGAATCATTAGCATGAAAGAAAAGATGATAATTTCGCTTTATTTTTTAAAATATATATCCATATACAGGCTGCTCCAAATTGTTCTGAAATGGCTTTAATTCATGTAGCTGATATTTTGGCAAGAATTGCTTCTGTGGAAGAAGGTCTTTTTTTACTTCTTTATGGAGAGAACATGAACTCTTCTAAGGATGAAAAGTAAGCAATTAACCTCTCTATAATTTTTCATCTTGTATTTTTATTTCTATTGATATCATTTTTTTGTGCTTAATAGTATTTAATTTTTTCCAATTACATGTAAAGATAGTTTTCAGTATATATTTTTGTAAGATTTTGAGTTCCAAAATTTTCTCCTTCCCTCCCTTTCCTTTCCCTTCCCTCCTCCCCAAGATAGCAAGCAGTCTAATATAGGTTATATGTGTACAATCATGTTAAACTTATTTCCACATTAGTCATGTTTTGAAAGGAGAATCACAACAAAAGGGAAAAACCATGAGAAAACAAGCAAAAAAAGTGAAAATAGTATGCTTCAATCTGTATTCAGACTCCATAGTTCTTTCTCTGAATGTGGATAGCATTTTCCATGAGTCTTTTGTTCATTATTATTTTTGTTCATATTTATCTTCGTTCATTGTATTGCTGAGTAGAGCTTAGTCTATCATAATTGATCATCGCACAGTGTTGCTGTTACTGTGTACGTTTTCTTTGTTCTGTTCACTTTACTCAGCATCAGTTCATATATTTTATTACTTGTTTTTTAATAAAATCAGCTCTTAGTTTTATTTTTTATTTTCATGGTCTTCTTACTTTCAGTTTTATTAATCTTTGCTTTTCAGAATGTCTAATTTGGTATTTAATTGGGGATTTTTCATCTGTTTTTTTTTTCTGGCTTTTTTAGTTGCATGCTCAATTCATTGGTCTCCTCTTTCTCTCTTTTATTCATGTAAGCATTTAGAGATATAAAATATCCCTTCAAACTGCTTTCACTCCATCCCATAAGTTTGGTATGTTGTCTCATTATTATCATTCTCTTTGATAAAATAATTGATTGTTTCTATGATTTGTTGTTAGTTCCACTCATTCTTTAGGATTATGTAATTAGTTTCCAATTAATTTTTAGTCTATATGTCCATGACCCATTATTACATGTAATCTTTATTGCATCATGGTTTGAAAAGGATGCATTTACTATTTATGACTGACTTTATGCATTTGATTGTGAGGTTTTTATGCCCTAATACATGGCAAGTTTTTAGTTTTTTTTTTTTAGGTACCATGTGCCACTAAAAAAAAGGTATATTCCTTTCTATCCCCATTCTGTCTTCTCCAGAGGCCTATCTAACTTTTCTAAAGTTCTGTTCACCTCCTTAACTTCTTTCTTGGTTGTGTGTGTGTGTGTGTGTTTAGATTTTTCTGGTTTTGAGATGGGGAGGTTGACATTCCCCACTAGTATAGTTTTGCTATTTCTTCCTGTAATTCACTTAACTTCTCCTCTAAGAATTTAGATGCTATGCTACTTGGTGCATATGTGTTTAGTAATGATATTACCTCATCTATGATACCTTTTATCAGGATGTAGTTTCCTTCCTTATCTCTTTTAATTAGATTGGTTTTGGGTTTTTTTGCTATTACTTTGTCTGAGATCAGGATTGCTACCCCTGCTTTTTTTTTTTTTTTTTAGCTTCAGCTGAAACCTAATGCATTCTGCTCCAGCCTTTTACCTTTACTCTATATGTATCTCTGCTTCAAATGCATTTCTTGTAAACAACACATTATAGGATTCTGGTTTTTAATCCACTCTCCTATTCACTTCCATTTTATGGGAGAGTTCATCCCATTTACATTCACAGTTGAAATTACTGTGTATTTCCCTCCATCTTATTTTCCCCCATTTATACTTTTGTCTCTCATTTTACCCTTTCCTTCCTCACCAGTGTTTTGCTTCCACTTCCCTCAGTCTGCTCTCCCTTCTATTAACCCCTTCCTTTTTTGTGCCCCTTTCCCCTCTTTCTTCTGCCTTCCTTTCTGTCAGCTGTGCCCCCCCCCCCCCAGCTTTCCTTTTCCTCTCCCCTTTCCCCTCCTACTTCCCTTTAGGGTAAGATAAATTTCTATACCTACATGAGTGTGTATGTTATTCCCTCTCTGAGCCAAATCCAATGAGAGTAAGGTTCAAACAGTGCTCATCCCCTCTCTTCTTTCTGTCTACTGCAATAGGTCTTTTATGCCTCTTCATTAGATGCCATTTGATCTATTCTGTTTCCCCCTTTCCTCTTGGCATTACATTGGCATCTGTTATAACCCTTCCCCCCTTATTTGTTTATATCATCACATCAAGAGTTGCTTATACCCACGCCCTCTTTCTACGTGTGCTCCTTCTAATTGTCCTAGTAGAGATATAGTTCTCAAGTATCTTTTTCCTATGTCAGGATGTCAGCAGTTCAATCTTATTGAATAACACGTTTCTTTCTTTTCTGTTTACCTTCTTTTTTCTTTTTGGAGGGGGGAAGTCTGGCCAGTTGGGGTTAAGTGACTTGCCCAAGGTCACATGGCTAGTAAGTGTTAAGTGTCTGAGGCCGGATTTGAACTCAGGTCCTCCTGACTCCAGGGCCGGTGCTCTATTCACTGTGCCACCTAGCCGCCCCTCCTGTTTACCTTTTTATGCTTCTCTTGAATCTTGTATTTGAAGATCAAATTTTTCTGTTCAGCTCTGATCTTTTTATCAGGAAAGTTTGAAAGTCCTCTATTTCATTGAATGTTCATCTTTTCCCTGAAGATTATGCTCAGTTTTGCTGGGGTAGTTGATTCTTGGTTGTAATCCAAGCTCCTTTGCCTTCCCAGAATATCATATTCCAAGGCCTCTCATCCTTTAATATAAAAGCTGCTAAATCCTGTGTAATTATGACTGGCTCTTTGATATTTGAATTGTTTCTTTATGACTGTTTACAGTATTTTCTCCTTGACCTGGTAATGCTGGAATTTGTCTACAATATCCCTTTGAATTTTCATTTTGAGATCTCTTTCAGGAGCTGATCAGTGGATTCTTTTAATGATTCTATTATCCCCTGGTTCTAGGATATCAGGGCAGTTTTCCTTGATAATTTCTTGAAAGATGTTGTCCAGGCTTTTTTTTTTTTTTTAATCATGGCTTTCAAGTATTCCTGTAATTCTTAAATTATCTTTCCTGGATCTATTTTCTCAGTCAATTGATTTTCCAATGAGGTATTTTACATTTTCTTTTTCATTCTTTTGATTTTATTTGCCTAATACTTGATATCTCATAGAGTCATTGCTTCCACCTGCCCAATTCTGATTTTTAAGGAATCATTTTCTTTAGTTAGTTTTTGTACCTCCTTTTCTATCTGGCCAATTCTATTTTAAGGAGTTGTTTTCTTTAGTCAATTTTTGTGCTTCTTTTTCCGAGTTGTTGACTCTTTTTTTCATAATACTCCTGCATAATTCTCATTTTCCCCCAATTTTTCATCTACTTAACTTTTAAAATTCTTTTTAAGCTCTTTCAAGGAGACTTTTTGAGCTTGAGACTGATTCATATTCCCCTTTATGGCTTTATATGTAGGCATTTTGACATTGATGTCCTCTTCTAGTTTGTGTTTTGATCTTCCTTGTCACCATAGTAGATTTGTATGATTAGGGGGCTCTTTTTGGGTTTTTGCTTATTTTTCAAAGTTGAACTCTGCTCCTGGGGCCCCAGAAGCACTGTCCCATGCTTCTTGTGTTGGGAGGTCAGTGGTCTGGTCACTGGCTTTCCATTCCTAGGCTTCAGGTGTTGGCAGCTTGTCTACTGTGCTGGGGTGGCCCAACCTAGTCTTGCCTATTGTGCTAGGTTTTCAGGGCTGACAGTTTGCCTGCCTAGCTGGAGCTGGAGGTGTCACAGCTGGCATGCTATGCCATTTGCCTGCTGAGCCAGCACTCAGGGGCCTTGGATGTTGATCTGTGCTGTGGCTGAGAAATTCCCATTCCCATTACACTTGCTCAGACACTGTCTGCATTGGGCTGTGTTTCCCTTTTTTCCAAGTGAGACAGACCTTTCTTGAAATCTTTCTAAGTTATCTTAGCTAGAAAATTGTTTCGCTCCATTTTTGTTGTTGGTTCTGTCACTCCAGAATCTGTTTAGAGGCTTGATTTAACATTGTTTCCAAGGAAAACTGGGGTGAGTTTGGGCAACTTCCTGGCTTCTCTCTGCCATTTTGCTCCACCCTTTTGATTAAAAAGTTATACTACTACATGTTATAATGAAAAAAATAATTAACTGTAGCTCCAATGTGATATTCACAGTGCCTATGGTGGCTATGAATATACCAGCATAATTTTTGAATTGCAATATATGATAGACTCTCCACATGGAAGACAGAACCAAAACATTTATTCAAGCACCAGAACATCGAATCCCAACACCAGAAAGCCAAATCCATCATAGCAACAAAGAAATCTATACACAATAACAATGCAGAGGGCACCACCATCCCCAAGCCTTCCCCCTGCTAGGGCCTTCCTACAAACACTCACAGCTGCCTGCTTCCTGTCTCTCCCTCAGCTCTAACGACTCTGACCAACTTCCTCTGGATTCTGCTCTACCTTTCCTGCTCCACCCATTAAAAAAACTCCTTCCACCACAGAATCTTGTGATTCAGTCATCCATGTTACTCAGGCAGTCACATGGGCCTATTAATGAATGGGAAAGATTTTCCTATTAAGCAAAAATACATTCACACTACACTGACCAACTATGCCATGGCTAACAAAGGTTATTGACCATCCATGGCACACCTGATAATTTTCCGAAGAGCTCTAATTGCCACCTGATATGTGGGTGCAAACTTGAGTTTTGTTATCACCATGGGATTAATTGCAAAAAGTTGGGCTTACCCTTTGCTGGGAATTTCTAAAATGTTGGTATATTTTCTACTGAGTACTCAGTTGTTCTTTTTGGAAATAACCCTATCAGCTGTTCAATAAATAATCATTTATTAGGTGCCTACTTTGTGCCAAGAACTATGAAAAGTTCTGAAAGTAATCCATTACTCAAAATAGATCTATCATTTTATCATTCTTGGAGTTCCTTCCAAAGTTAGAAAGCAATGGATAGAAACCTATCCATGCCAGGGTGCCAGCTGTTGTGATGGGGTCTCCCAACAAAGTGAGGGTACCAGTTGAGCCCTCTTCTTGCCCATCTGTAATCTCAGTGCTGTAGTCACATTAAATAAAAATAAACTATCTTCTGCTCTGAAGATGCTCATATTCTGACAGCAGGAGGTAGTATGTATGTATTTACATGCAGAATAAATACAAAGTGAATTTGGTAGGAAGGTATTGCAGTGGTTGGGTGGAAGGGAAAGGGTTCAGGAAAGGCCTCCTGTAGGAGGTAGCATTTGTGCTCTGCTCTGGAAGAAGCTCAAAGGCAGAAGGGAGGAGGAGGTGTCTGTCTTCTAAGCTTGGGAAATAGCTGGTACAGTGACTCAGAAACAGTCAATTTAATGTTGTGAGGGAGGAATAACAAAAAAACAGCTCCATTTCATCAAAGTCATGTCATAAAACTGGTAGGTTGGTGAAGACAGGTTATAAATGTCTTCAGATGCCAATTAGATGAACTTGTATTTGATTAAGAGACAGTAGGAAGCTATTGGAGTTTATTGAGCAGGGGAGTGAAGAGATCAGACTTATGCTTCAGTAATATGATTTTGGCATCTGTTTATTAGATGGATGAGAAAGAGGAAACACTTAGCAGGAAGATCAACTAGAGGCTATTGCAATAGCCTAGTTGACATATATTGAGTGTCTGACCTAGGGTGATGGTCATGTGATTGAGGAGGAGAGGACAGATATGAGATGTGTTGTGGGAGATGAAACCAAAAGAACAGCTGATTGGATACGTGAAGTGAAAGAGAGTGAGGAATTGAAGATGATCCCAAGGTTGTGAACCTTGGTGACTGGAAGATAGTTGTGCCCGCAGCTGAAATATGGAAACTCAACATTTGATGGAAAGAAATGATTTTTATTTTCATTGATCTGAGCTTGAGATGCCTGCAGTATATTTATTCGAAATGAAAGGCAGCTGGTAATGTAGGATGGAGCTCAGAAGGTGGAGGCTAAAATAATTCCTCTACATAGAGATAATAATTGAACCCACTGGTCTTGATAAGGTAACTGAGAGAGTATATAGCCAGTGACAGGGTTCAAGAGAGAACTTTTATCTAAGTACATCTTTATCTATGGGACCCAATATATATGACGATCAAACAAAACATCCTGAGAAGGTGCAGTGAAGACAGAAGGAGAATCAAGAACTTATTTAAAGTCTTAAAATCCAAATTGGTGGCAGTATAGGAGTAAAGTGTTGTGTTGCAGAGAGGTCAAGAAGAATGAGGAGTGAGAAAAGGCACTTTGGAAAGAATATTTCAGTTGAATGATGAGGTCATTATAAGGCACTGAGAAGTAAGTAAAAGGAGAGGAAACACAAGCAAGGAGTATAAATAGCCTTTTTTTCCTCCCTGGGAGTTTGGTTGTGAAAGGGAGGAGAGATATAAAATAATAGTTTGAGGCAATGGTAGGGTCAAATTAGGATTTTTTTTTTCCTCCAGTGATGAAGACCTAGCCATGTTTATAGACTTCAGAGAATGAATCATTAGGTAGGAGGATACTGGAAATGAGAAAATGGGACTGAGTGATTGAGGGGGCAGTAATCTGCTGCAGAAAACAGGAGAGGATGAGATTGATTGTATTCAGTGAGGTAGAGGAAGGGCAACAGGTGGTGCAGTGGATAGAATACTGGGCCTTGGGTCAGGAAGACCTGTCTTCTTAACTTCAAATCTGGCCTCAGACACTTACTAGTTGTATGACCCTGAGTAAGTCACTTAACCCTGTTTGCCTCAGTTTCCTCATCTGTAAAATGAGATGGAGAAGAAAATGGTAAACCACTCCAGTATCTTTGCCAAGAAAACGTCATGGGATCATGGAAGAGTTGGAAAATGACTGAACAGCAACAATAAACAACCGTGAAGTAGAGGAGAGCCATTTCTAACTGTAACCCTAATTCAGATGTACTGGAAAGCTAAGTACCATAAATGTGGTTAAGTACTGAGTAAAGGGAACTCAGGAATATAGTTCTATCCCCAAATGAAGCATATTTAGTTATGATTACATTTTTAATCTCTTTCCTATTAATTCTACTTGAATTTCACCCTGTATCCTGATGGTTTGGAAGTCATTGCCATACAGACAGAGCAGGAGCCAGTAATATGAAAAGTCCTTAGGAAGAACAGAATAGGTTTAGGGCAACAGTGCTAAGTTAGACTTTTGGTATTCTGAAAATGGTTCAAAATTTTAGAATGGAGAGTCAGGATTCATGGTGTTCTCTTCTAGCCCCACAGGTGCTCATTTAATTGCCCAGTTTTCAAAGAAGCTTCTTGATGAGGATATTTCTGTGTTTTCTGGATCTGAGATGTTGCCTGTGGTTAAAGGAGCTTTCATTTCAGTGTGCCGTCAGATGTATAGCACCTGTGAAGGTCTTGAGGTGTTAATTCCTTATAACTTGCATGACTCTATTGCTAAAGCATGGAAAAAGGTAACTGATTAGCTATTTTTTTAGAACTTGTTGAAACTTTGGCTAAATATATATTTCAAGTACAATTAGCATTATTTTTTCCATAATGTATTTTTTGTACTGAATGCTTTTATTGATTCGTTATTAGGATGAGTATTTGTGATGGGGGAGATTTATATGATCCAAATGTTGCTGTTTGTCCTTGGTTCTGAAAGAGGACCAATGACATCAAGGGCTAATAGCATGACTTCCCAATGAATTGGATTTAAGTGAGGCAGTGCTGTGTAGAATCATAAGCCTTGCTCTTTCCTCCAGGGTCATCTGAATCCAGTGACAAGACATAGCTCAGAATATCTGGAGATGGCCTCAGATGCACTGGATAGACCTTGGCCTTTTTATGCCAAGGTCTTTCCCACATCTCAGTTTGTCTGAGTCAGTACACACTCATTGATTTATGGCTAGGTAAGAAATGAGGCAAAAAGTGGGCTAGTTTGCCTGTTCAAAAAAAATTAACCTGGGATAGGAAGACCCTCAGGTTTCTGGCCAGAACAGAAATAGCTGGAGGAGAGAGTGAGGCTGATGACTTTGCACAGCCCTGCCTCATTGAAATCCAGCTCACTTTCAAGTCCTGCTGTTACCCTCTTGATGGCATTGGTCCTCTTTCAGAATGGAGAACAAACAACAATCTCCAAGTAGTAGTAGCTGCCCCACTGGGGACCCAACTGACCAGTTTCCTTTGGGCAATGCTACTTTCTTCCTCCTTCCCTCCCCTCCTCTTCCCTTCCTTTCATTTCCTCCTTCTCTCTTCTCCCTCTGTCCACATGGGGAATCATACTCTTACATGTGGGTATATATTCCAATAAATGATTTTAGTGTATTCCAAATAATTCCTTCCTAATGTTGGAATATTTGAGATCTGACTGTATATTGAAGTTCATTCATTATATGCTATTGTTTTTTTCTCCCTATATGCTGATATATATCATAACCCCACAGTGGTCATGAAAAGTCATCCTTTTTTTGTTTAATCCTTGCTGATAAGTTCTTTATTAAATGCTTTGATTTGGGGAGTACTTTGCAAGGGATCTGCATAATAAACAAATTACTTGAAAAAACATGAGCTCAGGAGAGAATATGAATATTTTATTCATAATAAAACTTCTATATTGAGCAATGCATATTAATAATAGCATTCCAAAATAATATAAAAATTTTACCTTATAGACCAGCTTACTTTCAGAAAGAATTCCTACTCCTGTAGAAGGTTCTGATTCTATTTCCTCAGTAAGCCAGGAGTCTCAAAACATGTAAGTATTATAGACTATACTCATATGTGTTTATATTTCATGTAATGATTAAAAATAACCAGATAATCACATTCTACCATAAAGATTTTACAAAGAAAAGAAAATGTGCATTCAGGTTGTTTCTTTTTTGTCAGAACATTTGGTTTACCTACTTTGGTAGCTGAGGAAACAAAGCTTATTTTGTTGTTTGTAGAAAAGTTAGTGATTTACCCAAAATTGAAATAGAATAAGTAAAATAATTTTTGTAGAATAAACTTTATTTTAACTTTAATCAGCAAGTACACCAACAGGATAGAAAAATAGGAAAAACAAGGGCCAACTTCTATTATTTTCACATAAAAAAAAACAAAATAAAGAAAACATGTCTCTTAACCTTCAAATGGTCATAACAGAATTTGTTTACATAACCTATTCCAAAGGTGGTGCAGTAGATAGAGTACCAGGTCTGAAGTTAGGAAGACTCATGTTCCCAAGTTCAAATCTGGTCTCAGACACTTAGTAGCAGTGTGACCCTGGACAAGTCCCTTAACCCTATTTGCCTTAGTTCTTCTTCTGAAAAATGGGTTGGAGATGGAAATGACAAACCATTCTAGCAACTTTGCCATGAAAACACCCAAATGGGGTCACAAAGAATCAGACGTGACTGATAACGACTGAACATCAAAACTCATTCCAAACTTATTTCTGTGGATTTTAACCAAGTGTATTTTAACTAGAACTTTAATCAGATGGTTATTGTTGATTTGATTTTCATAGATAGAGTTACTGCATATTTTGAGGTTTTATTTCCAAATTACTTCTTGTGTTTCTTCTCATATTTCTTTTAATTATTCTTATTCATAATTTTAATTTTTTAAAATATGTTTTGTTGATGTCTTTTTAAATTACCTCTGAAAATGTTTCTATTTCTTCTCTCCCCCAATGATGTGACTGTTACACACACTTACACACACATACCACATACCAGAATTAAATTCTCCTTTGTAGCAAAGAAAAAGTTAAAAATAGTCTGTTGATATCGTATGACAATACATAAATTCACTGAGATTTTGCCAAGATTCTCTTGATTTCATTATCTTTCCCCCAAACATTCGCATTTTCCAAACGTCCTTATTTTTATCAAAGGTACTACCATCCTTCTAATGTCTGAGGTTCATGATCTCAGTATTATCTTTCATTCTCCACTCTTCCTCACCCCACATATAAAATCAGTTGCCAGATCTTAATGTTTCTACTTTTATAATGCCTCTTACATCCTACCTATTCTCTCTGTTATCACAGCAGCTGCCAACTTAGTTCAGACCCTCATCCTCTTTCACCTAGATTATAACAACAATAATTGCTTCAATAATTTTTAATAATAATAATTGCCTCAAATATTTTACTGCTCCAACCCCTCCTACACACTGCTACCAAAGTAATTTTCTTTAAGTGCAGATTGGACATATGACTCTTGTAGAATCAACCAGTTTCAGTGATTTGCTTCCTATTGCCTCTAAGATAAAATATAAACTCGTGCTCAGCATTTAAAACCCCACACAGCCTGCCTCCAGAATGTCTTTTCTAGTCTCCTGAGACATTTCTCTGTCTTCTAGACTCTGAGATCCAGCCAAACTGGCTTTCTCTGCTAACTGACACACAGCACTTCATCTCCCATCTCTTAGCATTTTAGCTACTTTTTCCCACATAATTCCAAATTGCTTCCCAGAATTATTGGGCCAATACCCATCTCAACCAATAGTGTATTAATTTGTCTTCCAGAAGTCCCTCTGATGTTGATTTTTTCTAATTTTGTTAATGTTTTTATATTTTTGTGTGTGTTTTGTTATTTTTGCCAGTTTGTTTCACCAAGCTTTCTTTAAACTGACTTTACTTTCTGGTGCTTTTCTGTTTTGTGAAACAATTCTATTCAGACTTTCCCACTACTCTTTTTTCTAAGCTTTTCCATATGGGTTTATATTCTAAACTGATATTTGGCTGCTATCTTTTAATATATCAAGTAAGTCAAATCAACGCGCATTTATGAAGTACCTGCAAGATGCAATGTACTGTGCTAATTCTGTGGATCAAAAGAAAGGCTCTCAAGGGCCTTACATTCCAACAGGAGAAGCCACTACATAAAAGGTAGCTTAAGGAGGGTGAGTGTGAGAGAGGAAAGGTGCCCAGCACAGAGCATTGGAGAAAATGTCCAGGTTAATCAGTCATGAGACCTGCAGAAAAATAAAGCCATGGCTGGCCTGGCCTAACTTCTTAAAATGGAAGTTCTGGGAGAAACCAGTCAATCAGAGGGAAGGCCACAGGGGTCAAGGGTACTTTCACTGTGCAAAATCCATTTTGATACATTTTTCTTCCATTGAAACTGATGCTTTGAAGCCTTTCAGCCCAATAACAAAGTGAGAGTTGTCAAAAGAACCCAAATCATCAGCAGACCATGCTTCCCCCCCCCCCCTCAAAAAAAAAAAAAACTTTCAGATTAGCAATTAATATCAAGAAATCCCCTTTTCACATTTTCTAAATATTCTTTCTGGGGGGGAGTAGAAGGAGTGTGAAGAAAGGGGTTTTAATTGGTGTAGGGAACCTTTGGTAATGAATTTTCTGGATCAAAGCAAATAACTACCTTTCCCATAATTCTTATGTCTTAGTTCCTGTTCTTGACTGTTGAAGTTGTAAAATTTCTAAAATGTTAGAAGAAACTGTGATCCTTTACATTAACTTTGTTACTGGGGTGATGAAATTTTCTGGAATTCATTTTGGAGTTTGCTAATTCTTCTTTCTTTAAATATCACCTAAAACATATGTTTTGTATGCCTGTGAGAAGTATGGGTTTATGAGAAACAATACTGAACTTTGAGATGAAAGTTCTGAATTCAGTGAGTCTTAGTTGTGCCATTTACTAGCTGTGTGACTGAGGAGGATCACTTCTGATAGCATAATGTTTGTTGATTTACTGATTGACTTATGTCTGAGTTGCAATTTGCCTCTATCTCTGTTTAATGAGGATGATAATGCTTTCTACATATCTCCCAGGGCTTTCATGATTCAAGTACTTAGTAAACCAGAGAGTACTGTGGAGATATAAGCTAAATTTAATGAGCTATTTGGGGTTTTATCCAAAATGCCAACCATAATTTCTGATCATAATACTGTTTTTCTCCTTGCTAATTTTTAAAGTAGGGAAATGAAAAATATTAATGTTTTAAACATAAAATAGCCAATCTTTTACTATGATAAATAGTAGGGTTTTTTCTTTCTTGATAATAGAAAATTACTGAGTAATTGAAGATTGATCATTTGTGTCCCAGATGTGTCTTGGTTAAAAAAAATTGTATTGTGCCATCCATATCTAGTGAAAGAATTATGGAGTCTGAATGCAGAGCATAGCAGACTCTTTTCTTTTTCTTTTTTGTTGTGTTTTTTCTTTCTCATGGTTCCTCCTATTTGTTCTGGTTCTTCTATACAACATGACTAATGTGAAAGTATGTTTAATGGGAATCTATGTGTAAAGGCCGTATTGGATTTCATGCCATCTTAGGTAGGGGAGAGGGAGAGAAAATTTAAAACTTATGGAAGTGAATGTTGAGAACTAAAAATAAATAAACTTAAAAAAAAAAAAGAAAATTAAAATAGTGTATTGTGCAGTACGAAAACCAGCAGTTCTGCAATCTAATATGTGTATATGCACATATAATGTGCAAAATTGTGACAGAACAATTCTTTTAGTCAACATTTTTGTACTTTAGATAATTAGCCAATTCCAAAATTGAATATGTGTAAAATAGAAAGTGTGTTACTCCCATCTGTGTGAAATCACTAAAGTCATACTGCATATAAAATTATTATTCTCAATGTCCTCTGACCCTAGTGGACCTTTTATTAAATTATTTTTTTATAATAGTTGCAAACCAGAGTTCAAATAACCTAGCCCTTTGAGTAGGTTATTTGTTGCATGGATTTAGATGTTGGATGGCTCTAGAGCACCTTTATGAATTTATTCATCCCTTGGTGAGTAAGTCATTTACTTTTGTCCTCATATTTCAAAGGCTATTCAATAATATTTATTTATTAGAAACATTAAGCCTTTCATGTTATGCTCTTCCAATTTCTGTAGTTATATGTATGGTCATTACAGATCTTTTGACAGACAAGCTCTGTCAGTTGGGTTTTATGTTATTTGCATCTCTGATTTTATGCTTTTTTATGCACAAATTGTGATTTTTAAGAGATTGATACAATAACTATCCTTGTATGATTTTGCTAGAGAGCTATACCTTCAGCAGTTTTAATGCATATATATTTTATTTAACAGGAAAAATATTCCAAATAACTTAGTATAAAACAACCCTAGGGTCATTTTTTATGGTTTCTTATGGATATTGAATGTTATATTCCAGTATCTCTAGAACAACTCAGGTTGAAGACCTGTAAGCTTTCATTTCTTCTCTGAGTGCCTTCTTCCCTCCTTGTCTGAGTTCTGCAATTTAAAAAAATTATTTATTTTTAGTTTTCAATATTCACTTCCATAAGATTTTAAGTTTTAAATTTTCTCTCCCTCTCTGCTCTCCCCCTTCACCAAGATGGTGTGAAATCTGAAATAGGATCTGCATATACATTCATATTAAATAGATTTTCACATTAGTCATGTTGTAAAGAATTAGAACCATTGGGAGGAACCACAAGAAAGAAGAAACTAAGAGAGAGAGAGAGAGAGAGAGAGAGAGAGAGAGAGAGAGAGAGAGAGCGCGCGCAGGCAAAAAATATGCTTTGATATGCATTCAGACTCTATAGCTCTTTTTCTGGATGTGGATAGCTTTTTCCATCATGAGTCTTTTGGAGTTGTCTTAGATCCTTGCATTGCTGAGATGAAATAATTTAAGTCTATCAAAATTAGTCATCACACAGTGTTGACTGTTACTGTGTACAGTGCTCTCCTGGTTCCACTCATTTCTCTCAGTATCAGTTCATATAAGTTTTTCTAGGTTTTTCTGAAGTCTCCTGCTTATCTTTTCTCATAGGACAATATATTCCATTACATTCATATACCACAACTTGTTCTCCCATTGATTGGCATCCCTCCAATTTCCAGTTCTTGGCCACCACAAAAAGAGCTGCTATAAATATTTTTGTACTGTGGGTCTTTTTTTTTTTCCATTTTTGTGATCTCTTTGGAATACAGACCTAGAAGTGGTATTGCTGGGTCAAAGGGTATGCACAATTTTATAACCCTTTGGGCATAGTTCCAAATTGTTCTCCAGAATGGTTGGATCAGTTCACAACTCTACCAACAATGCATTGGTGTTCCAATTTTTCCCATATCTTCTCCAACATTTATCACTTTCTTGTTTTGTCATGTTAGCCACTCTGATAGGTATGATGTAATACTTTAGAGTTGTTTTGCTTTACATTTCTCTAATCCATAGAGCTCTGCAGATTCTTGACCCAAGTTTACATCTGAGCAACACACCTGTTGAATTACCTCTGGTTGAAATTCTAGCAGATTGTTGTTGGACTTAGCTGCTATCATCCAAATGGAAAGTTATGCAGTTTCAAAGTGATAGGCTTCTCTATGGTGTGGGATACTTGCCATGTTTAGTACCCCCACAGAATCCAGACTTGACTAGGATCTAGAACTGAGTCCATACTCCACTCTGTTGGTTAGAGATATACAGATGCTGTTTGCTTCTGAACTTAGTGCTTCCTCAGTATTATCCTAGGACCTGCTACCATTCCTTACCCTTCAATGCCATCCTTGTGTTCTGATCACCTCTTTCTGCCCTGGATCTGTGCACTAGAACTGTGTAGTCAGTGACAAAGTTTCCAGTTTATACTTATTACCTCACGTTGAACAGTATTAATCCATTTAATGTAGTTATGGGGTTTTTTTGGAGGGGGGAAGGCAAGGCAGTTAGGGTTAAGTGACTTGCTCAGGGTCACACAGTTAGTAAATGCCAAACATCTGAGGCCAGTTTTGAATTCAGACCCTCCTGAATCCAAGGCCTATTCTAATCAGGGCTCTATTTACTGTGCCATTTGGCTGCCCCATTTAATGTAGGGGCAGACCTCCGAGACCTCTTCTTGCCTTGGCACATAGTTTTGGTAATTTTGAGTTGTTATACTAAAATGGTCCTTGGGGAGCAATCCAGGATAGAACTCCATCTTCTGTGTCTATAGATCTCTTTGTCTCTTTGTGTTCACTTGAGCTAAGATAATTACTTACAGTGATTATTTCTTAGATTTCTCAATAAGAAGTAGACCTGGTTAATTTTCTAGATCTTTGAGGAGGAGTTGTGGGGCTAATTGGCTGTACTTTTTCATGTTCCTCTGGTTTTGCTCCAGATAGCTTTATTTATTAAGAAAGTATAATGTAATAATAATAACTATTATTTATATATCCCCTGTTGAATTTAACACTTTTATCAACAACTTTAACTATTATGTAGAAGACATACTTACCACATTTGTGGATTAGGAGTAGTTTGCAGGTTATCTTCCCCATTAGTCTATGTTTCTTAAGAACAGAGGCTACTTTTACCTTTCTTTATATCTCAAACACTTAGGACAATACCTGGCGCATAGTAGATGCTTAGTAAATGTTGACTTGACTAGCTAGTTCTTCCCAGGAGTACAGATTGTCTGGTTAGAACTAGAGAGCAGGATTAGAATCATTTTTAAAACCATAGAGATATATTTCAATTCAATCTGATAACCATTTTTTTTCCAGGATAAGCATGTTATTTATATATTGTCTAAAAATGTACCACACTAGCATATGAAAATTTCATGCATCTGTGAAAATACCAATCACAAGTAAGCTAGATTATAATGCATATCCAGTTGATAACTATTTCTTTGGTCTCTAGTAGTTACATGTTAAGTGATTTCATTATGGTCACATACACCAGACACTCTGATTATTTTTGTTGACACGTTCTTCCAAGTCCCACCCCATTAGAAGTTTTTTTATAACTAGTCTGCATCACGTGTGTGTGTATACACACACACAAACACACACACACATACATATATACATATAAAATCCACCCCCCCCCCCAAGACCATTTTTCAGAAGGGAACACATTAGTTATCCTATTTGCACAATAAGTCTTAGTCTTCCTGCTTGACAATACCAGAGGGAAACCTATTGGGTATGGTTCTTATTAGTAAGTTTCTTCCCATTAATATAATTCATGTCCAGGGCATCTGTGTGACACAGTGGATAGAGTATTGGGCCAGGAGACAAGAAGACTCATCTTCCTGAGTTCAAATATGGCCTCAGACTCTTACTAGCTATGTAACTCTCAGCAAGTCATTAACCCTGTTTACTTCAGTTTCCTCATTTGTAAAATGAGCTGGAGAAGGAATTGGCAAAATATTCCACAGTGTCTCTGTGAAGAAAACCTCAAATTGGATCATGAAGAGTCACACACAATCAAAAACAACAATTCAGTCCATGTATTTCGTAAGAGGTGTACAAACTTGCTCTTGAGAAATAGTTCCATTCTTTTGCGCTTACAATTTCATTAAATACAACCACAAAATTAAAATATGAAAATAATGTTTACCACTTGTGAATGCCATCTATGCAGACAACCTAGAATGTTTAGCAGAGAATACATTCTTACTTGCTAGTTCTTTAGCCCCTGCAGTGAAGTTTAGTGTACAGTTTGTCTTCTGGAAATTCCCAGATAGAAAACATGGTATCCAAACAAATCACGGTCTGCCAGATAATGTGTGATCTGTCATTATTTTTTTGTATTTCATTGTTCCCATATGTAGAAAGTTCAAGCTCCCTATATAAAAACAATTAAAAAGCTATGAAAATAAAATATGCATATGTGCTTTAGAAACTTCAAAATAATGCTACTTAGTTATAAAAAAAAGAAAGTATATACATAATGGAGAACTGAGACTTTGGAAATCTAGGCACAGAAGTGTAATTTTAAAAAATCGTGGTACAGTAGATAAAGTGCTGGACATAGAGTCAGGAAGACTTGACTTAAAATTGACCTTAGACTCCTCTAAGCTGTCACTCTGGACAAATCACTTAACTTCTATTTGCCTCAGTTTCCTCATCTATAAAATAGGGATAGTAATAGCACTTACGTCCTATGGTTGTTGTGAAGTTCAAATGAGGTAATTGTCAAATGCTTAGCAGGGTTCCTGGCACATGGTATATATAAATATTAGCTATTAAATGAAGTGAAATAGAGGTGTGGATAAAAGAATATAAGTAATATGAAAATAGTGATGTTTTCTTGGTTTAGCATGGCATGGGAAGAAAATTTATTAGATGACTTGCTAAATTTTGCCGCTACTCCAAGAGGACTACTGCTTCTCCAGAAAACAGGTTCCATCAATGATTGTGTGACATTTATGTTCAACCGATATGCAAAAAAACTACAGGTATGAATTAAAATCTATCAGACAAAATGTATTCATTATTGTTATTGTTAATAGTAGTGGTGGTGGTATTACTATTAAAACAGTAATATTATCTTTTGTGGATGAAGATTTATAACAATATAAAATTTAATTAAAGAAAGCATCATAACCTACACCTTGATTTTTATGTTGCAGATTATTAGGCAGTTGAGAACACAATATATGGTTTGTATACATGTGAGAAAACCACTTCATAAACAGTGAAAATCAGTGAATCAGCTAAATATTTTGTTCATATAATATCAAGCATCTGTGTATAGTTAAATCTAAGTTATCTAGATTGTAAATTCCTCAAAGGCCTTTAATTTTTTAAATTTTAATTGTTTATTTTTTATCTTTATATCCGTAGTGCTTGGCATATAGTCGATGCTTGATAAATGTTTGTTGAATTTAACTCTCAAGGACTGAATTTATCTATATAGTTGTATTCTCTAAATAGCTCTTGATATATTCTTCTAAACACTAACACTTTAAAAAAATATGAACCACTTTGACTGGAAATCTTTCCAAAAATGCTTTATACAGTAGCCATTTTAAAAAAGAATACACAGAACAAAATGCTGGCTTTTCTCGATGGCATAGAAACATTATTATGAGCATAAATTATTTTAATCTTCTGTAGTAGACAATATTAAATGGTAAATGGGCCAAATTATTTTCTTTTGGAGATATATACGTTTTTAGTCTGTTAGGCTATCAGTTCCGAATATAGTCCATGTTTCTGCTTATAACCAACCTTCTGCCACATTCTCTTTGTTTATTATTGATAATCTCTACTGGCTTAGAAAACTTAAGTGTGTTAGAGTTATATATAAAATCAGAGTAAATGGGCTTCTATGAGTAAAAATATTTGAACTTTCTTGGTTCATGAATTTTACCATCAGGTTTAGCAACTAAGCCTTTATTCTGTACTTTTTGAGTTACTTTTAAAATAATTTTAATCTCTAGTTATTTATGCACAGCTGTAGTTATAACCTTAACTTCAACATATAATTATTAAGCACCTTACATTTTAAATTAAAAGCACTGGTAGAGGTAAAAAGTTGTTTATTTATTTATTTTTGGATGATATAATTCTTTCACTCACTGAGCTTAAATTCTGGTAGTTGATTATACCGTTAGTCTTTGATTAAGGTAAAGGCTGCATAAGAAATATGCAAATAATATTTATTTTACTTTTAATCTCATAAATCATACTATTTGCTCTTTACTTTTAGGTCAGTAGGCATAAAATGTTTGGATATGGAGTGGTGATTACTCAAGTGGCATCAACAGCTGCGGGTGCAGTAGCTCTAAGGAATTCAGGTAATATTTTTGGCTTAAAGCTATCACAAACCTGATACAATGAGAGCTTAGTATAGTAGCAATAAAATTATATAATTACCTAAAGTTGTACATTACCTAGAAGGTATGATTTTTTTCCCAGTCAAGGTCTTATTAGAATTAATTGTGAATATTAAATTTATTTCATTTTCTTCTTTAGAGCAGTGATAATTGATGAAGCAATCAATAAGGGATACTTCATACCATAGAATTTTTTCCTTTATTAAATGTTGAAAAGTACCTTGTAACAATGAGTGGTATCATCCATTCTTGAGGTAATACTTCATCTTAATCATTCCAGGCAGATTCCTTTTGTCCATCACCCTGCTTTCCAAACCTCATGATCCTGCAGTTGGTGTCAGGAAATCACAATCATGCCAAAGATTTAATTTTCTTATGGGCTGTTGATAAAGTAGTGTTGAACCACCATGACTTCTCTTGCTGGGGAGTGCCATAGACCCATGTTATCTTGCCTCCTGATATCATGCACCATACATTATGTTTCTGAAAGGTCTCGGGGTGGCTAGATGGCACAGTGAATAGAGCACCAGCCCTGGGGTCAATAGGATCTGAGCTCAAATGCAGCCTCAGACACTTAACACTTATTAGCCATGTGACCTTGGGCAAGTCACTTAACCCCAATGTCCTGCCCTCTCCCCTCCAAAAAAAAAAAAAGCAAAAAAAAAGTCTCAGTATTCCAAATGTTCTGTCTACCTACCTCTTGTTTGTGATGACAACATTCATTACCAGCTTTACTGTGACAAACACAAAGAAAAAGGCATGGAAACTTGTCAAAATATCCAAAATTATATTCCAGTTGCTCTCAACTGGTTACATTGTGACTTCATTTTTAAGTTTTATGTATGTCTTTCGTGAATCACTATGTGATATTATTAGTTTTAATATTAAATACATGTGCATATATACATGTATATACATATATGTACATACATATATACTTGTATATATACATACATATTTTTACTCTGTATTTTAAGTATTTCCTAGGAAATTTTAAAATGGGCTGCTTCCATTATGTAACATGTTTTGGAGCTAAGATTAGCTTACATTTTAACCTGTTTGTTTACTTTATGTAGTATATGTGAGCATATATATTTTGATTATAAATAGACATTTTGTTTAATGCTTGTTCTTAATCCTACTTGGATTACTTCAAAAACAATTTTGTGTTCAGATTTCTATAGTTAATGATAGGGTTTTCCCCCTCTATATGGAAAAGTTATTTTGTCATTCTTGATGTTCTTAAAGCCTGGGTGGCAATAAACATTGGACATAAAATGGGAAATTTACTATCTCCAGTATGGAATTGTATAAAACATGAAACTGTAATTATGATGAGGAAAGGAAACATGCTGGCAGAAAGAAATTATACTATGTTAGACTGGAGGAAAAGAATCAAAGGAAAGGAAAAAATGATATAAAAGTTGTGGATAGATGTGAAATAATAGAGAGTTTTGAAGTCAAGGACAAGTAAATTGTTGCAGGAGAGCAGTGATAAACCAATGGAGATACTAGAGAAAGGGTCAAAAGCTTTAAAGGCCTTTCTAACAATTCTATAATTTTAGTCATGCTAGTACTTTGTTGCCTGATTTGGCTTAGGTTTGGGGTACAGAAAAATCCTTTAGCTGAGATTAGATTGGAATATTTTCAAATTAAATTTTACTGGAGAATTATTAAAAACAAAGCAAAAGAATAAAACAAATAGAAAAAGTTTATAGACTATACATTTCTGATTATCATTTTAGTATAAAGTTAAATAGTATCTTGGCACTATAGCTATCAGATTGGCATCTCCTGTTTCTTTTCTGTCTCTTCAGACATATCTAGGTTTAATGGTAATGATAAAGGCAATTTTGTTGTAAAGTAGACTTGTTACTATTTCCTGGTTAGGTAGAAACTTCAGTCTGTCTCCAGCCATTAGCATTTATCTCATCTCATTTTGAAAGCCTATATATCATCACCTTTTTTTGTTTTTGTTTTTATTTTGAACTTAAAAAATAAAATAAGCATTTACTTAACAAAATAAAGTAGAAAAAAAGGATTGCACATGAAATTATGCGATTCTATTATATACAAATCTATTATATACAACTTGCTTTTTCTTTTAAAATATTTCAGGGCGGCCAGGTGGCACAGTGAGTAAAGCGCCAGCCCTGGAGTCGGGAGAACCTAGGATCGGTTCTGGCCTCAGATACTTAACACCCACACAAAAAAAAAACTGGCCGTGTAACCTTGGTCCAGTTACTTAACCCTAATTGCTTAAAAAAAAAATATTTCATGAAGTCATCATGTAACTTTCTCCTTTTTTCCTTTTCCCTCTCCCCTTTCTGCCCTAGAGATGGCCACCATTAGACACAAATATGTGACACATATATAGTCACACACACACACACACACACACACACACATATATATATATACACATATCTGTAGACTTATGCCATATGTACTCCTATTTATCAGTTCTTTCTCTGGATGCAGGTAGCATCTTCTTTGTAGTTAATTTGGGTATACTCTGGTTTCTCTTCAGATCACATATATATTTTGCCTATATGTCATCACCTTTGGCTCTGGGCTATGCTTCACTTCCATTCTAAATTCCATTCATTGTTTGGGGGGGGGGGTTTGCTTTGATTCTTGGCCTCCTTCTTGATAAGTAACTTTCCTATCTAGTTCCCTCAGATTTCTTCTAGTGACATGACCTTGCCTGAGTGGTAGAGAGATTATTGGTAGTATGTTAATACTTACAGAATTTAAATAAATAATAGAAAATAATTGATTTTTTAGGGTTTATTAATACACTTGTAACTGAATTATGGGCTATTTTGGAATGTGGAAGAGATGATGTTAGAGTAACACATCCCAGATCTACCCCAGTGGATCCCATTGATCAAAGCTGTCAAAAGGTAAGAAGTCATTTAGCACATTCTCTAGAGTAAGAATTCTTTTTTTTGCTTTTTTGGAGGGGCAGTTGGGGTTAAGTGACTTGCCCAAGGTCACTCGGCTAGTTTTTGTGTTGTGTCTGAGGTCAGAGTTGAACTCAGGTCCTCCTGACTTCAGGACGGGTACTCTATTCACTGTGCCACCTAGCAGCCCCTAGAGTAAGAATTCTTAACCTTTTTTGTTTCAGGAACCACTTTTAGCCATCTAACGAAGCCTATGACATGGGAGACAACAAATGAAAATATCTAATAAGGAGATAGAGAACCTAGTGCAAGGAATAGTGGGGAAGCTACTGTCACTAGATAACAGATTATGTAAAAAGATGTAAGGAGTAAGAAAACTGAAAAGTATAAAGGGTCCCAGTTATGAGGGAACTTTAAGAGTCAAACAGAGGATTTTACATATAATGGTGTAGGCAGTAGAAAGCCAGCATAATTGATAAAATAGTGGGGTGACATGGACAAATTTGTGCTTTAGGAGGATCACTTTGACTGCTGAGTGAAAGGTGGAACAGAGTGGAGAGAAACTATAGGCAGGGAGAAAAATCATCCAATTGTTTCAGTAGTCCAGATATGAGGTTATGGGGACCTGGAAGGGGCCATATTGATAAATATTGTTAAGGTAGAAACGACATGAGTTGGGAACTGATTTGATATGGGAGTGAGACAGAGCGAGGAGTTAAGAATGATACATAGATTGTGAGTTTAGGTGACTGAGCTCAGTTTTGGACATGTTGAGTTTAAGATTTCTATTTCTACATGATATCTAGATTAAGATGTCTTTTAGGCAGTTGGAGATCAGCAGATAGGTTAGAGCTTGATAAATAGATTTGAGAATCTATATTTTCTCAGCATAGAGAAAGCCTTCTTAGGAGTTGAGTCAGGAAAGGGAGAAGAGATATAAGACAATAGCTAGCTGAGATAGATGGATCAAGTGAAGATTTTTTTGTTTGTTTTTTAATGATGAAGGAGGCAAGGATGTTTATAGGTAGTAGGGACACAACCAGTAGAGATTAAAGATAAGTAATGGAATGCAATGATAGAGGGAGCAATATTCTGGAGAATAGGGATGAAATGGTATCACTTTTGCATGTAGAGAGGTGTTAACCTTGGAAATTAGAAAGACCATCTTTTCATGTGAAGTGGGAGGAAGAGAGGATGGAAGTAGGCATTTTAATGTTATAAGGAGATAAGGAGGAGGGTAAAAGAGGAATCTCTCTCGGTAAATGGTTCCAATATTTTCAGTCAAGTATGTGGCAAGATTCTTAGCTGAGAGGGTGGAGAACCATGGAAAGTTTGAGAAGAGATGAGAAGATATGGAAGATCCCCAGAAATAGTCAATTCTGGAGATGTAAAAGGATTACCTTGCTTCATTTAAGGCCTAGCTAAAATTATATAACATGAATTTGTAGTGAACCCTGTCAACCTGGTTTCATGATTTTCTCTAGCTTTGTTCTGTAGCATATATATATATATATATGAGTAAAATGAGAAAATATTGGGAGATATAGAAGGCTGAAACTTTGCAAGACAATATTTTTTGATTGGATAAGGGAGCATTGAACTTTTAGTGTTGAGTTGAAATGGTTCACCAAGGGGTCTGGATAGAGAAGAAAGTGTAGTCATTGTATGAGTGGTGACTCAAGAGAGAACTGAGGGGTCATGGGATGGGAGGTCATGGTGAAGATGAAGAATAGACTTTGAGGTTTTATTCTTAGTACCTTGCACAATACTTGCTATATACTAAGCACTTAATAAATGTTTATAGACTGAGATTAGTATAATAGAAATTTCCTTCTATACCATAATTATCTATTAACATGGACATTTTCATTATTGATTCATTTTATTTTGACACCTTCACCCTACTTCTCTACAGAGATGGGAAATCTTTGGTGTGGAAATTGTACATATGTTTAGACTTTTTCAAAGAAGAAAAATCAATGAGAGTGCTGAAATCAAGATTTTTAAAATTGAACTGTAGCTGTAAGGAAGAAAAAAGGAAGAGGAACCAATCCCTGCTTCAAGCGAATTTATAAGAGAATTCTGTAAAACTTTTAAAGAAAAATTAAGTGAAGTAAACAGAACCAGGAAAACAGTATATTCTAGTGACTGTGCCAGTGTAAATGGAGAAAACAACAATGAAATCAGTCATGCAGTAAAATTTCATTTAGCACATAGTATGTGGCAGGTCCTGTGCTAAAAGCTGTGGATACAAATATGAAGAAGAAAGACAAATTGCTCTCAAGGAGCTTAAAATATAATGGGGAAGACAACATGCAAAGGGAAACTGAAAAGTTGGGGAGAGGAAAGAGATTGAAAGAGAAATTCCATTTAAAATAACTATAGACAGTATAAAATACTTAGAAGTTTACCTGCCAAGACACACACAAAAACTATATGAATACAAATACAAAACACTCTTTATACAAGTAAAGACATATCTAAGTAATTGGAGATATAGTCATTTTTCATAAGTAGACCAAGCCAATTTGATTAGTGGCAATATTACCTAAATTAATTTACTTATTCAATGCCACACCACTCAAAATCCTCTAGGATTAAATTATAAATTTAGAAAAAAAAATTCATTTGGAGAAATAAGAGGTCAAGAATATCAAAAGAATCAGTAGGAGAAAAATGGTACAGAAGGAAGCCTAGCAGTGCTGGATCTCAAACTCTACTACAAAGCTGTAATCATCAAAACAGTTTGGTATGTGGTACTAGGTAAGAAATAGAGATATTGATCAGTGAAGCAGAGCAGATATAAAATATAGAGAAGTAAATGAGCACAGTAACCTAATATTTGATAAACTCAAAGATCCCAGCTACTGGAGTAAGAATTCACTATTTGACAAAAACTGTTGTGAAAACTGTAAAGTAGTGTGACAGAAAATGTTTTTAGATCAACATTTCACACCAGATACCAAAAGAAGCTCCAAATGATTTAGACATAAAGGGTCATATCATAAGAAAATGAGAGGAACGTAGAAGAAATTATCTGTCAGATCTATAGATGGTGGAAAAATTCATGACCAAGATGGAGAGTTTCACAGGGGTAAAATTGGCAGTTTTGATTACATAAAATCGAAAAGATTTTGCACAGACAAAACCAATAAGGCTAAAATTAAAAGAGAAGCAGGAAATTGAGAAAATATTTATGGCAAGTTTGCTGATAAAGTTCTCATTTCAGGATACAGACACACACACACACACACACACACACACACACACACACAGAAATCCAAGCTACCAAGTTTAATCAAACAAAACATATTCTCGTATTTGCCATGTCCAAAAATATGTGCCTCATTCTGTATCTTGAGTTTATCACCTTTCTGTGAAAAGGTCTCTTGCATTCATAGTTATTCATTACATTGATCATTAATTTGGCAGCTAGCCATCAGAGTGCATAGAATGTGAGGCCTGAGTCAGAAAGATTTGTCTTCCTGAGTTCAGATATGGCCTCAGACACTTACTAGCTATGTGAGACTCTGCAAGTCTTTTAATCTTGTTTGGCTCTGTTTCCTCATTTGTAAAATGAGCTGGAGAAAGAATTGGCAAACCACTCTAGTATCTTTGCCAAGAACACCAAATAGGGCCATGGAGAGTTGAACACTGCTGAAACAACTCAATAACAACATCACCATATCAATCAATTTTGAAATTGTTCATAGTTGCTTTTTCTTTACAGTATTGTTTTTGAGTACATTTTTTCCTGCTCATTTCACTTTGCTTCTGTTCATGCGAATTTAATTAATTTCTCTGAAACTGTTCATTTTTTTCATTTTTGGGGAAAAGTATTTCATCATATTCACTTATAATAATTTGTTCAGTAATTCCCCAATTGATGGGCACCCCATTAGTTTCTAGTTTTTTGAACAAATAGTTATTTTCTCTTACTTTGATTTCTTTGGTGTATAAGCCTAGTAAATGCTACATATGGGTTTGAGAGCATGCACAATTTGGGGGCCCATACAGAATTGCTTTTCATAAAGGCTAGACTAATTCATAGCTTTGCCACCAGTGAATTAATGTACCTGTTTTCCCACATCTTTTTCAATAATAATAATTTTTCTTTTTCATCCACTTTACTAATCTGTTATATGTGAGGTGGAACCTAAGAATTGCTTTAATTTGCATTTCTTTAATTAGTAATTACAAGTATATTTTCATATACCTGTTGACAGCTTGAGAACTTTCAAGTTTATTGAAACTTTGGTATCTGCCTATTCATATCTCTTGATTATTATCAGTTGGAGAATGGTACTTATTTTTATAAATTTAAATCAGTTATATATATAAAATGTATATGTGTATACACTCACACATACATGTATATTTTTATACATACTCACACATGTATCCCTTGGAAAGGGGGCCTTTATCAGAGAAACAATGCCAAGTCTTTTCCCCTAGATAACTGTTTCTCTTAATTTTGACTGAATTAATTTTGTTTATGCAAACCTCTTTTTAAAAATTTTATGTGATTAATATTGTGTGTTTTCTCTGCTATTTAGTATTTTATCCATATTCTCTGTACATTGTTTTGTCATGAACACCTTCCCAATCCATAGGTCATAAATGGAATTTTTCCTTGATTCTCTAATTTGGTAATGATATGACCATTTAAGTCTTAAGTTATATATCCATTTGGAGCTTATTTTGAAATAGAGTGTGAGATGTTGGTTGAAACCTAATTTTTTCAAGATTGCTTTCCAATTTTCCCAGAAGTTTTTGCAACAAGATTTGTTTGATTGTGTATGTATATATGTGTGTATGTATGTATATACACTGCTCTGCAGATCAACTCTTCTCTTTTTTGAGCAATACCAAATCATTTAGATGATAGCTGCTTTATTTCTATAGAGGTCCTAATAACATAAGATATACTTTAATACAGAATTAATAGAGACTTAATACAGAATGAAATTTGTTAAGTTGATCCTCTAGCTATTAGTATCAAGGAAGACATGAAATGGGGACATAAGTATTTAAAGTTCTCAGCAAGCATGTCCTGAGTCGACTGTACAGAGATGAGGCATTTCCTATGCCTTTTAAAGTACTGTATCTTGATGATGTTCTTGTTTGCAGATGATATGCTATTTGCAAATGTATTGCCAGGCTTTCAGCATAAGATCCATACCCACTCAAGAGTTTGGCCTAATAGTGAAGAAAGCCTATTGCCTAGAATATGAGAAACAGTATGATGGGTAGTCCTTTGCATTTGGGTAGTCCATTGGTGCATTTGTCTTTAATATGCCCTAGAAAAGCCCATTAGTATATTTTGTAGAGAAGTCCTTCTGAATGAGTGGGGCTTAGAATCAAATAGGAGTCCAGGCTGCATTGTATTTTAGAGATTATTAAATTAAATTATAATGTTTTAGTTGGCACTGTTGAACTTTTTGGAACATATCACTGAAATTCATAATATATTTTATCTAATTGGCGTTGGTATTCTCTTCATTTATAGCCTATTCCACACCCTCATCCTGTATAATACTTGTCCATGTGTATTTCTCCTTTAACTTACCTTAATATTTGTAGCACATATTTCTTTAAGTTTGTTTACTGTGGATGATGAGCTTCCTATAATGAATTAAAAACCCAAGAAAAAGAGTTTCTGGGTTTTTTTTTAAATTTTTTTAAAATTTTATTTATTTAAAATAATCACTTTATTAATTATGCTAGCTAGTAATAAATTGATCATCACTGATTTCTCTCAGTAACCAAAGACACATAATGGATACACTGAATGTTTTAAATATTTTTGAAAGGAAATGCCCCTGATAGAAGCAATCAGTTGTGATTGGTAGATATTTTAATAAGGAGGTCCACTATAAGTCTTCAACTCCTCCTGATGAGAACTTGTCTTGATTATGAAACTCATCTACCTCAGCAATCTGGAAAGGGGATTCCATCTCCACCCAGACCATTGTGGTTAATTTTTCTTCTTTGTGAGCTGGGTCACCCCAAACTCAAATGGAGGGGTGTAAAGACATGAGCTTATTCTCTCAGGGCAAGTATTCACCTAGATTAGATTCTGTTTACACTTCAAATTGAACTAAAATCTCCCAATTGGGTAGGGTCCTGCCCAAGATCTAGGAGCATGTACTCTGAGGATTAGGTCAATCTCCTCTATCAGTCATACCCTTCAGGGACTGGCTGACTGATCTACAGGGGCTGGTCCCTGAATGAGGAAATATAAAGCCTGGATCCTAATTAATAATGAATTATTAATATAATAGAAAATAATAATTTCTCTCATTCCTCATAGATAAGTTAAGAATAATGGTTGTGGTACTAAAACAAGTAGTTTCTTTTAAAATAACTAGTTAAATCAAGTAACTTGTTATTTCAAGCAAGTTTTCTTTATAACAAGCTATTTAAATTTGTTTTTGTTTTTGACATGGAATTGCTGAGATCATCTAAGGCTTGAGAGATTTTTAATTCCAAAAAAAGACTTTGCTTTAAGGCAATTCTTTTGCCTTAAAAGCAAATACCATGTTTAAAAACATCTTTATTCTTTGTTATTTATTGGTTGAATTTTCATGTTCCTTTCTAAGCATTAACAATATTGGAATTATGTGACTGGTATATAATATTTTTATGAATAATTAATTATTGATATAACATATTACAGTTATAGTTGTCCTAGGAACCTATAGTCTTTGTATATATTTTCTTTTTCTTTCTTTGCCTTTTGGAGGGCAATTGGGGTTAAGTAACTTGCCCAAGGTTACATGGCTAGTTTTTTTTGTGTGGGTGTTAAGTGTCTGAGGCCGGAACCAAACTCGGGTCCTCCTGACTCTGGGACTGGCGCTTTACTCACTGCACCACCTAGCCACCCCTGTATATATTCTCATAATTTCCTCAAATCTTCCAGGATAACCAGGTAAAATTATATTAATTAATCAGATAAAATTATATGTATATATAATATATTAAACTATATTAATGATTCTTCAAAAATCCTGAAGTAAAAAATTATACTTTTCCTGTAATCTGACTCTACTGAAGCTCAAATATCTTTATAATTCTGTTCAGGGATGGTTTAGACCAAATGCATTTATTGGATTGTTTTCACAAGAGTTCTACTTAATTGAATATGGGAAATAGCACATCAGAATTAACTAAGATGACATATAGAATGAATTTTATAATCTGATGCTTAAGGGTAATCTTGTGGAAATCAATAGGAATTCTAAGGACAATTATATCATGACTTGCAATAAGTTACAGGTGTATACTTTGTTATAAATAATGTTATCTTAAATAGCATTTTAAAGGTTTATTAATATGGTATAATTATGTTGGTTAAATTCAGTTGACTAAAATATTAGCACCTTTCCAAAGCAGTATTTAGTAAATATTAGCATGTCATATAAACTGTGTATTATGAGTAATTGATAAGAATAAAATTTGAATACATTTTATGATTGAGTTTGTGTGTAAATATGTTTGTATGTATGTGTATGTGTGTAAGAGGTTAATGAACAGATTACTACCCTTATGAACTTTTGAGATATATTGGTATAAGTAAAATAGTTTGAGCAAGAAAATTGGCTTAAATGGAATTTTCATTTCTAGTTGTTATTCAATAATGTCTGACTCTCCATGACCCCATTTGGGGTTTTCTTGGCAAAGATACTAGAGTAGTTTGCCATTTCTTTCTCCAGATTTAATTTCTATAGGCTACTTCTCTAATCTGGGGCCTGATCACATATCTGCTGATTTCTAGAATATTATCCTATTCCAACTTCTCTTCCTATTCTTGGTTATTTCTGAGTGCAGACCATAAATTCTACTTTTGTTTTTATTTGTTTTTCAAACCATTTAGGAACATCCTGCTGTGGTTCCATGCTGTCTTGGGAATGGATCTATAAGGTCTTCTACCCCATTAGGTTTTGATTTATTTTCCTTTGTCTTAGAATATTCATTTATATATATCTGGATTATTTTACTGATATGGAAGTCACATTCTTTTATGTTGTTAATATTTTCCCTTTCAGCTTATCTACTCATGGTCTAGGTCTATAAATGAGTTTTCTTCTTCATAAGATCTTTGTAATTTCCTCTTTTTTTTCTTATAGGCCCCTTTTATCTGCTTTTTGGTTCCTTCTTCTTTGGGAGGGGTTGCCCTGGGTGTTGGACTTCAAAATTCTCATCAATTTCTGTCCACAATGGGCAGTTTATGGCTTATTGGCCTCAGTTTCTTCCTCAAGTAACTTCTGTGGGGACATAAGTAACTCCATCTGGATGTGAGGCTCTTTCTTTCATGCTGATTGGAGTACCACAGTCATGCATGTTTCCTGCCCAGTTTCCTCTCTTCCATAGTTCTCTGTTTGAACTCTGCTGTGGAATAGAGTACTTCCTGGGCAAGCTTCTGAATTTTGATTTTCCACAACACTGGGGATGGGGTTTGGGTGGGAGGGAACATGGAGAAGAGGGTGTACAGTCAAGTTCTTGTTACAAGCTAGTGGATCAATTTGTGCAGCCTTCCTCCAGAAATATGATGGACAGTGGAGGAAGGGGTGTTAAGTGAGTCAATTAAGGGCTAGCAATTAACCTTCTTTGGTTTTATTTCACTGAATTTTTACCTCATTTGAGTGCTTGGTGTCCTAGACCATAAAGACAACTGAAATTTCTTTATTTGTTGTTTATAATTCCTATTTTAGAGAGATTTGAGAGGGTGTAAGAATTGGAGAATATGTCGAGTCTTCTATCTTATTGGTCATATGACTGGGAAGTCATATCCAGGTCTTGACCTTACCATTCTCTTAATGTTCCAGGGTTGAAATCTTAGGCTGATCTTTTGACTTTGCTTCTCCCTCACTCTCAATGTCCAAAGAGTTGCTAAGTCCTATGGGTTCTGCCTCGTCATTTGCTCTTATACCTGTATCTTTCTTTTTTTTCCTATTGGCATGATTTCAGTTCTGGCCTTTGTTACATCTTGCCTGGAATCTCAGTAACCATCCATTATTTAACTTCCTGACCCTACTCCAATCTGTCTCCACTTTACTGTAGCCCACATAGACTAATGCCAGTATAATTATCCTAATACAATACTCTGGTCACTCTTCTTATAACCTTGTTTTGGACTCTCCCTTACCCACCAAATAAAATACAATTATTTAGCCAAGAATTTAAGACCATTCAGTATTACCTCATACAACTATGTTTCACATATTCTGTAGCCTGACTGGTGTTACTCATCTTTGGAATTAGTATTTCCTCAATTTTTCTTACCCTTTCCTTCTTCCTTGTATGTCTGTAAGGGACGTCCTGAACAATTTCTGAAATCTTATCTGTCTTTCAAAAATTAGCTTAAATTGGTTTTATCTATCTTTTCTCATGAGACTATTTCTCTCTTCTTCTAAAATTGTAGATGACTCTCTGTCCTCCTTCAAGGCATTAACAATGTAATGTTACTGTTGTACCCAAATTGTATAATGTGATTACCAGAAAAGGATTAGAATGAAGTCTGTAAAAAATTTGTCAGAAAATTATTTTTTAAAAAATAGATAAGCTGAACTATTTAGAAATAGATATTTAGTAGAAAATACTATGACCCTTGGAATCTGTAGAACCCAGAGTCTAGTACTAAGAAATGTGATTGTGTCACTTTGTCCTTATTTCTTCATTTTTAAAAGCTATAGCTTGAACTAGTTCATCTTTGAAGTCCTTTTAAGCTTGAGAAGTTATGATTCTTGCTGGCAATAGAGATATGAACATAATTTTAAATTGATAAGAAAATATATATGCAAATACAAATGAATATAAACTGTAAGTCTTAAGTATATATGAAGAGATCAAATCTGAGTGAACTTGATTTGGGAATGTTTGTGGTTTTAAGCCAAATTTTGAAATTTTAGAGTAATCTGGTATAATGAAAACTACTAACATGGGCATTAAGATGAGAAAAAGTACATTTTACATAGTTTATATATCTATGTGGGCACAAATGTACTTGTCTATAATAAAGGGCCTGTGTTGTGAAATAAAGAAAAATAAGTCTCCCTTCATATTATCCAATAAAGTATAATATGAAGGGAGATGGAGAGCTTTTGAAACTATGTAAAGGAGCTCCAATTTGATTGTTAATGAGGAATTGTTAGATTCTTGACCAGAGGAGTAATATAATAAAATTGGCATTTTAGAAGTGAGATTGTGTTTTGTGTAAAGTTGATCACAGTGAAGAGAGACTTAGTGATTCCTATAATGGTAAACTAAGAAAGAATCTGTTCTTTGGTCTGGAAAAGCAGTGAGTTTTATATGTCACCTTACTTTCTTCCTGAAAACAATTTTTTCTACAAATCTAAATTGCTTTCATGAACTAGCAATAAGTAGCTAATTTGGTTTCTGTATTTTATGCATTAGATAGAACAGAAGTTCTTAACCTGGGGGACTGTGAATTTCCCAGGGTGTTATGGGTAGATTTCAAAGGGGCTATAAACTTGAATGGGAAAAAAAATCGTTATTTTCACTAACATAACTGAAATTTTGCATTTCCTTCGATTATGGACTAAAAAAATATATTCTAAGAAAAGGGACCATAGGTTTCAGCAGACTGCCAAAGGGGTCCATGACGCACACACACAAAAGGTTATAAACTCTGAGATAGAGTAATTAAATAAATGACCCTGGTTCTTAGGTTGCTTCTATGGGATCAAATGCTTTTGAATACTTTGCTTTGCCTTTAAACATTTTTCATCATGTTTCTTTTTTCACAGATGCTAAATGAGAATATGCCTTGTATGTGATATTTTCTTTAAAATGTATTCACAATGTATTTTTATTTACTAAATATTATTATAAAAAAGAAAAGGCCTTAAATTTTGCAATTAAAACTGTTAGGCTAGTCTATTTCTTAGCCATATATTAACAAAATTTCTTTCTTAGATTGAAAATTAAATAACCTCTTCTATTCTCTCTTCTCTTTTCCCTACTTTCTCTCCCTCTTCCTTTTCTTTCCATTCTTTCTCCATAGTCTTTTTTAGCACTGATAAATTTATTATCCTACCCTGCTGTTTATGAACTAATAGGCAACCAGGATATTCCAAATAAATCAGAATATTCACTTCGTGAAGTTCCTACATGCATAATTGTAAGTATGTTATTTGAGATTGTTCTTCTTCTGTGAATAAGAACAGCCATTCTTTTAATCGAATTTATAGCCAATTTTTATCTCCTCATGGATTATCTGTATTGTGAATTATACTTGAATGTGATATTTGTATGAACCTAATCATTATATTTTCTTGCTGACATTGCTCCAGATCCCAAGGTCATCTTCCTATGTATGGTTGAAAGAAATAAGGATCATATTTTACATGTACATAGTTGAATTTACAAGTGACTATTTTTGTTGACTGTTACTTTTTATGAGTGAATATGTTTTTGGTGACTGTTTTAATCATCTTTAGAAATGTGGCCAATTAGGACCAAACTCAATTTCAGACCAAATATATACCCTTTTAAAATCTGAAATTAAAACAAACAAACAAAAAAAGCTATTCTAGCAAACTATTAGTACTGCATGTGAAAAGTACATGTGTGTTTGTTTTATCCAAGGCATTTAACACTTAAAAGTCAATGACCATTTTTTCATTATTCAAAGATTTTTAGTGCCTTGACCTTCAAGGAATACATGTTGACTGTATGAACATATAAGGATTAATTAAGTAAAGGTTAAAGGAACAATAATTATTTGGTACCACCTTCCCACAAAGGTAGGAAAACTGCTGCTTTATGAAATGGTATTTTTTTTCCTTTAGAAGAGACCTTTGAAATCAGGGAGGAGACCTGACACAATAGAATGGCATTTTTTTTCTTTCATGCCAAAGCCATGAAACTGTATGGGTAGGGACAGAAGCTCTCCTCTTGCTGTGGGAGGCTGAAGACCTGGCAGAAGAACCCACGTGTTGAGGTTACTTTTTTCTTCTTCCAGAGCAAGGCATTTTTTCCCCTCTCCATAAAGACAGGAAATTCATATGTGATAGGATGGAATTTCTCCTATTCTCTCATGCCAGGCAGAAGAATAGTATGCGAGGGAATGATGTTTTTCTTCTTCCTGTAGGAGACTGGGATGTAGGCAGGCACCCTGGGAACTGGAGGTGATTTAGGATATTATTTACCTGAACTTTGACAGATTACATCAGTATACTGATTCATTAGCTAATGTGACTAAGTTCCCTCTCCTTTTTTATGAATGAGTAAATGAATGAATGAGCACTTAATAAATGCTTACTCTATGCCAAGCAATATACTAAGTGCTAGGGATACAGATACCAAGTGCTGGAGAGACAGCTTCTGCCCTCAAGGAGTTTATGTCTAAAAGAGGAAACTACACATAGAGAAGTAGTGGTCATTTAAGTTAACAATCATTTTTTAAGTTCTTATTATATGCCAGACATGGATTAAGAAAGATATTTTGGTTTTTAAAGGCATGCTGATGGTGAGTAGAGTCATAGGGGAAATGGCAGATCAATTATACCCTTTCAGGTCGCAGTGGCAGCATTGCTTTAGTTATGGTTCCACAGCTACAAGAGTTAGACATAAGGGGACACATGCATGGTTATAAGATGGCAGAGAAATAAAGTAAAGTTTGGCTGTCCAACTAGCTGTTGTAAGTCATGTGAGTCACTCACCAGTTAGGACAGTGGGAACCCCAGGGTACAAGTTATCATTCTCTCTTATTGTTGGTAAGAAGATCAAAGGTTTCATTTTTCCCCACAGAATTTATATTTTGTCTTCAACATTCGTTTCATAAGATACTGAGCTCCAGATTTTCTCCCCATCTCTCCCCTAACCAACTCCCCAAGATGACAAACATACTGATTACCCCTTTCCCCAGTATGTACTCTCTTCTATCCCCTCCATCTTCCCCTTCCCCCTTACTTTCTTGTACGGCAAGATGGATTTCTATACCCCATTGCCTGTATATCTTATTTCCTGGTTACAAATAAAAAACAATTTTTCACTTTTGTTTTTAAAACTTAAGTTCCAGATTCTTCTCTCCTTTCTTCTATCCTCACCCACCCCCACTGGGAAGACAAGCAATTCAATATGGTTATACATGTATAGTCATGCAAAACATTTCCATAGTAGTCTTATTGTGAAAGACTACCTATATTTCCCTCCATCCTATCCCACACCCCATTTATTCTGTTTTCTCCTTTGACCCTGTCCCTTTTCAAAAGTGTTTGCTTCTGACTATCTCCTTCCCCAATTTCCCCTCCCTTCTATCACCCTCCCTCTTATCTCCTTCCCCCCTACTTTCCTGTAGGGTAAGATATCCAATTGAATATGTATGTTATTCCCTCCTTAAGCCAGACCCAATGACAGTAAGGTTGACTCATTACCTTTCACCTCTCTGTTCTTCCCCATTGTAACAACTTTTACTTGCCTCTTTATGTGAGATAATTTACCCTATTCTATCTCTCCCTTTCTCTTTCTCCCAATATATTCCTCTCACCCCTTAATTTTACCTTTTAGATATCATCCCTTCATATTTAACACACCCTGTGCCCTCTGTCCATATATACATATATACATTTGCATGTATACATAGATGAATACATACACACATGTATATATATATACATATATACACACACATACACATTCCCTTCAACTATACTAATATTGAGAAAAGTCTCATGAGTTACAAATATTGTCTTTCCATGTAAGAATGTAAACAGTTCAACTTTTATGATTTCTCTTTCATTTACTTTTTCATGCTTCTCTTGATTCTTGTATTCAGAAGTCAAATTTTCTGTTGAACTTCATTTTTTCCATCAAGAATGTTTGAAAGTTCTCTATTTCAGTGAATGTCCATATTTTCCCCTGAAGTATTATACTGAGTAGGTGATTCTTGGTTTTAATCCTAGCTCTCCAATCCCTTTATATAGAAACTGATAGATATTGTGTTGTCCTGATTGTGTTTCTATAATACTCGAATTGTTTTTTCCTAACTGCTTATAATATTTTCTCCTTGACCTGGGAACTCTGGAATTTGTCTATAACGTCCCTAGGAGTTTTCTTTTTGGGATCTTTTTCAAGAAGCAATCAGTGAATTCTTTCAATTTCTATTTTACCCTCTAGTTTTAGAATATCAGGGCAGTTTTCCTTGATCATTTCTTGAAAGATGATGCCTAGGTCCTTTTTTGGGTTGGGGCTTTCAGGTAGTCCAGTAATTTTTAAATTATCTCTCCTGGATCTGTTTTCCAGGTCAGTTGTTTTTCCAACGAGATATTTCACATTCCCTTCTATTTTTTCATTCTTTTGGATCTATTTTATAATACCTTGATTTTTCATATGAAGTCAAAGCTCCCATTTGCTCCATTCTAATTTTGAAAGAATTGTTTTCTTCAGTGAGCTTTTAGATCTCCTTTTCCATTTGGCCAATTCTAATTTTTAAGGCATTCCTCTTGGCTTTTTGGACCTCTTTTGCCATTTGAGTTAGTCTATTTTTTACGGTGTTATTTTTTTTTTTTCAGTATTTTTTGGGTCTCCTTTAGCAAGCTGTTGACTCGGTTTTCATGATTTTCTTGCATCACTCTCATTTATCTTCCCAATTTTTTCTCTGCTTCTGTTACTTGATTTTCAGAATCCTTTTTGAGCTCCTTCATGGTCCACAAACAATTCATTTTTTTCTTGGAGGCTTTTGATGCAGGAGTTTTGACTTCGTTGTCTTCTTCTGGTTGTATGATATGTTTTTCTTTGTCTTCAAAGAAAGATTGTATAGTCTGATTTTTTTCCCTCTGTTTGCTCATTTTCCCAGACAATTACTTGACTTTTGAGCTCTTTGCCAAAGTAGGACTCTACTTCCAGAGTGGAGAGTGCTCTGTCCTAAATTTCTGGGGTTTTGTACAGCTGTTTTGTACAGGTACCACTTCTAGGTACCTGTAAATTTTCAGTTCTTCTAAGGTGATATGATCAAAGGAGATGTGTTTACTCCTTCCCAGGCCTGTGATCTGGTCTGTGAGTGACCACAGGCACTCTTTTCTGTCTCAGAACTCTGAGGACTCCCTTTCCACTGCCACCACAAACTGCCACGCCAGCACTCCTCCACACCCTAGGACTTCCATCTAGACTGCGACCCAGATCCAAGCAGGGCAAATCAAGAGCAGTTGCCTTCTGCTCAGCTGCTTGATCCTCCCATCCCCAACCCCCATCTGTGGGCCTGGAGCTCTGGAAGTAGCCACCTCTGCTGTCGCTGCCAACATCACCTTCGCTGCCCCAGGGCATGGGCTGAACCACACTCTTCTCTCATTCAAGTCCAACAGAGTTTCCCCACTGATGTTTTGCTTTGTCTTTGGCATTTGTGGGTTGAGAAGTCTGCAAACTGTCACAGCTGCCAGTGATTCCATCCTCTGAGGCCTGCCCTGGCCTGGTCTTTGCTGGCATGGCCCATGTGGGTATGTGCTCTGCTCTCAGCCTGGTGCACTAGACCCTTGTTGGCCCGTCAGGTTGTCTTCTGCTGGGGATGTTTTTCACTCTGTCATTTTGTGTGTTAAGTAGCTCTAAAATTTGTTTAGAGTCGTTTTTACAGGTATTTGGAGGGGTTTAGGGGGAAGAGTTCAAGCAAATTCTTGCTTTAACTCTGCCATCTTGGCTTCACCCTCTCCCAAAGGTTTCTTTACACATAATACTTAGATTCAAAACTAGAACTTTGGAGTAACTAGGCAACCTAAGATTCCTTAATCACATGCATACACCAGTATCCTTGAAAGTCTGGATTATTTTATTTTTCATTTTTTTTTGTCAAGCTTTGACACAATGACTAGTTTTTAATAAATGCCTTTTGACCAATCAATCATGATTCAGAAAAAACAATGGGAACATCTTTTCAAGATACTTCCCATAGGAAAAAAATACTACTTTTTCTTACCTGAGACTTAGTAAGGGAAAAGGGTAGTCATTATTCCCTTTAGAAACCTGTTTAATTTCCTTCTTATCAGAATTCTTTCTTCATCATGCACTTGCTTCTCATCAATCACATGAAAATTTTGGCCTGAAAGTCCTTGCCAAGGTAATGTAGTGGCAACAGCTGTTGCAGCAGTAGCTTTCAGGACTCAGCCCAGAGATGGGAAGGGACTTGGACAACTGGTTACAAAGAAATTATAGGGGAATCTTTGTTGGCTAGAATTGATACTGATTGGCAACTCTGTTGCCCACACATAGTTCTGGGTCACATTTACTGGACAGAGAGGAATGCTGTTGGTCTGTCACAAAGGATTAGGGGCCCAGATCACAATTCCAAGGCAAAGAGAGTGTTAGTACTAGCATTGGTGGATGCAGGGGACCAGTGGCCCTTTTTGGGTAAAAACAAGAGCACAGACCAGGAGAAAAGTGACCATACCTTTCCCAGGATCACACCACCTCAGAAGCACCCAAACCTTGCAGATTTCCATAACTAACTTTGAAAAGAGCAGTATAAAAAGTCTAAAGCTTTTGACAGTATCTCTTTATCCCTAGCTGAGTAGAATCCAGTTCAAAGTAAAAAAAGATACTGGAAAAATGGACAAACAAAAATAATTGACTATAAAAAGCTACCATGGAGGTAGGGAAGACCAAGACATAAACCCAGATGAAGACAATGATGTAACAACAGCTATAAAAAAATTCCTCAAGGAAAAATGTCATTTGGATCAGAACCCAGCAAGAATTCCTGGAAGAGTTTAAAAAAACAAGATGAGTGGTAGAGAAAAAATAGGGGAAGAAATCAGAGGAATGCAAAAAAAAAAATGATGAAACAAAAATTAACATATTAATTAAAGAGGAAAAAAAAGATATTGAAGAAAACAACACATTAAAAAACAAAATTGGCTAACTGGTAAGGAAGGCACAAAAATTCATTGAAGAGAACTTAAAAAGTAGAATAGGTTAAATGGAAAAAGAGATGCAAAAGCTCACAGAAGAAAATAATTCCTTACATGTTAGAATCGGGCTAATGGGAGTAAATGACTCCATATGACATCAGGAAATAATCAACATCATAAGAATGAAAAAAATAGAAGAAAATGTAAATATTTTATCTGAAAAAATGGACATTTAAAATAGATTGAGGAGTGATAGTTTAATAATTATTGTATTACCTGAAAACCATGGTCAAAGAAAGAGCCTAGACATGATATTTCTAAGAATTATCAAGAAAAACTTCCCTGATATGTTAGATCCAAAGTGTAAATTGAAATTGAAAGACTCCACCATTCACCTCCTAAAAGAGATTCAAAAATGAAAACTCCCAGGAATATTATAGCCAAATTCCAGAGCTAACACATCAAAGAAAAAATACTTCAAGCAGCCAGAAAGAAACAGTTCAAATATTATGGAGTCACAGTAAGGATCACACAGGATTAGTAGCTTCCACATTAAAGGAGCCTAGGGCTGGGGTGTGATATTCCAAAAGGCATTGGAACTAGGATTATAACCAGGAATAAATTTGCCAGCAAAACTGAATGTAATGATTCAGTGCAAAAATGGATATACAGGACTTTCTAGCATTCCTGATGAAAAGACCAGAGATGAATTGAATATTTGGCATTCAAACGCAAGGCTCAAGAGAAGCATAAAAAGTTAAGCAGGAAAGAGTAATCATAAGGAACTCAATAAAGCTAAATTGTTTATATTCCTATATGGGAAGATGATACTTATAATCCCTAAGAACTTTATCAGTTTAAAGGAGTATACATAGACAGAAGGCAGTGGTGTGAGTCAGTTATGTTAGAAATGATTTCCAAAAAAACAAGGCAGGGTGAGAAAAAGGGAAGCACTGAGTGAAGGGAAAAGGGAGAGGCAGAATGGGAAATTCTTTATCAAATAAGAGAGGCATACAAGGAAGAGCTTATACAATGGAGAGGAAAATGGGGATTGGGTGGGCAATGCTTGAAATTCACTTTCATTGAAATTGGTTTAAAGAGGGAAGAATACATATACACACAGTTTTATGTAGAGATGTAACTTATACAATAGGGAAAGGTGGGAAAGGGCACAAGAGAAAGAGATGGATGATAAAGGAGGAGAGATAAAGGAAAGCAGAGGTCAGAAGCAAAACACTTTAGATACTGTAGATAAGGGTAAGAAAGGAGAGAGGGAGAGGGAGGGGGAGAGAAAGACAGAGAGAGAGACAGGATAAACAGAAGAAAATAGGATTGAGGGAAATGTGCAGTTAGTAATCATGATCTCAGACAAAGTAAAAGCAAAACCAGATTAATTAAAAGAGATAATTATGCTAAAAATACTTTAGACAATGAAGTAATATAAAAAAATTACAAGTTTCTCTAATAAAGTCCTCAATTTTCAAATTTATACTGAGAGTAGAACTGTCAGAATTATAACAATAGGAGCCATTCCCCTAAGAATACGAATGGGCCATTTTCAGAAGAAATCAAAGCCATCCATAGTTATATGAAAAAATGTCCTAAATAACTATTGATTAGAGAACAGCAAATTAAAACAACTTTGAGGTACCACTTCATACCTATCAGAAATGACAACTGCTAGAGGGGATGAGAAGAAAATAGGTACACTAATGAGCTTGTGGTGTAGTGAATTAGTCCAACAATTTTGGAGAACATTTTCGAACTATACCCAAAGGGTTATAAAAGTGTACATGGCTTCAACCCAGCAATATCCCTATGAGGACCTCTATGTACAAAAATGTTTATAGTAGCTCTTTCTGTGATAGCAAAGAATTGTAAGTTGAGGGGATGCCAGTCAATTGGGGAATGGCTGAAAAAGTTGTGGCATATGATTGTGAAAGAGTGCTATTGTGGTATAAAAAAAGATGAGTGATAGTTTCAGAAAAAAAGACAAAAACAAAAACATGGCAAGATCTGTATGGACTAAAGCAAGGTGAAGTAAGAAGAATCAAGATATTATTGTGCACAATAACAGCAATGTTTTAATGATCAACTGTGAAAAACTTGGCTACTCTGATCAGTACAATGATACAAGAGAATTCCAAAAGACACATGAGGAAAAAATGCTCTACACCACCTCCAGAGAGAGTACTGATGAACTTTGAGTGTGATTTGAAGTATAGTTTTCTCATTTCTTTATTTTTCTTGCTTTTTTGTGACATGATTGATATGGAAATGTGTTTTGAACAATTTAAAAAAAAATGGAGAAACTCGAAGAGATGGCAGGGTCAATTATATTTTAGGAATTCAAATATCTTCATTGATATGAAGATACTGAAATATGTTCATCTGTATGTATATATGTAGTATTTATTTAAGTACACATTCTATATATACATACATATATTCACACATACATACACATGGCAAATAGGTGGTGCAATGTATAGATTACTGTAAGTAAGAGTTAGGAAGACCTTCTGATATCTGCTAACTCTGTGACCCTGGGCAAATCACTTACCTTTCTCAGCCTCAGTTTCCTCAGCTGTTAAATGGGGATAATAACAGTTTCTACTTCACAGGGTTATTGTGAAGATCAAATGAGATAACCTATGTAAAGCAATTTGTACACCTTAAAGTTCTATAAAAATGCTATCATGTATATATCTATATATGTGTATATACACGTATACAAAAGCTATATATATGCATGCACACATGAAAGCTATATATGATAGCATTTATATAGTGCTTTTTATATGTACATGGGTATACACTTATGTGTATTTGTGTGTATATATATTTTGCAAGATAAAACATAAATATATATAATAGCTTATCCTTTCAACATTTGATTGAAGTGTTCTTACAGTAGGGTTTTGTCATAGAAAACCTTGCAATACATTAAGGAGACCTGAACTGCATAGCTCCAGTGAGTTGTCAGCAGTTAACAAAGCTTGCATTCATTGCATTTCAGAAGTGTGATCTTTTTTATATGGACTTCCATTATAATCATCTCGTCTTCTTGGCTAACTTTATTGAATTTCTGAAAAAAAAATTGACTAAAAAAAAGAAAAAAGTTTTGGCTGGAAAAATTATATGAGAAAAATGGAAGCACACTAAAATGGCTATAAGATATAATAGCATGAAAACAGTCCGATCTCACACTTGTTCATCTCTAAAACTAATGCTGTGACTTTTATATGAACCAAATTTAATGTTCCTCTTGATGAATACCTGTTATATAATATGCAGTATTATACTCTTATCCCTTTCTTTTTCAGGATATTATTGATAGACTTATAATTTTGAATTCTGAAGCCAAGATTCGATCATTATTCAACTATGAACAATCACATATTTTTGGTCTGAGGTATGGTATTCTTTTCCTTGGAATGTATATGTTCATTTACATTAAAATGACAAGTATCTCTTCAGGATTTTAAAAATAGTTGTATTGATTTTTTTTCTCCTGTACCAAAATAATTAATCACCACTTTTTATCATTTCATTTTTGGACTCAAAATTATAAAAAAGAAATCGTTACCTAATAGTTTGAAGACCATCCCAGGCAAAAGATCCTATTGTATTGTTTAATTTGGACTTTACACTTTATTCATTGTTATTTTGCTTTATAAAATTGTGGCATTCTTTATTCTAGATTCTATTTCATTGTGTAAGAACAATAAGTTCCCTACTGTGTATCACTTTGAAACTTCATAGTGAATTACAGTTTTCTTAAGTCTTGAACAGATCCCACCCTCACCACAATGTAGATTTGATTTTGATGGGATACGGTGATATATTTGACCCACCACTGATGCTTCAAAGTTCATTACAACTTTGATTTTCTGAGTTTTTGTTTTAACCACTGGGGTGAAATTTCTGTCTCTTAACAATTAAAAGCTAATTTAACAAATACTAATAGATAATCAGGAAATGGGTTTTGGAAATGTAAAGATAAATAGAAAAGACATCATTAATATATTTTAGAAATGTTAATAGATCAGCTATGTCTAGGTGTTAGCTCAATTTCCAAAATTTTCTTTGTGATATTGATTGTAGATCACATTGATAAAAATAATCCCAAAAGGATACTAGGTTTTAAATATTTGCTTTAAAAAAGAGTTTTTCAGTTTTATTATAGTCAAGCAATATTTTTTTTGTCTAAAAAAATTAATTGTTCTTCAAGAGCATGAGGGGGTTAGTGGGTAGACTTTTTATCAAAGAGAGAAAGCAATTTTATTTTTTTAAGTTTTAATTTATTTTCTTTTTAAAAATTAATTTATTTTAAACTTAAATACTGAAACTTAAATATACATTAAGAAAAGAAAAAGAAACTTATTATAAACTTAAAACTAAAATATGAAATAAGAAAAGGAAAAAAAAGCATGGCCGTGTGCACAGTAGCATGTGAGAAAGGATTCAAAATATACTGCAATAAATTTCCTCTTCAGAAAGCCTTTATAGTAAATACTACACATTGTGGTCTGAGCTGTCCATCTTTTCTTTGCTTCCTTATAAGTTTTCTTTTGTTCTTTTCTGTGTACTTTCTACTTTGTTCTTTTTTCCCTCTTCCCCTAAGAAGGCTACAATTAAGTGTAGATATATTTGTATGTGTATGTGTATACACATATATTATCACATATACGCTTGTGCACACAAACATATATGCATATACATATGTACACTTACATACATATCCATATATTTAGATATATATAATCATACTTATGCATGGATAAATACATTCATATATATCTATATAAGACTGTACTGTATTTGTCCTCTGTTTCTCTGAGGGTGGATAACGTCTACCTTCATAGGGTCAAGTCTTTCCCTTTTATTCTAAGTCCACCAATTCATTGTTTCCTATATCACAGCAATATTCTGACCTTATATGTCTAGTTTTTTAAGTAGTCTATAAAAAATTAATATGCCAGACATATAGTGTAATTTCCCTAGTTTTGTTTTCTGATTAAATCTATTTTAGCTTTAATTTTGTCTGGGATCCTGATTACTAACCCTGTTTTTTTTCCCCTAATAAATTATTTACCTGATCTTTATTTTATATTTGTGTTTCTCCTGTGTCCTATCCCTCCTGACTCTTCTACTTTACTTCTGCCTACTACCTTGGTCCTGGGATTTTTCTTCTGATTGTTCCAGGAGGGCCACTGTACTGCCCCAACTCTTATTTGTTTTCACTGCTCCATATTCACCCATTTGTGGGGGAAATCTGGAGAGTTTAAAATTTTCTGACCTACTCTGCCATCTTCCCAGAATCCTCCCAATTTAATTTTTTTTTTTGTTAATTTTTAAGGATACTTTTAATTTTTAAATCACAGCCATTTCTTGATAGATTTTCACTACCTCCACCAAATGAGCCCTCCCTGGTAATAAAGAAAAAAAGCAAAATCAATCAACACAATGATCACTTGCAGTATATGTGATATACTATATGCATAATTACTCATCTCTCTCCTCAAGGTGGAAGATAGTTACATAACTCTTTTCTTTGACGTAGATTGTTATAGATGATTCAGTGTTGAACTTCATTATAACATTCTTTTTATTTATATAATTAGTCATTATATATATATATATATATATATATACACACACACAGATATATATATGTATTATTCTCCTGCTTCATAGAATTATAAGATTATAGAGGTATAGCAATATTTAATAGGATCCTAGAAGAAACCATTAAGATTAATCACCCATTTTACATATGAATGTTTGAGTGCCTTGCCTAAGTTGAGTGGTTGAGTGCCTTGCCTAAGCTCACACAGGTTGTAGGTGGGAGAGACAGGATAAGAACTTAAATCTTTTGACCTCAAATCCAATATTTTACCCCATTTTACCTCACTGGCTCCCATTTTAAACTGCTTTAGCTCATTGAAGTATTATTAAAGTCACTGAATTCCTCATATTTGTCTTTTCTGATGGCACAATAATACTCCATGATGATACTTAAGATAGTTTGATACTTACATTAAAAATAGTAAGAGCTTACCAGATTTTTCTTGATGAATTCAAGTCACCTAGCTGAGATGGACATCATTCTTATTTACTGAAAGAACTGGTAGATTCAATCAGGGAAGTACCAACAAACTGAATAAATGTTTTTTTCAATTTTCAAAAATAGGAGGAGAACAGATTCTTTAAACCATAGCAGCTCTTCAAACAGTGAGCTTAATTTTATTGTCTGGGAAAATTTTAAAAAAAGATTATTAAAGAAAGGGTCAGTCAAGTTATTATAAAGAGCTACCTTCATCAAGAATAGGTCATGCCATACTAACTTGATTTTTTTGACAGAATTATTAAACTACAAGATGAGGGAAATGGTGTGTGTGTGTGTAACCTAGATTTTTTTAAACAAATCTTGATGTATCTTGTACTTTTCTTGTGGAGAGTATGAAGAAATTTGCAGTAGATTAGAGTTCAATTAGGTATATTCAGAAGTAATTGAATAGATTGTTCAAGGTTAATGTGGCAGTCGGTCTTCTGGAGAATGACTTGGAGATCTGTACTTAGCCCAATGATGTTCAACATTTTTAACATTGGTTTGGATGAAGCCATAGATGACATGCTCATCAAATTTTCTGTAGAAAAAGCTGGAAAGGATAGCTAGCATTCTGAATGATTGTCAGGATCCAAAAAGATGTTGGCAGGCTGTCTAATAAATTGAAATGCATTAGGAGTAAATGTAAATTCTTAAACTTGGGTATAAAAATATCAACATTACAGGTATAGGATAAAGGAGACATGATTAGACAGCAGCTGTGAAAAGAATCTAGTGGTTATAGTGAATTATAAGCTCAATATGTGTCAGTAGTGTAATAATAGCAGCCAAAAAAACCCCAAGCTGTACTAAGGGACCTTTGTATATTCCTGAAATGAGATGATAGTCCTGTTGTACTCTATGATCATCAGTCTCATCTAGAGTATTGTGTTTAATTCTAACCACCACCGTGTTTTAAAAGGACAGTGGTAAGTTTCAAAACATCCAAAGGAGAACAATCAGGAGTTTTGGGGTTCATTGAATCCATGTCATATAAGTTTAAGTTGAAGAAATTGGAGGTATACAGCTTGAAGAAGACTTGTGGTGGCACTGGGGGAGGAAGGACACAATAACTTTGTTCAAATAGACTTCTTCCATTTGGTTCCATGTAATAGAACCAGGAGCAGAAAAAGTTGCCAGGAGGTAAATTTATGATACATTTCAGGAATATATTTTTTTATTTTATTCTTTAAATTTTTTTAATTGTTTTCATTTGTTTATTTTTAGTTTTCAACTTTCATTTCAACAAGATTTTGAGTTAAAAATTTTCTCCCCATCTTTCCCCTACCCCTACCCCAAAATAGTGATTCTACTGAATACCCCTTCCCCCAATCTGCTCTCTCTTATATCCTCCCCATCCCTGCTCTGACTTTCTGGTAGGGCAAGATGGATTTCTATACCTGTATATCTTATTTTCCCATTGCATGTAAATATACATATATATATATATATATATATATATATATTAACATTTGATTTTAAAACTTTAATTTCTAGATTCTTTCCCTTCTTCCCTCATCACCCACCCCTACTGGGAGGAAAAATGATATGTTATATATGTGTAGTCACGCAAAACATTTCTGTAGTAGATATATTGTTAAAGAATGACTATATTTCTCTCCATCCTATCCCGTCCCCCACTTATTCTATTTTCTACTTTGACCCTGTCCCTTTTAAAAAGTGTGTGCTTCTAACTACCCTCCCCCCTATCTGCCCTCCCTTCTATCATCCCTCCCTTCTCCCCTTCCCCTCTACTTTCCTGTAAGGTAAGATACCCAATTTGGTTTGTATGTTATTCTCTCCTTAAGCAAAATTCAATGAGAGTAAGGTTGACCCATTCTCTTTTGCCTTCCTGTTCTTCCCCTCCATTGTAACATTTTTCTCTTGCCTCTTTTATATGCTGTAATTTACCCTATCCTATCTTTCCCTATCTCCTCTCATTATATTCCTCTCTCATCTCTTAATTTTATTCTATAGATATCATCCCTTCCTATTCAACTGATCCTGTGCCCTCTATGTATACATGTACACATAAACATACATTGACATATGTATTTATACACATATACCCTCCTATATAAACATATATATGTAGGTATATACATATATATATGCCCATCAACTATCCTCATACTGAGAAAAGTCTCATGAGTTACAATTGTTATTTTACCATGTAGGAATGTAAATGGTTCAATTTTAATATGTTCCTTATGATTTCTTTTCCATGTTTACCTTCTCGTGCTTCTCTTGCTTCTTGTATTTGAAAGTCAAATTTTCTGTTCAACTCCAGTTTTTTCATCAAGAATGCTTTAAAGTCCTCTATTTCACTGAATGACCATATTTTCCCCTGTAGCATTATACTCAGTTTTTCTGGGTAGGTGATTCTTGGTCTTCGTCCTAGCTCCTTTGACCTCCGGAATATCATATTTCAAGTCCTTCAATCCCTTAATGTAGAAGCTACTAGATCTTGTGCTATTCTGATTGTATTTCCACAGTACTCAAATTGTTCCTTCCTGACTGCTTCTAATATTTTCTCCTTGACCTGAGAACTCTGGAATTTGGCTATAATATTCCTAGGAGTTTTCTTTTTCGGATCTTTTTCAAGAGGCAATCAGTGAATTCTTTCCATTTCTGTTTTTCCCTCTGGTTTTAAAATATCAGGGCAATTTTCCTTGAGAATTTCTTGAAGGATGATTTTAGGTTCTTTTTTTGATTATGGCTTTCAGGTAGTCCAATAATTTTTAAATTATCTCTCCTGGATTGATTTTCCATGTTAGTGGTTTTTCCAGTGAGATATTTCACATTGCCTTCTACTATTTTCATTTGTTTGGCTCTGTTTTATAGTATCTTGATTTCTCATAAAGTCATTAGTTTCCATTTGCTCCAATTTACTTTTGAAGGAATTATTCTCTTCAGTGAGTTTTTGAAATTCTTTTCCATCTGGCAAATTTGGTTTTTTAAGGCATTGAAGCTTCTCCTCATTGGCTTTTTGGGCCTCTTTTGCCATTTGAGTGAGTTTATTTTTTAAGGCATTATTTTATTCAGTCAGGTTGTTGACTCTCTTTTCATGAGTTTCTTACATCGTTCTCATTTCTCTTCCCAGTTTTTCTTCCACTTCTCTTACTTGTTTTTCAAAATCCTTCTTGAGCTCTTCCATGGCTTATAAACAGTTCATATTTTTCTTGGAAGCTTTTAATGCAGTAGTTCTGACTTCATTGTCTTCCTCCTGTTAGGTGCTTTCATCCTTTTTCTCCCCGTAAAAGGATTCTATGATCTGTTTGTGCTTCCTCTCCTTGATCATATTGCCAGTCAATTACTTGACTTTTGAGCTCTTTGCCATGGTAGAATTCTGTTTCCTGAGAGCAGAGCTTTGTCCCAGATTGCTGGGGTTTTTGCAAATGTCAGGTCTGAGGAGGGCGCCCTCTCTACAGACAACATACTGGCAAATGGCATATCTCACCCCAGGACCACTGCCCAAGAAAGTGACTCAGATACAAGCAGGTCAAAGCAAGAGTGATTACCTTCTGAATGGTCGCTTGGTCCCCCTACTATCTATAGGCCAGGAACTCCTGAGGCAGCCACATGGCAGCCACTGCCACTGCCCATGTCTCTGCCACCTCTCGCCCTGGGGCAGGGGCCGGACTGTGCACTTCCTTTCCAACAGAGTTTCCTACTGACCTTTTAGTTTCTTTTTGGCATTTTTGGGTTGAAAAGTCTGGAAATTGCCATAGCTGCTGGTGATTTACTCTCCTGAAGTGTCTTCTGGCTGCTTCTGCCTCCCTGGAGCCAAACTCACATGGGTCTATGCTCAGCTCGCAGCATGCTGCAATGGACCCTTCCTGTTGGCCTGCAGGGTACCTTCAGTGGGAGATTTTTTTCCTCTCTGTCACTTTGTGGGAACTGTAGCTCTAAAATTTGTTTAGAGTCATATTTTATAGGTATTTGAGGTGGTTGTGGGGAGAGGTCACAGAATTTCCTGCTTCTATTCCACCATCTTGGCACCACCCCCAGAATATATTCTTTAAAATTATAGCTGTTCAAAGATATTCTAGCATGGCTTTGCTGAATGCTTGCCAGGTAAATTAAAATGAGGACAAATTTTGCTTATGTTTTGTAGGTGGCTGCTAAGGTCTCTTTTAACTCTCAAAATCTGTGATTCATATATCCCAGTTTTGATTAGTTATTGCCCAGTGGACCTCTGCTTGGTTTCTATACACACACACACACACACACACACACACACACACACACACACTGTGCCTTATGGTGACATCTCTGCATTACTGAGTATCGACTATTTAATGACTCTTCTCACATAATTCTAAATTGCTTTCTAGAATGGTTAAACTATTTATAGGTAGTGTACTAGTATATGTATTTTTTTTGTAGCACTTCTGACATTTATAATTTCTTTCTTTGATCATATTTGCCAATTTTCTGGATGTGAGGAAAGATCTCATCATTGTTTTAATTTTATTTTTTTCCTTTTATTGAAAGGAAACAATCTTTCATGTGATTTCTGGTAGTTTGCAGTTACCTCTTTTGTAAATTTAATATTCTTTTACCATGTAAGCAATGGGAAATGGTTCTAGACTTGAAGCATTTTTTTTGGCACCTGATCATAGGATATCCTATAGACCTTTCATTCAAATGTTTTTAACCTTTCCTTAAGAGCCAAGCCTTATTATAGGGTTTTTAAAATTCAAATAGGGATAATGCTAGATCCATGATTTCACCAGTATAAGGTTCTTAGGGGTAGAGTAAGTCAGCATCTTCTCTGTAGCTTAGTTATCTAGAGAATTGAAGTTTAAGTGACTTCCCAGGGATCACATATGTGTCAGAGGCAAGAGTTGAATTCAAGTCTAGCTGGTTTTGAGGCCAGCTCTCTCTACACTATATGGCAGTCCTAGTGTAGAAAACTTACAGGTATTAGGTTTTTTGCATCTTGTATCTTTGGAATCAGAATTATTCTCATGAAATTCTAATAGAGTTTTCAGCTTGTAAACTGATAATAACTCTATGAGCTATCCCCTCAGTCATAGTTTTATATAAATCTCAATAGTGGGGAGCAGTGTACTATAGATGAGGAATTTCGTAGTGCCTCATTTTGCACAAGAATAATTCTGGGTTTTAGAATTATAAACATTGATTTTAGATTTTTGTAACAAATATATATCTCATACTTTTTCTATAGAATGATGTCAATTTATATCACATACATTTTGAGTAATGCTTTTTAAAATGTATATATAAGAACATTAATATCTAATGAACTAAAATCATAAAAAGGTCTGTCTCATTATTGAAATATGACCAATTGTTTGTCATGCAATATGGATGAAATTAAATTTCTTTTTTTTTTTAAAGCAATCAGGGTTAAGTAACTTGCTCAAGGTTACACGGCCAGTTATTTTTGTGTGGGTGCCGAGTATCTGAGGCCGGAACCGATCCCAGGTCTCCCGAAACTGGGGCCGGCACTCTTACTTACTGTGCCACCCAGCTGCCCCTAAGCAGCTGGGGTTAAGTAACTTGCTCAAGGTTACACGGCTAGTTATTTTGTGTGGGTGTTAAGTATCTGAGCCCAGAACCGATCCCAGGTCTCCCGATTCTGGGGCCGGCGCTCTTACTCACTGCGCCACCTGGCTGCCCCTGAAATTAAATTTCTTAGAGTCTCAATTTCCCCATCTAGAAAATGAGAATAATAATATTTGCCATTGCTTACCCTGCAGAATTACTGTTAGGGAATATCTTACCAAATTCTAAAATAGTATACAAATGTGAGTGATCATTATTATGTAAGTTTTATTTAGTATCTTTTCTGGTAAAATTGTAGTAGATACAGTCTCTCCTATCCACATTCTAGAAACCTGTAGTTGGTATCTAAACTTTATAGGTATAGGTTAGGTATTTTTACTGGGCTTCTGAAATGTGTATACTATAAAGTGCTTTGATTTTAATATATTTTGACTCCATATTGCCCATAGTTAGTGATATATAATCCATTAGTAATACAATGCTGGTCAACATGGCTTATTAATAAACAGCATAATGAAAGAGTGAAAATACTTTTGAGGAAATAGACGCTCTTCTTTAATTGGTTCTAAAATATATAGTTCTGGGGATCAAGCAGTTTTGTGCATTTTGGATGATTGTGTTGTTTTAAATTTGAAAATTCTGCATTAAAGACCCATCTTAAATTCCTTCTCAGTAAGATTCACTAATCTAGAATCTATGCATTGGGTGCTTATCCTTCTTTATTTCTTCTAATTTTGAAGATAATGGGAGTGAAATATACGGGAAAAGGAAGTTAAATGATTTCCAAGGTGAATGATGCATATAACTAGTGGTAATATTTCAATATAGACTGACTTTTCTGATGATTTTTAGATCACTAGGTATTAATTTTCTTGTATTTTTTTTTTTTGGAAAGTAGTGCTCAAACATGCAGGTGATATAATTTGGCATTATTCTAAAAGAGAAAAAATGTGGGATATTCACAACATTTATTACAAGAATCTAGAGGAATGTGAGGACCGATTTAAATATTAGCAAAAGCCTCGTGGGGAGGATAAATCAGAATAGTCAGGTGCAGTAACCAAATCAGGATAAAAATAGGTGTAAAAGACCAAAGGAGGAGACAAAGAAGGTGCTCCTGGGCCTCAGGGTTTCCCCAAGGTCCTCTGAGTCCTCAAATGGGATGCATCAGGGCATAATATATCAGATTCTCTCTCTCTCTCTCTCTCTCTCTCTCTCTCTCTCTCTCTCTCTCTCT
>NW_027187391.1:28186984-28192354 GCF_028583685.1 Petaurus breviceps papuanus
CTCTCTCTCTCTCCCTCTCTCCCTCTCTCCCTCTCCCTCTCCCTCTCATTGGGTGTTTCTCAGTCCACCAAGTTTTTTTTTTTTTTCGTTTTGTAATTTATTTATTTATTTTTAGTTTTTAACATTCATTTCCACAAGATTTTGAGTTACAATTTTTCTCCCCATCTTTCCCCTACCCCCACCCAAAAATAGCAAGCCTACTGAAAACCCTCTCCCCATTCTGTTCTCTCATATCCTCCCCCATCACTCCCCTAATCCATCTAGGGCAAGATGGATTTCTATACCCCAGTGCCTATATATCAATTCCCGGTTGCATGTATAAAAATGCATTTTTTTTAAAAACCTTTGTTTTTAAAACTCTGAGTTCCCTATTTTTTCCCTTCTTCCCTCTTCTCTTGCCTAACTGGTAAGATAAGCAATTCAATATAGGGTGTACATGTGTAGTTGCCCAAATCATTTCCATAGTAGTTATATTGTGAAAGACTAACTATATTTCCCTCCATCCTATTCCCCCCCACTTTCTCTGTTTTCTCCTTTGACCCTATCCCTTTAAAAATGTTTGCTTCTAAATACCCTCTCCCCCAATCTGCCCTCCCTTCTATCATGCCCCCTATCATTCCCTACTTCCCCCTATTTTCCTGTAGGGTAAGATACCCAATTGAATGTGTATTTTATTCTCTCCTTAAGCCAAATTCAGTGAAAATCAGGTTGTCCCATTTTCTTTCACCTTCCTGCTCTTCCCCTCCATTGTAACAGTTTTCTCTTCCCTCTTTTATATGAGATAATTTATCCTAATCTGTCTCTCCATTTCTCTTTCTCCAATAAATTCCTCTCTTACCTCTTAATTTTATTTTTTAGATATCCTTTCATATTCAACTCATCCTGTGCCCTCTTTTCTATGTATATATGAACATGCCTATGCCCACACACACATATATATTCACATACATATACATACATATATATGTATAAATAAATATATATATATGTGTACACACATCTATATTCCCTTTAACTATCCTCATACTGAGAAAAGTCTTATGAGTTACAATTATCATTTTTCCATGTAGAAATGCAAATAGTTCAACTTTAATAAGTTCCTTATGATTTCTTTTCCATGTTTACCCTCTAACGCTTCTCTTGCTTCTTGTAGTTGAAAGATATTTCTGTTCAGCTCTGATTTTTTCATCAAGAATGCTTGAAAATCATATTTCATTGAATGACCATATTTTCCCCTGTAGCATTATACTCAGTTTTGCTGGGTAGATAATTCTTGGTTTAGTCCTAGCTCATTTGACCTCCTGAATATCATATTCCAAGCCCTTTGATCCCTTAATGTAGAAGCTGCTAGGTCTTCTATTATCCTCATTGTGTTTTCACAATACTCAAATTGTTTCTTCCTGACTGCTTGAAGTATTTTCTCCTTGACCTAGGAACTCTGGAATTTGGCTATAATATTCCTAGGAGTTTTCTTTTCAAGAGGAGATCAGTGAATTCTTTCAATTTCTATTTTGCCCTCTGGTTCTAGAATATCAGGGCAATTTTTCTTGATAATTTCTTGAATGATGGTGTCTAGGCTCTTTTCCTAATGATGGCTTTCAGGCAGTCCAATAATTTTAAAATTATTTCTCTTGGATCTATTTTCCAGGTCAGTGGTTTTTCCAATGAAATATTTCACGCCGCCTTCTATTTTTTCATTTGTTTGGATCTGTTTTATAGTATCTTGATTTCTCATAAAGTCTTTAGCTTCTACTTGATCCAATCTAATTTTGAAGGTGTTATTCTCTTCAGTGAGTTTTTGAAATTCCTTTTCCATCTGGCAAATTCGACTTTTTAAGGCATTCTTCTCCTCATTGTCTTTTTGGGCCTCTTTTACCATTTGAGTTAGTCTACTTTTTAAGGTGTTATTTTCTTCAGTGTATTTTTGTGTCTCCTTTAGCAGGCTTTTGACTCACTTTTCATGTTTTTCTTGCATCATTCTCATTTCTCTTCCCAATTTTTCCTCCACTTCTCTTACTTGTTTTTCAAAATCCTCTTGAGCTCCTCCATGGCCTGCAATTAGTTCATATTTTTCTAGGAGGCTTTTGATGAAGGAGTTCTGACTTCACTGTCTTCCTCTCACTCCATTCCTTGATCCTTTTTGTCCCCAAAAAAGGATTCTGTGGTCTGTTTGTGCTTCCATTGCTTGCTTAGATTGCCTGTCAATTATTTGGCTTTTGAACTCTTTGCCATGGTAGAACTCTGCTTCCAGAATGGAGAGAGCTTTGTCCCAAGTCACTGGGGTTTTCACAGCTGCTGGAGCTATTAGGAGGACACCCTCTCTACATCCCCCACAAGCTCTGACCCACTGGCCACACTCTGTAAGACCACTGTCCAAGAAAATGACCCAGATCCATGCAGGTCAAAGCAAGAGTGATTACCCTCTGAATGGTCACTTTGTCCCCCTATGATCTGCAGGCCAGGAACTCCCGAGGCAGCCGCGCAGGAGCTGCACAGCTCCCACACCTCCTGCTGCATCTTGCCGTGGTGGCAGGGGTAGGACTATGTTCTTCCTTCCCCCCCGTTCTGAGTTCAACACTGACCTTTTACTTTGTCTTTGGCATTTATGTGTTGAGAAGTCTGGAAACTACCACAGATGCTAGTGATTCATTCTCCTGAAGTCTGCTCTGCTGCTGGTCAGGGCTGCCCTGGGGCCAGAACTGCGTTGCTTACCCGGGGCTATGCTTGGCTCCCAGCTCCATGCGAGTTCTTACTTGATCCCCCCTTCCCCAAAGTGAGACTGTGCCGTGGGTCTGATAACATTTCTTCTTGTGTTGTTTTTTCCCTTCCTTGCCTGCTTGAATTTCTTGAGCACCAGCCAGGGGGTGGGGAAAATCCCCTTTTCCAGCACTTCTTCAGCAAGCCAAAGGCCGTGTTTGTAGCCTGTTTTCTTGTGTCTCTTTCCCCAAGTCCTGCTTCCAGCTTCCTCCTGAGAATGGGTATTATCACTGCAACACCAGTACTATGCAGTGCCCCCTTTGGCTTACAGGCAAAAGACACAAAGTAAATATTTTATGTTGAACAACAACAACAAAAAAAAAAACCCTTCCTGTCTCTGTCACTTTTTGGGTTCTGTATCTCTAAAATTTTTTAGAATCATTTTTTTTACATGTATTGGAAGTTATTGGAGTGGGAGCTCACACCAAATTTGTGCTTCTACACTGCCATCTTGGCTCCACCCAGACTCTCTTTACTGTCAAATTTACATGGCATTTTCAATCCCAGATTAAGACCACCAATATAAACTTTCAGATATTTTCTATAGTTTTTCAAACTAAACAGGAAGGTGGAAGACTAGTGAACATATATTTTTTAAACCTGCATTTCTTAATATATAAATATAATGAGTAAAATGAACGTAAAGGAATCTATGACCTTTCCCCATCCTCTATGTTCCTCATCACAAAGTATCATTAGGATCTAATGAATGTTTCTTAATTTTCTTTATCCTTGATCTTTAGATTCTTATCTAAATTGCTATCATTTTATTTTCCCAATACACAGGTTATTAAATATATTATGCTGTGATCTAGATACGCTTCTCCTTTTAGAGTCTCAGTATCAAGTGTCAGCAATGCTTTTAAATGCTCAAGAAGAAAATGTTTTAGAGATTGCTGGAGACCACAGGTAAGAAATAACTAAAACAGAACAAACCATGCTAACCAAAGGGGGAACCAGGTTCACAAATCTGAGAGTTTACTTGTAGATTCAGATGGAGACTTACAGTATGTGAAAGGTAGTGGAGGATGTTCAGTGACAAGATATAGCAAAGTGTTTGGGAATTAGAATAAATCTTATAAATCATCCAATCGAAACCCTTCTTTTTAAAGGTAAAGAAATGTATACATTAAAAAAAAAGACTATTACCTTGATTATTTGTTGATTTTTCCAGATTTTTGTTTTGTAAATAATCTCCTGCTTTTTAGAGGTCAGTACATTAATTTTAATCATATACCATTATCAGTTTAAATGCTGGTAAATGAAAATAGGGGCAGCTAGATGGCGCAGTGGATACAGTTCCAGGCCTGGGATCTGCAAGACATTTCAAATCTGACCTTACATACTTACTAGCTCTGTGACTATGGGCAAGTCACTTAACCCTGTTTGCCTCAGTTTCCTCATCTGTAAAATGAGCTGGAGAAGAAAATAGCAAATCACTTCAGCATTTCACCAAGAAAATCTCAAATGGGGTCATGAAGAGTCATACATGGCTGAATAAAAAAAAAAAACTACAAAAAAATTAAAATGAGAGTTTTGTTTTTCAGGGACTTTATAATTGATGGCCTGTCAGTAGAAAGAAACCATGTTCTTGTTAGAATAAATCTTATTGGTGGACCTTTAGAACGGATTTTACCACCTAGGACACTACAAAAAGTAAGTGAAAAAAATGTTGTTTTCCATATATTCATGTTATACAAACACACTCTCTGAATTTGGTAACAGAATAGCCTAATTTAATAGTTGTGTTATCCCTATTTGTCTATATCACAGGGCTGAATTTTTGGTTACCTATTTGAAAGTGCAATTGTACTTATTTTATTCTTATTACAATTTTATTCTTAGTTTCCACCATTTATAAATGTTGCTAAGAAGAAAAAACCAAAGCATATTGCTTCTTTCACTCCCTCTTTCTATATGTCTTTGATTTTTACTTTCTTTAGATAATGTATACTTTTTATAAAAAGTTTTTTTTTTAATTTCCTATACCCTCATTAGTACTCATAAGATTTATTGTTTGCTAAGGAAGTTTTTTTCTTAAGTAATATATTTCTCCTGTGACTGATAAAAGAGAAATAAAAATTACTGTAAACAGAGGGACAGGCAGATTGTTGAGTAAAATTGATACTAATATATTTTTTTTTCATTGAAGGCTATGATTTTACTAGCATGAAAAAAATAGTTAAAGCAATATTGTCTGCTTTGGTTAACCATAACAAATTTAGGTAGATGTTGGGTATTAGCAATTGGTTGATCTTTCATCCAAAGTATAATATCAAGTTACAGTATGAAACAGAATTTTGGTAAGGAAACAATAATGCCAGAAGTTATGAGAGACAAATACCATAGAATAGATTACACAAGTTATATATAAATGGATAAAATAAAATAAACTCTTATTGATTCCTAGCTGATATCAGTTATTTTTCCCTCTTCTTTTTAGGGCAATGATCCATATCCTTGGCCAATGTTTTCATCATGCCCTTTACCAAACTGCTATCTTTCAGAAGTGACTAACAGAGTTGATCCAAAACAAGGTGAAATATTTCTTATCATAAGTTAAATTACACACACACACACACACACACACACACACACACACACACACACACA
>NW_027187391.1:28192364-28342589 GCF_028583685.1 Petaurus breviceps papuanus
CACACACACACACACACACACACACACACACACACACACACACACACTTTTTTTCTGAGCGTAGAGGAAGAAAGAATGAGCAAAAAAGAGCTATGGAAAAAAATATGAAAACAATTGTCAACTTGGAACAAAAAGTACAAAACTTTATGTGAGAAAATAATTCTGTGAAAATTAGAATTGTTCTAATAGAAGTTAATGATTCCACAAGACATCAAGAATGAAAAAAAAAACAAAGTCAAAAGACTGAGATGATTTGAAACAACAACTACTGACCTAGAAAACAAATTGAGGAGAAATAACTTTAGAATTATTTGACTACCTGAAAGGTGTGACCACAAAAAAAGAACCCGAGCATCATATTTCAAGAAATTATAAAAGAAAACTGCCAAGATGTCTTAGAACCAGAGTGCAAAGTAAAAACTGAAATAGTTGTTTACTTCTTGAAAGAAACTCCCAATTGAAACCTCCCAGGAATATTGTAGACAAAACCCAGTGCTTCCAATTCAAAGAAAAACTACTGAAAGGAGGCAGAATGAAAGAATTCAAGTTCTGAAGAGCAACAGGCAGGATCACATAAGATTGAGTAGTCAACACTATAAAGAAATTGAGAGTATGAGATATGATATTCTAAAAGGCAAAAGATCTGTTTTTACTTCTAAAAGTAACATGCTGCAAAACTAAGTTTAATCCCACAGGGGGAAAACAGATCTTTAATGAAAGAGATCTTCAAAGCCTTTCTAATGAAAAAAAAAATCTAATTAGAAAATGACATAAAAACAAAGGAGTCAAAATAAGCATAGAAAGGAAAACATAAACAAGCATAAGGGACCAAAAGAAGTTAAACTGTTTACATTCTTATATGGAAAGATAATCTAATAGACATAGTCCTTAACTCTGTCATTATCTGGAGAGATAGAGGGGATCTGATTAGACAGAGGGCCTGTGAGTGATTCTTTTATGTTTGGATGATCTTAAAAGAAGAATAAAAAGGGTAGGGAAGAGTAATACACTGGGAAAAAGGGAAAGAAGAGGAAGAATGGTAGATACTATCTCATGTAAATCAAATGTCCAAATAGAAAGCTATACAATCAGAAGGGACATGGATATGAAGACAATTAAACCTCACTCTTATCTAAATTGTTCAAAGTATGAAAGGATATGCATACACAGTTGGAGTTAAAAGAAGTAACAGAATAAAACTCAACAGCAGGAAAGAAAAGAAAGATAATAGGGTGGAAGGAAATCCATAATTAGCAATTATAATTGTTGATGTGAATGGAATAAACTCACCAATAAATGTAAGAGAATAGCAGAATGAATTAAAAACTAGAATCCAACAAAATGTTGTTAAGGAAAAACCTCCCACAATACAGAAAGATAAACAGAATTAAAATAAGGCGCTGGAGCAGAATGTATTACATGCCCCATGTTGAGTAACAAAGGCAAGTATAGCAGTTATGATGTCAGACAAGACAGCAGCAAATATAGACCTAATTAAAAGGTTAAACAGGGAAACAACATTTTGCCAAAAGTTACCATAAACAATGAATTCATATATTAAATGTACATGCGCTAAATGACAGCATTTAAATTATTTTTTCTTTTTTTCAAAATTTTATTTCCTACTCAAATGCCAATACACAAATATTGAATAGAGAAAAGAAACAAAAGCATATCATAAACTTAAATATTGAAACTTAAATACAAAATTAGAAAGAAAAAAAGCTTGTCATGTGCATAGCAGAACATAAGAGAATTCAAAATATGTTACAATAAATTAATTTAATAAAATTAATAAATTAATAAGGAGCTTTTGAAGGATGTGATCAAGCAATAAATTAATTAAAATTAATTAGATTAAAAAGAAATGAAGAATAAATAAAAATTGATAAATTTAATTTTAAAATAAGCAAATTAAATTTAAAAGAAATAATAAATTAAAAAGAAATAAAGAACTAGAACAGAAATTTAGAAAAGCTAACTATGATAAATTTCTAGAGAATATTTAATGAGAATAGAAAGGAGTATACCTATTTCTCAGCTGTGCATGTCATTTTCACAAAAACTGACTATGTATTAGGACATAAAAATATCACAAATAGAGAAAAGCAGAATATTAAATAATTCTTTAACAAAGCCATTGGGACAAAAACTCAATCTTTTTAGTAAAAACCATTGGTAAAACTGGAAAGCAAATCAGCAGAAACTAGATATAGACCAACATCTCACATATATGCCAAGACAAATTCTATGGAGATACATGATATAGACATAAAGGATAACATCATAAACAAATTAGAGGAGCATGGAAGAAATTACCTTTCAAATCTATGATTAGCAGAAGAGTTCCTGACTAAACTAGAGTTAGGTCTGTAGGAAGTAAAATGGACATTTTTAATTACCTAAAATTTTTAGAAAATACACAAGCAAAACCAATGAGGTTAAATTAGAAGAAAAGCAGGAAATTGGAGGGAGGGATCTTTACAGCAAGTTTCTCTGATAAAGGTCTCATTTCTAATGAACTAGAGAAATGCAAATTAGAACAACTTTATGAATATATTAGTTTGCCTAGTCTCCTGAAGCATCTCTAAGACTTAGCACAATACCTAACACACTATAACACTACAAAAATTTTATTCACCTTTTCCCTTTGTCCTTCTGTAACATTTGTCATTTCCCTTTTTTGTAGTCTTGCTAATCTTGTGATTGTGAACTAGAATGTCAGAGTTTTATTAATTTACATTTTTCTAATAATTAGTGACTGGAAATATTCTCTTCACATTGCTGTTGATATTTTGAGCAGCTGCCTATTCATATCCTTTCAACATTTTATCAATTGAAGAATGGCTTGTTTGTATTTTCTTCTTGAGTCCTATTTTTATTTTTCAAAGAGTGTTTCATTCTTCCTGGTAAGAGGAGGAGTAGAAATGTATTCCAGGAACCTTTGACCTTCTTCTCTAGGGTGAAGACAAAATTGAAGTTTATGTGTATTTGGGGTTTGCCTGGTTCTGGTAGAACACCAACATAGCACACTTTCTGGAAAAAAAAAATCCATAAATGTTCAGAGTCAGATCCCCTGTTCTTTGTTTTCTTTTTGTACTTATCTTTGTAACTCTTGGGGCAAATTGTAGTTATAAATTACTGGTTTATTTTATTTATTACACATTTACCATGCTTCTTTGCTGTTCTGAGAGTTAGTGGTTAGGGCCTCCTCCATCAATATTAAATTATTTATAGCACTTCCCAAAATTTCTCATTATATGACTAAACTATTTACTCATTACTTGAAGTAAATCATATTCTTTCCATTACCTAAAAGACAAAAGCAAGCAGAAAATGGCCATAAGCATAAGCCTTATTATCAAATTAGATCTAAAACTAACGTCACTAAATTCTGGTATTTATTATGCCTTGAGGATGTATAGAAAATTACTTCCTAAAGTTAAAGAAAAATAGAGCCTATTGTATTCTTCAAAGGAGCAAATGTAGACTTCTAAGAGCATGGTGAGTAAAAATAATGCTGAAGCAGAGTCTTCTCCAGAGCAACACATCATTTTATTAACATCGATGCACATATTATTAGTAAATCAGTCACACTGGCATCTTATCAAGAAACCAGGGGCCAGATGATCAATTTAGTATTTAGGCTAGCAGTAACCAATAAATTGGGTAAGTAGCTTCTCTGTGATCTACTGTGAGCACGTACTGGACTTTTTAATATAAATGTGTCTTCCTTTTTTTTTGATTAGTCTGGCAGTTCATATTTTGGGCCTCCCTTGTGAAAGGCAACACAATCTTAGTTGGTAGAATTTTATTAAGGTGGGTAGAGAGTTACCTGAGGTCCTTCCTCAGGTAATAGGAATTGTCTGAAGCTAGGGAAAGTGTACTGATTTTCAGAGGTTACTGATTATGCCCCTTTCTGACACTTAAGAAATGCTAGTTGCTTTATGAGACCCCTAAAGCAAAATAAAAACCAACAGAATCAGGTTCCCCCATTTTTGGCTTCACCATTGAAGGCCAAGTCATCCCTAATTTTGATGAGGAAAAACAAGGACAAGAGAATTGTCCCTTTGGGAAGGCCTAACCCAAGAGGGTTCTTTATTTAGGGAGTAAACATTTTACTTGATCACACCCTTCAAAAGATAACTGGTAAGCTAGACTGAGAAGTGGGGTCTGACAAAATGAGGAAAAGGATGGATTACAAAGTAATATAAGTTATTAAATAAGATAGCATAATGTTAATTTTCATTAAATGGATTTTTAATAGAATAAACGTATTTAAATAAATAACATGAATTGAGAAAAAATTAATGTACCATATACTAGAAATATTTAAAGATCCACACTGTTATTTCAAAACTACATATTTTCAAGCTTCGAATATAATTGGGGTTGTTTTTGTTAAATTCTGAAACCATTGTTTATTGAGTATGGTGCTACAAAAAATTGGATATGTTTTAAATCTTGTGGGGAAAAAATATCATTTCTGTTGTATTTGTTTGATCACAGTGTCTAGATCATCTTCAGTTATTTCTTTGATTTACTCTCCTTCCTATATAGTTAGTATCTCTTTTTAAATTGCCCATTACTATCTAATTGCCATCAGTGTTAGAAAAATCTGAGTATACATCATCCCTAAAAAAGAATCATGCAATTTCTTCTAGTTCTTTTTTTTTAATTTGCAGAGTCATCGGATAATAAACAAAATATCCACTTAAATGCTGCTATATAAGACATTTTTTCCCACAAAATTCCATTTCTTATATAGCAAGTAAATTAGAACTTTTGTTGGGACCTACAATCACAACCTATAGTTTTTATGAAGAAGCCAAATACAAGTTCATATGCAACTTTTTGTTGTTTATTCTTTTGTTATTAAAGTTGTAAATAAATGTTTTACTTATCAGTAAAATATTTGTTAATAAGAAATTGCATGTAAAATGCCACCCCCACACATTCCTGTTATATGATATGCTTGTAGGAAGTACGAATTTATTAATAATTGAATTCCATTTAACAGACATTTATTAACCCCCCCCCCAACTGTACACTTTGTCAACACTGTGCTAGGTACTGAGGATACAAAAACAAAATAGTTTCTGTTCTCAAAGAGCTTGCTTTTTCGTTGGGTTTGGACAGAAGACAAAATATACATAAACAGAGTACAAGGAAGATTGAAGCAAGGGAAAGCACTGACTAGTGTCCCTGAGTCAAAGAAGGCTTCAATGGAGAATGTGGCACCAGAGTTGAGCTTTTAAAGGAGACAAGGATTATGAAAGGTACAGATAAGAAGGAAGGAGTATGTTATAGGTATGGGGAATGAATGATAAGTGATCTGGTTTTGCTTGGAATGTTTACTATTTGAAAGGAAACAGTCTGGAAATTTTTATGTTTGGAATAATTCTGGAAAGGTAAGAGAGAGCCAAGCTATGGAGAAAATTAAATACTGTTCTAAGGCATTAGCCAATGGAAAAGTACTGAAAAATTTTTGAGCAAATTATTGACATGGTCAGCCGATGCTTTAGGAAGATTATTTTGACAGTTATGGGGAGGATAGACTTGGAGAAACTTTAAGAAAACAGACCAGTTATAAGGTACTTAATGTAGTCCAGGAAAGAACCAGAATGGATGACCTGAATGAAGATAGTAATTAGGCATCTATAAAAAAAAATTATAATTGCAGATTTAGTGACACAATCAATAAGACTTTGCAAATGTTTTTATGTATGTTGGATAGCTCCTTAGATTGTCTCTGAGTTCCTATGTAATGGAAGAGTCTTAGGTGTAGTTGTGACAGATTGATGTCTTTATCCCTGTGACTCTCTTGTATATATTTAAATTGCAAAACCTTTTAATCATCCATCATAATGAGCATGTTCTTAGTAAGATTAATTGTAGGCTGAAAATATAAAGATAGCTGGTAGAAATTAAAATTAGGTAAAGATTAATATGAATTTTAGTAATTTTTGCCATGTCACCACTATTCAGTTTTTATGAGTTGTCAGTGCTGGGTTAACTCTTCCTTCAAGATAACTATTTAAAGTAAATTCTCTATTTCCTGTAAGATGTATGCATAATAGTTGTTATATAATAATTTTAGAGATTATTATTTATGATACTGTTATGTTGAGAAATATAGTTCTTGAAACCTGATTGATACATTGTGGCAATCCAAATATTATCTTGTAGTTTTGACTCCTCCTAGATATACTTTTATAGCCTGTTTTCCTGTGTCTTCTTCCCTTATGGACCCTCAGTTTCTCCTGAATTTTAACTGTTAATCAAACAGTGTGGCACATTTTAATAAATAAATACTCCCTCATCTTCCCATTCCTCCCTCCTCCTATGAACATTTAAAAAAATTATTTAGTTTTAGTTTTCAGTATTAAATTCCATAAGATTTTGAGTTCTAAATTTTCTCTCCTCTCCCTCTCCCTTCCCCAAGAGCGTGCAATCTGATCACTTGTGAAAATTTTGTAGTTTTATCTTATTCTCCTTTCTTCTCTCTTGGTCTTTCTACTCTTGCTTACCTCTCTTCTCTTTTCTTTCTCCATTACAATTACCCAAGAATATTATTTTAAAAGAATGGTTTCTTTCCATCCCCCTCTCTTCATTAACACAATACACTCCTATCCATTTCAGTTTTTATTTTGTCGGTGAGTCAGAACTCTCTCCTTCATTTGTGCCTAGAAAATTTAGAGTTAGGTACTAGTCAATGTGCACCATTTAAAATGTGTATACCTTTGAGGTTATAAATAGAGTCTTACATTTATTATTTAGAAGATTGCTCCTTTACTGCAGAAAATTTTATTCCTTACAAAGACTTAAAGTTTTATCGAACCTAGAACTGAGGGGAAACAAGTTAAACAACTAATGTACAACTTTTTTATTTTGTGATTCTTTCCAATTTAGCCTGTGGTAACATATCACTCTTGATTCTTCAGTTTTACTGCTTCTACTACTGTATTTGCATAGCTATTATATTGGATAGCAAACTGATATCTTACAAATAACATTTGAAATAGCTCTATTCATTCTTTTTCTTTTTTTTTTTTAAAGCAATCAGGGTTAAGTAACTTACTCAAGGTTACATGGCCAGTTATTTCTGGGTGTGGTACTGAGTATCTGAGCCCGGATTTGATCCAGGTCATCCCGACACTGGAGCCGGTGCTCTTACTCTCTGAGCCACCTAGCCGCCCCTAAGCAATTGGGGTTAAGTAACTTGCTCAAGGTTACACGGCCAGGTGTTTCTGGGTGGGTGCTAAGTGTCTGAGCCTGGGATTCGATCTCCAGGTCTTCTCAACACTGGAGCCGGTGCTCTTACTCGCTGTGCTATCTGGCCGCCCCTATTCCTTATTTTTCAATATTTGAAATGTGTTGACATATTAAAACTTCCATAGTTATATTATGCAGTGTTTTTGATATCTGATGTCATTATGCTTAGTGGTGGAAACAGACTGTGTTATATAGAATGTATATAATACAAAAAATGCTCCTATGGATTCTTTTCTTTTTCAGTATAAAATGTTTTTCTTACTGTAAATTGAATGAGATGTGGAATATATTGATTTCATGCAAAATTGAAAAAAAATTCTGGTTAGAACTTGTCTTATACTTTTTCTAAATTTTCAGGTCTAAATGAATTCTGTAAAAATCCATTTTGAATTATCGAGTTCTACATGGTAATTGAAAATGTCTGTATATGTAGTTCTTAGACAAAGATCACATATCTTGCTGTACAGACTTTATTAGTTGAACAGATCCATTACTTAAAAAAAAATAAAAACAATAAAGTACCCAAACCTTTTTTCTAGGGGGAAAAAAAAGTGTTTTCCATTTCAATTAAGGTATATTTATCTTATAATGTAACAATTTGTTACATTATATTTGTAAACAATTTTATAATCACTCTTTTTTAAGATACCCATATCAGCTAAATAAGCATTATAATATTATAGTTAGGTTTTTTGTTTGTTTGCTAAGGAAAAAAAGATAGTGAAGGTTAATAACTAAGGCAAATGTTCTTAGTTATGCAACTTAATGTAGAGATTAAGATGGCATATCTTGTTAAACTTGCCAGTTTTCACTATGCATATATAAAACCAACTCTATTTGTACTTCTTATTAGAATATTAACCTACTTTTATTCTAATTTAAGGAAAAAAACTCAGTGATCAAGATAGCATCAGTTGCTATTTTTGTGTTATTTATGTATCTCTTTTACATGATTAATACATGTTATTTACTGTTAACTGACTACCAACTGATGCAGTTTTTGCTGTTTTGAATGTTTCAGAAGTTTCATGAAACTCTCCTAATCAGTACTAAATTTGCTTAAATTACTTTTGTTATACTTGTTTTGTTCCATACTCTCTGTACCATGATAACCACCTTTCATATACTTTAATGATTTATGTTCAAATCATTTTAGAAATGTTGATATCTTCTCTTGAAATATAGCTATTTTGTTAATATTAAACATATAAACAGACAATAAATCACCACATCTTCCTAATGTTATTAATCTTGATGCTTTATTAGTTTTTTTACTAACCAAATTGGAATATAACATGTTAATATAACTGTAAATTTAGGAGATTGTGGGCTTTTTAAGGAAAGGAAATGTTAAGTCATGTGTATTGCCAAAAACTACTACTTAAAAAAATGACCTTCATTTTTAAATTAAGGTCTTAATTCCTAAATATAGGACTTCACAGGCAATCTGATCACTTGTGTAAAATTTATACTTCTTGAAGTGATTTGCACATAAAAAAAAAATCAACTCTCAAATGGACTAGGAGTTGGGATCCTATACAGGCAGGACCTTCTTTGTTGTTATAATACCATCTATCTTGCCTTAATCATAAAGTCCTTTTAAAAAATTATTTAATAATGATTAATTTGCTATTTTATCAGTTTTTCCAGGGCATCTTCATTTTCCTTTTATGTCTAATCTGTCATTTAGTCATTATTCTGTTTATTCCTAATATCATTCCTGAAATTTGCATTTAAGATTTCCTTTCTCCAGATGAAGTTGGCTGGCTTTCATTTGCAATAACTCTTTAACTATGCCTGGTGTGATAACAGAGCTTATGGCTTATTTACTGTAGCAAAGGGAACAGCTCACCTGGAGCCATATTCACTTTAAAATTCTAAATATATTTTCTTTTTCATGTTAATTTTTGTTCTTTTATGTTGTTAAATTAAAACAATTATCACTTCATAGCAATCAGAAAAAAAAATACTGTTTATATCCCCCAGCCTGCCCTCCCTTCCATCATTCCCCCTCTCATACCCTCCCCCCCTACTCCTGGAGGGTGAGATACCCTATTTAGTGTGTATTTCATTCCCTCCTCAAGCCAAATTCAATGGGAATAAGGCTGACCCATTGGCCTTCCTATTCTTCCCCTCCATTGTAACCATTTTCTCTTGCCTCTTCTATATGAGATAGTTTATCCCATTCTGTCTCTCCCCATCTCCTCTCATTATATTGCTCTCTCACCTCTTAATTTCACCTTTTAAGTATCATCCTTTCCTATTAAATTGGTCCTGTGCCCTCTATCAATGTATACCTGTAAACATATATACACACATTCACATATGTATTCATATGCCCATATACCCTCATATATAGACATATATGTATTTCTATTCCCTTCAACTACTGAGAAAAGTTTCATAAGTTACAATTATTGTTTTTCCATGTAGGAATGTTAATAGTTCAACTTTGATAAGTTCCTTATGATTTCTTTTCCCTGTTTACCTTCTCATGCTTCTCTTGCTTCTTGTATCTGAATGTCAAATTTTCTATTCAACTCTGGTTTTTTTATTAAGAATGCTTGAAAGTCCTCTATTCCACTGAATGACCGTATTTCCCCCTGAAACATGATACTCAGTTTTGCTGGGTAGGTGACTCTTGGTTTTAATCTCAGCTCCTTTGCCCTCCGGAATACCATATTCCAAGCCCTTTGATCCCTCAGTGTAGAAGCTGCCAGATCCTGGGTTATCCTGATTGTGTTTCCACAATATTCAAATTGTTTCTTCCTGGCTGCTCGTAATATTCTCTCCTTAATCTGGGAATTCTGGAACCTGGCTATAATATTCCTAGGAGGTTTCTTTTTGGGATCTTTTTCAGGAGGTGATCGGTAGATTCTTTCAACCTCTGTTTTGCCCTCTGGTTCTAAAACATCAGGGCAGTTTTCTTTGAGAACTTCCTGTAGGATGATTTCTAGGTTCTTACTTTGATCATGGCTTTCAGGTAGTCCAATAATTTTAAAATAATCTCTCCTGGATCTATTTTTCAGGTCAGTGGTTTTTCCCATGAGATATTTCACATTGCCTTCTATTCTTTCATTTATTTGGATCTGTTTAACAGCATCTTGATTTCTCATAAAGTCATTAGCTTCCATTTGCTCCAATCTAATTCTGAAAGCAGTGATTCTCCTCATTGAGCTTTTGAGATTCTTTTTCCATCTGGCAAATTCAACTTTTTAAGGCATTCTTCTCCTCATTGTCTTTTTGAGCCTCTTTTGCCATTTGAGTTAGTCTATTTTTTAAGGTAGTATTTTCCTCAGTCAGGCTGTTGACTCTCATTTCATAATTTTCTTGCATTGTTGTCATTTCTCTTCCCAATTTTTCCTCCACTTCTCTTATCTGCTTCTTAATGTCCTCTATGGCCTTTAACCAGTTCGTATTTTCACTTGAAGCTTTTGGTGTAGGAGTTCTAACTTCACTGTCTTCCTCCTGTTCCATGCTTTGCTCCTTTTTGTCACCAATATAAGAGTCTAATGTTGAAATCTTCTTCTGCTTTGTTTCCCATGCCTGGTCATGTTACCCCTCAGTCACTTGACCCCTAGGCTTTTTGCCACAGTATGACTGCCACCAGACAGGGGAGCTTTTGTCCCAAATGCTGGGGTTTTCTCAGCTGCTGGAGATATTAGATGGGTGCCCTCTCTGAGGTCTCCACACGCTCTGGCAAGCTGGACACACACCCCAGGACCTCCACCCAAGACTGCAATCCAGATCAAAGAAGGTTAAAGCATGAGCGATTACCCCTCAGACTGGTGCTTGGTCCCCCTACACTCTGCAAACCAGGAGCTGAAGCTGCCACGAGGCGCTGGCTGGCTATGCTGGCCTCTCAGCAGCTTCTCGCCCAGGGGGCAAAAGCCATGGACTCCCACTTACTGGTTTCCAAAGTCCAGACTGCACTGACCTCTCATTTTGTCCTTCTCATCTATGTATTGTTAAATCTGGAAATGGCCACAGCTGCTGCTGATCTGGAGTCCCTCCAGTGGGCAGCTGGTCAGGCCTGCGCTGGGGCTAAAGCCTTTGTGTGGGGCTGGGCTTGGCTCCTAGAGCACTGCACTGGCTGATTCCTGCTGGCCTGCCGGGCTATCCTCAGCAGGTTAGCTTTTCTGTGTCATTTTGTGGCTTCTGCAGCTCCAAAGTTTGTTTAGAGTCCCCTTTTTTACATGGATTGGGGAAGGTGGAAGCTGGAGCAGCAGGGAGGTCCTGCTTCTACTCTACCATCTTGATTCTGCCCCCACTCTCTTGTCCCTGTTTTTAACTCCTCTGTATTCCCTCTTCTGTGTAGTGAATGATATGTCTGTCTTCTCCCACTTCTTCTCTCCCTTCATCTGTTCTTCCTCCCTCTCTGCTTTGCTGTCTTTATGTCTTAAGCCATCCTTATACACTCTCTAAACAAATAAGTAAAATGCTTTATTTCTGTCTCCTGAATATTAATATGGTGTTTACTGTTTGTAAGATACAAAAGCAACATGGCATGGTTAATAAATTGTTGAACTTGGACTCAGTAAATCTAGGTTTAGAACTTACCTCTGATATATCTTATGTCTGATTATGGGCAAGTCAGTTTTTTTTTCAAATATCTTAAGCTAAATATAACTTTATAAATGTGTCACTATCTATGAAAAAAAGGAAATTCTCAGATTAAAAAAATCATAACTCCACCTAATGATATGTGTGCAAAGCACTTGAAATCATAGTCCTTTTCCTCAAAGATCTTACAAACTATTAGTGGAAATAAAGGCAGATACTCTTGCCGACTTTGGCAATAAGACTAAATAGAGAGTTAGAGACAGCTAGTGAATTAGGGTCATAAGAGATTCTGTCAGTAAGAATTGGAATGCAGAATTACAGTGATCATAACTGGAAGTTTAAATATGTGATCTTGGTTAGAGAGCTACCAAGGAGTCAGGAATACTGGACTCAAGTCCTGCTTCTTATACATAAATGACCAAGTGAGCTAGAGAAAGTAATAAGGTCTCAGAAGTCTAGCACTGTATTTTCCCAAACAGTCACTGTTAGAGGCAGTTTCTTTACTGGAAGTTCATTATACCAATGAATTTACAGATCCAGATCCCTTCCACCATCTACCCCCATAGCACGGCAGGATCAGACATGTAAAAGCATAAATTATTAAGTAACCATTACTCTTGTGTTCAAAAGATAATTATTTGTATGAAACAGGAATCAGGAGAACCTCTGTAAAGTATTTTCTAATTTAATCTAACAAGCACTATATTTTACTGGACATATTGGATTTTCATTATTCATTTAGGAGTCTATTAGAAAATGATCTTGATAGTATGGTATTCCCTAAGGGAAAGTATAATTTTCTAATCTTTTTAGATAAATACCTAGTGGCTGCCTGAGATACCTTTTTCATTAGTAAATAATATGTAGCAGAATCTAATCACGGATTGTGATTGGGCTGCCTTACATATGTCACTGAGGGTCAATAAAATTAGAATGAATCTATTATAGAAAAGTAATATAATACATACTTCAGCAAATCTTGATGTATAAGAATAATTTTTATACTTAACCCTTGCAACCATTATGAAAGCTATGTAAACAGGTAATATATCTTTTTGCTCATTTATGTTTTAGTAACTTAAATGTGGTTTCATTCTTAGAACACAGAGTTTAGAATTGGAAAGACCTGTTATCTCATCTGGTCCAGGACTCTTCTGGAACATCCCTCACAGAAACTTGTGGCCTGAAGCAGTGTTTATTTGCAAGCATGCTAGTTTTGCAAGTTGAATATCAGCTAGTAACTTAAAAGAGTCATTTGGAATTCTAAAATTGAAAAAAGGTTCATGCCTTTCAAGGCATTTTTTAAGCACCTTTTGTGGTTGAGACTGAGATCCTAATAATGGTGTCTAGGCTACTCCCAGAATCCTGGATGGAGTAGCCAAGCTGGGATTGAGTTGTTCTTCAGACTTTTTTCTCCCTGCCATGGGACACTGAACCAAGGCCATACCCAACCCTCCAGCAATCATGAAGGGGATTGCTAAATCCAAGCCTTGGCCCTTCCTAGAGTTCTAAATTCAGAGCTCATGAGGTGGGGATTATACTCTTTGATGCTTGCCCCTTCCTACAGCTCCTGTGAAATTTGAATAAGTGCACATTATAAAATGATGCAAGGTTGCATTTAATGTGAACCAAAATTCAATTAATTTGGTACATATTAGCTAGTTTTAAGTTTTAGGTATTGCTAAGTAATCATTTTGTTCTTGCCCATCATCACATGTGGATGTGATGTGCTACCCCATACCATATTACCAATAGTTCTGTTATTTTTTAAGCCCTTAAAAAATGTACAAAAAAAGAGTACTCAAGATGGAATCACTACCAGCATGAAAAAGAAAGGTTTATTATTACATTAGAAAAAAGAATTTAATGTAATTCTAAAATAGGATGAGATGTCAGAATGTTTGAATCTGTAGCATGGAATATTATAAAACATACAAACAAAAAAGGCAAAATTACATCACATTTTTGTGGTGTGCAAACATTTGCAAGGATTAGTGGTCTTATAGTGGTAAAAATAGACCTATATGGATTGAAATTTGCAATCAAAAGCGTGTTCTTCTTAGCAAAGTTATCCATCAGTCAATAAACATTTTTAAATGACTATAATGTTCCAGGAACTGGGCTAACTAATGGGGATATAAAAAAAGGCAAAAGCTACTCCTTGCCCTTGAGTTTACAATTTAATTGGGAAGACAATGTAAAAACAAATATGGACAAATGAGCTATAATAGCATAAGTGGGAACTAGTTAATAGAGAGAAGACACTAAAATTAGGAGGGATTGGGAAAGGCTTCCTGTAAAAGATGAAATTTAACTGAACTTTGAAGGAAGCCAGGAAGTAGAGATGAGGAGGGAAAGCATTTCAGGTATGGGGACAGTCAGAGAAAATGCCTGTAACTGAGAGATAGAGTGTCTTATTTTTGGAATAGCCAGGAGGTCAGTGTCATAGGATCAAAGAGTATGTGTATGTATTGGAGGTGTGGGATGGGGATATAAGGTGTATGAAGACTGCAGAAGTTAGAGGAAAGAAGGGAGTGTATTCAAAAGATGTTGTAAGGATAAAATTGGAAGGCCTTGGCAGCAGATTATTGATGGGGAGTAAGAGAAAGTGAGGAGCCAAAGATAACACTTTGGTTGGATGGGAAACTGGTAGGATGGTGATGCCTTTGATAGTGACAGGGAAGTTTAGAAAGGGGGAGAATTTAGGGCAAAAGATAATGAGTTCAGGTTTTGATATGTTGAATTTAAAATGTCTAATGGACATCCAGTTCAAGATGCTAAAAGGCATTTGAAGATGGGAGACAAGTTCAGTAGAGAGAATTAGATTAGTAGATTTGAGGATCATCAGCATAGAGATGATAATTCAGTCCATGAGAGCAGATGAGATTATTAGATGAGGTAGTATATATGGATAAAAGAGGGTCTAAGAGAACCATGTGGCACACCCAGGGTTAGTGGGTGTGATCTGCATGACGATCCAGCAAAGGAGATTGAAAAAAAGCATCAGATAGATGTCAGATGGGTGTGAGGAGAACCAAAGGAGAGTGGTATCTCAAAAACCTAGAGAAAAAAGAATATCAATGAGAAAATTGTGATTGACAGTGTTGTAGTTTGCAGAAGGTTCAAAAAGGATGAAGATTGAGAAAAGGCTATTGGATTTGGCAATTAGGAGATTATTGTTAATTTTGAAGAGAGTAGTTTTGGTTGAATAATGAGGTCAGAAGCTAGATTGTAGGAAGGTAAGAAGAAAATATGACAAAGGAAGTGGAAGCACCTATTGTAGATGACCTTCCCCAGGAGATTAGTCCCAAAGAACAGAAGAGAGATAACACAATAGTTAGCAGGGAGGAAAGGACCAAATGAGGGTTTTTTGTGGATGGGGGAGACATAGCCATGTTTATTGGCAGTAGGGTAGGAGCCAATAACCAAAGAGAGAGAGAGATTGAAGAGAGATACTGGAACCTCACTCTGCTTCAGTTTCTTCATCTTTAAAATATGGCATTTGGACAAAATATTCCATAAGGTTCCTTCTAGTTATAAATACATGATTATTTGTTAAAACATGTTGATTTTAGAAAGTTATGATTACAAATAAGTACTTGTGGTGGATTTGTATGTAGATAGAAATGTATAAATAATTCTGCAAGATATAATCCTTTATTTGTGAAGTGTATTTTATTCTCAAAACGTCGGGTACTTGTACTATGATTAATAGTTGTTTATATTACTTGTTTCCACCAGACTCTTCATTTTCTTATGAGAATAACACCATGATGTCTTTCTTCTTACTTAGATAATGATATTGGAAAGCTTTTATCATCTTTCAAGATTTCTGATAAACAAGCTGAATGCATAGAAAACTGCAGAATACAATTTTGCCAAACTATGAGGACCAACCCTAGTATCATCAGTGGAACTGGTGAGTTTTAGGGGAATTTGGCCATCTGGGTGGAGTAGAATGGAGAACCTTGTAGTGACTATCAGGAAAAGTTGAGTTGTCTAGAAAAAACTCATGAATCTCCTTGAGATCTGGGTTAACAAGAAAATTAAGTGGAAAGGCTACTCTCTTGAGAAACCCCCAAACTTACTGAATTGTACACAAGGTGTCATTGTGTTATGAACAGAAACTAGAAAGCTGGAAGTTGCCTGGTCCCAGCAAATCTTTGGTTATACTTTAACAAATTACTTTTTATCCTTTTATTTAGATGTTGGCTTCTTGTTTTTTGCTCTGGACCCCACAGTGTATTTCAGATTAATATACACTATATATGTTTAAGTTTTAATATATAAAACAAATATGAATTAAATTAAAATATGAAAACAAACCAGTATGTATCAGCTTGAGAACATGGAAGAAAACCAAATTTTCTGTTAGCATTGTTCAGAGTTAATTTAATATCAACCTGACAAAACAGATCTGATTGTTATGGAGATTTTTCTAAAAATTTATGAAACTCAGGCACTGCCTTTCATCATATTACTTTAATCTTCTGCTGAAAGGTCTAATGAATAAGTCCAGTAAAGTAGTATTTATGGGATACCTACAGCATGCCTTGTACCATGCCAAGAGAATTGGAATTTGGTTCAGAGGGCAATTAGGAAATAATTTTCTAGCTGAATAACTGCCTACCTGATTCTTAATAATGATCAAAGCCTTTCAGTCTTAAAAAAAAAAAATAAGGGAAGAATTGCCTGAAGTGATTCAACACATGTTTTTGGATCTCAGAGAGAAATTCTTTCTCATAACTCTTCATTATTGTACATATACTCTATATGTACTTAAACATTTATGTATTTTTAGGGTAGGAGGTCTTTTTGTTCTAATTTTGTATTTCTCGGTTTCTTACTATTTATTAAAATATTGTTGGGCTGAAAAATAACAAAAGTATCATTGTCTGGCATTTCTGAACTGAAATTTCCAGATAAGCAAATATAAATAAGTATGATGCTTAAGGCTAACAGTTTACAAAATTAAAATCAACAATAAAATACCACTTGGAAGTTAGTGTACTATACCAAAGACTTTTTTCCAGTAAAAGGAGATGATTTAATGAATCAGTTCAGGAAAATACATGATATATAAATTCATTAAAATCCCACTTACATAACACTTTTCATTGGACTTACACGTTATTGTATATAATACCTTATATTATGATTTTAGGATTTTTCAGTTACTAAACTTGAACTGGGTTCAAATTGGAACTAGTTTTTTCTTTTTTAGAAAATAATGCTACTGGAAATTCTAGTACATTACTGTTGTACTACAGACTTTATATTTAAGATTATACTCTTGAAAACATTTTGAAAAGTTTGTTATTTTTATAAGTAGGATAAAATTGCTGGCATCAGTCTTTGAGTGCTTAGTTCATTTCAATTGTCATTATCTCAGAGAAAATTTGATTTAACAACATTTGAAGGATAATATCCACTCTAATATCCCCATTTCTCCCATATATTCTCATTAAACTTTACTTCTGTACCACCACTATTAGGTTGGATGGGAAAGACTCATGACTGAAGTTGAATGTTAAATAAGTTTATAATAAGCTGCATATTTTTGTAGGCTTTATGATAGGATGTAAGAAAGATTCCAGTTTCCCCACCAGAATCATGGAAGAAACTGAAAAACTGTTTTTTGTTCATTTTAGAAGACTGTATACAAATGATATATACATTTCCACAATCCTCAAAGTTTCATACATTTATTGGCTATCCTTGAACACAAAAGAAATATTGGTCCTTTGATTTCATGTATTCTGTTTACCTCAGTATTGATAAAGTGAATTTTGTTTTTAAGAAATGGTAATTTGCTATGAAGAGCAAGTAGTAATATAATTTCTAAAATGACAAACTAATTTATTTGAATGCAGTATATTTTCTGGAGTAGTAATTCACTGAAATAATTTTTTCTGTGGATATTTGCTTATGGCAAAAATAGAAAGACATTAAGGAAAATAAGTTTTGGTGTCAATAATGGAAGGCTTGTTTATTAAAAGCTTTCATTTAAAAGAGTTTCTAAATGTCAACATTCATGCCTTATGGATTTTAATTTGTATCTTATCTGTTAAGTAATTAAAAGACGGGGATAAAAATTGAAAGTGAAATATTTGAATTTTTAATGGGATTTCCAAAAAGTTACATTTATAGAAGATAAATGACATATTAAAACAACATAAATAATGACTGTATTATCCTCTGAAAAGTATATTTGTAAATGATGTGTATTTTAATTATTTAATGCCAATAAAGCAATTATAAATGCTATAGTACAGTTTTTAAGCAACAATGTATCAAGCAATGTAAATATATTTTTAAATAATTAATTTCACTAGTCATTGTACTGTAGAGTTATATAATGAAAAAACAAAGAAACATCCGTAATAGTTCTGTATTGATATGTATTTAAAAATGGGATATCCAGGTTTCTTTCTGCCCAACAAGAATAAAAATACAAATGGGAAAATTTGCCTCTCATAGTTTATCTTTATTGATTGAATAGATATGATTAAAATAAGATCATAGGATCATGGCTCTAGAACTAGAAGGGAACCAAAGAGGTCCAGTCCCCTTGTAGGAACCCAGATCTTCTGACTTCAAATCCTGCATTTTTTTTCACTATGTCGTAGTAAAAGGAGAGAAATGCTACAGTTAAGATTTTTCTTAGGAAAGCATTATTTTTAATAATAGATAGCATTTATACAGTGCTTTGAAGCTAGCAAAGTGCTTTACATATAATACCTCATTTTATGCTCAGAACAACACGGAGGGAGGTGCTATTATCATCCCTATTTTATAGATGGGGAAATTGAGTTAGACAGAGCTTTCTGTGATTTACCCAGAGTCATACAACTAGTTAAGGATTTGAGTATGGATTTGAATTCAGGTCTTCCTTTCCTCCAGTTCCAGGACTCTATCCATTGCACCTGGAAGAAGTAAGGAAGTTTTCAACATGCTTAGACCCAGAGAGCAAAGAAAAAATGTAGAAACTACAGGGAGACAGATTTCAGCTTAGTATATAAAAGAATATACTAACATAGAATCATAGACTTAGAACTAGAAGTGATCTTTGAGTCTACCTGCTGCATTTTAAAGATGGAGGTCAGGGGGGTAAGGAAGGTGACATGTGTGTTTATGTATGTGTGCATAAATATACACACGCATACACACAATAATCATTCCTCTTCTGTTTCCCTGTATGTGGATGATTCCTTACCTGCTGCCTATAAACATATGCTTCCCTGCAAAAGGATCTTTTCATCCTGCTCCTGCTTTCACCAAAAGCTCTTATATTTCTCCTTCAGTTCGTAGCCAGAAATTTAGAAAAAGTTGGTTACACTCCTTATTTCTAAATCAACTTTTATATTTCTTTTCTCATCCTAGCTTCTAACCTCACTATTCAACTTAAACTGCTCTCTTCAAAGTTAAGAATGAGTTTTTAATAGGCAGATCTAGTGACCTTTTCTTTTTTTAAATTTTTTTTCACTTGATAAGCACTTATTTTCTCTCCTTCCCACCACTCCTCGACCTATGGAAGAAAAGAAAAAAAATAAAAACAATTTTTTTTAGAGAAAACATATACATAGTTAAAGGAATTTTCACATTAATTGTATCCAAAAATATGTTCTCAATCCTCATCTTTTTTTTTTTTTAAAGCAATTGGGGTTAAGTAACTTGCTCAAGGTTACACGGCCGGGTGTTTCTGGGTGGGTGCTAAGTGTCTGAGTCTGGATTCAATTCCAGGTCATCCCAACTCTGGGGCCAGTACTCTTACTCACTGTGCTACTTGGCCACCCCAATCCTCATCCTTTTTGACCTCTAAATATTTGAAACTATTGACCCCTCTTCCTTCATGTGGACACTGTCCTCTGGATTTTCATGACACTGAATTCTTTTGGTGTTCTCCTTTTACTTGTTTGACCACTCCTCAGTGTCTTTTATTGGTTTATCATCTAAATTCCATCCCCTGACTGTGGGTAAACTACATGATTCCATCTTGAGCCTTTCTTTATCTTGATTTTTGGCGAAGTTAAAACTTCCATGGATTTCATTGTTATCACTATGTAGACATCTCCCAGATCTGTTATTTCCAGGCCTAATCTCTCTGCATCACCAACTGCCCATTAGAATCTTTGAACTAGATGGCCTGTAGGCATTTTAAACTCATCATTCCCAAAACAGAACTCATTTTTTCCTGAACCCAGGTCTTTTAGAAACTTCCCAATTTTTGTTCAGGATCAGCTAGGTGATTATAATGTATTGGGCCTGGAGTCAGGAAGGCTTATCTTCCTAAGTCCAAGACCGACTTCAGCCACTCACTAGCTTTGTGACCTTGGGCAAATCATTTAAGCATGTTTGTCTCAGACCCTCATCTGTAAAATGAGCTGGAGAACGAAATAGCAAACCACTCCAGTATCTTTGTTGAAAAAAACCCCAAATGTGGTCATAAAGAATTATACATGACTGAAATAACTGAAAAACAACAAAGAATACAATCTACTTCAAAATCTTGTTGATTCTCCCTCTACAACATCTTTCACTTCTGTCTCCATGTCTCCATCACCATTCTTCAGGCCCTTGGCACCAGAACTTTTCTATAGTCCCTAAATTGGTCTCCCTGCCTCAACTCCCCTAATTTTTCAACTTTGCATCTACTTAGCTGCCAAAGTATTACTTGAAATGCCTTTTTAATAACCACTTTCATCTCCTTCTCAATTAACTAGTGTCTCCCTAACATCATCTTCACCATCTTCAAATGCAAAACTCCTTTGTTTGGCATTTAAAATATTCTACAGCTATTAAAGCTTAACACTGAACTGACTTTTGGGGCACCCTATATTCTCTTCTTCATGTTTTCCAGCAAGCTAGTCTTCTTTCTTTTCCCCACAAATGACATTCTAGTCATTTATATGTTATATTTTCTCATCCCAGAAGAAATGTGAGTTCCTTGAAGGCAAGGACTATTTCATTTTTGTATTTGTATCCTTATCACCTAGAACAGTGCCTGGCACATAATAGGTGCTTAATAAATGCGTCTTGATTTAATATAAGTAAGTAAAATCACTTCCAATCACTATTTCTTTTTCTCTTGAGATGAGAACTTAAATTTGAGTTCAGTTGATGTAGTTCAGACAAAGTGAAAGACTGAATATGACTGCAGTTTTCAACTTTGAGGTTTTCCTAATTCTAGTATTGGCTCTAGAGTATGATAAATTATGGCCCAGGACCACCACAGGCATTCTTATTTTTTCTATCTCATTGTGCCACATTCCACAATAATAGTAAATGATCTAGGGAAAAAAATACAATAGGACCTCAAAAGGTACCCTGCCAATCAGCCTCCACTAATCTTTTCTTACTCCAAATATGATTTATTTATTCTTGGTTTTGGTTTTGTTTTTGCTTTGTTTATTTGTCTTTTTAGTGGGGAGGGCAGGGCAAATGGGGACTATGTGACTGACCCTCCCAAGGTCACAAGGCTAGTAAGTGTCTGAGGCCAGATTTGAGCTCAGGTCCTCCTGACTCCAGGGCCAGTGCTGTCTTTATGGCACCACCTAGCAGCCCTATGATCTATTTTTTTATCCACTGACTGACCTAAATGCCCTTACTACCAGAGACCAGCCAGGAATATTCTACACCACAGAGACGGTTTGGTTGTTTTTTGTTTTGTTTTGTTTTGAAGAATGCTGATGGCTTATTTTTTGAATGGAAACAGGTTTGTTCATCGGCCTCTAATTTGATGAACACATTTTTGAAAATGAGTCCTGCAGCACCTCCAAGACTTTTCAGAAAATCAATGAAAATATATAATTCTATGATCTACAAACTCTTTTAATTCTCTGGGCTCTAATTTATAGACTTTATGGCTTGAGTTCTGTGAGAGCTACTAAGCACTCTCTTAATTTTTCTTCACCTGTCTAGGGTTTCAGTTTCCTCTTAACTTCTGTTGTTCCAGTTTAAGAATCATCTTCAATAAAGAATATTGGAAAAAGCAAAATATTAATCAAATATTCTTCACTGCTCTCCCCCCCCCCTTTCCAGTCTTATTATTCCCTCCCACATAATCTATGATCAAGTGACACTGCCCTTCCTGCTGTTCTTCAAACAAGACTCTCTGCCTCCCAACTCTGGACATTTTTACTGGCTTTTCCCTGTTCCTAGAAGGCTTTCATTCCTCATTTCTCTCTCCTGGCTTCATTCAACTCTTAATTAAAATTATCTTCTTCTAAAGGAAACTTTTTACTACCCCTCTGAATTCTAAGCCTTCCTTCTGTTGATTATTTCCAGTTTATCCTGTATATAGTTTGTTTGTACATAGTTGTTTACATTTTGTCTCCCTCATACGGAGTATGAGCTCCATGAGATGAGGGACTGTCTTTTATCTTTAGAAGCCCAGTACTAAGCACAGTGTGCATGTAATAAATGTTTGACTAACTTTTGCCTAAATATAAGCTTTCACCACTTGTATTATAATATGCAAACAGATGGAACTTTTTTTGAAAGAAGGAATATAGTTAAATAATTTTGACAGAAATAGGCTAATTCAAAGAATGGTAGTTCAATCAAGAACACTACTCATACCTGCTATTTGACTGAATTGACATATCTTTGTACTCACTAGTCATTTCATTGAGAAGGGTTAAATAAGTTGTACATGTACATTCTTGTATTCTGCCCCTCTTCAGTTCCACCATCTTCCCCCAGTATAGATAAATGATAAAAAGTGGATCTATAACTTCATATATCTTCTCACTTGATTATTACCTTTCAGTCAGCTAAGGTTAAGTGCTTCTAAGAAAGCTCAACACAAAAATATTAAACAAATTCTTGTTTCCAAAGTACAGAATTTAATTTGCCTTATCAGTATGTGTATCAAACATCACAATATCAAAAACTTTAAAGCATAATTAGAACTAAGAACAAAAGATTTTAGATAAAAATTTCCTGAAAGTTAGTATTCCATCTACACAGAAATTACCTTACCCAGCATTATGGATGTAAATATTTAATTAACATTTTGATAGTTATGATGATTATCATGAGGAATAATAAATTGATCTTAGTTACATTCTTATGAATGAAAAGTAACAAGTTCAAAGAACATCAATAAATTGTTGGTCAACTTGTTAAGAAGCTGTTAAATGCATATATTTCTGTTTATTATTATAAAAAATTTAAAAGAAGCATAGGGATTTAAGAAACTCTTAAGCAACTTAAAATATAATCATGCAGATAAAAATAATATGCATTAAGCAATTGCAAAAAATATGCCCTTTCCATCCAGTTGACTGCCAGGGTCTGCGGATTCTATCTAAACATTATCTTTTGATTCATCTTTTTTTCCATGATTGTCAATACTATCTCAGTATTATGATTGGAGGGAAGAAGGCAGAATCTGAGATAAGAGAGCCTGGTTTCAAATCTTGATTTTGCCATTTATAAGTTTTGTGGCTCTAGAGTCACTGAACTTTTTTGGATCTTACTGTTCTTATATATAAGATGACAGAGGAGTTGAACTAGGTTATCTCTAATGTCCCTTCTAGTTAAAATTCTTTGATCCCACTGGCACTGTCCTAGGTTAGTTCTTCATTACTTGAATTACTGAAATGCCATGAGCTGTCTTCTCTGCTTACATTAACTAATTCCCACTTCTTCCCTTACCCACATTCATCCTAAACATCCCTTCCAGATTCATTTTCCTACAGCACAGATCTAATATCATTCTTTTTATCCAAGTACTTCAAAAGTTCTATTTTAGCTGATGTGCCCCCACTCCTACTCATGCTGATTACAGAAACCACCTTCACCTTAGTTGAAGTTTTCATGAGTTTCTGTGGCCAAAACATTTGTCACCTAGTGGCCAATCTTTGGGTGCCAAATGTTTTTACACTTGACTAGGCTGATATACAGACTGTAAGCCTTCACTGGCCTTATAACTGACATTTATATGACACTTAGGTGAGGTGCTTTCAAAATATTGTCATTTGAGCTCAGGGAAGATATACGGTAGAAACTATATATGTTATCCTTGAATATAGGAAATCGAGGCTGGGAGTGATCAAGTGACTTAAACATGGCTACGCAAGAGCATAAATGACAGAGGTGGGATAGGAACCCATGTCTCTGCTCACTCTTGAACTCTGTATTCTTTTTACTGCACTATACTTCTTTATTCAAAGACTTTTCAATTTAATAGAACTTACCCAAGTTTACTGGCACAAACTTTGAGAACACAGGGTTACTTCCATACCATAGTGAGGCATTAATGATTAAAAATATTCAAAGGTTCCCTATTGCTTGCCAAATAATCATTTTCCCTATTATCAAATTTCTTCCTCAATCCAGTATACAAATCTGATTGTCGAGTTTCATTAATGGTGTCTTTTCTCATGTAGTAATATTTTTTATTCTAAGGACTAGACGTATGTTAGAAAAATTCATAATGGAAAAAAATTCCACAGTTTATGTAAATGCTTGATATGTATTTAAAAGAATTCTAAGTTTGGTTACTGATATTTTATACTTTTCTTTCTGGATAGACACATTCTACAACTCTTTTAATCTTTGATTGTACCATAAAAATAAAGCTAGCAGCCGCCACAGAGGCTATATAGGTTAATGCAACCCCATTATTTTGTAGAGCAGGAAACTGAAGCCCAATGAAGTTAAACTATTTACTGAAGGTCATAAGGATAGTATTATGCATTAAAAGCTAGATCTAAGTCTTCCAGGTCCTCTGATCTCTAACTCCAGGGGTAGGCTCCTTCATTCTTAAGGATAGATGGTAGAGTATTTTACTCAATTAACAGCATAGTGAAGTTAATGATCATTACTGATCATAATGCCATCTCCACTTATTCTGACATCTCTGCCTTCTTTTGAATTCTGCCCTTGGAACCATTCTGGACTCCAATTTTCCCTCTTGGTCCTTATCTTATCTGAATCTAGGCCTCCACTCACTTCTAGGCCATTTCAATTCTCTGCCTCTCCTCTCCACTTCTCTCCCTCCTAACTCCCTTTATATGTTATCTTTCTCTATCAGATCATAAGTTCATTGAGAGCAGGGACTTTCTTGTTTGCTTTTATTTCCAGTTTTTAGTATAGTTCTTGGCACATTGTAAGTGCTTAATAAATGTACTATATTCTGATTTTCTATCGCTAATTAGTCATTCAAGTAACAATGAAGGAAACCAGAAAATTAAGAAGGAGACATATTTGGGGTTTGTCTGGATCAGTAGATATGACTGTTCATTGGAAACAGACTACATATATAACCCGTAGTCAGTTTTGCAAATTCACACTACTAGTTATAACAGAGACCGGGCAAGAAAGAATAGGTGAACTTGTTCAAGTTAATCACTACTTTTGAAAATATAATAAAAGTGTGTGCCCTAATTCAAAGAGGCTATTGGTGTTTTCATGTGAAGTTTATTATTACTATAGAGAACTGTGATATGTAGGTCACATATCATCATGCTAAATTGAGTTTCATAAAAAAAAGCATTGCAAAGTCCTCAGTAAATTGTTAATTCCATTCAGTTAAAAAGTATTTGTGTTCAGATTTGATTAAGAATTTTCTCAATTTAGTGATGAATATGTAGTTGCATGTCTAGCTAGCTAAAATTGATTTTTGCTCCTGAGTTTCAAAGAATTGCTTAGCAATGTACAATTACTTAGTAACTGTTATATTAATTTAAGCACTGAACTAAAATATTGGCATAATGCCATTATCTGGATATTTTGTCCCCAAATTTGAACCACCTAAGATATAATTAGGGCTGAAATGGATGCTTTCATTTTAAAAATCATTGTTTGTCTTTATCCTGGGTACAAAATAAGTATCTTGCACCTTAGATTAGCATGAATTTGTATTGCTAAATTCCAAATAAAAAGTTTACTCAAGATATTGCTCATTCAGAGTGAAACTAAAACCTCAAGGTGACAATTGTCGGTTAACTTGCAATTGATTTCTTTGTTGTCTTCTTACATATTTGACTTCTTTGTAGTCTTCCTATGTGTTATTTCTTGTTGCTGTTCTGTTGTTTCAGTTGTGTCTTACTCTTTGTGACCCCATTTAAGATTTTCTTGGTCAAGATACTGTAGTGGTTTACCATTTCCTTCTCCAGATCATTTTACAGATGAGGAAACTGAGACTAACAAGTGACTTTCCCAGGGTCACACAGCTAGTAAGTGTCTCCATGCATGCTGTGGTTCATCCATACTGGACTCTTTGCTGTTCTTCACATATAATGTTCCATCTCTCATTTCTATGCCTCTGCACTGACTGTTTCCTATAACTAAAATGTTCTCCCTTCCAACCTCCATGTCAACCCTCACCTCTGGTAGGATGTCTTTAATTTTAGTGCCTTCCAACTTTTAATTATTTTTTATTTATCATGTACATAACTGGTTTATTTGATAATTGCTATGATATCTCTTTAGGTTATTCTAGAGATGTATATTTTTTTCAATGGACAAAATACTTTAACACATATTTTTACAACCTATGAAGCTTTCTTTGATCCCTCCAAGCTGATAACAACCTTTCTTGAGGGCAGAGACTATATCTTGTCAGCCAAACATTTATTGTCACTCCTTATCCTCTGACAAATCTCAGCCCTGGATTACTTCTACTTCTAACTTATCTTCTACTCACCTGATACTGAATAGAGCTGAAAGAAGTCACATTGCTATGCTAACTTGGTACATAATAAATTCATGTTATCCAGCTTCAAATTGACCCTCATTCATATTGTTTGCCTCTCAATGAGTAGAATAGGGCACAGAGGGAGGGAAAAAATTTGGAACTTAAAAATATGACTAAAATGAAATTTTTAAAAATGGGCATCACTGTAAAGAAAATCCTTTTATTCCTCTCTAATTCATTTCCTTTTTTCATTTACTACTACCAAACATTCTGTCTTTTCTCTATACCTTTCACTCAATACCCTCAGTCACCTAAGCTCCCTCTACTTCTTTTCATCTCAAATCTCTTGACATCATCTCCTACTTCTTTCTTTCTCCCAATTGCTGACACTGAAAGATTAACTTCTCTTCCTGGATACTACCCTCTTTGGATCTTTGTGGTATTGCATTCTTCTAATTCTCCTCCTGTATGACTGAATACTCTTAAGTTCTCTTTGTTGGCTGATGTTATTGTTCAGTATTTTAGATAATCTTTATCAATACTCCAACTCTAGGTATTACTCCAAGGTTCTGTTCTGAGCCTCTCTTCTGTCTCTACACATCTTCTCTCATGGTGACCATGTTGAGGTCCCTTGAGTTTGGTTATTATTGCTATGCTGATGATTCAAAGATCAATATCCTGACTCTCTCTCCCTTGAACTTAAGCCCCACATCAGCAATTACCAGTTTTACATTTCATATTGGCCATCTTATAGACATATAGACTTACTATTTTAACCCCAATCTCATCCCTCTTCCAGTTTTTTCTGTATAGTCATACAATACTATTCTTCCACTCTTCTAGTTTCTTAACCTCAATCTTATCCCAACTTTTTATATTCCCTTAATGTACATATCTAGTTAGTTGACAGATATTGCTATTTTTATCTGTACATCATTTCTCATATCTAGTCACTTCAGTTCAGGCGCTCAACACCTTTCACCTAGATTATTACACTGAACTTTATGTCACAAGCCTTTCCCAACTCTATCCCTACTATAATTCCAGAGGTGTCAAACATTGCAGCCTACAAAGCTCCCAAGTGTGACCAGACTAGATTAAAATGTAATTGGGAAATGTTTAATAAAATAAATAAGAATACAACAAAATATAGTGGTTTTCTAAGCCTATAGTATAAACAGCATAGAGATCCATTTCTATTTGAGTTTGATACCATTGTTTTTGTTTTTTTTTTAAAGCAATCTGGGTTAAGTGACTTGCTCAAGGTTACACAGCCAGTTATTTCTGGGTGTGGTGCTAAGTATCTGAGCCCAGATTTGATCTCCAGGTCATCCCAACACTGGAGCCAGTGCTCTTACTCGCTGAGCCACCTGGCTGCCCCTGATACCATTGTTCTATGCTGCTGCTAAAGTGATTTCCCTTAAGTGCACATCTGACCAGGTTAGTCCCCTACAGTTAGCTTTAGTGGTTCTTCCCTACAGTCACTAGAATGAAATAATAAACTTCTCCATTCAGTATTTAAAGCTTATCACAGCCTTACCCATACCTAACTTTTCAGCTTCATTTGATAGTTTCCTTTCCATACTTTGTGAACCAGCTAAATTGTTTTCTTACTGTTCCTCACAAACAACACCCATTCTTCCATCCCCATGAATTTTCATTGGCAGCCCCACCTGTTTGGAAAGCATTTCCTCCTCACCCATGCTTCATAGACTCTCTTTTTTACTTCAGTCTACAATTCAATAATCACTTTCTACATAAGCCTTTCCTAATTTCCTCAACTTTTAGTTCCTTCCCTCCCATATTACATTGTATTTAATCACTTGTATTTATTCTTTTTATTTATTCTGAATATACATTTACATATGTGTTTGTGTATTTATGTATTTATTTACATGTACTTTTTTCTCCTACCATTAGAATGTAAACTTTTTGAGAGTAGGGGTTTCTTCATTCTTTAAATTTAGTATTCCCAGCATCTAGCACAGCCTGATAGTAGGTATAGAATACATATTTATTGGTTGATAAATGTGGCTTTAACAGGAAGGGTACTAGTTGCTGGGCAGAAAGAGCAAGGATTGGGAAAGGCCAGGTTACAAAGGGCTTTAAATGACAAACTTGAGTTTTTATTTTATCTTAGAGGCAATGTATGTGTAAGGAGGAAAAGGAGTTTGGTCATTGGAGTTGAGAATAGATTTGTAATGTTGTCAGTCCTGGATTTTAGGAAAATGGTAGCAGTGTAGAAGATGATTGGAGTAGGGGTATAATTGTGACAGTGGAACTAATGAAATCCAAATAAGGGGGTTTTGTAGGTCTTAAGGAAGGCAATGCCCATGTAAATAGTAAAAAGAAGCCAAGAAATTTTTGTGGAGGTGGAATTGACAGTATTTGACAACTAACTGGCATATGGTTATAAAGAGACTAAAGAAGTGAGCATAATGTTGAGACTGTAAGCTTGGGACACTGGAAGGATCATGTCCTTCATTGAAATAGAGAAATTCAGAGGAATAGATTCAGGGGGAAAGTTACTAAGTTGTATTTTGTACATGTTGAATTTGAGATGTCTTATAGGACATCCATTTTGAAATGCCCAAATGGACATTTGTCAATGTGGTACTAGGGCTTGGAAGAGATCAGAGCTAAATATTCATATTATGGCATCATTTGCACAGAAAGTGATAAACCAATATAAACTAATTTAATCTGAAGGGAGAAATATAAAGAATAGAAGAGGGGCCAGGACAGATTATTGGGGTTTTCCATAATTTAAAGAACTAAGTTTTATGTCTCTGCTAGCACCCTGTCCAATGTTCTGTACTTACTATAGATATATTATAAATAGGATCATAGGATTGAGAGTTGGAAGAGACTTAATCATCTAATGATTAAAGTCCAGCCCAAATCTGCCATCTGTCCTCTGTCCCCTAAGCTACATTCTTTTCCACCATTTTACAAATGAGAAAAATGAAACCTAGAGTGATTTTATCATTGAGGTAATTAATAGCAGATCTATTATGCAAACCCAGATCTTTTTACCGCATCATACTACCTTTATATGTTTTTGTTTTTTAATCCATCTGGTCAGGTACTATGCTTATATGTACAGATACAGTGACAGTATTTATACAGGGTGACCAGTAGCAAAGAGCAAAAAATTCTTTGATTCTCATTCAGTATGGTTACCCTGAACAGACATAGCTAATTTCTAATTTTATTCTTTTTTTTTTTTTTTTTGCCTTTTGGAGGGGCAATTGGGGTTAAGTAACTTGCCCAAGGTTACAGGGCTAGTTTTTTTGTGTGGGTGTTAAGTGTCTGAGGCCGGAACCCGAACTTGGGTCCTCCTGACTCTGGGGCCAGCACTTTACTCACTGCGCCACCTAGCTGTCCCCTCTAATTTTATTCTTAAGAAGCTTAATATATGCAATATGTAAAAATTCTGAGACTACATTTATCCTAGCCCACTCTTAAAGGAATTTTTTTATTCTTAAATGTGCAAATAAATTTCATGTTATCACCTAATTATATGTTAATTTTCCTACATTGAAATATTTTAAATTACTGAGAATTCAAATTCTCAGCAGGCCTTGGAGAATATAAAAATTGCAGATGATTTCTTTTAAAAAATTTTACATTGAATGGATTCTCAGTAAAGCAATTAAAATTTAATTTAAATCTGAAATGTTGTCATGAATTCCAAAACAGTGTGTTTTTAATTTCTACCTCTCACAATCTAGCTCTACAACAGTTCAAATTATTTTTGTTGCCTATGTTTGTAATTTATTGCTACATTGCCATGCTTCATTCGAGATTCTAACATCCTAATGGTTTTCTTGTTTATTATAGTTTTGGCTGAATTACTTGAAAAGTTTGTGTTGGATCTTGCTGAAAACCCATCTGACTGCTACTTTCCCACTGTTGAATATAAAGGTACTCATCCAACCTGTTTTCATAATGTAAACATTTATGTATACAGTTTAATGAGAATAGTAATATTTTGAATTTTGAGAAAAGTATGAAGTGTAGAGACACAGGTCATATTTTGCAGAACTAATATAGGAGGTATAAACTTCAAATGATAGGCTGGACTTGTGAATTTATTGATGTAAGGAGCTCTCAGTGAGTAAACTCTAACTAGCAAACTCACAGCTGTTTTATGAATTGGTCTTAGAGAATTGCTGGAGGCACTGAGAGGTTAAATGAGTTGCCCAGCCATGCAGTCAATATGTGTCAGAGGTAGGACATGAACAAACATTGTCCTGACTCTGCAATCAGCCCTCTCTCCAGGATAGTGCGTCCTCTTAGAAATAGCATTGAAGATTGAATTTTAAAACCTTATTTTGCCTGTATTTTTAAAATATCCTTCTTCACTAAAAATCTTACCAAATCATGTAATCAGTAGCAAAATAAACTGCTTTTTAAATTTTTTTTTTTACTTTTTCTACTTTTTATTTTGGATAGACATTAAAGATTCCAAGGCATTTGAAAAAAAAAGCAGAAAGGATATGTAAGAATATAAAGATTCTTTAATAATCTTCAAGCCATTCTATTTTTTCTCCCTCTTTGACCATTATTTCTTAATTTTATAGGCTAGAGGTAATAACCTCTGTGCTGTTTTACTCTGTAAGGGAAGAGAAGGGGATCAACATTCATTAAGTGCTTACTATGTTCCAGGCACTATGCTAAGTGCCTGACAGATATTTTCTCATTGTGTCCTTACAAAAACCCTGGGAAGTAAGTGCTATTTTTAATTCCCGTTTTACAGTTTTAGAAACTGAACCAGACAGACTAAGTGACTTGCCCAAGATCACACAGGCATTAAGTGTCTAAGGTCAGATTTTAGTTCAGGTCCTTTTTGATTCCAGGCAAATAATAGCAATATTAGCTAACGCTTATATGGCACTCTAAAGTTTATAAAACACTTTATAAATATTATCTCATTTTATCCTCACAACAACCTTAGAATGTTGGGCTTCTGCATTTTACAGATACAGAAACTGAAACAAACAGAGATTAGTTGACTTTCTTAGGGTTACACAACCAGAAAGTATCTGAGTCTGGATTTTAACTCAGGTCTTCCTGCCTCAAAGTCTAGCACTCTGTTCATTGTTTGCTGCCTCACAATCCCAGGAAAAATGCCAGGAGCATAACAGAGGTCTGGGCACAACCTTTGTAGATCTTGTAGATCTGACCAAGGCCTTTGATACTATGTTAATTGTGAGGGCTTGTGGAAAATTATGTCAAAATTTGATTGCCCAGAGAAGTTCATCAGCATCGTATGTTAATTTCATGACAGTATGAATACTGGGGTTCTGGATAGTGGACAATGCTCTCATGCCTTCCCAGTCACCAATGAAGTGAAACAAGGCTGTGTGCTTACTCCCATGCTTTTTAGCATTATGTTTTCAACCATATCATCAAATGCTTTCAATGAGGATTTACACAGCATCAAAGGCAGCTACCGTGCTGATGGTAAATTCTTCAATTTGAAAAGGCTACAAGCTAAGACCAAAGTGGAGGGAGTATTGGTACATTTTCTGTTTGCAGATGATTGTGCACTCAGTACAGCCTCTTAAGCTGAGATGAAACAAAGTATGGATCAATTCTCTGTGGCTTGTGCTAATTTTGGCCGAATATTTAATACCAACAAAACACAGGTTTGCCAGCAGCCACCACCACACTATACATACGTGGAAACACTGGTTACAGCAAATGGAGAAGTTTTGTATGCTGTGGACAAGTTCACTTACCTTGGTAGTGTACTTTTCAGGGATGTACACATTGATAATGAGGTTGAAACCAGCATTGCCAGAGCTAGCTCAGGATTTGAAAGGCTCCAAAGGAAAGTATGGGAGAGAAGAGGTATTAGACTGACTACCAGTCACTGAAGGTCTACAGAACTATTGTACTGACCCCATTGTTGTATGCCTGTGAAACTTGGACAGTCTACCAGCACCATGCCAGGAAACTGAATTGCTTCCCATTTAAGTTGTCTTAGGAAGATTCTGAAGATCACCTGAAAGGTACCAGAACTGAGATTCTTACTCAAACTAAACTGCCAAACATTCATACTCTACTTCAGAAAGTGCCACTCTGATGAGCTAACCACATTGTTCAAATGGAAAATGAATGCTTGCCAAAAAAGACTATTTTATGGAGAACTCACACAGGGAAAGTGTTCACATGGTGATCAGAAGAAGTGATAACAAGGATACTCTCAAGGTTTGTCTCAAGAACCTTGGAACTGATTTGTGATATGGGAGACATTGGCATAGGACCTCTCAGCATGGCATGCCCACATCAGAGAAGGCGCTGTGTTCTGTGAGCAAAACAGAATATGAAACAGCTCAAATGACATGCAGAATGCGTAAATTTAGAGTATCCACCCCAAGTGTTGACATGGACTATTTGTACCTAACCTTGTAAAGCCAAGCACAAGCAGCTTTCCAGAGGACTGCTGCTGTGAACAGCTTCAAGGTTCTGATTACACAGTATAGTGAATTCTCTATTTATTCAGTAACAAACTAAGACAAAACATTCACAAAAGTCAAAGTACAACATTCACAATGTTATAACATAACAAGTTATCGCTAAAGTGACCACACATAATTTTCACCAAAGTGGTCACATAGTTTTAAACAAAGTACATTCATTTGGTAGCTCAATCATCCAGTAACTCAATCATTTGGTAAGTCCTTAATTCAATCATCCTAAATGAGCCTTGTCTCCTTAATGGACACAAAGCATAAAGGTCAAAGTTCTCCACCTCAGGTCACATTGTCTTAATCTTTCAGTCAGAAAGTCTTCTTTCTTCTCAATTGGAGATTAGTTTCCAATCATCTTTAATTCAATCATCCTGAAAAGGTACAGAATATAGAGTACAGAGTTCGCCACCCCTAGGCTACAGTAAATCACGATCTTCTCATTTTGCTTTAAATACCCAAGGAGAGGTCTTTTAATCTTGACTTGAGGCTGGCTCTCAGCTTCCATGGTTCCTCTTCCATGGTCCCAGCTCCTGCCCAAATCTACACAACTATCACCTGGGTTCAAAGGCAGGCAGTTCCCAATTCTTTGTCCAGCTCCTTGTCCAGTTCCTCGTCCAATTCCTTGTCCAGTTCCTATTCCATATTGAAGCTCACGGTGTCCAGTTCACCTCAAGTCCTTCACAATTCCTGTTTCTGGGAAGACAAAGCTTAACATAGCCACAATAATATTCATTCACATTGCTGGCACCACCATCAATTCACTATCTGCCTGTGAAATATACTCAGACCCACTAACAAAGTCTAAGAACTCAACATAAATCATCAGTACAGTCACAGGACCGCTGAATCCCTCCTCTAGGACTTCTGAAAACAGACAACCAGAAAATCTTCTTTCAGAGCTTCCAGTAAGGTTCCAGGGCTTCTGTAGAAAGTATCACAAACATCAACACAGACAGAGCAGACAAACATAGAGTGCTGTGATACCACAAGTTTTCTCCTTCTCCACCACAAGAGCTCCCTTTTCAGTTCTGCTCTCTCCAGCCTGGGCCTCTCCTTATATATGGTCATTAGCTTCTCTCCTTCCTGTTGTATGAGCAACAGGAGTTCACAGGTTCTAGGGTTCACAGCTTGTGGTGTTCACAAGTTCTGCTTCTTAATCATGGGCAAGGCTCAGAAGAAACTTAAACTGAAACAAGGTGTGAACTACTTCTTTATTTTTTTCAGTTTATTCATTTTATTTTATTTTTTTTTTTTTTGGAGAAAAATCAGTGAGAAATCTTCAATTCAGATCTTTGTTTTTTAGTTGTTTTCAGTTGTATTCAACTCTTTGTGACCCCATTTGGGGTTTTCTTTTTTTTTTTAATCAAATTTTCAAATTCAAATAAAAAATTTTCCCTTGCCTCTTCTATATGAGATAGTTTGCCCTATTGTATCTTTCCCCATTTCCTCTCATTATATTCCTCTCTACCTCTTAATTTCACCTTTTAAGTATTATCCCTTCCTATTAAATTGGTGCTGTGCCCTCTATCTATGTATACCTATACATATATATAAACACATTTACATATGTATTCATATGCCCATAACCCTCCTATATAGACATCTATATGTATGTATGTGTGTATACACACAAACACATTTCTATTTCCTTCAACTATTCTCATACTGAGAAAAGTTTCATAAGTTACAATTATCAGTTTTCCATGTAGGAATGTAAATAGTTCAACTTTGATAAGTTCCTTATGATTTCTTTTCCCTGTTTACTTTCTCATGTTCCTCTTGCTTCTTGTATCCGAATGTCAAATTTTCTATTCAACTCTGTTTTTTTTCATCAAGGATGCTTGAAAGTCCTCTATTCCACGGAATTACCATATTTTCCCCTGAAATATGATACTCAGTTTTGCTGGGTAGGTGATTCTTGGTTTTAATCCCAGCTCCTTTGATCTCCGGAATATCATATTCCACGCCCTTCAATTCCTCATTGTAGAGGCTGCCAGATCCTGTGTTATCCTGATTGTGTTTCCATAATATTCAGATTGTTTCTTTCTGATTGCTTGTAGTATTTTCTCCTTGATCTCGAAATTCCGGAACCTGGCTATAATATTCCTAGTAATTTTCTTTTGGGGTTCTTTTTCAGGAGGTGGTTGGTGGATTCTTTAAACCTTGATTTTGTCCTCTGGTTCTAAAACATCAGGGCAATTTTCCTTGAGAATTTCTTGAAGGATGATTTCTAGGTTCTTTTTTTGATCATGGCTTTTTTCCCAATGACATATTTCACCATTGCCTTCTAGTTTTTTCATTTGTTTGGGTCTGTTTAATGGTATCTTAATTTCTCATTAAGTCACTAGCTTCCATTTGCTCCAATCTAATTCTGAAGGAATGATTCTCTTCAGTGAGCTTTTGAGATTCTTTTTCCATCTGGCAAATTTGGCTGTTTAAGGCATTCTTCTCATTGCCTTTTTGAGCCTCTTTTGCCATTTGAGTTAGTCTGTTTTTTAAGGTGTTTTTTCTTCAGTCAGGTTGTTGACTCTCATTTCATAAAATTTTCTTGCTTCGTTCTCATTTCTCTTCCCAATTTTTCCTTTACTTCTCTTATTTGATTTTCAAAATCCTTCTTAAGGTCCTCTATGACCTGTAATCAGCTTGTATTTTTCTTGGAAGCTTTTGGTACAGGAGTTCTGACCTCACTGTCTTCCTCCTGTTCCATGCTTTGATCCTTTTTGTCCCCAAAATATGAGCGTAAAGTTGGGCTGCTCTCTTTACTTTGCTTCCCTCGTTTGCTCATACTGCTACTCAGTTATTTGACTTTGGGGCTTTTTGTCACAGTAGAACTCTGCTACCAGACAGGAGAACTTCGTACCAAATGCTGGGGTTTTCTCAGTTGCTGAAGGTTTTAGTTGGGTGCCCTCTCTGAAAGCTCCACACACTCTGGCAAGCTGCCCACACACCCCAGGACCTCTACCCTAGACGGCAATCTAGATCCAAGCAGGTTAAATCAAGAGCTATTACCCCCTCAGACTGGTCACTTAGTCTCCCTACATTCTTCAGGCCAGGAGCTGATGCTGACATGTGGAGGTGGCTGTGCCTCAGGGGCTTCTTGCCTGACCGCATTCTCAACTACTGAATCCTAAAGTCCACACTGCACTGACCTCTCACTATGTCCTTAGCATCTATATGTTAATAATTTTGGAAACCGCCACAGCAGCTGATGATCTGAAGTCTCTCCAGACGCGGCTGATCAGGCTCACACTGAAGCTAAAACCTCAGGCTGGGGTGGGTGGAGGGAGGGAGTTGGGGGAGGGGTCCCAGAATGCTGTGCTAGCTGTTTGCTGCAGGCCCGCTGGGCTGTCCTCAGTGAGAGGTTAGCTTCTCTGTGTCATTTTATGGGTTCTGTAGCTCCAAAGTTTCTTCAGAGTGACCTTTTACATGAATTGGAGGAGGTGAGAGCCAGAGCCCTCTGGAAATTCTGTTTCTACTCTGCCATCTTGATTCTGCCCACCCACCCCCAGTTTATTTATTTTAGTTTTCAAGATTTTGAATTCCAAATTTTCTTCCCATCTCCCCCCGCCGCCACCCCATGACAACATGCATTCTGATTATCCCTTCCCCCAATCTGCCCTACCTTCTGTCATGCCCTCTCTCACATTCTCTTATCCCCTTTTGTTATATTTTCCTGTAGGGTAAGCTAGATGTCTGTACCCCATTGCCTGTGTATCTTATTTCCCAATTGTATGTAAAAACCATTTTTAATACTCATTTTTTTAAATTTTGAGTTCCAAATTCTCTCCCATTCCTCTGTACCCACCCACCCTCATTGAGAGGTCAAACAATTCAATATAGGTTGTACATATGGAGTCATGCAAAACACTTCCATAACAGTCATGTTGTGAAAGACTAACTATATGTCCCTATATCTTGTCACACCCCTCTCTATTTTGTTCTGTCCTTTGACCCTGTCCCTTCTCAAAAGTGTTTGCTTCTGGATACCTCCTCCCCCAATCTGCCCTCCCTTCTATTACCCCACATCTTATCCCCTTCCCACCTACTTTCCTATAGGGTATATAGATTTCCATACCCAATTGAGTGTGTATGCTATTCCTTAAGCCAATTCCAATGAGAGTAAGGTTCCATCTTTCCCTCTTACCTCCTCCCTCTTCCCCTCCGCTGTAAAAGCTTTTACTTGCCTCTTTTATGTGAGATAATTTGCCTCATTCTGTTTCTCCCTTTCTCCTTCTCCCAGTACATCCCTCTCTCTCACCCCTTAGTTTTATTTTTTAGATATCATCCCTTCATATTCACCTCACCCTGTTCCCTCTGTCTCTCTCTTGTCTCTTTCTCTCTCCATATATATATATATATATACACACATATATATGCACACACACATCCATATATATGTATATATATGTGTGTGTGTGTGTGTGTGTGTGTGTGTGTGTGTGTTTGTGTGTGTGTGTGTTCTCTCCAACTACCCTAATAATGAGAAATCTTTCCATGTAGGAATGTGAACAGTTCAAGATTATTAAGTCCCTTATGATTTCTCTTTCCTGTTTACGTTTTCATCCTCTCTTGAGTCTTGTATTTGAAAGTCAAATTTTCTATTTAGCTCTGGCTTCTCAAGAATGCATTCAATTTCTGTCTTTGAATGTCAATTTCCCCTCCCCCCATTGATTATACTCAGTTTCGTTGGATAGGTAGGTGATTCTTGGTTAGATGCTAGCTCCTTTGATCTCTGGAATAGTTTTGGCGATCCCTTAATGTAGAACCTGCTAAATCTCATGTTATCCTGATTGTGGTTCCACAATACTGGAATTGTTTCTTTCTGGCTGCTTGCAATATTTTCTCCTTGACCTGGGAACTCTGGAATTTGGCTATAACATTCCTGAGAGTTTTCCTGATGGAATCTTTTTCAGGAGGTGATCAGTGGATTTTTTCAATTTCTATTTTCCCCTCTGATTCTAAAATATCAGGATTGTTCTTTGAAAATTTCTTGAAAAATGATGTCCAGGCTCTTTTTTATCATGGCTTTCAGGTAGTCCAGTAATTTTTATATGATCTCTCCTCGATCTGTTTTCCAGATCAGTGGTTTTTCCAATGAGATATTTTACATTGTCTTCTATTTTTTTCATTCTTTTGGTTCTATTTTATAATTTCTTGGTTTCTCATAGAGTCATTAGCTTCTATTTATTCCATTCTAATTTTGAAGCAGTTACTTTCTTCAGTGAATTACTTTCTTCAGTTACATTCTTCACCTCATTGCCTTCTTGAACCTCTTTTGCCATTTGGGTTAGTCTAATTTTTTAGGAGTTATTTTCTTCAACATTTTTGGGGGGTCTTCTTTAGCAAACTGTTGACTCATTTTTCATGATTTTTTTTTTTGCCTTTTTTCAGAGGGCAATTGGGGTTAAGTAACTTGCCCAAGGTTACATAGCTAGTTTTTTTTTGGGAGGATTTTAAGTGTCTGAGGCCAAAACCAAACTCAGGTCCTCCTGACTCTGGGGCTGGCACTTTGCTCACTGCACCACCTAGCCACCCCTTTTCATGATTTTCTTTCATCACTCTCATTTCTCTTCCCAGTTTTTCCTCTTCTCTTAGTTTTTCAAAATTCTTTTTGAGCTCTCTTATGTCCTGAGACCAATTCATATTTTTCTTGGAGGCTTTGGATGTAGGAGCTTTGACTTTGTTGTCTTATTCTGAGTATATATTTTTATTTTCTTTGTCACCAAAGTAAGATTCTATAGTCCTGAGTTTTCTTTACAGTATTTGCTCATTTTCCCAGCCAATTACTTGACTCCTTAACTCTTTGTTAAGGTAGGGCTTGACTTCTGATGTAGAGGGTATACTATCCCAAGCTTCAAGGGTTTTGTGCAGTTGTTTTCAGAGATACTTCTAGGGACCTGTAAGTTTTCAGTTCTTCTATGGTAGTATGATCTAAGGAGAGGTGTTTACTCCTCTCCTGGCTTGTGCTCTGATCTGTGAGCAACCACAAGCATTCTTTTCTGCCCTGAAACTCTGAGAAGGGTTTCCTCTCCACTGCTACTACAAATTCTGCTATGCCAGTACTTCCCCTCACCCCAGGATCGCCACCCAGCACTGTGACCCAGATCCAAGTGTGGGCAAAGCAACAGAATCCTGCCCCAATACAAGCAAAGAAATCCTTATAATCTCCTTCTAATCAGTTGTTTTATCCACTTACTGTCTGTGGGCTCAGAGCTCTGGAAGCAGGGTCAGGGCTGGTCTGTGACCCAGGTCTGACAGAACTTTTCCACTGACCTTCTAAATTTTCTTTGGCATTTGTGGGTTTAGAAGTCTGGAAATGCTTCAACTGCCAGTGATCCAATTCCCTGAGTCCTGCTCCAGGTTTGCTAGGGCCCGGTCTATGCCACCACAGCCAATGCTGTACTGAGCTTCTCTCCCAGCCTGATACAACAGATCTTTCCTGTCCACCATCCAGGTTGTCTGGGGCAGGGAATTTGTTTCACTTTGTCTTTTTTTGTGTGTTGTGCTGCTCTTTAATTTATTTAGAGTAATTTTTATAGATATTTAGAGGGATTTGGGGAAAAGCTTAAGGGAATCCCTGCTTTTACTCCACCATCTTGGCTGTACCCCACTCTTATTTTTTTGTTTGTTTGTTTTATACTTTCCTCTTTCCCATAGCTGGTTACAAAGTCATATCTTATATATATTTGTGCAAGATAAAACTTTATATTCTCTTCTTTATTTTTTTTTGGGGGGGGAGTTACTTTTGGTATTTAGATTGTTCATCTATTTGTAATTTCTTCTGGTATATTATGTGTATTCTTATCTAAAGCTGCCAATTTACTGCCCCATCTTCTTAACTATTTCTTAGTGAATCAAAGACTCCATTCCAGACATGGTAGAGTTTGTCTCTATTCTCTTAATTTTAAACACTTCCTCATAAAATTATTTGTTCTTTTATATATTTGATAAAAAATCTCTTGTAAATTTATCATGCCTGGTTATTGTTGTTATTTTCAGTCATTTTAAATTTTCTCTTGAAATTTTACCTTTTCCTTGCTCAATTTCTCATTCTGTGAGCATTTTACTTAGGTTATCTCTTTCCTGTTGAGCATACTTTGACATTTAATTTTTTATTAGTAACATACTTTTTTAAAAGTTTTTTGTTTTGTTGCCATAAAATCTGATATCATTTTCTAATAAGTTTCTTTATTTCATCTCCATTATAAATTCCCTTTTTTTTGATTTTAACAATTTGTTTTTCCTTCCTCATTTTTTCATTTTAGTTAATATTTTTTCTAGTGTTTTTGGTCTTCAAAGCACTTTGTTCTGTTTATTGTCTACTTTTTAAATTTTTAGTTCTATTTTACCTTCAACTTAACAATATTTTACTTATTGATTTACTAGACTTATAACTTTTTTAAAATCATATTCTCAGTTCATTAGTACTGTTTATGCAATGCCCAGCATCCCCTTTCCTTTTATCTCCACCTATTGAAGTTAAACCCATTTTAAAAGTCAAATCAAAATCCACTTTCATGAAGCTTCCCCTGACTATTCTAGTAAGAATTATTTTTCCCACAGTATTCCAATAGCAGTGTGTAATGTTAATGAGATTTAAGATCTTTCCCACCCATTAATAGGCCTTATGTGGAGCCCATTAAGGGAAGCTTGCTTAGAGGAGGCTTGCTTGTAGGAAGGCTTTCACACCTTTAGGCAATTTCTAATTAGGCACTGAGTCATGCAGGTTGTGTTACCTTCTGATTCTGAGAAGTGTATATATACTCTGAGTTGGTATTTTGCTTTGGGGGCTCTCTTATGGGAAGGATTTAGTGATTCTCTGGTCAAGATTCTAAGTGGCCTTTTGTTTAGAGTTACCTGACTGCTCAGATGTAAAGGTTCTCTCAATCCAGGGATTTATGTAAAGTATAGAATTGATTCAGGCAGTCAGTTGGTCTTTATTTCTCTGCTTATATTTTCTCCTGAACCAGTGAATGTAATTAAAAAGATTGTTGACGCCTTAAATAGCTTTCTTTCCTGATAAAGAAAATCTAAGAACCTGTGCTAGCAGCCATCCTGGGTATGCCAGTGTGGTTACTGCTACACACTGGTAAGGACAAAACGTCAAACATGTATGCACTGGGTAGATACTTTTTGAAAGATTCAAGGGAGGAGGACATATACAAAGATGAATTGTGAACTATAGCCAGTAGAAATCATATTTTCTACTAATGTTGGCTGATGAGAATTTCTATCTTTTGACACATTGTTCAATTTTTTTGATGCAGTAAACAATTAATGCTGCAAGATGCAAGTTTTCTAAATACTGAACAAGATGGATTACTTAGTGAACATCCATGTGTTTTCTGCCCTCTTGCATCATTTCTAAATCATGCCAAATGATATCTCAGATGTTAGCTTTTCAGTTTGTTCTCTGGGCATGTATTTAGAATGAATATGAATTAAAATTCCTTAAAGGCTATAACTGATTAGCTACTCACTACAATTGAGATTATAGGAAAAATAAAATGGCCTTTTGTTGATTGATTCTTTAATGTCTAATTTGGTGATATGCCACAGTTGATGCTATTATTGGTGTCAGCCCAAGGCTTTGCATATCTTCATGATTTATCACTTTTTTTTTTTGCCCATGGGACAAGAGTTTGTTATTATAAATGATCTATTTAAATAAATAAAATATAATAAACAAATAAACAAAAAATGCTATTTTTTAAGATGAAAGATATTTCAGAATAAAGCATGATTAGATAGATTCAATGTTTCCCAAGTTTCCTAAAATGAGAAGTTGATTATCTTTTAAAAAATGACAACTTTCTAAACCCTCAGGTATCTGAAATTAGAACGACAATCATTCATCTGTTGTTGATTCCCTCAGGACCTCAATCTATTATGAAATTTGCAAATGCAAAAAAAATTAAATTAGACTTTATTCCCTTAGTAGAGAAGAAAAGAATAGATAAAGTTTAACACATTTGCAATTTATAATTCCTTATAGCACAGATCCTAATTGAAGTTAATATTCTGTTATACTGGGTTACCTTGACTAGTAGGATGAGGGTTTTTTTTTTTCTTACATTGTAATTACCACTTGAAAAATAATAAATTAAATAGCTCTTTTAGAAAATTATTATCTTTCATCTAAAAATTCTTATTAACAAAATGTTTAAAATATAACAGATAGCTGAAAATTATTCCTCTTTCAGAATATAAAAGTATAAGTTTACTGAACACAGGAACTAATTCTCTGCCATATTTAATATATATTGCCACAATTACCTTCTGTAAATCCATATATTTACCATTACTTCAGCATTCAACAAATGTGATAATCATCATCATGAATATGTATTTATTTAGTAACTGATTGGCACAGAATACTAGTCCTGGGAATATAGAGGAGAATGGTTCCTAACCTTAAGGAGTTTGCATTCTAGTTGAGGAGACTAAATGTATGAATAAAAATTGTAAATACCAATACTGAGTGTAATATTAACAGCCAAATAAGTGATTTTTCTCTTCCCTGAACTCTAGTCATACATTACCAACTACCTACTGGACATTTCAATCTGAATGCCCTGGCAGTGTTTCAAATTCAGCAATCTGAAACTGAACTAATTATATTTATCTCCCTCCCTACTCTCCTACCCCAACTCACCACTCCTCTGAACTAATGTATTTCTGTGAAGGATATCAAGGATGTCAATATTTCAGTCACCCAGATTTACAACCTCACAATCATCCTTACTTTTTCCCTTTTATTATCCCAATATATCTGCTGACTTGCCAAGTCTTCTCCTATCTATCTCCATAACATTTCTCAAGTCAATCCTCTGTACTTCTATCATACAGCCACCAACTAATTCAGGCCATCATCAGTTTTTGCCTGGGACATTGTAGTTGTGTCGTAATTTGTCTTCCTGAATCAATTCTCTCCCCTCTACATTCCATCCTTTACATAGCTGCCAAACTGATCTTCCTAGTATTCAGAAAGCTCCATGTCACTCTCCTACTCAGTAAACTCCAGTGACTCCCTACTACCTTTAAAATCAAATATAAACAACTCTGTATGGCATTTAAATCCCTTTACAAATTGGCCTTATTCACACTTATTGTACATTATTCCCTTTCACATACACTGGAGTCCAGCCAATCTGACCTTTTCTGATGCTCATATGATGATATTCCTTCTCTTAACTCTATGACTTTTCACTTACTGTTTCCCATATCTGGAATTTACTTCTTTCTCATCTCCATCTCAGAATCTTTAGCTTTCTTCAGGTTTATCTCAAGCACCTCCTTACACATGAGGCCTCTTCTGTTTTCCCCAACTAATAGTTTCTTTCCCCCTCCCCACTTTGTATCTGTTTTATGTATACCTAAACATACTAAAAATGAAGGCAGAAAGGGAGTGTTTTGGCTCACTGACTTCTTGATTAAAATGAATGTTTTCTTACCTTTCAACAAATACATGCAACAATTTAGAAAAGTTGATAAATATCAAAGTAGTTCCTGCTTCTTCAACTATGGGTTTGTCCTCCAGTGGAGAAATTTGTCACTCTCCCGAAAATTTATTTTTCCACACCATTAACCAAGTGCCAGACAGAACAAATTTAATTCATATATATATCCCACCATATTGAACTAAAAATAGAACAGACTAAAAAAAAGAGTGATTTTACTGCATACTAAACATTCTTTTGACTATTTTTGTCTTTCAGCTATTTATAGGTTAAATGCTTTTTATTTCTAAACAATATTCTTTGATTTCAGTACAAATTTTGCTTAAATTAAGCATAGGTAAATAGACATGAAATACAAAACATGGCATTTTGAACTGACACTTTTAGAACTTTTTAGAACTTTATTTTGCTACCCTTTTCATAGTATCTTTAGAGAATGGAAAGTGAATACTTCCATTTTCTGTCTAACTTGACTTTAAATATAAGAAAAAAGTGGTTTTTTTTTATTCTTTCGGTAAATAGTTACTGAGTATGGACTATATGTACATATCTAATAGATGTTTATTTTTGTTTTTGAAGAAGACTAATGACACAGATGGTTTCTTGATTTGTGTGTAGATTGGATTTAAGTGAGGCAGAATTGCACAAAGTCATCATCCTCACTTTCTCTTCCTGAGTCATTGAAGTCCAGTGGAATTACAAAAGTCAAGATGACTGGTGATGACCCAGGTTGCACTGGATGACCTTGGTGTCTTTGATGCCTGACCAAGCTCTAAGCCTCCATAGAGCCTTCTTCAGCTGACTTCATAACCATTGGAACAAATTGTTATCTGCACATTCCACTTCATGTGCTTGGGATAGACATCCCCCTAACTCATCAACAGGTTTGAGACTTGTCAGTTACCCTCAACTCATATCTGAGTATGGGCAAAGGAGGAGAGTCCTGCCCCCCAAGACAGCAAAGAGACCCCTGTAATTTCCTTCTGATCAATTATTCAACCCTCTTACCAACTGTGGGCTGAGAGCTCTGGAAGCAGCTCATGAGTAGTTCTTAAGGCCTGCTCCTGGTTTTCTGGGATCCTGTCTGCACTGGTGTGGCCTGCACTGGACTGTGCTCCACTCTCACCCAGGTTCAACAGATCCTTCCTACTGACCTTCTAAGTTGTCTTTGACTGGGAAATCATTTCAACCTTGTCCTTTTGTGGGTTCTGCCTCTTCAGTAATTGTTTTATGGTATTATTTAAAGGTGTTCAGAAGGGTTTGGAGCAGAGCTCAGGCAAGTTGCTACCTTTTCTCTGCTATCTTGGCTCTGCTCTTACTGATTTATTTTGACTGTATTTTAAGGGAATAGAGGGATCCTCTGAGGAAGAAGTAAGGAAGGAGTGCTTTCCAGACCTGTAGAAGAACCAGTGCAAAGGCAGAGAGCAAAGAAATGCACTGTCATGTGTGAAAGAGAGGGAAGATTAGTTTGACTAGATTGTAGAGGGCCCTCAAGGGGATTCAAGTCCAGTGAGGAAGGAAAGATAGGTGAGGGTCAGGTTGTATAGGATTTAAAAATCTAAACTAAGGAGTTTATATTTTAACTTAGAGATAATATATAGCCACTGGAGCTGAGAAGGAAAGCCACATAGCCATATCTTACATCTAAGGAAAATTCTCTTGGCTGTAGTGTATGGGATGGAGTGTTAAGAGACTTGAAGTCAGGACCAATTGGATGCTGTTGAAATAATCTAGTTGAGCCATGGTGAGGGCCTGAACTAAGGCGGTGACTAGATAAATGGAGAAAAAGCTTCAGATGTGAAATATGTGAAGGTAAAAATAGCAAGATTTGTCAACTAACCTGGTATTTGTGGTGAGGGAAAGTGAGGAGTTGAGGATAATACAAGGTTATAAACCTGGGTGACTGTAAAGATAGTGGTACCTTGATAGGAATAGAGAAGTTTAGAAGAAGGGGAGGTTTCAGGGGTGAGGGCAAGGAACATAATTGGTTTGGGGCATGTTGAGTTTGAGATGTCTCCAAAAGAACCAATTTGAAATGTTCAATGGGCAATTAGTGATGAAGGACTGAAGCTCAGAGGAGAGACTGGGCAAGGTATTTGACCTTATATACAGTGACTGTGTGACCCTAGATGAGGTATTTAATCTCTCAGTACTCTAGGCAATTCTTTAATGCTATAAACTGCAGAACATTATGGCCTGCATGGATAGAGGAGATTACTCTCCAGAAAATCATCTAAGTCTGGTTTAAAAAAAATGGAGAATGGGTTGGGGGGCAAGGTATTATGTTAATGGCTGGGGGATAAAAGACCAAAACAAAACTGTCTTCCTCAAGCTTTCATTCTACTGTGCATTGGGGTAAGGGAATAAAGGTCAGGGTACAGTATGTATATTGTTGTTGGGTAGTTTTCAGTTGCATATAACTCTTCATGATCCCTTTCAGGGTTTTCTTGGCAAAGATACTGGAATGGTTTGCCATTTCCTTATCCAGCTCATTTTACTGATGAGGAAACTGAGACAAACAGGGTTAAGTGACTTGTCCAGGGTAACACAACTAGTAAGTGTCTTAGGGCAGATTTGAATTCAGGAAGATGTCTTCCTGACTCCAGGCCTGGTACTCTATCCCCTGAGTAACCTAGTTGCCCAACAGTATATATACATATGTGTGTGTGTATGTAAGTGAATGCAAAATATTTGAAAAGAATTTCATTTACACAGTTTAGAATTCATCATAGAATGTTAGAGGGAAAAAGAAGATAGATACAAGTAATATGGAGACAAGACCAACACGACTCAGTAACTGATTAGATATGGCATTTTACAAAGAGTGAAGAATGAAGGTTATAAATCTATGTAGCTGGAAAGGAGTTAGTATAAATAGAGAAATTTGGAGGGGAAATGGTTCTTTCTTAGTGGATATAGGGTCATAAGGTTGGAGATAACAATGGGATATATAAGTATCCACTATGTATAACATGCTCAGTCCTAGGGATATAGTAACAAAAATGAAATTAAGGGTCCTTCAGGAATTCATGTTCTGCTGGAGTTGGAATGGGAGTCAGTATGCCTCGCTCTGTCCTACCTTTTCTTTGCTAATGTCACTTCCTTACCTATGATTACTTTTCTTTTGCCCTCCAGTTATCCATATATTTTTCTTTGTAGTCTTCCTTGATCATTCTGTCCTCTCTTTCATCTCCCTTTCTCTTAAATTTCTGGTGTACATATAATCTATACCACACAATTAAGTGCTTAATTATATTCTCTTCTATCTGTCAATCCTGGAGAGTTATGTTGGTGGTCCTATAAAAACTTCTCCAGGCAACCAAATTCTGACATAATTTCTCATAAGCCCTCACGAGTGACGGTATCAAAGGTCTTGGTCAGATCTACAAACAGTGTGTACAGACCTCTGTGCTGCTCCTGGCATTTCTCCTGAAGTTTTTCGGGCAGCAAACACCATATCAACCACTCCTCAGCCCTTTCTGAAGCCACACTGGCTCTCAAGTAGATAACCATCTTCTAGGTGAAGGATCAGCCTATTAAGGAGGACTCTGGCAGTAATCTTGCCAGCAATGACTAAGAGAGATAGAGATACCCCACTGTTATTGTCACAGGACAATGTTTTTTCCTTTACCTTTATAGAGATGGACAATGGAGGCATCCTTGAACTCCTGGGGGATAACCTCTTGTCATATAACCTGGAAAATTTCAGTAAGCTTTTGTATGAGCAGTGGACTGGAATAGAATCAGCACCAGGTGCTTTGCCACATAAAAGGAGCCTAATGACATTCAAAACCTCTTCTTCATTTGGAACTTCAGCTAGGAAGGGATTGACTTCAACATGAGATAAAGTCAGTGGCTTCAGCATTCATTTATAACAGTCTATTGAGAACACTGTGGAGGTGTTCAGTTCATCACTCTAGGACCATGTCCCTATCATTAATCAATGTGGCTCCATAAGCACTGAGTAGCTGAGATGCACCAGAGGTCTTTGGCCTATAAATAGCCTTCAGGAAATCATAAAAGTGCTTTGGATTGTTACCATCAGCATAAAACTGAATTTTATCTGCCTTCTTACTGAGGCCAGAATCCTACATCTCTCTAAACTTTGCTTGTGCTTTACTTTTGCTGGACTTAAATGCTGCCCTCTTAGAGATGGATGAACTATCCTGCTGGTAAGCCCTGTGGAGTTCTAGTTTTTCATTTAGCAGATTCTGAATTTCCCCATCATTTTCATCACCAGTCTTGATGTTTGCAAGTGTTCTGACCAAGATGAGCAAATGCAGTGCTATACACCAAATCTGAAAGCTGCCTACTGCTTTACTGCTCCACTGTTGCTAACTGTGTTGGCTTAACTTTCCCTCCAGATTAGCAACAAACTCCTGGCTCAGAGAAGTGCTCTAAATCTGTTGACATTAATTCTTCTGGTAGCCATTTTGCCTTGGGGATGCCACTTTTGTTGAATGTGAATATTTAGCTTGGAGAGGATAACTATGATTAGCCCAGGTCTCTGTGCTGCACATTGGCTTTTTCACTCTCACATCCTGTTCGTCATTTCTCCTTATAATCACATAGTCTATTAAATGCCAGTGTTTGCTATGTGGGTGTATCCACGAAATTTTATTGCATTTAGGTAAATACAGTTGTTGGTGATGAGGTCATGGGATGCACAAGTCTTCAGTAGTAAGTGACCATTGCTATTGCTCATTCCTACTCCAGTCCTTCCTAGGACTACCTGCCAAGTGTGGTAGTCTGAGCCTACTCTAGCATTGAGGTCACCCAGGATTATAAACTTGGCCTTTTTGGCACATTGATCATAAGGGTCTCTAGGTCTTCATAAAATTTTTCTTTGACCTAATCAGGGTTTGTCATGGTGGGAGCCTAGGCACTGATGATGGAGGCATGGCATTTTCCTTTAAGTGGCAATCACATTGTCATGAGTCTGTTGTTCACTTCTTTTGGTAGGCTTACAAGCTTGGTGACTAGGTTAGTGTTGATTGCAAAACTTACACCAGCTTTACAGCACTCCCCTTCACTGTGACCACTCCAGAAAAATGTGTATGCAGTTCCAAATTTAGTAAGCTGGCCTCCACTTGCCAACCTTGTTTCACTCAGGGCTGCTGTTTGGATGTGAGTTCTCTTGCAACAAGAGCTATTCATCTTTCAGGTCTACTGGATTTTGTATTGTCTATAACATTCCACGCACTGATAGTGAGTGGAATTGTCTTTGCAGATGTTTTCGTACATTTTTTTTTTTTTGTGTTTTGACCACAGAGTGGGATCCCTGCCTGCCACAGTAATTAGGCCAGGGTTGGGTAAGCAGACATTTTTTATGGCACCTTTTCTAGCCCCTTCCTCACACTAGGAGGTGAGTAATGTGAGCCTTAAAAAAATGATCAGCCCAATACCACTGATGCTTCCAGTGAAAAGATGACCCTATGGCCTGGGCCACCTCTGTGCAGGATTGTGACTATAGCTTCCAGTGTATTGCACCTGCTGCTTTGTCAGTTGTCTATCGAATTTGAATTTTTATTGAAAAGAATAAAGATTAGAAGAAGGGAGAACATTAAGGAGATTGTGGCAATCACTCAGTCTTAAAATGATGGTTACTTAGACTAAAGTGGTAGTGCTAGTAGCCAGATTTATGTGAGAAATATATTTTAAAGTCAAAATTAATGGGACTTGGATAATGTATATGGTGGTGTTAGGAATGTGCCTAGAATCAAGGGTGTAGATTTAAGGTTTGACTATGAGAATATTGGTAAGAATATAAAATGAGGGTAAAATCAAGATTATTAGGAGAACATTAATAGAAATATAGAAGTCTAGAGATGATGCTGGTTTTGAGAGAGAAATTTTATTTTATTTTAGACATGTTGCATTTAAAGTGACAGCAGAATAGCCATGTGCATAGTAGGAGAAATTTCACAAGAGGTATGAGATTAAGTCTAGTGATGCAGATTTTAGAGTGATTGAGAGAAAGTATGAATATCTGTTAGGCATTTACTACAAGTCAGGTACTGTGATGAGTACTAGACATTCAGATACGAGTAAGCAAGACAAGTTTTGCCCTCAAGGAGCTTACTTTCTGATGAAGATAACAGTATGTAAAGGGGAACTGGAACAGGGTGGGTGAAAGCTAAGACAGCATAGTACAGAGATGGCCATGAAGTGGCATAGACTCTTGTTTCTGGGTAAGAAAAGGTAAAAGGTCAGCTATTAGAGCCAGGGTACTCGGGATAAAACCTAATGGAAGTGACTATTGTTGATGATAATGAGAATGATAACTGACATTGATATAGCACTTCTTAAGGTTTTCAAAGTAATTTACATACATTAGCTTATGTTATCCGTACAGCAACCCTTAAGGTAAATGTAATAATTATTTTTATTTTATAGGTAAGGAAACAGAGGCTAAGATAAGTTAAATCACTTGCACATGGTTGCACAATTGAAGTAAAAAAAAGTAGATGCCATCTCCAAGGGAGAGAGTGAAGAGTAGAAGAGCACAGTGTTGAGGATTAGTGTTGGACAACGGCCACACGTGGAGGGTAGAAGGAATAATTGTAAGGAATAATAAGAGCATAGAAAACATATTCATTGAAGTACAGTCATGACAGTGGAACGTTGTGAAATTCAGGGGAGAAGACTAGTTTCACAATAAAGGTAGGATAGTCAAATTGGAATGCTTGAAAGATGTCATTTTTAATAGCAAGGACTTAAGGTGGTCATTGGAAATTGATGCCTGCATCAAAATGAGCACAGGCCGAACCAAGAAGTATGGAATGGTGGACGCAAGCCAGGCGAGAATCTGTCATAGCAGTTTCCGATTTAGTGATCAGAGGGCAGGGTTTATATTGAAGGCAAAGCAATTATCTATTAGGAATACATGCAAAAATATTTACTGTCCTTGTATATTTAGCATATCTGTATGTTTTTATGTCCTTGATGACTTATGTAATTCCATATGTTTTATTATCCTTGTTCCCTTGCATGCATCTATGTCTGGGTCACAACTCCTGCAAGTCAGGAAGAGATGGTGAGCCAATCTTATGACATAATATAGCCTTCACGGGGAACTGGCTTGGGAGAAATCCTGGACCAGAGTCTTCCCATGTATGTACCAGGTCAGAGACTGGCCCTTGACAGGAAATGATCATTAGAATTAAACTGGTTGCAGGGTTATAAGACAGCTCGAAAAGACTCATGATGCAGAGAAATATCTATCTTCAGAGAAAGAACAAGAAAGAACAGAGTTTGAATGCAGATTGAAGCAAACTACCTGCTCTCTTTCTTTTTCTTGTTTGGTTTTGTTTCCTCTTTCCCATTGTTCATTCCATCCGTTACAATCCTTCTTTATAACCTGACTAATATCTAATGTAAAAGTATTTTAGTCTTTTCTCCTCTCTTGATCTGCTTCACCTGTGTCCCAAGGCCACCATGAGCAACCAGCATGTTCGCGAAGATTATAACCAGTCTCATCCTTGGAGACCAAGACCCAAGCCCCAAGAAAAAGGCCCTCTGCGGCTCCTGATTGAGGCTCGGTTCGTGGGGGCCCTCATAGGGATGAAAGGATTGAGAATTCGAGCCATAGAGACCCTTTTGGGAGCTCCGATTAAAATAGATCTATTCAATCAAGAGGAGGGCGGTGAAAAGCCCCAAAAAGCAGAGGTGCAAGTTTTCGGAAGTAACTACTGTAGAATTAGAGCAAAATAACTGGTTGAATGTATCATCAGATGGTATCCACCGGCCTCCCCAGATGCTGCAGATGAAGCACAGAAGGCTGTTGCCCAGATCTCCATTCAGGAAAAGAAGTAATATGCAGCCCAGTTGTTTTTTGTTAATTTTATACAAATAAATTATGTTTCTGTTTTCTAAAAAAAGAAAAAAAAAAGAAAAAGTATTTGCAGATCCTATACTTGATTGCATGCCACCATAAAATTTGAAACTCAAGGGACTGTGGAACTGAATCTTGTAAACTAAAAGTAAACAAACCAATTAATAAAGACAAAAAAATTAAAAAAGAAACAAAAGGAAAAAAAGAATTAAATTGGTTTCATATGTAAATACCTTAAGATTAAAAAGTGTTTAGTTTTTTTGTATTTGTATCCTCGGTGCTAAACATGCTACCTAGCACCTAGAAGCCACTTAATAAATCTTTGTTGCATGCTTGATTGACAAACAGAACATTTTAAATTCAAATACATTGATCATCTTATGAATTATATTCAATTACCCTTCAGATATCAATTATGAGTCTGCTTTTGAATACTTAAATTTTTCTTTAATTTCCATTATACTGTAAAGATACAGTTTGGGGAATCACTTGTAGAAATCTAACCATATATCTACATGAAAGAAACTTTTTTAGTGACAAAATAAAACTATGGTTTTATTGGTGCCTATGATAGCTAATAGAGTATTTCAATGATAGTTGTAGCTACACAGGTAACATTTTATCAAATTATCATTGTATTTTTCCATGCTGAGATGTTTTCAGTCAGACTGATTGGTACACATTAAAGCAGAAAAGTCTCAACCTGGGCTTTTGTCCTTATGATCTGACTGGCACAGATATTTGAAGGGAGGGGGGTGTTTACATGTGGTAATAGCCATATTTTTCCATTCCTTTAATCTCATCATAAGAAATCCTTTAGACACTAGAAAAAATTATCTCAGTAAATACTAAATCATACTGAGCATGATGCTCTGTGCCCTTCTAAGTTTATTAAGGAAACACTCTGCTTTCCTAAATTCTTTGTTGCTGTTCAGTAGTTCCTGTCATGTCCTACTCTTCATGACTCCTGGTGGGGTTTCCTTGGCAGAGATCCTGGAGTGGTTTGCCATTTCCTTCTCTAGCTTATTTTACAGATGAGGAGTTAAGGCTAAAAGTGTTAAGTTACTTGCCCAGGGTCACACAGCTAGTCAATATCTGAGACCAGATTTGAATTCAGGTCTTCCAGACTCTAGGCCTAGTGCTCTATCCACTGCATCACCTAGGTGTCATCCTAAATTCTAGAATGCAACAAAAGAAACCTTTTAAGGAGATTGGAGAATAATGAATATACCTTAGGCCAGTATCATCCCATAATGATCTTCCTAAAATGGGGTTTATCCCGACCTACCCTCTGAGCTACATATCATTTAAATTCTCTTACAGCAAAACATTCTATTCATCATGATATGAATAAAGCACTGTATTTTGAATCAGAGGAACTGGGTTTTGAGTCCTAGCTACTCACTAGCTGTGTCCCATAGTTTCCTCATCTGTAAAACTGTACTAATGATACTTGCATTATATACGCTACAGTATTGTAAGGGATCACCATGTAACAGTGAGCTATTACTGTTATCATTTTTGGTTGAAAAAAAAAGCACACACAAAACAAAATAAACTTTCATTATTAACTATTACCCTTTTGTAATTTAGTCATGTAAGTCAATATCATTTAATATTTACTGTTCAAGGGGCAGTTAGATGATGCAGTGAGTAGAGCACCAGCCCTGGAGTCAGGAGATCCTGAGTTCAAATCTGGCCTCATACACTTGACACACTTACCAGCTGTCATGAATCCAATTGCCTTACCTTCCCCCCTAAAAAAAGATTTATTGTTTAGTCTCTTAAACAAATATGTAATATATAGTAATATCTAATCTTTGAGTATAACACTTAAATAGGAGTATGGATTACTTTTAAAATATTTAAACCTGTAAATTATGAAATAGAGTCTTGCTTTTAAATATTGAGATAAATGAGCAGTTCTTATTAGGTTCTATTCAAAAATTTTGAAGATTCTGGTTTGGTGCATTGCTAGATAAAACTGCAGTATTTCTAGATTATTTTCAGTTTGACATTTGTGTGTCTAGAAAATATATGGCCCAGTAAAATAGAAAAAAAGTCCAATACATCACATTTTGTTTTTAATGTAATTTTAAATGCCTTTTTATGATAGAAGGTAATTATGTGAAGTTTTATGTTAAGTGATTTGAAAATAAACTGATGGCATTTAGAATAAAAATTCATCAGTGTTTTCAAAATTCACTTTAAAATATGTAAAAATATTACTTTCATCAATTTCCAATTAAGTGTGATTATTATTCAGGCTTTAATTCATTTTTATGATTTAGTTTTCTATTGTTTTTAGCTACTGATGCAAATGTGAAGAATGAAAGTCTTTCATCTGTGCAGCAGCTTGGCATTAAAATGACTGTCAGGTATACTTTTTGAAACTATCTCTCTTGTGTATTTTTTTATTTTGTTTTATATGCTTGGAGTATGTTTAATAATATTTAATTTAACCACTCACTATTTTGTATCATTTAAATCAGAGTTCATCTTTGAGAAAAAAAATTTTTAAAAACCTTGCTTTTTAAAGATATTAGCACATCATTAAATGATCTTTATAAACTAAAAGTCTTCATCATTATTCCAGAAGCCAATTGCAACATATTTAAGCCTGTATCACTGTTAATTCTTTCCAAAAATGACATTTTAAAGTCAGCATATAATAGCATAGTCTTACCTATTTTCTAAAAATATAATTACTTCTAATTGGCATTCTATGGTGATGAGCTCAGTAAGTGCCTTAAAAATAAATGTACAAATTAAAATTAATGAATTGGAATTAATGTAGTTGGGATTCATAATTTTAAAGTAATACTTCTGCTAGAGAATAAATAAGTGTAATGTGCTGACCTGATAATTAAGAATCCTGGTTTCCTTGACTCTCAGAGAATCACCAAATAAAACCAAGATAATAGTACTGTTTTTCCTTCAGAAAATCAACTAAGATAACTAAGATACTAAGGTAACAGGTATGAAAGCGTTTTGAAAGCATAAAGTATTATAAAAAATTAAGTTTTTTTATTAGTCCTCACTTTGCCATTGATTGGCTATGTGTACTTGAATATGTAACTTACCTATCTCTGAGTCTTGTTCACCAAGTAGGGTATTGTGTAACAGATAATTTCTAAGACCCTATCCAAAATCTGATGCATCTTTAATTCCAACCCTCCAATACTTCATCGACTGTATTAGGTCAGGATAAAATCTTCTCTGGAACTGCTGTGGCTTTGAAGTACCTGTCCATTGTCCCCCCATTACTCTACTATTACACTTGAAAGTATTTCACACTTTCTGCTTCTACTTTCTCACAACCCTTTTACTGTTTAATCCCTTGCCAATCTGGCAGCCATTTCCACCACTCTTCTGAAACTCCATTTTTAAAAATCCCCATTGACCTGGTAATCCAGTAAATTATTCCTAGTTTTCCTTTTTTACCTCACTGTACTATTTTACCAAGGTAACAATATTCTTCTTCTTGAAACGCTTTGATCTCTTGGCTTCTTTGACACTGTCTTAGCTTAGTTCTTTTATCTCTGACCATACTTCTCCCATTCCTAGTCTTTTCTTCCTTTTATATCCTCTAAGTATTTTTTAAGACTCTATTGTTGGTTCTCTTTCTTTATAGGTATTTAATTACACTGCAAACTAAATTTATCTGAAATTGAACATCTTTCTCCCTCCCTCCTTGGAGCTAAACAGTTTCAGAGCTCTTTGTGCATAGTTCTAAATTGTTCACAACTCTATAAACAATACATTAGTGTCCCACTTTTTCCATGTCTTCAACATTTTTCATTTTCTTTTTTTGTCATGTTAGCCAATCTGATTGTGTGGGGTGGTACGTCAGAGTTGTTTTAATTTGCATTTTGCTAGTCAGTAGTGATTTAGAGAATTTTTTCAAGTGACTTTTGATAGCTTTGATTTCTTCTTTTGAAAACAGCCTATCCCTATTGTTTGACCATTTATCAACTGGGGAATTGGTCTTATTTTTTTATTAACTTGACTCAGATCACTACATATTTGAGAAACAAAGCCTTTATTAGAGAAACTTGTTGCAAAATTTTCTCCAGGCTTCCTGTTTTCCTTCTAATTTTGGCTATATTTGTTTGTGTAAAAGTTATTTCCTTTTAATTTCAAGTAACCAAAATTATCTATTTTGCTCCTGATGATCCTATCTCTTTAATCATAAATTCTTCCCTTATTCATAAATTGGGCAGGTTCATTTTTCCATGCTCTCCTAATTTACTTATAATATCATCCTTTATGTCTAGATAATTTATTTATTCTAACCTTATCTTGGTATGTGGTCTAAGATGTTGGTCTATTTCCTACCAAACTCCTTTACAATTTTCTTAGCAATTTTTGTGAAATGTTGAGTTCTTTCCCCAAAGATTGGATCTTTGGATAAATCAAAATTAAATTATTCATGGTCATTTACTACTGTGTATTATGTAACTAACCTCTTCCTCTGATCCACCATTGTATTTTTTAGCCAGTGTCAGGTCATTTTGATGATTACAGCTTTGTAATACACTTTGAGGTCTGGTGCTGTCAAGCCACCTTCCTTCAGTTTGTTTCATTGATTTCTTTTATATTCTTGATCTTTTGTTCTTCCAGATGAATTTTATTATTATTTTCTAGCTCCTTAAGATAACTTTTGGTAATTTGATTGTTATGGCACTGAATAAATTAATCTAGGTAGAATTATTTGTGTAATGAATATTTTGGAATTGTGTTCATATAGTTATGTAATAGTAATGAAATTTGAAGTTTCTTTTGTATTGCTAAACTGAGAGGTACTTAGCACCTAGTTCAAATTAAGCCTCTGTTAAAGAAACAGAAGGTATGAACTCCTGTTGCTGATGTAACAGGAAGGGGCAGAAAAGGGAAGAGCAAAACTCTATAAAACGAAAAGCCCCAGAGAGGGAGAGTCAGAACTCCTTGGGATAAACTTCATGGAGGCAGAACAGCTGCTGCTGAGGAGGCTGAAGAGGAAAGGCCCAGGCTGGAGAGAATGACTTTGATTTTGGGAATCTGGGTGAAATGATTTTGAATCTGGGAACCAGCTGGAGCTTCTGCTGGGGAGCTACCAGGTTCTCCAGGGAGCTGTCAAAGACTGCAATCACCCCCCCTAACTTTCTAGTAGGGCAAGATGAGTTTCTATACCCCAGTACCTTTATATCTTATTACCCAGTTGCATGTAAAAACAAATTTTTAAACATTTGTTTCTAAAACTTTGAGTTCCATATTTTTTCCCTTCTTCCCTCCTCACCCACCCCCACTGGGAAGATAAGCAATTTAATATATAGGTTGTACATGTGTAGTTACCCAAATCATTTCCATAGTAGTTATATTGTGAAAGACTAACTATATTTCCCTCCATCCTATCCTACCCCCCCCACTTATTCTATTTTCTCCTTTGACCTTATCCCTTTTCAAAAATGTTTGCTTCTAACATTCTACCCTCTCCCCCAATCTTCCCTCCTTGTATCATCCCCGCTTTTATCCCATTCCCCCTATTTTCCGGTAGGGTAAGACACCCAATTGAGTGTGCATGTTATTCCCTCCTTTAGCCAAATTAAATGAGAATCAGGTTGTCCCATTCCCTTTCACCTTCCAGCTCTTCCCCTCCATTTTAACAGTTTTCTCTTGTGTCTTTTATGAGATAATTTACCCTAATCTATCTCTCCCTTTCTCCTTCTAATAAATTCCTCTCTCACCTCTTAATTTTATTTTTAGATATCATGCCTTCATATTCAACTCATCCTGTGCCTTCTATGTGTACATGAACATACATATGCCCACACTCACATACATATGCCCACACTCACATATTTATATACACATAGACCCTCCTATACATACATATATATGCATATACATATATGTGTGTATACATATATGCATATATATTGTGTATATATGCATATACATATATGTGTGTATATGTATACATATATGTGTGTGTGTTTGTGTATATTACCTTCAACTATCCTCATACTCAGAAAAGTCATATGAGTTACAATTATTGTTTGTCCATGGAGGAATATTAATAGTTCAACTTTACTAAGTTCCTTATGATTTCTTTTTCCTGTTTACCTTCTCATGCTTCTCTTATTTGAAAGTCACATTTTCTCTTCAGCTCTGTTTTTTTCATCAAGAATGCTTGAAAATCCTCTATTTCATTCAATGACCATATTTTCCTCTGTAGCATTATACTCAATTTTGCTGGGTAGGTGATTATTGGTTTTAGTCCTAGCTCCTTTGGACCTCCTGAATATCATATTCCAAGCCCTTTGATCCCTTAATGTAAAAGCTGCTAGGTCTTCTGTTATCCTGATTGTGTTTCCACAATACTCAAACTTTTTCTTCCTGACTGCTTGCAATATTTTCTCCTTGACCTGGGAAATCTAGAATTTGGCTATAATATTCCTAGAAGTTTTCTTTTTGGGATCTTTTTCAAGAGGTGATCAGTGAATTCTTTCAATTTCTGTTTTGCTCTCTGGTTCTAGAATATCAGGACAATTTTGCTTGATAATTTCTTGAAAGATGGTGTCTAGGCTCTTTTCCCTAATCATGGCTTTCAGGTAGTCCAACAGTTTTTTAATTATCTCTCCTGTATCTATTTTTCAGGTCCGTGGTTTTTCCAGTGAGATATTTCACATAGCCTTCTATTTCTCATTTATTTGTATTTGTTTTATAGTATCTTGTTTTCTCATAAAGTTGTTAGCTTATAATTGCTCCAATCTAATTTTGAAAGTGTTATTCTCTTCAGTGAGTTTTTGAAATTCCTTTTCCATCTGGCAAATTTGGCTTTTTAAGGCATTCTTCTCCTCATTGATTTTTGGGCCTCTTTTGCCATTTGAGTTAGTCTATTTTTTTAAGGTGTTATTTTCGTTGGGTCTCCTTTAGCAGCTGGCTGCTGTTGACTCGCTTTTCATGATTTTCTTGCATCATTTCCTGCATGATTCTCATTTCTCTTCCCAATTTTTCCTCCACTTCTCTTACTTGATTTTCAAAATCCCTCTTGAGCTCCTCCATGGTCTGTTACCAATTCATATTTTTCTTAGAGGCTTTTGATGTAGTAGTTCTGACTTTGATGTCTTCCTCCCACTTCATGCCTTGATCCATTTTGTACCCCCAAAAAGATTCTATGGTCTGTTTGTGCTTCCATTACTTCCTCATATTGCCAGCCAATTACTTGGCTTTTAAGCTCTTTGCCATGGTAGAATTCTGCTTCCAAAATGGAGAGAACTATGTCCCAAATCACTGGGGTTTTTGCAGTTGCTGGAACTATTAGGAGGGGACCGTCTCTACAGCTCCCACAAGCTCCAACTCACTGGTCACACACCCCAGTACCACCACCCGAGACCTCAATCCAGATCCACGTAGGTTAAAGCAAGGGTGATTACCCTCTGAAAGGTCACTTGGTTCCCCCTGCATTCTGTGGGCCAGGAGCTCCTGATACAGCCAGCTGTGGCCACTGGAGCTACTACACCTCTTTCACTTCTCACCCTGGGGCAGGGGCTGGACCATGCTCTTCGGTTCCCTCCCCTTCCAACAAAGTTCTGCACTGACCTTTTACTTTGTCTTTAGAGTTTATGGGTTCAGAAGTCTGGAAACTGCCACAGCTGCTGGTCCTTCACTCTCCTGAAGTCTGCTCTGGCTGCTGGTGGTCGTGGCTGCCTTGGGGCTAAAACCACATGGTTCATGCCAGACTGCGCTTGGCTCCCAGCTCTGTGTGATAGACCCTTCCTGTCTACCTTCCAGGCTTCCTTTAGCAGGAGATTTGTTTTTCTCTGTCACTTTGTCATTTCTGTAGCTCTCAATTTGTTTAGAGTCATTTTTTACATATATTGGAAGTGATTGAAGCGAGAACCCATGCCAAGTTTGTGCTTCTACTCTGCCATGTTGACTCCGCCCCGATAATACTTACTCTTGGATTTAAATAAATAACACTTATCAATTTCAAAAAGGCTCCATTTATTCCCATGCTTTCTAGTATTTTTAATAGGAAATTATATTGTATTTTGTCAAAAGGGTTTTCTGCATCTGTTGATCTCATCATATGATTTTTGTTGTTTTTTGTTATTCACATGGTAAAGTATGCTGATAGCTTTCCTCATATTGAACCAGTCCTGCCTTCCTATCATACATTTTACCTGGTCATAGAGTATAATTTTTGTGATATAGTGCTATAATCTCCTTCTTAGTGTTTTGTTTAAAAATTTTTTATCAATATTCATTATGGAAATTGGCCTATAGTGTTTTTTTCTCTATTTTTTCTCTCTCTGGTTTAGGTGTCAAAACCATATTTGCCTTTCTCCCCCAAAATAGTTTGTGTAGTATCAGGATTAATTGTCCCTTAGTTGTTTGGTGTAGTTTATTTGTACTTGTCCATCATTAAAAGTGTTTTGCTCCCAATCACTGCCTCTCACAGTCTGCCCTCACTTCTGTCAGCATCACCCATTCTCTCTTATCCCCTTCTTCTCTTACTTTCCTGTAGGATAAGATAGATTTCTAAACCCATCTGAGTGTGTATATTGTTACCTCTTTGAGCCAAGTCCAGTGAGAGTTTCACACGGTTCCTTTAATTTCTCCATCTTTCCCTATAGCTCTTTAGTGCTTCTACTTATAACTTTCCCCTTCTTCCAATGAATTCCTCTTTTTCACTGCTTAATTTTGTCTTTTAGGTAATCATTCTCTTATTAAACTCAGACCCTTGCCCTTTATCAACGTGCAGTCCTCAATCTGCCTTAATAACGAGAAAATTCTTAGTAGTTACAAGTATCATCTTCCAAGGTAGGAATAGAATTTAATCTTATTGAATCTTTTATGATGTCTCTCTCCTTTTTACTACCTTTTTAGCTTCTCTTAAGTCTTTTATTTGAAAGTCATATATTCTATTCAGCTCAGATCTTTTCATCAGAAATGCTTGAAAGTCTATTTTACTGAATATCTGTCTTTCACCTGAGTGATCATACTCAGTTTTGCTGGGTATGTGATTCATGGTTGTAATTCTATTGTATATAATATATATAATTTTATATATGTATATATATATATATATATAATAATGTAATCCCAATATATCTTATAAGGCCTTTTATCCTTTAATGCAGAAGGTCCAAAATTTTGTGTTATTTCTTTTTGGCTCTTTATAATACTTTCCCCTTGACTTGGGATCTCTAGTATTTGGCTATAATATTCCTGGCAGTTTTCATTTTGTGATTTCTTTTAGGAGGTGATTGATAGAGTCTTTCAATTTCTATTTTACCTTCTATTTCTAGAATCTCAAGGCAGTTTTCCTTGATAATTTCTTTAAAGATGATGTCTATGCTCTTTTTTGATCATGGCTTTCAGGTAATCCAATAATTATTAAATTATCTCTCCTTGAATTATTTTCCAGGTCAATGGGTTTTCCAAAAAGATACTTCACATTTTCTTCTTTGTTTCCCATTCTTTTGTTCTTGATTTTATTGCTTTTTGATGTCTCATGGAGCCATTAGCTTCCATGTGCCAAGTTCTAATCTTTAAGGAATTATTTTTTTCAGTGAACTTTTGTACCCCCTTTTCCATTTGGACAGTTTTACTTTTTAATGAGTTTTTCTTCATTCAGTTTTTGTACATCTTTTCCCACATGACCAATTCTGCTTTTTAAGTTCTTTTCTTTAGTGAATTTTTAAAATATGTATCTTTTCCATTTGGCCAAATGTGCATTTTAAGGCATTTTTTTCATTCCATTTCTGTGCCTTTTTTTGCCATTTGACCTGTTTTTAAGGTGTTTCTCTCCTACACCCCCCCCCCCCCCCACCGCGGCCACTGGGTTGTTTTGTGTGTGTGTGTGTATGTTTCCTTTAACAAGCTGTTGACTCTTCTTTCATGATTTTCTTGCATCATTGTCACTTCTTTTCCCAAATTTTCCTTTGCATCTCTTATTTGGTTTTTAAAATCCTTTTTAAGTTCCAGGAATTCTTTTGGGGTCTGAGACTATAAAGCCAATCATGAGCAGCTCTCCTGAGGATTGCTGCTATGAATAACTTTAAGGATCTAATCATATAATGAAGTGAACTCTCTATTCAGCAATAAACTGAAGCATAACATTCAAGAAACCAAAGTATAACATTCACAAAAGCATAACATAACAACTTATTACTAGGGTAGCCACATAGTCTTAAACAAAACATATCATTCAGTAAGCCACAATCTCCTCAATTAATACACAATATCCAAGTAAAGTCCTCTTTCCTCTTGAATTGAGGCTAACTTCCAAAACCTACAGCTTCTCTTCCATGGGCTGACTACTCCCAGCTCTTTCCTGGATTCACACATAGGCAGCTTTCCACTCTTGTTCCATATCTCTGCTCATGGGTACTGCTCCACTCCAAGTCTTTCGAAATTTCTGTTTTAGGAAGACATAACAGGGCTACTATAATATTTATACACGTTTAGCTTAATATTTACATGCATTATCAGCACTATCATCTCAACTCATTTCTGTCTGAGAAATCAACACAAATCAACAGTGTGCTTCTGTCTTATGAATTAACACTAACACAGATCAACAGACAGAGTGCTTCTGTCTGATAAATTACACAAGTCAACAGACAGTATGCTTCTGTCTGACAAAGTAACAGATCAACAGACAGAACACTTCTATTTGACAAAGTAACATCAACACAGAACCAATAGACAGAACAATGGACATAGTACTGATATCACAAACATTCTCTCTTTTAGTTCTCAGGAGGTAACACAGATTAACAAACAGAACACCAAAATCACAAGCATTCTCTCTCTGTTTTGCTCACTAGAGGTTTTCTCTGCTCTGTTCCTTTCTGTTCCACCTTTCCTGTTCTGATCTTTTGGCAAACTCCTTCCTCTGTGGGCTCCATGTGATTATGTTAGGACTATTAAGGGCAGGGCAGGTCTTCAAATTCCCTTAGACCTATTAAGGACAACACAATGTAAACTGTTCCAACAAAGATTCTTGATACAATCAAAAGAGAGGCTCAATGGCACTTGAATAGCAAAAACAAGTAAAGTAGTACTTTGCTTGCCATTACAGAGACCAATTAACATTTTTTCTTTGAGACTTTGTATGTGACTGTTTTGACTTTGTTATCTTCTTCTGGGATTTTATTTTGATCTTCCCTGTCACTGTAGTAACTTTCTTTAATCATGATCTTTTTCTGTTGTATGCTCATTTTTCTAGTCTATTTCTTCACTTTCAACTTTATATTAAAATTGGGCTCTGCTCCCAGGGCATGGAGGGCACAGTTCCAAGCTTCAGGGTTTCTGTGAGCTTTTTTCAGAGCTAGATCTCTGGCTCTGTAAGCTTTCAGTTCTTTCAAGGTGGCATGATTTAAGGAGATGTGTGTTTACTATTTTCCTGGCCTGTGCTCTGATCTGTGACTAACCACACATACTCTTTTCTGTGACCTAGAACTTTGACCAGAGCCCCCACTTTGCTTTAGCCACAAACTCTGGTGTGCTAGTGCTCCTCCTCACCCTGGAATTGCAATTTAGGACTATGACCCAGATCTTCATATGGGCAGTACAACAGAATTCTGACCACAGTGCCAGGAAAGGGCCTCTGTAATCATTTTCTGACCAGTTGTCTGACCCCCTTACTGTGTGTGGTCTGAGATCTCTAGAAGTAATCACAGCCACTGCTGATTCAGTCACCTCCAAGGCCTGCTTCTGGTTTCCTAGCCCAATGTCTGGACTGGACTGCACTCTACTCTCAGGCTGATGCAATAGACCTTTCCTGCCAACCTTTTAAGTTGTCTTGGGCTTAAAAATTCTTTCATTCCATCCTTTTGTGGATTCTGCCATTCCATAATTTGTTTTGAGGCAAATATATAAAGTTGTTGGGAGGCAAATTTAGGAGAGCTTAAGAGAGTCCCTGCCTTTTCTCTTCCATCTTTGAGCCACTAATTCTTTATGACTAGATTATTGTTTCCAATTAATTTTAATCTTTGCTTTTGCATTCCTTTATTAATGTAATTTTATTGCATTATGATCTGAAAGGAGTACATTTAATATTTCTGCTTTTTCTTGCATTTAGTTGTGTGGATTTTATGTCATAAAACATTGTCAATTTTTGTGAAGTTACCATATACAGCTGAGAAAAAGGTATGCTCCTTTCCATACCAATTCAGTCTTTTCATGAGGGCTATTCTTTCTTACTTTTCTAATATTCTATTCATCTCTTTGACTTCTTTCTTATTTGTTTTATACTTAGATATATCTAGGTCTGAAAGGGGAAAGTTGAGGTTCCCCACTGGTATAATTTTACTGTCTATTTCCTCCTGTAATTCTTTTTTTTTTCCCTTTAAGAATTTGGATGCTATGCCCTTTGTTGCATGTATGTTTAGTGCTTCATTGCCTATGGTTCTTTTTGGCCATATTGTAGTTTCCCCACTTATCACCTTTAATTATGAAGTTTTTGCTTTTGTTTTGTCTTGGATCTTGGTTGCTACCTGTGATTTTTTTTTTAATTTCAGCTGAAACATAATAGATTCTGCTCCAGCTTCTTATTTTAACTTTGTATGTGACTCTCTCTGTTTCAAGTTTGTTTCTAGCAAACTACATATTGTTAGATTCTGGTTCCTAATCCATTCTGCTATATATTTCTGTTTTATGGATGAGTTCATTCCATTCACATTCACATTTATGATTACTAACTCTGCATTTAGTCCATCCTGCTTTCTTTTGTTTAACCTTCTCTCTCTCTTTTTACCCTGCCCCTCATCTACAATTTGTTATGTTTCTGTTTACTGCCTTCTTTTATTTGCCCTTCCTTTCATCAACCCCTGTTCTTATTAACCTCTAATTAACCATTAATTAACCTTATTAATTAATATAATAATAATATTAATATATCCTTGTTGCATAAGATAAATTTCTCTTACCATTTGAGTGTGTGTGTGTGTGTGTGTGTGTGTCCTCCTCTTTGATCCAGTTTTGATGTGAGGTTCAAGCATTGCTGCCACCCCACCTCCCTTCATTATTTTCCCTCTTTCCATAAAAACTCTTCCTTGTGTGCCTCTTTTATGTCAGATTATTTTCTTCATCCTGTGTCTCCTTTCCCTCTTTTTCCAGGGCATCCCTCTTTCTCAGCTATCCATTTTTTCTTATCATTCCAACATAATCAACTCCCTCCCACACCTTATTTATAACATAAGCTCCTCCTAACTGCCCTAATAATGATAAAGTTCTTAAAAATTATATGCATCATCTTCTCATATATAAAATTAAAAGGTTTAATCTTATTGAATCCCTTATGATAATTTCCCAATTCCCCAATTCTAATTTTAAAGTAATTATTTTTAATCTGTGAATTATTTTACCACTTTTTCCATTTGGCCAGTTCTTCTTACTAAAGAAGTTTATTTTGTTTTGTTGTTTATCAGTGAATTTTTATGCCTCTTTTTTCCCCCATTTGACCAATTCTGTTTTTTAAGGTGTTGTTTTCTTCAGTATTTTCATGTGCCTCTTTTATCAAGTTTTTCATTCTCTTATCATAATGTGCTTCTTTTGTTTTCATTTCTTTAGCTAATTTTTCCTCTACCACTCTTAATTTGATTTAGAAAATAGTTTTTAGGTCTTTTAGGAATTCTTATTGGACTTATTTCCAATTGACATTTTTCTTTGAGGCTTTGTTATTGTTTAATCTACTTATCTTCTTCTGAGTTTGTGTTTTGATCTTCACTGTCACCATATTAGCTTTTTATGGTCAGGTTCTTTTTGTTGTTGTTTTGTTTTTGTTACTTGATCACTTGTTCATTTTCCAGCCCAATTCTTGATTTTGAACTTTATGTTCATTTTGTGTTTTATTCCAGCATGGGTGTAGGAAAGGGTGCTGTCTCAGACTTCAGGCTTTTTCTTCACTGCTGTTTTCAGAGTTCTGGCAGTTTAGAAGTTTTTGATGCTTTCAAAATGGCATGATCTGGGAAGAGGTGTGGTCACTGCTCTCCTGGTCATGCTTTCTGGTCCTTGCCCAGGAAGGGTCCTTGATCTCTTGGAATTTCAATTGGTATTGCTACTAAGGATTCCTTTCTCCTTGGAACTGGAAGTGATACTTTTCTTCAGGATTCCTGATCCCTTGGGGCTAGAAGTGATACTATTCCTCATTGTTCCCGATACTTTATGACCAAAAGCAATACTGCTCTTCAGGGCTTTCACTCCCTCTTTGCTAAAAGTGCTCCTCTCTGCCCTTGAACTGTGACCAAGACATTAGTAAAGGCAGCAGAGTCGCCAGACATCCTCTGCTCCTACATCCACTACTAGCAAAGGGATCTTTTGTAATCTCTTTCTCACCAGTTACCAGATCTCCTTCTCATCTCTGGCTTAAGAACTCTCAAAACTGCTGATGATTCTGTTGCCACCACTTAGTTCCACTGCTAGTATTTCATCTACATGGTCAGCCTCTAACCCTTGTGTCACAGATCTCTCTTTCAAACCTCCTAAGTTGTCTTGTTCTGACCTTTTGTTGGTTCTACTTCTCAAGAATTCTATTTGAGGTATTATTTTAAAGTTATGTTAACTTCAAATTATGTTGACTTCACTGTTCCTTCTTGTGGTACCATCATCCTCTATCATTACTGTAGTGCAAAGGGTACTAGATTTAGTCAGAATAAATTTGTTCAGGTCTGGTTTCCTTCATACTCCCTCTATGACTTTCAGAAAGTCATTGAAGCTCTATGGACCCAAGTTTCTTGATTTTTAAAGTGACGGAGTCAGAAGAGATGATCTCAGAGGACTCTTCCAACTCTAAATCTCATCTTGTAATCCTTGATCCTTGAAATTATATCTGGCTTTCCTTCATTTTTCATATCCAGTCAGCTAACAAATCCTTCTCCTCAATATTTCTAGTATTCAGAATCTCTTCACCATGACCAGAGCCACCATTCCCATTATTACTTACAATATGGTCTTTTGCAGTGCCCTTTTTACAGATCTTGTCATCTCTATTCTTTCCCCTCTCTAAGGCATTCTATATACCTATGAGGATCAGTCATCTTCCCCAGGCCTTAATCTAGTTCCTTGACTCTTTTGAAATATCCTGTGGCTCTCTTGCCTATAAAGTTCAATTACATTTCTTTGTAAATCTAAGCTCTTCACAAACTTTTTGTTGTATTGTACTTGGGATCCTCAAAATCTGTACTAGAGTTAAGAATTTAAAATGAAAAAATATTTTTTAAATAACTTCTGAATTTATTAATTCACTTAAATAGACTTTAATCAATTGTTTTCTAGCCCATGTCTGATTTTAAATGTTGGTGGGTTTTATGTAGATATGGTAAATTCCTTAATCTATTGAACGATGGTGCTGAAAATGATCTTACTTTGGTGTTGAAGCATTCTGAGAGATTTCTGAAGCAGCAGCAAGCAACAATAAAATCTACACTTCGTATCCTTTATGACTAAAATATAATCAAAAGGAGCATTGCCATGATTTAAGTTTCCTAGATATTTTTTTCAAAGTATCATAATAAATATTTTTAAAATACTACTTTTACCTAAAGTAGTCAATTTGTGTTTAATGTTCCTAAAGCCGTGACATTTAATTTAGAATTTTATATATTTTTAGAAGTATTTTTCTTAATGCACTTAATTATTTATGATACATAAGTGGTCCATTCATTAGAATTTATTTATAGACTCATTCAAGCAAACATTTTTGTTTTAGAAACACTTTGTCTCCATGCCTTTGCATAAGCAACTGTCCTCCTTTCCCTTCCATCTCCCGGCCTTGATCTCCTCACCTTCTCCAACTCATATTTCCTCTGGCTTTCTTCAAGACTCACTTCAAACCCAACTTTGTGCTGGAGGCCTTTCGCAGTACTCGTAGATACGAGTTCCTTCCCATGTACTGTGCACAGGTGTCATTATATACACGGTGTCCCTGCTGTTGGAATGTAAGCTCCTTGAGCCATGGACCGTTTTTACTTTTCTTGATGTCCCTGGCATTTAGCACAGTGTCTAGTAGTAAACACTTTTTAAATATTTGTTGACTGACTCACTGAAATCACAGGACATTACCAAGTACTTCCTTTTGGAAATTTAGCCAAATGTTACTAAATTTCTTCAAGTATGTAAATTCGGTTTTAGTACTTGAATAGAAAATTGATTATTCATTAGCAGGTAAAGTAATCGTACTGAATTTTACCAAACTAATTTTTTTTAAAAACATTACTGAATTGAATGAGTACATTCTCACAAAACTGAGCCACTTGCTTTTGACTCACTCGTAGCATCAAACTCTGAGAAGGGAAGAAATTATGATACCCTGGAATAATTATAAGATAATAGCTCCATTTTTAATCTGATATTGCTTATTTTTACTACTTGTAATGTGTTTGCATATAGGAATAAGGTGTCTTGCATCTGTCACTCCTGAAGGAGAACTTGAAATTGAACACTCACATATACATAAATAATATGGGAAACTCCTTGTAGCAATGTTTTTGTACATTTCCACATTATGTTACAAAAAATGTTAATTATGGTTATTTCTTAACAGTATTCTAAAGGTTGCCTACAGGGACGTTACCCTGGCCATGATTGGTTTGTGTCCTCTCTATTCCTTATAATGTTAGGTGACAAAGAGAAAACATTAACGTTTCTGCAGAAATTCTCTAGACTGCTAACTTCTGCATTTCTCTGGTTGCCAAGACTGCATAGTTCTGTAAGTTTTGTGTGTGTGTGTGTGTGTGTGTATATGAAAATTGTTTTGTTTTGGAAAGTCTTTATCTGTAAACTTTTAATTAATCAATTGTGTGTGTGTATGTAAAACCTTTACTCAAAAAGTTTTCTTTACACTGAAGAGTAACTTAAGTTACAGGTAACTTGATGGTAGTAGATGCATTATTGAATTCAAAGCTGGCAATAAAACAATTTTTACTAGTGGGTTTAATGTTCGTGTGTAAACAAAAATTACGACAGTGATCAATTTTTAATATTGTTTTTCTATGTCTTCATGATTAATATTGAAGCATAAGATTGTTTGAATGCAGAAAATGTAAGAAAGAAAAGTAATTTTAAATATTTTTTGGAGATTAGTGCTTACCAGGTTCTGACCACATTAAAAAAAATTTTATGTTTGTTATTTATGGTTTTCACTTATTTTTTTAAATTTTTATGGCTTTTTTGTTGAACACTTCGATGAGTTCTTGAACTCAAAAAATGTGCTATAATTTTTAATCAAAGGCTAGAAAATTCTGCAGCTGGCAAACTTTACATTAAAGGATTAAAAAAATCTTTTAGGGTTTAAATCTGTACAATTTTCTCAGAATGATATTTCAAGCTTCATGAACTCTGTTTTTTTAGTCACTTATATCAGCTTTTTTTTTTTTTTTTTTGGTATGGCTACTTAGCTATTAGCTTTTTAGGCAGAAAGACCAGGCAAGTCATTTACCTTATAATGATAGAACAACTTTAAATGCATAAAATATTTTTGAGTGGTAATTATATTAAATTAGCATCTTGGCACAAAGAGCAGGCAGATTATATAACTAAAAATGATGGAACAATGTTAAATGAATAAACACATAAACTCACCTTTGTATTTCAAGCTGACGGAATACTATAACTGCTTTCAAACTAGTAAGATTTATGATGGAATGCCCTTTATTTCCATATTTTAAAAAATATTTTGGAATCCAAAGAACATGATTTCTTCTAGGTTCACGAGCTAAATTAACTATACTGAAAGATTTTTAAGAGAATTTAAATTTAGCTACCTAACCCTCACTAGAATAAAATATGATTTTTCTGACAACCTGAGGGAAGAGAATCAGCATTTATATTGTACCATGTAGTGTGTTAAGAATTTTTTTTACAAATAATATCCCATTTGATCCTTAGAACAACCCCACAAGGAAGATGATATATTAACTTCTGTTTTGTTTAATCCTGAGTTTACTAATTTCTTTATTTAACCACACACTTCCTAATATATATTAATAACTATAAATTTTTCCTAGTTATCCACTCCAATGTTTTCTTAACTTTACCTAAGCATTTTTGTTGCATCTTCCTTTAAAAAAAATCTGGTTTGCAGCATGATTGGGGAATAATTATATGCTCTTAGTAGTCAAATCTTCTGGATAATAGAATTAACTTATATATGTTTCTGCTTTTTAAACAATGAGAATTCTGTAAAATACCATTAAAATGAAAACTATGCTGTATTTTAATTTTTCTTGTTTCAGAGGATACTAGAATAATTCATAGTCAGTATTTTTATGAACTTTTATCACGAACTATTGTTCTAAAATTCTATATTAATAGAATTCTAAACAAATAGCATGACAAATACGAGTGAAATTTCTGTTTGTGTGTTGTCAGATAATATGTATCTCTCCATGCTTTGAATTAATCCAAAAAATTATTGAGCAATAAAATCATAATTAGCCTATGCTAACATATCACCTTTAAAGTATGAGTCATTTCATTTCTTCAACTAACATATTTCCTATGCTAGGCAGTGCACAGAACATAGACATATAGGATAAATCAACCTTTACGTGAAAACTGATAGCTGATGAAAGCAAAAGACAAATTTAGAAGTGTTATTATCTCATCTTTTAAAATTCAGTTAGCATCAAGAGCATGCTATTCAGAAAATACAATTAACAAGACTGATCTCATTCATTTTACATTTTTGAAGAATATTTATTTTCCCAACTTTTGTTTATTTTCCTCTACTATCTATTATTCTTCATGTTGACTTACACTGAGTTTCATCTTTATAAAATGTAGTAATATATTTTGTTTCTGTGCTACCACATTAATTACACAGCAACAATTTAAGGAGTAATGTAACAGGACATAAACAAGTGCATATTTGATTCAGTCATAATTTTCACTAATTCTCAGTTTCTCTTTTTCACTCAGAAATACCTACCTACTGATATCTCAGAGTCTGGCATACATCCCATATATTTTTGTGGTGCTCATTATATTGAAATGTTGCTGAAGACTGAGGTTCCACTTGTTTTTTCAGCTTTCCACATGTCTGGATTCACCCCATCACAGGTAAATACTTCAAGAGACTTACTTTGTTTAACTAATCAAGGATACTTTTTTTTTTGCCTTTTTGGAGGGCAATTGGGGTTAAGTAACTTGCCCAAGGTTACACAGCTAGTTTGTGTGTGTGGGTGTTAAGTGTCTGAGGCCAGAACTGAACTCAGGACCTCCTGACTCTGGGGCCGGCACTCTTACTCACTGCTCCACCTAGCCACCCCCCATCAAGGATACTTGTTAAAAAATATAGAAAATATATAGAATTATTTTTACTGATAGTATATACATTTCATCTTGACTAAGCCAATCCATCTTGATTGTTGTTTCTTCTTTGTTAAAAATCAAAGTAATACTTCTTATTATTATGGAATTTTGGACTAGTTGACTGGCAAAGTCCTTCCAGTTTGATTTAAAGATTCTCTTATTCTGGGACACTGCCACAGTTTGAGAAAGGTAGCCTGGAAAGAGCACTAGATTGGATCTGGCCTCAGACACTTAACACACACAAACAACAAAAAAAATCTAGCTGTGTGACCTTGGGCAAGTTACTTAAACCTAATTGCCCTCCAAAAAGCAAAAAAAAAAAAAAAAGAGAGAGAGTACTAGAGTAGGACTTAGACACCACCGGTTTCCTCCTGAAAGAAATTCCAAAATGAATGAAAACTGTTAGGAACATTATAGACAAAATTCAAAACTCCCAGATCAAAGAGAAAATACTATGAATAGCCAGAAAAAGAGTATTTCAGATACCATGGTGCCCGTCAGGATCACACAAAATTTAGCAGTTATAACTCTAAAGAAGAGGAGGACTTGGAAAATGATTCCATAAAGTAAAGAAGCTATGATTACCAAGAATAATTTAGCCAGCAAAATTGACTATAATTCTAAAGTAGAAAAAAAAAGTATACTTAATGAAATAGGACTTTCAGTCATTTCTGATGAAAAGACAAGACCCAAATAGAAAATTTTACATTCAGTCACAGAACTCAAAAGAAGCATGAAAAGGTAAACACAAGTCAAATAATAAGGGACTGAATAAGATTAAACTGTTTACATTCCTATATGGGGAAATAATAAATGATAACCCCAGAACTTTATCATCACTAAAGCTGTTAGGAATCTATTTATGGATATGATTATATTATATGGATATGATCTCAGAAGGAGAATGGGAAAGTGAAAAAAAAGGATGTATTGAGAAAGGGTGGAAGGGAGAAGAATGGGGAAAATAATCTCATTTAAAGGGCTGTACAAGGAATAATTTATGCCAAGGAAGAATGTGCACTGGTTGGGGGGAAGGACGCAGGCAACACTTAAAGCTCACTCTCATCTGAACTGGTTTAAGGAGAGAATTATGTACACACATAAAATGTATAGGTATATATGTGTGTGTATATGTATGTATGTATATGTGTTTGCATATTTACACAAATATATACATACACATAAGTGGGTACTGAAATTCTTCTTACCCAACAGGAAAGTAGGGAAGAAAGGGGTTAATGGAAAGGGAGTGGAGGGGTAATAGAAGGGAAGGTAGATTAAGAAAGTCATTGTACAGAAGCAAACAGACTCTTGAGGAGGGAACAGGTTTATTTATTTTAATTTTTAAACTCTCAAATAAACACCAAAATAGAAATACTGAAAATTAAGGAGATATTAATAATATTGAAAGTTTAAAAATTGGATTAATAAAAAAGGAACTGCTCTAAAAAAAGACCAACAGTAATATAGATAATCCATTGGCCAATTTGATTTTTTAAAAAGAAAGAAGAAAACCTAATTACCAGTAACAAAAATGAAAAAAGTGAATTTACAACTAATGAAGATGAAATAAAAGCAATCATTAAAAACTGTTTTGCCCAATTATATGCCAATAAAACAGACAACTTAAATGAAATGAATAAATATTTGCAAAAATATAAATTGCTTATATTAATAGAATAGGAAATAGAATACTTAACTTCATTGTAATGAAAAAAAAATTAACAAACCAGCAATGTTTTTCCTAAAGGGAAAAAATAAAACAAAGCAAAGCCAGATGGATTTACAACTGAATTCTGCCAAACATTTAAAGGAAAATTAATTCCATTACTACACAAACTTTTTGAAAAAATAGGTAAGGAAGGAGTCCTACCAAATTCTTTCTGTAATACAAATGCAGTCTGATATATAAACTAGGGAGAGCAAGAACGGAGAAAGAAAATTATAGACAAAATTCTCCAATGAATATCGATGCAACAATTTTAAATATACTAACAAGAAAATTAAGACAATATATCACAAGGATCATATACTATGACCAGATTGCATTTTTTTAACCAGGAAAACAGAGCTGGTACAGTATTAGGAAATCTATAAGCACAATTGACCATCTGTAACTAAAATAACAAAAATCATAAGATTATTTCAGTTGACATAGAAAAAAACTTTTTGACAAAACACAGCACTTATTCCTACTAAAACATTAGGAAGTATAAGAATAAGTGGAGCTTTTCTTAAAATAATAAGCAATATCTATCAAAAACTGAGAGCAAGCATTATTTGTAATGAGGATAAACTAGAGCCCTTCCCAGTGAGATCGGGGGTGAAACAAGGATGTCTTTTATTACCATCATTAGTCGATATTGTAATAGAAATGTTAATAATAAAAAATAAGACAAGAAAAAAAGTTGAAGTAATAAACAGATGAGGAAAGAAAATTATCATTTTTCACAGATAATATGGTGGTTTACTTAGAGAACCCAAGAAAGTCAACTTAAAAGCTAGTTAAAAAAATAAAAAACTTCAGGAAAGTTGCAGGCTATAAAATAAACCCACACAAATAATCAGAATTTTTTCTACAAAACCAATAAAACCCATCAGGAAGAGATAGAAATTCTATTTAAAATAACTACAGACTTGGTAGTGTACCTGCCAAGACATAGGAACTATATGAACACAAATATAAAACATTTCACACAAATAAGGACAGATCTAAATAATAAGAGAAATATTAATTGCTAATAGGTGGAGTCAATATAATAAAATGATAATAATGTATAAATTTTCTTAGTCAATGCCATACCATTCAAACTACTAAAGATTTATTTTTGATTGAACTAGAAAAAGTAATAGATTCATCTGGAAGAACAAAAAGTCAAAAATATCAAGGGAATCAGTGGTTAAAAAAAATAAGGAAGGCAACCTAGCAATGTCAAACCTCAAACTATAATACAAATCTGTAATAATCAAAGTAATTTGGTACTGGATAAGAAAACAGTGGTTGAACAGTGGAAGAGATTAGATATACAATATACATAAGCAAATGAATATGATAACCAGGTGTTCGATAAGCCTAACAATCCTAGCTTTGGGGCAAGAACTCACTATTGAAAAAAAAATACTGAGAAAACTGAAAAGTGGTCAGGCAGAAAGTGAGCATAAAGTAACATCTCCTACAAAATACTAAGATAAGCTCAAAATGGATACATGATTTAGATATAAAAGATGACTATCAACTGGGAAAAGGCTAACGACATTTTAGTCATGAATGTTATGGAATATTGTCATACTGTAAGATAATTTTTTTTAAATGACTGCAAAGATACATGGAAAGACTTATATGAACTGATGTGAAGTGAAATAAACAGAACCAGCAAGACAGTATTCACAATGACTAAAACAATATAAATGGAAAGAACAATAATCAAACACAAATAACTTTTAAAATTTCTGCTGATTGGATACTGTACTAGGAACTATACATATATAGATATATAAATATACATAAATGTGTATATCTTGTATGTGCAATATGTATATGTTCTATGTATGTATATATTTACATATATTAAAATAAACATGAAGAAAATAATTATAAAGACTTTAAATACAAGGTGTTTTGAAGGAGAGGGCACTAGGAATTGAGGGATTCAGGACAGGCTTCATGCAGAAGAAGGTATTTGAATAGCATCTTAAAGGAATTGAAATATCCTATGAGGCAAAGATAAGGAGAGAGTATTCTTAACGTAAGCCAATGCAGAGGCACAAAGAAAAGAGATGAAATGTATTATCTGAGAAGATCTTTTGACTCAGTTGCAAGATATAGTAGGGGCAGTCTATTCCAGAGGCCCTAGATAACCACTGGAGTTTATTGAATAAGGAGGTAACATAGATCTGTGCTTAAGTAAAATCACTTTTATAACAATGTAGAGAATGAAGTAGTAAGTAGTAAGAAATTGAGGAACTGAGACCAATAGGCCAAATGCTATGAAATGATAATTATCCCAGTATAAAGGAAAGTTTTGTCCCAAAAATGTGTATGAAAATGTGTATGAAAAAAAATGTGTATCTTGGGGCAGAGCCAAGATGACTGAGTAAAGTTAGGGACTCACCTAAGTTCTCTCCCAAACCCCTCCAAATACCTTTAAAAATGATGCTAAAAAATTCTAAAGCAGCAGAACCCACAAAAAGACAGAGTGAAAAAAATTTCCAGCCCAAGACAACTTAGAAGGTTGGCAGTAAAGGTCTATTATATCAGGGTGAATGCGAGCACAGGCTGGACCAGTGCAGAATGGGCCTCAGCAAACCCAAAGCAAGCCTCAGCATTACTGTGCCAGCACAGTCCCAGCCATAGCAAACCAGGAGTAGGCCTTGGGAGTGACTGAATCAGTCACAGCAGTGGCAGCAGCTGCTGGTTCCAGATCTCTCAGGACACAGATGATAAGGGGGTCAAACAACTGCTCAGAAGGCGATTATAGGGAACTCTTTGCTAGCACTGAGGTAGGACTCTGTTGTTTTGCCCATAGTTGGATCCAGGTCACAATCCTGAGTGGCAATCTGTAATGTAATGCCAAGGAAAGGCAACTTCCAAGGTTCAAAATACCAGCATAGGTGCTCTCTATTTTATTCAGTGACAAACCAAGAACAGAGAAGATCAAAACATGACATCATTCAAAATACAGCATTTACTAAGTGTGATTAAATAATCTCCAAGTACTACCCCACCCCAGGATCTTCCAATCATTCAATCAATTACAAAGTCCCTGTTCTAAATACTACTCCACCCCTAGGCTATACCTTAATTAAGTCCACCACAAAACCCCTCTTCTCAAATGGAGATTAGTTTCCAAACATAGGTAAAGTACCTTCATTTGTCAATCACAGAGCACAATAAGGTCAAAAGTTCCCCACTCCCAGGATCACAATTGAATCTACCCCAGAGTTACATCAAGTTTAAACACAGCACTTAATACCCAAATGGAGGTCTTTTCTTCATCTTGACAGGAGGCAAGTTCTCAGCAATCTTAGTTCCTAGGGAGACAAGGCTTAGCAAGGCCATAAGATACATTGCCAGTCCCTTCATGAATTTATCCTCTGTCTGTAGAACAGTCCTAGAACCCCTGAACACATTAGCAAAGCCCTGTCCCAGGATTTCTGTAAACATACAACAAGAAAATCCTTCTTCAGGGCTTCTGAACCAACAGAAAGGCTCCCAGACCCCTGCAACAACAGCACTGTCCCTCACCAGTGGACAGTATTCACTCTGTCTGCAGGACAGTCTCCTATCACACAATCCCAGGGCAAGGTGGAGTGCTAGTATAGCAGAGCTTGCCACCACAGTAGTGGGGAGACTCTCCTTACAGTTCCAGGGCAAAAGAGGGTGTTTGTGGTCACTCACAGACTAGAACACAGGTTAGAAGAATAGTAAACTCCTCTCCTTAGATCATACCACCTTGGAAGAACTGAAAACTTAGAGGTCCCTAGAAGCATCTCTGAAAAAAGCTTACACAACCCCTGAAGCTTGGGACAGTGTATCCTCCATCCTGGAAGCAGAGCCCTATCTTAACACCGAGTTTAAAAAGTCAACTGATAGGGAAACTGAGCAAACAATGGGGGAAAAAACTAACTATAGAAAGATTCTATGGTGACAAGGAAGATCAAAACACACACTCAGAAGAAGATGACAAAGTCAAAGCTCCTACATCCAAAGCTTCTAAGAAGATATGAATTGGTCTCAGCCCATGGAAGAATTCAAAAAGGATTTTTAAAATCAAGTAAGAGAGGTGAAGGAAAAATTGGGAAGAGAAATGAGAGTGATGCAAGAAAATCATGAAAAATGAGCCAACAGCTTGGTAAAGGAGACACAAAAAAATATTGAAGAAAATAACACCTTAAAAAAACAGACTAGGCAAAATGACAAAAGAGGTCCAAAAAGTCAGTGAGGAGAAGAATGCCTTAAAAAACAAAATTGACCAAATGGAAAAGGGGTCCCATAAACCTATTGAAGAAAGTAATTCCTTAAAAAATTAGAATGGAGCAAGTGAAAACTAATGACTTTGTGAAAAACAAGAAACAATAAAACAAAACCAAAAGAATGAAAAAATAGAAGCCTGTTAAATATCTCATTGGAAAAATGACTGACCTAGAAAATAGATCCAGGAGAGATAATTTAAAAGTTATCAAAGTACCTAAAAGCCATGATTTTTAAAATGAGCCTAGGCATCATCTTTCAAGAAATTATCAAGGAAAACTTCCCTGATATTCTAGAACCAGAGGGTCAAATAGAAATTGAAAGGATCCACTGATCACCTCCTTAATGAGATCTCAAAAAGAAAATTCCCAAGAATATTATAGCCAAATTCCAGAGATTCCAGGTCAAGGAAAAAAATATTGCAAGCAGCCAGACACAATTCAGGTATGATGGAGCCAAAATCAGAATAATATAAGATTTATTTTAGCAGCTTGAACATTAAAGGATTGCAGGGATTGGAATATGATATTCCAAGAGGGCAAAGAAGCTAGGATTGCAACTAAGAATCACCTATGCAGTGAAATTGAGTATAATCGATGTGGGGAAAAAATGGACATTCCATGAGATAGAAGAATTTCAAGCATTTCTGATGACCACATAGAAAATTTGACTTACAAATACAAGACTCAAGAGAAGCATGAAAAGGTAAACAGGAAAGAGAAATCATAAGGAACTTAAATAGGGTTACATTCCTATGTGAGAAGATGATATTTGTAACTCAAAAGACCTTTCTCATTATTAGGGTACTTAGAAGGAGTACATATAGTCAGAGGGCATAGGTGTGAATTAAATATGAAGGGATACTATTTAAAAAATAAAATTAAGGGGTGAGAGAGGAATGTACTGGGAGAAAGGGAACGGTAGAATGGGGTAAATTATCTCAAATAAAAGAGCCAAGAAAATATTTTACAGTGGAGGGGAAGAGGGGTAAGGTGAGCGATAGTAAGTGAACCTTACTCTTATCAGAATTGACTCATAGCGGTAATAACATATGCACTTAGGTATGGAAATCTATCTTACCCTACAAGAGACTGGGGTAGGGGGGGGGAGGGAGAAGAAGGAAAAGAGAAGGCATGATAATAGAAGGGAGGGAATAGTCAAAAGCAAAATACTTTTGAGGAGGGACAGGGTGAAAGAAGAGAGAGAATAGAATAATTGGGTAGGGGAAATAGGATTGGGGGGAAATACAGTTAGCAATAGTAACTGAAAAAAAATTGAAGCAACTTTCTCTGACAAAAGCTTCATTTCTCAAACATACAAATTTATAAAAAAAAAATGAGAGCCATTCCCCAGTTGATAAACAATCAAAATATATTATCAGTTTTCAGATGAAGTAATAAATGTTATCTATAGCCATATGAAAAAATATACTAATTCACTATTGATTAGAGAAGTGCAAATTAAAACTATTCTGAGATAGTACCTCACATGTATTAGATTGGCTAATAGGACAGGTAAATGACAAGTGTTGGAGGGGATATGGGGAAAATTAGACATTAATGCACTGTTGGTGGGGTTTTGAATGGATTCATCCATTCTGTAGAGCAATTTGGAACTATGCCCAAAGGGCTATAAACCCATGTATACCCTTTGACTTAGCAATACCAGTACTAGTTCTGTATCCCCAAAGCAGTACAACAATCCAAGACAACTGTGTAGGACTTATGATAAAAAATGCTATCCGTCCCCAAAAAACTGATGGTATCTGAATGCAGATTGAAACATAATTTTTTTTTACTCTCTTTATCTTTCTTGAGGGTTTTTTTTTTTTTAGTATAGGTTTTAATGTTTTGTGTGACTGAAAAAAAAATCACCCACTTCTTTTTAAAGGTACAAGGCCATGGTTGTGGAAGGCTTAATTTAATGTCAGACTTTTTGTTATTTTATTTATGTTTGCTAACTTTTTTTTCTTTCTCCTTTTTAGTCTTTATCATTCAGGATATCTCTTTGGGCAAAGTTAGGGAGTGACACAGTTGCAAACATAGGTGATATAAAAACAAAAGATATCAATAGAATATATTTCTTTAAAAATCAAACTTTTGGGAAATGTTTAAGAAATTGAGTTTTTTTGTTTGTTTTTAGATTTGTCAGCAATGGATATCTCAGTGTTTCTGGAATTATTTGGATTGGATTGAAATCTGTCACTACATTGCCACTTGTGTCTTTCTTGGTCCTGATTACCAGATATACATATGTATATGTATATTAAAACATTTTCAGCAAGACATTCTAAAGCATACCCAGTCTCAGGATTTACAGATTTTTCTTAAAGTAAGTCTACTTTTAATCACATGGGCAGCACATAAATTAAATATTACATTATTTTTTAAGTGGAGTGTTTTGATAGCAAATCATCTATGTAGCTATCTATGTGAATTTATGTATATGTGTATATATGTATATGGATGCATGCATGTATATGCACATGTTTTATACATGCCTATATCATATATTCCCTGTGTATATATTTATCTTTATATATAAATTTATGGGGAGAGAATGCATATACCTATGTCTTTCTACTTAATTTTGGAATAATGTCATCAAAAATGAGTAGACTTAACTCCTACCCCATTTTGTTGTTTTTTTGCTGTTCAACAAGATTTTCCTTGTAATTTCACATTGACTTTATCTTTGATTAACAATAAATATATTTTAGTTACTTTCTAGTTGCTTAATAATGATGTTAGATAATGTTGCAGTCTATCTATTCAAAAGAAATTTGAAAGATATTAAATTTGAAAGCTATTAAGTTTCCTTTAAGCATACAATACTAAAATTCAGTCTGAAAAAAGTTTTCCTTAAAATATTTTTGTATTTTTTCATCTTGCATAATTAATTTTAAAAATTAATTTCACTTAGAAATGTTAATAATTAAATATTAAATGTTAATAATTAAACCCATGACAAGAAATATAATAAAATATAATTTAATTTTGAGAAATTTTATTTGGATAACATTCCATGTGATAAGATCACTGAATATGGAATCAGAAGATAAGTTAAAATCATAGCTTTGTCATTACCTAGTGGTGGGATCTTGAGCAAGTCACTTTAATCTATTTCAGTTTTCTCATTGGTTAAAAAAAAAGGGATGGAGGAGAGGATTAGACTTAATGATTTCTCTAATCCGCTTCTTACACAAAATCGATATGATTCTATCAGCCTCTAAATACCAGAAGGCATATGTCAAATGGAATATACTCAAATGTAATTTTTAAATGGTATATTTAAATAAATTTAATCATTTCTTGAATTACAAATATCCTATGGTTATAATAACTAATTGGCTTAACTATAATCTATTCCCCCTGCCGTGAGATTATTCCATGCCACTCTTCCTTTTCAGACTCCCCTAAGCCAACAATTCTACCTTATATCCAACATTAAAAAACAGGAAATGTTTTCCCCCTCCACCTCTCTTCTTTTTAATGGTAAGGGTATCAAAGACGGCTCTTTGTATTCTACTTTGTTTTACAACTTAGTTAATTTCCTTCCTCACATGTGAATTCACATCTTCTTTACCTTAATCCTCTTATTCTTCCTTGTCCTCTCTTTTACTTTGTTATACCTAGAAAATAATTTCCCCCTGTCCCTGTCCTATCTCTCTTTCCTTGTTACATCTGTGAGTTCTAAACCAATTTAATTATGTTTGATAAATATGAATAGTATTGGCAATATATCTTTGTCAAAGAAAAGGATTATGTTTTGAAGTGGAAAAAAAAAGAGGTATTAAAGAAAGAGTACCAGTAATAGCACACATGACACAAAGAAAGGGGGGAAACAAGCTAGAGCTGCATAATAGGAATTAGAAAACGTGCATTAACAGTACATCTGGACCTTCTGGGGAAGAAATAATGTTCCATGCTTCCCATAATCTTAAGAAATGATCCACAGCCATTAAAAGAGTATAGAGAAACCTTTTACTGACCCAAGAGGGAGATATATCCCTGTAGTTAGTGACTTGCTACTGAAGTAGCCTTATACAGATTTTATGTAAATAATAAGGAAATGAACCATTTTCCTAAAGCAGAGGTTCTCAATCATTCTTGTGTAATAGATCTTGTAAGTCTTGTTAAGTCCAATGGATCCCTTCTCAAAATGCTTTTAAATTTATAAAATGAAATACATAGGATTTCCAAGAAAACCAAAGATTAGTAGAAATAGTGTTTCTATACCCAAGTTCAGCAGACCCATGAAATCTGTCCACAGATTACAAGTTAAAAACCATTGTCCTAAAAGGTGTATATGAGACCTAAGGGAAACTGGTTCTTTTTTTTTTTTTTTTTTGCTTTTTGGAGGACAATTGGGGTTAAGTAACTTGCCAAAGGTCACACAGCTAGGTTTTTTTGTGTATTAAGTGTCTGAGGCCAGATTTGAACTCAGGTCCTCCTGACTCCAGGGCCAGTGCTCTATTAACTGCCCTACATAGCCACCCCGAGCCTATTGATTCTTATTAAAGATGCCAAACGCTTCCTCACTTTGACTAATTTGTAAAAAAGTGATTCATTAGAATCCTATTGACTAGGGGTAGAGCCAGGGTGGTAGAATACAGGAAATACTCAGCCAAACTCTTGCAACATTCTTATCTAAACAACTTTAAAATAAAACCTCAAATCAAATCCTATAGTGGCAGAGCAAACAAAAGATCAGGATGAGATACTCTCTGAGTACAAGGAAGATTAGAAGGTGAGAAGGAGAGATAGGTGACATGGGAGTGAAGTTTAACCAAGAAATCACATAGTTACAACACCAGTGGTGGAACTAGGTGGTGGCGAAGCAGCAGCAGTTTTGGGAACTCTCAAGTTAGAAATAGTTAGGGCACCTGGTAAATGGATTCAGGACAAGACATTGTCTGGCAACTCCTTGCCTATACCCACTTCTCGGTCACAGTTTAAGGGCACAGAGGAACACTTTATGTGAAAGAGGGGGTAAGGAATTTGCAGCAAGTTTCCCTGATAGAGGTCTTGTTTCTCAAATATGTAGAGACTTGAACCAAATTTATAAAAATAAGAACCATTCCTCCAATTGATACATAGTTACAGGCTATGAACAGGCAGTTTATAGATGAAGTAATCAAAGCTATCTATAGTCATATGAAAAATACTCTGAATTATTGTTGATGAGAGACACAGATTAAAATAACTCTTAAATAACACCTCATACCAATCAGATTGACTAATGTGACAGAAAAGGAAAAGGACAAATGCTAGAGGGGATATGGAAAAATTAGGACACTAATGTACTCTCAGTGGAGTTGTGAATTAGTCTCACCATTCTGGAGGACAATTTGGAACTATGCCCTAAATGCTATAAAACTGTGCACCAATACCACTAGGTCAGTATCCCAAAGACATAAATAAGAGGAAAAAGGAGCCTATTTATTCAAAAAAATATTTAAAGCATCTCTTTTTGTGGTGGCAAAGAACTGGAACTTGAGGGTATGCCAATCAATTGGTGATTGGCTGAACAAGTTGTGGTATATGATTGTGATGGAATATCATTGTGCTGTAAGAAACACTGAGCCAGATGGTGTTATAAAAACCTGCAAAGAGTTATGTGAACTGAAACAAAATGAAGTGAGCAGAACCAGAAGAACATTGTAAACAGTAAAAGCAATATTGTAAGAGTGATAAGTTGTGAAAGACTTAGCTAGGATTAAGACAGTGATCCAAAAAAAATTCCCAAAGGACCCATAATCACAAAAGTTATCCTCCTCCTGAGAGGGAACTGAACAACTCTGAATGCATATGGATTGAAGCATACTTTTAAAATTTCTTTTATTTTTCTTGAGGTTTTTTGTTTGTTTGTATCTTCTTTTGCAGTGTGACTAATATGGAATTATGTTTTTCATGATTTCACATATATAATTGATATATTGCTTGCCTTCTCAAGGGGTGAAAGGGTAGGAGAGAGGGAGGGAATTCAGAATTCAAAATTTTTTTAATGAATGTTAAAAACATTTTTATATGTAATTGAGAAATATTTGACAAAATAAAAAAAACTTTTTAAAACTTATTGACTAAAAATTCGTGGGCAAATACTGGTATTATTTTTTATCAGTTATTTACATTTTAGCCCACCAGATAACTGATTGTTACCTAATCTTATGCATTTTCACAGATCATCTCCCATGCTTAGCATGCACTACCTGCTTATTTCTCTCTTAAAGAGTTCTTATCTTTCCTCAATGTTCAGCCCAGGTGCCACTTCTTCCACAAATCCTTCCCCCTTTTCGGTTTCAACTCTCTCTCTTCAATATTGCCTGAGCTTTTTGCCTCCTTTTTTATCCCAAGACCAACTCCCTCCTTCTCTCAACTAAACCAAAAGCGAAAAGAGCCTTAACCACTCTGTCTTATTGTCCTACCTTTGAATTACAAAGCTCAATCTTATTTCAGTCTCTCTGTCTCAAGGCAAGTATTATATACTATTTCTTTTTTTTCAAATGCTTTATTCACTTGTAGTTTACATCATTAATTTCCACAAGATTTTGAGTTACAAATTTTCTCCCCATTTTTTCCCTAGGCGCCACCTCAAAATAGCATTCCCACTAGATATCCCCTCCTCCAATCTGCTCTCTCCCATATCTTCTCCCATACCCCCTCTAACTTTCCAGTAGGATATGGTAGATTTTTATGCCCCACTGCCTGTATGTCTTATAGCCCAGTTAAATGTAAAATAATATTAATAATATTATATACATATATATATATTTAACATTTGATTTTAAAACTTTGAATTCAAGATTCATTCCCTTCTTCCCTTGTCACCCACCCTTACTGGGAAGATAAACAATTCAATATAGGTTGTACATGTGTAGCTATGTAAAACATTTCCATAGTGGATATATTGAAAAAAGATTGACTATATTTCCCTCTTTCATATCCTACCTCCCACTTGTTCTATTCACTACTTTGATCCTATACCTTTTCAAAAGTGGGTGATTCCAACTTCCCTCCTCCACCACCCTACCCTCCCTTCCATCATCCCCCCTCTCATGCCCTTCCCTCCTACTCTCCTGTAGGGTGAGACACCCTATTTAGTGTGTATGTCATTCCCTCCCTAAGCCAAATTCATTGGGAATAAGGTTGACCCATTCCCTTTTGCCTTGCTGTTCTTCCTTTCCATTGTAACCATTTCCCCTTGCCTTTTCTATATGAGATAGTTTACCCCATTTTGTCTCTCCTCATCTCCTCTCATTATATTCCTCTCTCACCTCTTAATTTCACCATTTAAGTATCATCCCTTCCTGTTAAATTGGTCCTGTGCCCTCTGTCTGTGTATTCCTGTACACATATGTACACACATTCATATATATATTCATATGCCTATATACTCTCATCTATATAGACTGTGTGTGTATGTGTATGTATATATATGTACATATATATATATATATATATATACACACACACATACACATTTCTGTTCCCTTCAACTATTCTCATACTGAGAAAAGTTTCCTAAATTACATTATTATTTTTCCATGTAGGGATGTAAATAGTTCAACTTTTATTAAGTTCCTTATGATTTCTTTTCCCTGTTTACCTTCTCATGCTTCTCTTGCATCTTCTTTTTTTTTTTTTTACTTTTTAAAGGGCAATTGGGTTTAAGTGACTTGCCCAAGGTCACGCGGCTAGTTTGTGTGTTAAATGTTTGAGGCCGGATTTGAACTCAGGTCCTCCTAACTCCAGGGTGCTCTATTCACTGCACCACCTAGCTGCCCCTTGCTTCTCTTGCTTTTTATATCTGAATGTCAAATTTTCTATTCAACTCTGTTTTTTTTTTTTCATCAAGAATGCTTGAAAGTGGGGGCAGAGTCAATATGGCAGAGTAGAATCGGGACCTCTGAGCTGCTGCAGCTTTTGCCTTCCCCAATCAATGTAAAAAGGGGACTCTGAACAAATTTTGGAGCTGCAGAACCCACAAAATGACACAGACAAGTGAACCTCCCCCTGAGAGCAGGCAGGCAGGAATCAGCCAGCACAGCACTCTGCGAGCCGAGCCAGTCAGTGCCATGTGGCAGCTTCAGCTCCTGGCCTGCAGAGTATAGGGGGACCAAGCAACCAGTCTGAGGGGTAATTGTTCTTGCTTTAACCTGCTTGGATCTGGATTGCACTCTAGGGTGGAGGTACTGCAGTGTGTGTCCAGCTAGCCAGAGCGTGTGGAGGCCTCAGAGAGGGCACCCATCTAATACCTCCGGCAGCTGAGAAAACCTCAGCATTTAGGACAAAAGCTCCCCTGTGTGGTAGCAGAATCCTACTGTGCCAAAAAGCCCAGGCATCAAGTGACTGAAGGGTCACATGACCAGGCAAAGGAAACAAAGCAGAAAGAATTTTCCAACATTAGACTCCTATTTCGGGGACAAAAAGGAGCAAAGCATGGAACAGGAGGAAGACAGTGAAGTCAGAACTCCTGCACCAAAAGCTTCAAAGGAAAATAGGCTGATTATAGGCCACAGAGGACCTTAAGAAGCAGATAACAGAAGTGGAGGAAAAATTAGGAAGAGAAATGAGAATGATGCAAGAAAATTACAAAATGAGAGTCAACAGCCTGACTAAGGGAAATCACACCTTAAAAACCAGACTAATTCAGTTGGCAAAAGAGGCTCAAAAAGGCAATGAGAAGAAAAAGCCAAATTTTCCAGGTGGAAAAAAAATCTCAAAAGCTCAATGAGGAGAATCATTGCTTCAGAATTAGATTGGAGCATATGGAAGCTAATGACTTTATGAGAAATCAAGCTGCTGTTAAACAGATCCAAATAAATGAAAGAATAGAAGGCAATGTGAAATATCTCATGGGAAAAACCACTGACCTGGAAAATAGATCCAGGAGAGATCATTTAAAAATTATTGGACTAACTGAAAGCCATGATCAAAGTAAGAAGCTAGAAATCATATTCCAGTTCTCAAAGAAAACTTCCCTGATGTTTTAGAACCAGAGGGCAAAATAGAGGTTGAAAGAATCTACCAATCACCTCCTGGAAAAGATCTCAAAAAGAAAACTCCTAGGAATATTATAGCCAGGTTCTGGAATTCCCAGATTAAGGAGAGAATATTACAAGCAGCCAGGAAGAAACAATTTGAATATTGTGGAAACACAATCAGGATAACCCAGGATCTGGCAGCTTCTACTCTGAAGGATCGAAGGGCTTGGAATATGATATTCCAGAGGGCAAAGGAGCTGGTATTAAAACCAGGAATCACCTACCCAGCAAAACTGAGTATCATGTTTCAGGGGAAAATATGGTCATTCATTGGAATAGAGGACTTTCAAGCATTCTTGATGAAAAAACCATAGTTGAATAGAAAATTTGACATTCAGATACAAGAAACAAGAGAAGCATGAGAAGGTAAACAGGGAAAAGAAATCATAAGGAACTTATCAAAGTTGAACTATTAACATTCCTACATGGAAAAACAATAATTGTACTTGATTAATCTTTTCTCATTATGAAAACAGTTGAAGGAAATATATATGAGGGTATATGGGTATATAAATACATAAGTGAATGTGTGTATATATGTTTATAGGTATGTGTAGATAGAGGGCACAGGACCAATTTAACAGGAAGGGATGATTCTTAAAAGGTGAAATTAAGAGGTAAGAGAGGAATATAATGAGAGGAGATGGGGAAAGACAGAATGGGGTAAACTGTCTCACAGAAGAGGCAAGGGAAAATGATTACAATGGAGTGGAAGAATAGGAAGGCAAAAGGGAATGGGTCAACCTTATTCTCGTTGAATTTGGCTTGGGGAGGGAATGAAATACACACTAAATAGGGTATCTCGCCCTACAGGAGAGTAGGGGGGTAAGGGGTTGAGAGGGGGGATGATGGAAGGGAGGGCAGGCTGGGAAGCACCCACTTTTGAAAAGGGACGGGATCAAAGTAGAGAATAAAACAAGCAGGAGGTGTGATAGGAGGGAGGGAAATATAGTCAGTCTTTTACAATATATCTACTATGTTAATGTTTTGCATTAGCTACACATATACAACCTATACTGAACTCCTTATCTTCTGAGTAAGGGTAGATGACAAGGGAAGAAGGGAATGAATCTGGAATTCAAAGTTTTAAAATCAAATGTTAAATATATACATACATATATATGTATATATACACATATATGTATATTCTATTATTATTATTTTACATGTAACTGGGAAATAAGACATCAGGCACTGGGACATAAAGATCCACCAGGCTCTTCTGGAAAAGTCAAAGGGAGTATGGGAGAAGTTATGGGAGAGAGCAGATTGGAGGAGGGGATATCCTGTGGGACTGCTATTTTGGGGTGGTGGGTAGGGGAAATACGAAGAGAAAATTTGTAACTCAAATCTGGCAGAAATGAATGATGTAAATCAGAAATTAATTAAAGCATTTGAAAAATGGGAAAAAAGAAAGCAGAAAGAAATTGATAAGAAGATGTAGACAAGGAAATATTTTAGTATCTCGTTAAATTTAATATGCACCTAAAAATGAAATATACACTTAAAAATTAAAAAAAAACAATGCTTGAAAGTCCTCTATTCCACTGAATGACCAAATTTTCCCTTGAAACATGATAGTCAGTTTTGCTGGGTAGGTGATTCTTGGTTTTAATCCCAGCTCCTTTGAACTCCGGAATATCATATTCCAAGCCATTTAATCCCTCAGTGTAGAAGCTGCCAGATCCTGGGTTATCCTGATTGCATTTCCGCAATATTCAAATTGTTTCTTTCTGGCTGCTTGTAATATTTTCTCCTTGACCTGGGAGTTCCAGAACCTGGCTATAATATTCCTAGGATTTTTCTTTTTGGGATCTTTTTCAGGAGGTGTTCAGTGGATTCTTTCAGCCTCTATTTTGTCCTCTGGTTCTAAAACAGCAGGGCAATTTTCCTTGAGAATTTCTTGAAGGATGATTTCTAGGTTCTTTTTTTGATCATGGTTTCAGGTAGTGCAATAATTTTTAAATTATCTCTCCTGGACCTATTTTCCAGGTCAGTGGTTTTCCCAATGACATATTTCACATTGCCTTCTAGTTTTTTCATTTGTTTGGGTCCATTTAATAGTATCTTGATTCCTCATTAAATCACCAGCTTCCATTTGCTCCAATCTCATTCTGAAGGAATTATTCTCTTCAGTGAGCTTTTGAGATTCTTTTTTCCATCTGGCAAATTCAGCATTTTAAGGCATTCTTCTCCTCATTGGCTTTTTAAGTCTATTTTGTCATTTGAGTTAGTCTGTTTTTAAGGTGTTATTTTCTTCAGTCAGGTTGTTGACTCTCATTTCATAATTTTCTTGCATTGTTCTCATTTCTCTTCCCAATTTTTCCTCCACTTCTCTTACTTGATTTTCAAAATCCTTCTTGAGCTCCTCTATGGCCTATAAACCACTCATATTTTTCTTGGAAGCTTTTGGTGCAGCAGTTCTGACTTCATTGTCTTCTTCCTATTCCATGCTTTGATCCTTTTTGTCCCCAAAATAGGAGTCTTATGTTGGATTCCTCTGTTTGTTTTGCTTCCCTCGCTTGCTCATGTTGCTACTCAATTACTTGACTTTTGGGCTTTTTGCCGCAGTAGGACTCTGCTCAGAGAGGGGAGCTTTATCTCAAATGCTGGGGTTTTCTCAGATGCTGAAGGTATTAGTAGGGTGTCCACTCTGAAGCTTCCACACACTCTGGCAAGCTGGTCACACACCCCAGGATCTTCATCCTAGACCACAATCCAGATCCAAGTAGGTTAAAGCAAGAGCAATTACCCCTCAGACTGTTCTCTTAGTCCCCCTACAATCTGCAGGCCAGGAGCTGAAGCTGCCACATGGCGGTGGCTGCATAGCCACAGTGCCTCAACAGCTTCTCCCTCCAGGGCATAAAGGCCGGACAACACTCCCAAACTACTAGATCCCAAAGTCCACACTGCACTGACTTCTCACTTTGTGTATGGGTTTATAATTCTGGAACCAGCACAGCCGCTGGTGATCTGAAGTCCCTCTAGCGGGCAGCTGGTCAGTCCTGCGCTGAGGCTGGTGTTGGTCTGAGCTGGGCTCCCAGAGTGCTGCATTGGCTGCTTCCTGTTGGCCTGCCTGGCTGTCCTTAGTGGGAGCTTACCTTCTCTATGTCATTTTGTGGGTTCCGTAGCTCCTAGTTCAGAGTCACCTTTTACATGAATTGGGAGATGTGGAAGCTGGAGCCCCATGGAAGTCCTGGTTCTACTACACCATCTTGACTCCACACCCCCACCGATACTATTTCTTTTAGACTAAAATCCCAGATTAGGTTTCAGATATCTCTCCCTTCCTCAGCCACCGTAAAATCTGAATACCTAGTTACACGTGTCTAATTTTTCAGATTCTTACACAAATTAATGAAGGTTCAGTTTTCTGTAGTATCAGCTTTTTTTTAATTCATCTTTGAATCCAATCTTTTCAATCTTCAATTTTAAAGTATATGATGAGGTTTTTCAAGAATGTTGTGAATTTTATGGATTGTAAAGCATTTCTAATCTTTATGTCAGAGACTCCTTCCTTGAATGTAGAATCTGGACATTTGGGGATCACTTAATTTTCTGATTTGTTTGCCCTAACATCAATAAAACCTGAGAACTTTGCTATTTGGTTCTTTTTCTCCAACAGAGGTAGCACTTAGATGTTAGTTAGGTAGCGACTAAATGTTAGTTATCCACTGCTACCCTGGGGATAAGCATCTGCTTCCCCAACATGAACTTTAGCTCACAAGACATTAAAGAGAACAGGTTTTATTTACATAGTTAAACACACAGGAGACATTGATTCTTGGATCCATAGAGTCAGAACCTCTTCTTTCCTTCCTGCAATCCCCTCTATTTCTTCCTCAATAAGGATACATTCCTATGAATCAGTATGGTCATGGTTGAGTTTCCATTGAAGTACAAGACCAGGGTTTGTTTGTCCTTTAATCAGACAGTTTGTGTTCTTCCATATACTATTCATCTCTCCTTCTGCATATACTCTCTAGTAGTTTCTTCTCCCCAGGAATGTTTGTATCTTCTCAAGGGCCACAAGCTCATTATGAAACAAAAACATATAAGGCTGCCAAAAAATGGTGTATGTTATCACTGAATGCATTAAAGAAGTATATCAGGAAGAAGAGAGATATTTCAGTCTGTTCTTTACTGGTTAGAATACTTCTGTCATGTTTTATTTTTAAGAATGATTTTTATTAGGAATAAGGGCAGCTAAGTGATGCAATGAATGGAAATCTGAGTCTGGAGTCAGGAAGACGCCTCTTCCTGAGTTCAAATCTGGCCTTAGACAATTACTTGTGTGACCCTGGACAGATCATTCAACCCTTTTGCCTCAGTTTCCTCATCTGTAAAAATTATTTGGAGAGTGAAATGGTGGGAAACTACTCCAGTATCTTTGTAAAGAATACCCAAATGGGGTCACAAAGAGTTGGACATGACTGAAAACTCAACTGAACAACAAAATTTCTTAAGAACACTCACCACTTAAATTCCATCCACAAGCTAACTACCAAACTGCTAAGGGGAGTTAAACTCTGTTGTCTGGGGAGTAGTTGAAGTAATGTAGTATATTTAGCCTAAATAAGAAAATATTTAAGAAAGAAAACATTACAGTTCTTAAGATATTTAAAGTTCTGAATTTTAGAAAAGGAATTAAACTTATTCTGCATAGACCCAAAAGACACAATTAAAACTAATTGATGAAGTTACAGAGACATATTATGACAGAATTTTCTAACAATTAGAAACATTAAAAATAGAATGGGTTTGCTTATTAGCTAGTAAGTTGACAATCCTGGAATTCTGTAATCATTTGATTGTTTACTCCCTGGCAGAGATATTGAAGAAATTCCACCAAATGGTGAAAAGTTCGGCTCTATGACCCAAAAGTCATTTCTAACTCTGTGTCTAAAATTAGGTGATCTCCTCAATGCTATCTGTACTCTCTGTATGCATGTTACCTGCATGTTATTATTTTGCAATTTCTCCAGCCAAGAATGTTCCCCACCCCCTTTCTTCTAAGACTATGCAAATTCTCTTTCCTACCCTCACTATTCCAGCTTATACTATGTTCCTTCTTTCTCTCAGTGATCATTGCACTTAATATTTTCACCAGTCATACTGCCATTTAATCCCACACTCTTTTGTATGTGCAATAATATCCTTATTGTATACATGTAATTGTGGGTATGCCCTATGTGTCTGTCATGAGTCCTTTTCTCTCTATATACTATTTCACTTAGTGATTTTATCAGTTCCATGAATTCAGTGATCATTTCCATATGGATGAATCTCAGTTTTATATACCTTGTCTTCATCTCTGTTCTATACTCTAGTTATATATCACCAATCTTTTGGACATCTCAAATTGGATGTCACCCTAGGTGAAGTTATTTTTCCACATTAAGAATCTCTACTCTCTCATTTCTAATTATGTTTCAAAATTTGCATTAGGAGAGAGGAAAGCCTATTTAGGTAAAATTGCAGGTCATTGAAATATTATAAAATATCCTTTTATTTAACTTATGTATTTACATTTGGTTATTATTATCAAATAATTCTTACTGCCATGGAAGTTTTCCTTATAATATATTTTATGGGGGCGGCTAGGTGGCACAATGAGTAAAGCGCTGGCCCCGGAGTCAGGAGGACCTGAGCCTCAGACACTTAACACCCAACCACCCCCCCCCCACACACACACACAGACACACGCACACACAATTAAAAACTAGCCATGTAACCTTGGGCAGGATACTTAACCCCAATTGCCCTCCAAAAGACAAAAATAATAATAAGAAGAAGAAGAATATATTTTATGAGCTGCAAAGTCCCTTCCAAATGCAAGTTGTCATTATCATCAACTAGCGTCCACATTGCAAAGAAAAGCACTCTATAACCCTTATAATGTAAGTTATTATTCTCATATCTGTTATATTGAGAGTTCCTGCTATAGTACACTTCAAGATACTGAGGATATGAAAAAAAACAGCAGATAGATTCTAAAATGAAATTGTTTATATTTTGCATTCTTTTCCCATTTTATCCTATTTAAAAGTGGAAGATGGGTTTTAGAAGTTTCATGGGTACTCTGCAATATAACATGCTTCCTTTCCCTTATCACTTCCTAGTGCTATAACAGGTCAATAATGTCAGCTCTATGTAAGTACATTAGGTCTCTGTCTTGACTTATTTACTATCAACTTCTGTCCAAATATTGTAAATTAAGTGGCATCTACTTAAATTCTAATGCCATGAAAATATCAATACTATCACAAAACCACTTTTATCTTATATTGCAACAGATGAGATCATTAGATATATACCAGACTAAAAGATATTAGGAAAAAGCCCTTATGACCTGAAACTGATAAATAAACAGCAACAACAACAACAACAAACCCCTAAGGTCAAAATACTAATGACTGGAGTGCTCCCTTATCTGCTATTTAAAAGAGAAAGGAAGATAGTAGTCTTTGCTAGGCCAAAAAAATAATTATCCTCCCACCAAAAACAAAAAAAGGAGAGCATTCTGGGAAGATGGCAGAGTAGGTCAGAAAATACCAAACTCTCCAGATTTCCTCCACAAACAAGATAAAATTGCACCTCCGGGTGAATGTAGAACAGCAAAAATAAACAAGAGTTGGGGCAGGACAGTGGTCCTTCTGGGACAACCAGAGAAGATTCAAAGATCCCAGGACACCTGAGTGAAGTATAAACACCTACAGGCTAGCTTTGCTGCAATGGCAAGTGGGAGCTATAATGGCAAGCAAATAAATACTTAGCACCTTCTTTCAGTTCAAGTGTCTTTGAGCCTTGCCCTGATTATATCAAGTCTTTGTTAAGAAACAGAACCTGTGAATCCACACTGGGAGGGACTTGCCAAAGAATGGAACAGTAAGAGATGGGCAGAACAGGGAGGAGCTAATGAGATTAAAAAAAACTCAAGCATAGCTGTGACAAAGAAGAACTGAGAAGGGAACACTTGTGGTGGCTGGCTTTCTCACTCTCTCACTCTGTTTGTCTGCTTGTCTATGTTGATTTGTGTTTAAGATACTTTGTACAGAAGTCTTGGTACCTTACTGGAAGCCCTGAAAGAGGATTTTCTTCTTGTTGTCTGTTTATAGAAGTGCTGGAGGAGGGTTTCGGAGGTCCTGGGACTATGCTAATGATTTGTGTTGGCTTCTCAGGACCTTGTTTGTGGGTCTATGTTGATTTTCACAGGCAGAATGATGGTGTTTGCAATGTGTGTGAATGTTGTTTTGGCTCTGTTAAGCTTTGTCTTCCCAGAAACAAACTGGGAAGGACTTGAGTTGAACTGGACACTGTGAACTTCAATATGGAATGGGAACTGGATGAGTTACTGAGAGCTGCCTGCCTGTCAATCCAGGTGATAGTTGGGTAGATTCAAGCAAGAGCTGGACCCATGGAAGAGGAATCATGAAATCTTGGAGCCAGCCTTGAGCCAAGATGAAAAGACCTCTCCTTGGGTAGTTATTGCTGACTGAGAAGATCATGATTTACTGTGGTCTAGGGGTGGGAGAACTTTGTACTTTGTACCTTGTACCCCTTAAGGATGATTGAGTTAAGGATGATTGGAAACTAATCTCCAATCAAGGAAAAAGACTTTTTGACTGAGAGATTAAGACAATGTGACCTAGGGGTGGGAAAACTTTGACTTTTGTACTTTGTGTCCCTTAAGGAGGATTGCTTCTTACAGACAATTGAGTTAAGGACTTAGTGAATGATATCTTTTGTTTAAAACTATGTGGCCACTTTACTGATAAGTTGTTATGTTATATCATTGTGAATGCTGTACTTTGATTTCTGTGAATGTTTTACCTTAGTTTATTGCTGAATAAATAGAGAGTTCACTATATGATGTGATCAGAACCTTAAAGCTATTCACAGCAGCAGTCCTCCAGAGAGCTGCTCATGCTTAGCTATACATGAGCCCTGGGGGCAAGCTGAGTTGGGAGGTAGCCTTGACCTCAGTCAGTCACAGGAATTTTCACCTCTTGGACATATGGGGAGTCAGGTATCTGAATATGAGAAAATTGAGGGAGCCTCTGTTGACAAGGGATGCCAGGCCCAGCTGTGCTGCTGAGACATAATCCTTAGAGAGAAGGAACCAGCAAATACCTGGTAAATGCAGAAGCACTGGGCCAGGGGTGCTACTGGCCATGGGCACTTGCAGGGGATCTGAGTTCTTGATTTTGCTTCTAGGCCAGAGGGGAGAATTGAAGGTCATAGCCCCTGGAGGATTCTCAGGGAATAAGAACATTTCCAATGTAGTGTGCCAGGGGGCCCTAACTGTGTCTTTCAGGGGGAAAAGAGTGCAAAGGTAAAAGCTAAAAAATACAAAGGAAATACAGGACAAAGCTAAAAAATAACATCAAGAAAGACCTGATAGGGGCGGCCAGGTGGCTCAGCGAGTAAGAGTACCGGCTCCAGTGTTGGGACGACCTGGAGATCGAATCCCGGGCTCAGACACTCAGCACCACACCCAGAAATAACCGGCCGTGTAACCTTGAGCAAGTCACTTAACCCCGATTACTTAAAAAAAAAAAAAAGACCTGAGGCCAGAAGCACCATCCCCTACACCCCAGGATTAGAGATGATTTTAATTATGAGCTATTTTTTTAAATGAGCAGGCAAAGGAGAAAGAACCCAACCATAGAAAGTTACTATGGGAATAGAGGAATTCATCTTCAGAGGAAGACACTGAAGCAAAAAAAAATAGCCTCTTCTACCTCAAATAACATCAAGGGTCACCTGCCCCAAAAGAATTCAAAGAACTCAAAAAAGACTTCAAAAATTAAATAAGATAGATTGATGAAAAAAAAATTTAAAGTAGAACAATCCAAGAAAAAACAAGATTATGAAAGGAAAGTCTGGAAAAGGAAATCCATATTCTTAAGGAAGAAAACAACTCCTTGAAAATTAGAATTGGGCAAGGGGAAGCCAGCAAAGTTATGAGACCAAGAAATAATAAAACAAAATATAAAGAATAAAAGTAGAAGAGAATGTGAACCATCTCATAAGAAAAACAACTGATCTGGGGAACATATCAAGAAGAGAAAACCTAAGAATGATCAGGCTGCCCGAAAGCTCCAATTAAAAAAAAAAAAAAGAATTTTGGTATAATACAAGAAATATTTTTTTTAAATTGTCCTGAAGTGTTTAGAACAAGAGGAGAAATTAGAAATAGAGAAAGTCTCCCAATCACCACCTGAAAGAGATCTCTTGAGAAAAACCTTCAGGGATGTCATAGTCAAATTCCAAAACCCCCAGCTCAAGGAGAAAATATTATAAGCACCAAGAAAAAAACACAACATTTCAAATATGGTGGAGCCATCTTACACAAGACCTAGCAGTGGCTACACTAAAAGACTGCAGGTCTTGGAAGACTATGTATGGGAGAGAAAAAGAACTGGGGTTATGGCTGAAAATATTATGCCAGCAAAGTTAAATTTAATTCTGAATGGAAAAAAATGAATATTCAATGAATTGAAAATCATCCAGGATTTTATAGCAGCAAAACCAGAACTTAGAAAATTGGACATACAAGATCCAAGAGAAATATAAGGTAAACATCGAAGACTAATTACAAGGGATTCAATAAGGACAAATTGTTTACTTTTTATACATGGAGATGTAAACCATTATGTCTAACGTAGCTATTAGTAATTGTGTAATTAAAAAAAAAAAAGAAGTTGGATAGGGCTGGGTATGAAGTTATTCTAGAAAGCAAAATGATGTAGGAAAAGGAAAAAAAAGAGTAATTATCTCCTACAAATGAGATGTGAGAGGAAGAACTGATACAGAGCAATTAAATGGGGGAGGAGGGCAGGTAGTTCTGGAACCCTACTCTCATTTGGAATGGGTTAAAGAGGAAATAATACTTATAAATCAAGAAGGGTATAAAAGTCTTCTAAATTCAAAAAGAAATAAGAGGGGAGGGAAATCAGGGAGGGATAAAGAGGGAACAACCTATATTATTTAGAAGGGTATAAAAATCTTCTAAATTCAGAAAGAAATTAAAGGGTAAGGGATAGGGTGAGAGGAGAAGATAAAGGACGGATATTTGGAGTAGATAAAGAATAGGAGGGTAAGGTAGCAGGTATAAGTAAAGTAGAAGAGTGAGGAGGTGGAGTGGAAGTGCCTGCCTGGAGTCAGGAGGACCCGAGTTTGGTTCCAGCCTCAGACACTTAACACCCACACAAAAAAACTAGCCTTGTAACCTTGGGCAAGTTACTTAACCCCAATTGCCCTCCAAAAGGCAAAAAAAAAAAAAATAGTGAGGAAAATATATAAGTAATTATAGTTTAGAATGTGAATGAGATGAATTTACCTATAAAATGGAAACTAATGGATTAAAAATTTGATTCAATAATATGTTGCTCTCAGGAAATGCTATAAAAATGAGAGATAATACACACAAACATAAAATAAAGATCAGGCATAGAATTTATTATATAAAAAAACAGGATAGTAATCATGATCTCAGACAAAGTTAAAGCTAAAACCAGATTTAATCAACAGAGAAGAAGAGGGAAACTATACTATATGTCAACCATTTAATCAATAGTTTTAGACCATATAAAATAACTAGACAGTATTTTAAAAAATGAGGGTATACCTTCCAAAACAGACACAGTAACTATACAAATATAAACACAAAACATATTTTATACAAAGTTAGATCTAAATAATTGAAGTAATAATTTATTGTGCATGGGTAGGTAAAGCTAATATGATTTTTAAATGATAATTTTGCCAGCTGATCTATTTATGTAATGCCATCCCAATTGAAGTACTAAAAAAATCTTACTGAGTTGAAAAATAATAACAGGAGTTAGGAACTTCAAGAAAACCAGGGGAAAAAAGATGTGAAGGAACTAGATTCAGTACTATCAGACCTTAAACCATATTATATATGTTGAAGTGTAAAATAGATAATGATATTATTTTAAATTAACACTTTCTTGTGTAAATAAAACCTATGTAGCCAAGAATAGAGGGAATGCAAAAATTAGGGAAAAAATCTTTCATAGATAATCTCCCAGATAAAATGAGATTGGGTCAGTATATTGTTGTGGTGTAGGAAAGGATGAGTTGGTAGATTTAGAAAAATATGGAATGATTTGGACTTAGGAAAGACGGAACAGATGACAAGTAGAAATAAGCATAATAATGTCTTGCATACGTTTGAGTATATATGTGTGTATGTATGTATGTTTATGTATGTGTATATATATATGTGTGTGTTTATGTATATCTATGTGTGTGTAGGTCAATATAGCCACATTTAATTGTAGCCTTCTTGGGGGGTGGGGAAGGCAGGAAAGGGGAAAAATAAAGTAAAAAGTGCACAGTAGAAGACAAAAGAAAACATACAAAGAAAATAATTTGTAGTATTCATTGTATGGGTTTTCTTGAAATGAAAATTTATTGTATCTTTATATTGAATCCTCTTGTGTTCCGTTGTGTATATGGCAATGTTTTTTTTTTCATTTTTTTTTATTTAAGTTTAAAATCAATTTTAAAACTTTTTAAAAATCATACTTTGAAAGCTTAAAGACCTTAATTAAAATGTTCCAACCAAAACCTGCATATTATTGCAAAATCAGTTTATAATTACAAAAAAGTCAGATTAATTTCCAGCCAATCAGCAAAATGTCAACAAATTTCTTGAGCTCCAGCTGCTATTACCAGGACATGTTGACAGGGTGAAGAAATGGAGATCAGACTGAGGGAAGCAGATTGAATATTAACTTAAAGAAAAAAAGTAATCACTGCTTTTAAATTCCAAGGATAGGCTGCTCTTGTTCAGAAGTAACTTTAGTATAGTGGGAACTCGTTCACAAGTATTTTTTCTTTGCTAACCTGTATACCTCTAGTCCAACCTCTCCTCACTCTACCTACTTATTCATGTTGCTGATGTTTTATAGAATAAAGGGTTTGTTGTAATAGCTTTGATTGCTCTTATAAGTGTTATACAGGCTCTTTTTGAGCCTGTTTCAGTATTCCCATCCTTTTGTCACCTAAACCAGGCACTATGGATATAAACACAAGAAGGAAACATACCTTTCCCTCAAAAAAGCAACCGCATTCTACAAACCCTTTGTAATAAGTCCCTACTTTACATGGTCGTCTGATTATTTTAGATAAAGAAAATACAGGATTATGCAAACCTGATGTCATTTGAAATTCCACTTTTCCTTCTTTTGAACTTTGCTAGAAAGAAATTTGAAAAGGAATATGTTTTTAGCTCTTCATCTCCCTGTTATTTTTGTTCTATGATTTAATGTAAATATCACATTTTTGTAGAGAAAACAGAAGAAAACTAAGACTTAAATAGTTTTGCCTTCTCTTTGTTGTCAGTTATAAACTTTCCATCTACAGCAACCAAAGATCCTACCCCTTCTTTGATTCTCCTTTTTTCCTCTCAGTGTTGCTTAAACTCCCACTCCCAATTTAGTCTTTAGCTTCTCTATCCAGCCTTAGTTCATTATGAACATCAGTATCCCTAATACCATGACAGGACTGTGTCATATATTTATCATTTTCCTCTGTTAACCAGCTTTGCCTCCATTTTTCTGTGCATTTAAAAATCTAAGTTGTTTAGTGAGTTCCCTGTTTATATACTTAAGTCTTTTCAGACAAATCCCATTTTCTCTTCTGTGTTGAAATTGTTTTCTTTTGGGCCTTCAGAATTTCATGTTTGAGCAAACCTGTGCTGATTCCCCCCTCCCCCCAATCTATTTTAGTCCAATGAACTTCACCTGTCCTTCCTCTAAACTGTTTGAAATCTACTTTTCCCAAATATTAAATATTGTGTGCATGTTAGACTATGACCAAATTTCTTCTCTTTTGTCATAAACCCTAGGATGGACTGGTCATTTTCCCCTAAATTCCTATCCATTCCAGTTACTAGTTCCTCTCTATTGTCAGATCCAGAGCAGAATTTCCTCTTATTAGTTCCTATACTTTTTGAAAGATGATATATTATAACTAAGGTAAGATAAGAAATTATTAGCTGCTCCTTTTTTTTTTTTCAGTACGAAAGCTCCAGCAGATTTCTGGGATATTGAAGTCCCCCACAACTATTACATCATACTTCTTTGTCAGACTTTTGATCTATTTCTCAAACTCCTCATTTAATATCCTCTTTTTGTCCAAGTGATCTGAAGTATGCTCCAATAACAAATTCATTTCTATTTCTCCCTTTGACCTTCACCTAAATACTCTCTGTCATGCTTCTCTCCCTTTGTTTCCTAGATTTCTTCAAATGAATATACATCCTTAATATATAATGCTGCCCCTTTCTGACCCCCTTATCACCTTCTCACACACACACACACACACACACACACACACACACACACACACACACTTTGCATTTCCTGTTTCTTTTGAATAGGGAGTTTACCTATTGAAATTCATAGTCAAGTCATGGGCTTTTTCCGACCCCAGTAATACCAATGAAATCAAATTTTCCCATTGCATTAAGCTCTTTACTTTCTCTTATTTGTTGCCTAAATTTTATATATCGATGCTTGAAGCCATTTATTATACTGATTCCTTCCTTGAATTTTGTTTCTTGTGAATTTCTGGGTGTCAGAATTGCTATTACTCATTCTTATTCGTGGCAGTTCTCTGTTATCTTGCTTAGGAGATATACATAAGCAGTCTTCTTCCCCCCTTAAATTTCAAAGACACCTAACAATTACATTCTAACTTCTATTAGATATATTACATCTCTGATCGGTAATTTTTCAACCCTTTATTGTAAGCTTTGATCCAGAATCCCAATCCTGTCTTTAGATACTACTATCATCAATAGTTATTCACTTCAGAAATTAATTTTCCTCTTCTTCTTTCTTGCCTTCAATGGATAGCAGTCAGTAAAATATAGCCCATGACCCTATGGTATTTAATTTCTTGTCAACGACTTGATATTTTTTAACAAGACTTTATCATCTTCATAATTGTCATCATCATCACTAGCATTTCTTTTTTTTTTTGGTAGAAGATGGTTATATTTCTTAATGGACATAAAAAACTGGCTCCCAATGTGAAAGTCATTTCTTTTTTTTTTTTTAGGATTAAATTTATTTTTTAATTGGTCTTTATTTAGTATTTAATGTTTCCTCGGTTACATGTAAAAGACATTTTTAAAATTTGTTTTTAAAACTTTGAGTTCCAAATTTTCTGCCTTCCTCCCTCTCTACCCTCCCCCATTCCCCATTGAGAAGACAAGCAATTTGATATGATTATACATTTATAGTCATGCAAAATATCCATAATTGTAATGTCATGAAAGAAAACACAGACAGCAAAAAAAAAACCCAGAAAAATTAAGAAAGTAAAAAAAAGTATGCTTCAGTCTTTATTCAGACACCATCAGTTCTTTCTCTGGGGATGGATAGCATTTTTGATCATAAGTCCTTCACATTTGTCTTGGATTCTTGTATTGTGAGAATATCTAAGTCATTTACAGATGATCATCTTACAATATTGCTATTATTTTGTACATAGTACATTTCACTTTACATCAGCCCATGGAAATCTTTCTAGGTATTTCTGAGAGCATCCTGGTCATCATTTCTTATAGTACAATATTATTCCATCATATTTACATACCAAAGTTTTTTCAGCCATTACCCAATTGGTGGGCATCCCCTTCAGTTTCTAATTCTTTATCCCAAGGAAAGAGCTGCTATAAAAATTTGTGTTCATATAGGCCCTTTTCCTTTTTGTTTTTCATCTATTTTAGGTTAAAGACCTAGTAGAGATATTGCTAGGTCAAAGGGTATGCATAGTTTTATGGACAGTTTGGACAGTTCCAAATTGCCCTGCACAATGGTTGAATTAGTTCACAACTTTGCCAGCAGTGTGTTAATGTCTTTCTGTCCTATTAACCAATCTAATATGTATAAGAGTACCTCACAATTATTTTAATTTTCTTTTCTCCAATCAGTAATGTGTTAGAACATTTTTTCATGTGGCTATGTATAGCTTTGATTACTTCATATGAAAACTGATTATATCTTTTGATCACTTATCAATTGGGGAATGGCTCTTATTTTTATAAATTTGATGCAGTTCACTATATGTTAGAGAAATGAGACCTTTATCAGAAAAACTGGCTTTAAAGAAAAAAAAATGTTCACAGTTGCTATTGTTAACTGTGTTTCCCTCCATCCTATTCCCTCTACCCTGGTTTTTTTTTTTTTTCGAATCTCTCTCTCTCCTTTCACCCTGTCCCTCCTAAAGTGTTTTGCTTCTAACTACCCCTTCCCCCAATCTGCCCTCCCTTCTATGACTACCCCTCTTTCTCTTATCCTCTTCTCCTCCTACTTTTCTGTAGGGTAGGATACATTTCTATACCTAATTGAATGTATATGTCATTCCCCCTTTGAGCCAGTTCTTATCAGAGTAAGGTTCATTCCCTACCACTGTAAAAGCTTTTTCTTGCCTCTTTTATATGAGATAATTTACCCCATTCTACCTCTCACTTTTTACTTCTCCCAGTACATTCCTTTCGTGCCTTAATTTTATTTTTTAGATATCATCCCTTCATATTCAACTCATATCTGTGTCCTCTGTCTATATATTCCTCCTGACTACCCTAATAATGAGAAAGGTCTTATGAGTTACAAATATCATCTTCCCATGTAGGAATGTAAATAGTTTAACCCTATTAAATCCCTTATGATTTCCCTTTCCTGTTTACCTTGTTACACTTATTTTGAGTCTTATATTGGAAAGTTGGATTTTCTATTCAGCTCTGGTCTTTTCATGAAGAAAGCTTGAAAGTCCTCTAGCTCATTGAATGTCCATTTTGCCCCCACATGAATTATACTCATTTTTACTGGGTTGGTGATTGTTGGTTGTAATCCTGGCTCTTTTGACCTTCAGAATATCATCTTCCAAGCCCTGTGATCCTTTAATGTAGAAGCTGCTACATCTTGTGTTATCTGGACTGGATCCACAATACTTGAATTGTTTCTTTCTGGTTGCTTGAAATATTTTTTCCTTGATCCGAGAACTCTGGAATTTGGTTTAATATTGCTGGAAGTTTTCATTTTGGGATCTCATTCAGGAGGTGATCAGTGGATTCTTTCAATTTCTGTTTTACCCTCATGTTCTAGAATATCAGGGCAGTTTTCCCTGATAATTTCTTGAAAGATGATGTCTAGGCTCTTTTTTGATCATGGTTTTCAAGTAGTTCAGTAATTTTAAAATTATCTCTCCTGAATCTATTTTCCACGTCAGTTGTTTTTCCAATGAGATATTCACATTGTCTTCTATTTTTTCATTCTTTTGGTTTATTTTATAATTTATTGATTTCTCATAGAGTCATTAGCTTCCATTTGCTCTATTCTGATTTTTAAGGAATTATTTGCTTCAGTGAGCTTTTGGACCTCCTTTTTCATTTGGCCAATTCTGTTTTTTAAGACATTCTTCTAATCCTTGGCTTTTTGGACCTCTTTTGTCATTTGGCCTAGTCTGTTTTTCAAGGTGTTATTTTCTTTGGTATTTTTTTTTTGTCTTTCACTAAGCTGTTGACTATTTTTTCTGATGATTTTCTTGCATTGCTAATTTCTCTTCTCAGTTTTTATTCTACCTCTGTTATTTGGTTTTCAAAAGCCTTTTTAAGCTCTTCCATGACTTGAGACCAATTCGTATTTTTCTTGGAGGCTTTGGATGTAGGGGCTTTGACTTTTCTATCTTCTGAGTGTGTGTTTTGATATTCCTTGTCACAATAATAATTTTCTATAGTCAGAGCTTTTTTTGGGGGAGGGGGGTTTGTTCTTTTTTTCCATTTTTTGCTCGTTTTCCCAGTCTATTACTTGACTTTTAGCTGTTTTTTAAAGTAGGGTTCTATTTCCAGGGGTGAGAGTACACTATCCCAAACTTCAGTGGTTTTGTGTAGCTGTTTCCAGAGATAATTCTAGAGACCTGCAAGTTTGCAGTTATTCCAAGGTGGTATGATCTAAAGAGAGATGTTTTCTACTCTCTCGGCCTGTGCTGTGATCTGTGAGGGACCACAAGTACTCTTTTCTGCCCTAGAACTGTGAGGAGGGTGCCCCCTCCACTGTGTTGGTAACCTCTGCTATATTAGTACTCCTCCTCACCCTGGGATTGCCACCCAGGACTGTGACCTGGATCTGAGTGTGGGCAAAGCAACAGAATCCTGCCTCAGTGTTAGCAACAAGTCCCCTATAATCCTCTTCTCACTGTTGTTTGACCTCTTTACTGTCTGTGAGCTGAGAATTCCAGAAGCAGCTGCTCCCCAAGGCCTGCTCCTGGCCAGCTGGGGCCAGGCTCTGCTGGCAGGGCCTGAGCTGCACTATGCTCCACTCCCACCCTGCTGACCTAAGTTTTATGTGGTGTCTTTGGGCTGAGAAGTCCAGAAATTGCTGCTGCTGCGAGTGATTCAGTTGCCCTGAGGCCTGCTCTGGGTTTTCTAAGGCCTGGTCTGTGCTGGTGCTATCTGTACTGGACTGTATTCCTCTCAGCCTGGTGCAGCAGACCTTTCCTGCCAATCTTCCAAGTTGTCTTGGGCTGGAAATTTGTTTCCCTCCATCATTTTATGGTTTCTGCTGCTCTAGAATTTGTTGTTAGAGTCATTTTTAAAAAGGTATTTGGAGAGTTTTAGAGGAGAGTTTAGGTGAGTCCCTGCCTTTATTCCACCATCTTGGCTATGACAACCACTAGTATTTCTATAACACCTACTATGTGCCATGTACTATGCTAAGTGCTATATAGTATTGTCTCATTTGACCCTCACAACAACTTTGTGAGGTAGATGCAATTATTATCCCCATTTTCTGGTTGAAGAAGTATAGGCAAATAGAGGTTAAATGATTTGCCCAAAGTCATATAACTAATAAGTATGTGAGGCTGGATTTGGAAGACTTTGGTCTTCCTAACTCAAGATTCAGCATTATCTACTCTGCCACTTAGCTTCCTATATATATATATTTTTAATGATCAATCGGGGTTAAGTAACTTGCTCAAGGTTACACAGCCAGGTGTTTCTGGGGGGGGGGGGGGAAGGGTGCTAAGTGTCGGAGCTCGGAGCCTGGATTTGATCCCCAGGTCATCCCGACACTGGAGCCGGTGTTCTTACTCACTGTGCTACCTGGCCGCCCCCAAGCTTCCTATACTTTTTAGGTTCCATATAGAAGTATCATTTGTGCCACATGGATCACAGGAATTGGTCATGGTATCATCTGTTTTGTGATGTTTTGAAATTTCTCTGTAATAATTACTTGGAAACATCATGCCCCAGGAAGACAGTAGATCTTTCTATTGTTATTATTAGGTCAACAAATAGCTGCTTCAGTTCTCCTGAGCAAGGCATTCCTAATTAACATTACTATTCTCTTAATCTTCTGCCTCTTAGTAGATGATGTCTCATCTGATGCCTCCTTCTGTGGTTCTTTTTTGTACAAGTTCTTCTCCCTCCTTAAAGCTCTATTTCTTCAAGGAGAGCCTGAAAACAATTTTAATTGCTAATTTTACAGCTATCATTCTATTTCTCCTTCTCTGTGTAACATTCTTCCATTTTCTATCAGTTTGGCAAGGATCAAGTTATGTCTCCTTCACCTAAGACCCCTTTTTCTCTACATTAAGTTTTCTGTTTCATATAGGAATCTTTACTTCTCTCTAATTACCAGCAGTATAGAACATGTTCTTTGTGTCCCTTTTCAAGGAGTAAGATCAACCTGCATTTGGAACACAGATAACATTTATTTAGCTGTGAAGAAATATAAACATTGCACATGTTTTTCAATCACAGCACAATTTCCTCTCTTCTATGTAAGGGCTGAAATTTTCAGCCTTGTTCAGTGAAACTACATGTAGGCAAAGTGGCAATGGTGAGATAACTTGGAAAGTGATAAAGCTTGAATTATGTGAAAACCATTGATTTATGGTATCATATAACATCAGTGTGCTGCCTTTCATCAGCATGCATCAGAAGAAATACAGAATTTGGAAAATAAGACTAATTACAGTGAAATTCCTCAGTCTGCAACCACTCTATTTTTTTGTCTTGATCAGCCAAAAACCAACACTGGTCCCCAGCAGAAGGTAATAAAATTACCTAAGAGGAGGAGTCTTAAGGGTTTTCTGAAAGTCAGAATGGACTAGGAGTTCCTGGATGAATGATGGAAAGATTTAAGGCCAAGAGAGAGAAGAAGAACATCTATATAAAGGAGAGTTTTAGAATCTGAGTTCATACAGATGATAGATATGTTAAAAATCACAACTTTTCTTTGATGTTATATTTTAAAAACATTAGTAAAAGGGATAACAGACTTTTTTAAAAAAATCATTTGAATTTAATGAATACTTTAAAACATGTAAGACATTGTTCATCCAGACCAGCAGCGGGGAACCTGTGGTCTTGAGGTCACATGTGACCCTCTAGGTCCTTAAGTACAGCCATTTGATTGAATTGAAACTTCACAGAACAAATCCCCTTAAAGATTTGTTCTGTAAAACTTGGACTCAGTCAAAAAGTCACACCCCAAGACCTAGAAGGTCACATGTAGCCTAGAGACCTCAGTTTCCTACCCCTCACCTCCCACCCCCACCCCTGATCTAAGCAGTAGTGATATAAAGACAGAAAAACAAAATAAGGCTTGCTTTCAAAGAACATTATCTGCTGGAAAATACAATGTAAAAAGTGATAAATACAAAATAATTTTGGGAGGGGGAACATAACAGCTAAGGTGATCAGGAAAAGCTTCTCTGATAACACTATATATGTATATGTATGTATGTAAACATACATATATAAAATTGTTTGTATATAGTTCATATATAAGTTTATATTTATGTCTATATAGCTATAGAGATCCTTATATCTATAGATATAGATCAATCTATCTTTATCTGCAGAATGATCTAGAAATAGATATGGAAATAGATATGTGTGTGAGAAACAGAAAGACTATAGACTGGCTGCTGAAGGGATGGGGCTCTTTGGTCAAAAGAAAAATCTCATTGTTTAGATTTTTAAAATATTTTAAAATAAATTTTTGTTTTTATGCCACTTCTGTTATATATCACCCTATTTGTTCCCTAAAAGAACATTCTTATTTTACTTTCAAATTTTAGTATTTGATGTTTTAACCAGTCTGATGGACTATTATTGACTTTAAAAAATAACTGGTAAGATATTGAGTCTTTGTTATCTTATTCTTTTATCGAGCAGACATTTAGTGTGATGTAGCACAGAATGGCCTGACTCATAAATCAGAAGATATGGGTTGTATTTTCAGCTGTGCTACTTGCTTTCTCTAGGATCTTAAATGAATTCCTTAACCTTTGAACCTCACTTTCCTCATTTGTAAAATGGGGATAAATTGAACATAACAGGTCTTCTGTGAAAATAAAATGAGGTACTATGTGCAAAAGTGTCTTAAAAACTGAAAAATGTTCTTTAAATATAAGAGGTGATAATGATATAATTTGGCTCAGTTGGAAGGGTGCTGAACTTGGAGTCAAGAAACACCTAGGGTAAAATCCTATCTCTGATACTATATTAAGTGACTGGGTAGGTCACAACCTCTCATCTGGTTTCCTTATCTGTAAAAGCACCTACCTCCAGAAGTTGTTGAGAGGATTAAATGGGATAACATAGGTAAAAAGCACTTTGCAAATCTTAAAGGAATAGAGGAGGAGATGATGATGATGATGATGATATATTTAGTTATTTTAAGAGTAACGGCCTACTGTTCCTGAATGTGACACTTAGGAATATTAGTGAAAAGAAAAAATATGCAAAGGAACTAACTTGTTAGAAGTTGAATAAGTTGACAATTTAAACAGCTATAATTAATAAAAATAATACAATAATGCATGCAAGAAAAAAACTTTGGGGCTAGTATGGGAAAAAATGTTACTATGACAGCAGAAAACTAGATTTGAATTGGAACTTTTATATGTGTATAATATATATAATTTATTATTATAATATAATATATAATATAACTTATATTATACATAAAATATATGATATATAATATAATAATTTATGTGTGAGTATACACATGTGCATATATAATTATATATAGTTGTATATAATATATAATTGTATATATAATTGAATCAGTAAAATAATGTATAATCTAAAAAGCAATTTCATAAGATGAATATTTTACATTTTCTCTTAAAACAGTATTTTCAAAGCCATTATTCTTTGATTTATGAGCATATATTCACCATAGTTAGTGAGCTATTTTTCCCTTTGCTTAAAAAATTGATGTTCAAAATGAAAAAACATTTTTCTAGAAATGGTAGTTTCTGGGAAAATGTACTTGAACAAGGTAAGACCTATGTATATCCCTAAATAGTCTTTCTTTTTTTGTTTAAAATGACTTTAACTATTGAAATATATTAGATTTTCACTTATTTTTACCTAGAGAAGAAAAAATAATAAAGTTCTATTCCAAACTTTCTCATCTCATTGAATTTCATATATAAATGACTATGAGAAAAACTAAAAATTCATTCTTTTAAAAATCTTTAATGTGTACTGAAATTATTTTTCCCAGATAGTAAAGCTTAATTTTTTTTTTGTTAGTAATGACACTTTGTAAAACCTCTAAGTTTATATTTTTTAGTGATGGTGATAGTAAGATCCTAATACATGGAATCTATCCAGAGGATAGACAAATCAGACAGTATAACATTCATTCTCATACAGTCATTTGAACTGAATTTTTCAGCTGAAAGGTTATTCCTATATCAGGTTAAGTTTTTGAAAAGGAAGGAATGAGTTCTTGGGGAGTAAGGCAAGAATAAACAAATGCAGTGTTTCTAATTAAAATTCAGTTAAATCAATTGAAGATTTAAATAATTGGTGCTCTTGTCTGGATCCAGTACAATAGTGACTATATAGAGAGGGAATAAGAATTTGTTAAGTGTTCACGATGGCTAACATTTTATAAATATTATTTCATTTGAGTCTCACAACAACACTGTGAGGTAGGTACTTTATGATCCCCATTTTACAATTGAAGAAACTGAGGCAGACAGGTGACATGACTTACTCAAAGTTATACAGCTCACAGGCTGTATTTGAACTTGGGTCTTTTTGACTCCAAGACCAGTGCTCTATTCACTGCACCACCTAGCTGCCTAGGACAACGATATCGAACAATTATGGCAAAGTGAAATGAAAAAATAAAAAGAGTTTATATTATGAACAGACTAAATGACTTCCCTAGTACTCCGTTTTTATATTTGTTAAAATAGAGAGATATGAACCTGAGGTACAAGTTACATTGAAAAGTAAAGGACAGGCTTCAAGAACAGAAGACCAATATGAATAAATATTGCAAGAAAAAAGAAAATGAATCAATATCTAAAGGAAATGGAGAATATCATGGATTCCCAAGAGAAGCTGGAACCCTAGTAAGATGTTATGAAATATTTTAATGGAATGTTAATCATTGTAGGGGCAGAATTTATGAGCTGCACTGTAGAAATAATTGACTGAATTTTTAAAAAGCTTAAATTTGCAATGGCAAACCTCATCAAAGAAACAAGAAAATAACTGACTAGGAATGCAAAACTGATTAGGGATACTTCTGTATATACAGAAGGACAATTTGGAAGCAGAGAAACAAAAAACAATAATGTTAAAAAGAAAAAATGATTCTATTCAATAAAACATTTATCTAGAAAAAAAAAAAGGATAGTAGAGGAACCTTGAGGATTATGTGTCTCCTAGAAGAACATGATAAGAAATGAAAACTTACCAAACCTTCTGAATAAAGAATAAAATAAAGTGCCAGGCAAAAGAATTCATAGATTACCTAAGGAGATTAAAGGAGAAACATACTACAAACTCTAAAATTTAACAGTTTCCAGGACAAATAAAACAAATTCTCTAAGTGACTTTTTGAAAAACCTTTAAATGTAATGTAAAAGAAATTTGAATAACTCAAGACTTTTCCGCACCCACCAGAAGCCACTAGAGGGAATAGAATTTGTTCTGAAGAGCAAAGGAATTTAAGATACAATCCACAGAGACATACCCAGCAAATCTGAGCTTAAATATTAATGAAAAAGATAGATGTTAAATAAAAAAGGGTATTTGAAGCATATGTTCAGTAAAAACCATACATAAGGTTATTTGCTATGCAAATACCCCAGACCTCCCTCCCCCTCAAAAACAAAAAACAAAAAATAAACCGTAAACCAAGCCACCTAGGAAGGCACAGGTCTTGAAATAAACTACTGGGGGCGGGAGGGGGAAGGGGCTGCAGGATAAGAAAAACTAAACTAAAAGGAAGACACCTAAGGGGTTTACAATAAGTATAACAGATTATTAGCAATGTGTTGTTAATGTTACTATCTAAAAGTAAACGGAGACAAAAGATCTATCTGAGAGTGTTTAAGTAAAAGCTTACTATATGTCAATCACTATGCTAAATACTGAGAATGCAGTCTGCCCTCAAGGAGTTTACCTTCTAATGGAGGAAAACTGCACACAAAATGAAACTGAAAGAGGAATTGAAAGGGAGGAGGGGCACTCAGTTATAAGAATGCTAGAAGTCTGTGGTCTGTGAGCTAGGAAAAGAATGCAACTTGACTGACCTGGGTGCCTTCCTTAAGTAGAGGTTCCAGGAGGAGGCATCCAATCAGCAAAAGAGGTCTCCAGTGCAAGAGAGTAAGATAGAAGTGGGTGACAGGTGAAAGTCAAATAGAAGTGATAGGGAAGAAACAGGCTTGAAATGTGGACTAAAATCTCACAACACCCTAGCCACAGGTGAATCAGAGTATTTTGTACATGTGCCTATGTATGGGGAGAACACGAAGGTTAATGTCTGGGGGGAAGTGAAAACGTCTCAGACAGTCTTGGATTGTTAACTTCTCTCTTCCTCTTCCGTTACTGCTGTCACTCAGCAGTAAGCCCTTTCAGGAGTGTTTCAACTCCCACCTAGAGTTCTTTGTCTGATTTCCCCGCCTCTGTAAGCCCCTTCTCCCCTCCAGTGGGAGTCAGGGACAGCCCGAGCTCACTCCCCCAACCAATGGGAGAAATATGACCCTGGTGTGTTAGGGTTTAAAAACTTTGTTTGCCACCCCTGGTGTGCCTCTTCCTCATTATCAGTCATGGGAAGACTGCCCTCTTCTCCCAGGGAAGAGAATAAATTCCTGTTCTTATCCTAAGAGATCTCCAAGTTCTTGATTAAATTTTGGATGAGGTTTTTTTCATCCCAAACAGTAGTAATGAACTGCACAATGAGGGACAAAAGAAAATTCCTAAGTTGAAGAAATACTTCTATCCTCTCTATCACATGCAGGAATTAGAATTTTTAAGTGAGGAACAGCAGAAAAGGGGATGGGACAGGAGTACAAGGCAATGACACAGAAACTTTTTAGAAAAGAGCACTCAAAATGTGTACTTTAGGAGCTTTAATTCTATGAGGAATATTTAGACTAGATAAGGAATAAATAAATATGAGAGCCATAAATCAAAGAATAAAAAGTCTAGAATATTTAAAAGGGAAGAGAAATAATAAAGAAAAAGATATCCTTTTGGAGAAAAAGGCACAGAAAATGAAATTAATGCTAACATAAAACCAAGTTCAAGGAGTGGAAAGAGGAAGAGGGATTTTACTTTCCTATTTAATTGAGAAAAAAGAGTGGAAGAATTAGGTAGCTACATTAAAGAAAGAAAGAAAATAGAATTAATGAATTAAACAAAACTAGGGAAAAGAATGAAAAATGGGAAGGTGGTGCTTGAGGACTAGGGGACAAGAGCCAGTGAGAATAAGGTTGTTCAGATTAAGCTAAAATAAATGGAGAAAAAAAATTACTGTCCTTACAAAAGTAGAGGCAGGAAATTTTTAATTTGAGGGATAAAATATCATAGAAAATGGAGCAAAATACAAACCTCATTAGTCTACAAAGCAGGTGTTACGGTCATCCTGTAGGACAAAGCAAAAACCAAAATTCACAACTTAAAAAAAAAAGATAAGGGAATTTCATCTAAATGGACCCATAGACAACAAACCAGTATCACTGTTAAACACAAATGTTAAATGCTCTCGCACCTAAATCCATAAAAGAAGATTAATTGTTTTACAAGAAGATAGAGACAACAATGCAAATAGTGGCAGAAAATTTTAATGTCTCTCTATCAGTTTTGGAAAAATGTAACGAAAAGTTAAATGAAAGAGAAATTATAGAATTGAACAGATATGAACACATACACACATGTGTATGTGTTCATATTCATGTGACGTGTGTATGCATAATATCTATGTGTATACATATATATTTCTTAGTACTATATACAACTTTTACAAAAATTGTCTGTATTGACAGATATTGTAAGTAAATTTAAATTTTTAATATAATTTTTATTTAGAAGTAAAAATAAAAACACAAGTAATAAATACATCCTTTATAGGCCATAAAGTAATAAAAATAGTAATTAGTTTAGGAAGCTGTAAGTGTAAGCAAAGTGGAATCTTTTTCTGGAGTTCAGTTTCGTAGGCTCAGACTAAATTGTAAACATCTGAAGAATTAATCTCCTTTGAATCCTGATAATTCACAGTTGTGCTGGGTCAAGTAGGGGTAGAGTCTTTATTGTATATTCTGAGCTTCTGAGCCAATCAGGGGTAGAGTCTTTATTGTATATTCTGGGAGGTTGGCATTTTGCTTTGGGGGTTCATTTATGAGAAGGACCTTTTGATTTCCTGGATGGTACTCTGAGTAGCCGTTTGTTAAGAGACCCCTGACTACTGAGAGGTTTGTGCTCTCCTGATCCGGTGGTGTGTGTTGGTGGTTATATTACTTTGTTCAGACAGTAGGAGCCCGGACTGTTGAATCTCTGTGCCAATTTCTCTGCTTGTATTTTCTACTTATCTGTAATTAAGGCAAGATTATTGACCCCTTTAAAAGTTGGCTTTCCTTTAGCAAAGCAGATCAAAGAACCTATGCTAGCAGGCCATCCTCCTGGGTGAACTCCTCAAGTCCCCAGTCTATCTTTTCCTTTTCTTTTTATCTCCAGCATATTGCGCAGTTACTGACACTTAGTAGACACTTAACAAATATTTATTGACTAATTATAGATTATATTCTTTTTATTTCTTGTGCTTAGTAAATTTTTTAAAATTGCCTCTTATGGTCTAAGAATACCTTGTTGCATTTTAACCTCTGATCTTGAATTACTTTATTTGATTATCCATGTCAAATAAAATTATGTGGTGAGTATAAGTAGGCTGCAACATATTAACCACAAAGAACTGTGAAAAAGTGGCATAATCAGAAAGATTGTATGAAAAGGAGGTAGGGTAATTAAGTAGTGAAAGCAGGGATCACTGATAGATAGCCTTGGCATCTACAGTATGTCAAGATAGATAAGGAGAAGGTCCCTAACCTACTGAGTGAACTTGCTTTAAAGGATTTAGGGGGGGGACAGGAATAACTATAAAGCATATGGAGACGTGAATGATTTGTAACCTTGAGGAATATACATATCAATGAAATCACAGATCCAGGAAAATATATTTTTTGTCTTCTGTAAAACTCTTAAAGATAGGTACTATCTATATATTGGGGGGTGGGGAAAGTAGAGTGAGGGTAATAATTATAAAGCACTTTAGCAAAGTAATACACTGTATATATCTATCAAAAATATTATGATGGTATTTTGCTTTAGGACATGATCACTTAAGCAAAGTTGATACTTTTTGTCATTCCAAGAGCTGTGTTTTTTTGGAAGGAAGGTTATAGGGCTAATGTACTTTATAATTCAGAGGAGAGAAATAGTATTATCTTTAAGCAGTTAGTTTGCAGAATCAATTCAAGACAAATGTGTATTGTTGTTTGCCGAATGCTGTTTGTGGAATTTGTAAATTTTGAAGAAACGTTTCATAGGAGATTTTTGGTACAGAAAACCCAATTAGTTTATTTTAAAATACTGCCTAATGGAGGATACTCTGATTTCTCACTTCAAAAAAATAGTAATAAATTTTCTGGTAGTCTAAAATACCCACCTTGTAACAGGAGGAGGAAAAAAAAAAGTAAGTTGTTGAGCTAAATGCAGACATTTAAAATTCCTTTACTTGGGACTGAATATATTTTTCAAAGTTAATGAGTTTTCCTTTGTATTGTTTGGACAGGAGGAAGCACTGCATGGATTTCGGGTGAGTGACTACTTTGAATACATGGAAAACTTGGAACAGAACTATAGGCCCATGCTACTGCAAGACATGAAGAGCATTCGAGTGCAAAGCACATAGCTCCAGAGAACTAGCATTTCAATTTCATGTTTTAGCTCTTCTTAAAGGGCTACTGATTGTTTTATATTGGTATCCATAAAAATTCACGCTTTGTGAATGCACATATTGTAAAATCAATAATGAGGGTTTTGTGAATATAATAGTATTTTCAAGAAGGCATTATCTCAATTGGTGACCTGAAATGAATTCATTTTTCTAGGCTGGTTTACAATTGCCAGTAGATTGCTTTAGTGCCAGCCCTAGCTTATTTGTGGTCTTTATTTGTGTTTTCTGGGAGTGAATACCAAACTATACCGCCTTATTCCAATATGGTCTTAGCCATCTAACTGAAACATTTCTAGTGAGTTTGGTAATAAAAAGCAATATTGAAAATAATCATCTTGCTAGCTTGTATGCATCCATAGAGATAAGACAATTGTTCTCTGTATTCATGGCTCTCATTGTAGAAGAGTCTGATCTTTACTCTACATGTGGAAGAACAGAGGACAGGGGCCCACTAATGCCTCATTATCTAATTATTTTCTAAAAGTTGGAATATGACACCTAGATCCATGTAAAAATTTTCATATGAAAATCTCAGCCCTTCTTATTTCAAAGTTAAATTGATGGTTCCATCCTGATGAATATCCTACTATTGTTCTTTGACATGTTTTCTTTAGTAATTGATCTGATTTGCATTGCATTTGAAGTAGGAAATTAAAGCATTGATTTCTGAATTAATTTAAGTGAACACATCATTTTTTCTTTTATTTGAATGGAAGTCTATCCTTAAGGGAAATTTGCCTGAACGAGTATGACCCAAAAGCTTGTTCCAATTTATTTTCATGTAACATAACTGTCATTGTGTTTCTTATTTATGAAGAGTCTTTAGAGTATAAAATAAAAGTGCACATTAAATTACCATTATTTTCAGTAAAACCTTCTATTTTAAATAAAGGTAGTCCAGTAGTAATATCTTGTTTTCAAATTTAACTTGAACAATTTTGCTGTACACTCTTCTACCCAGCCTCCCACTTTTTAACCATTTGACCAAAAAAATGGTTTACAACAAATCTTTTTTCTTTTTTGTACAAGAAAGAAATGGCATGAGGCATGATGACTTGTATAATATTCAGTTCTGTCTGATTTTAAACTGATAGAATATCAGACTACCAATATCAGGTTTTATGATGTAAATGGCAATATGACCATATCAGGAATGTTCTTCTCACAAGGCAGCAATAAAGTCTACCAAAGAAAATAGAGTAAGTTAACTTGACATTCTGTACATTTTATCCATGACTCATATGAATGTAGCTAGAGAGTCCTCTAGATGACCTAAAACACACAGCTTTGTCTACTTTCAAACTTAATTTTCAAAACCTATTTCAAAGAACTTGTAATATAAGTTTATGATTCCCTTTCTTCCCATTCTATTCCTGAATTATTGTTGTTGGTCCTAAGAAACTTATGGTGCTTTATTTCTTTTTAAAAGCAGCTCTACAGTAATTGGAAATATGAAATGGAAAAAGAAGAAACAATAAATTAATTTTAGAATGTTCATTGCTGCTTTTGATTGGAAACTGAGGTAGGATATAATACACAAAAATTATACTTTTAGAAAGCTGACTTCACTTAGAGCCAGGATGCTAATTTTAATTTTCACTGGAGAAGTAAGTAATGCTGAGTGAATAATTGCCAGTTATTTGGTTAGTGTAAGGCAGTTAAAAGGTGTGCCAGCCCATGTGGCAGCTATTGTGAATTTACTTTATGTGAGTTATTTAGTTTTTATCAGTGTCATTTGGAGAAAAAAGTGAATATGATACACCTTTTGATTTACTATTTTCTTTTCCTTTTGATTATTTAGGATTTGTAAGCCCCTAAGGACAAAGTGCAGGCCCTGAAGTCAGTAGGACCTAAGTTCAAATATGACTTCAGAGGTTTACTAGCTGTGTGACCCTAGGCAAATCACTTAATCCTGTCTGCCTCAGTTTCCTCTTCTGTAAAATAAACTACAGTATGAAATAGCAACTACATAACCTATTTATATTTCCTTTTTCTTTTTTTTGTATAGAGTACTTGATACATTATTTATGATTCTGTTATAATAAACTATATTTTTTGACATAACATGTAATCATTGGTGAACTTTTTAACAATAACATTTGCAATTTTGGATAATTACTCTCATATACTTCATGTTGATAGTTATTTAGATATGAAATCAGAGAAATTCGCCATGGGTAATCTTCTATGTATGGAATATCTTCTATGTATGCTTAAGAAAGTGGCTAAGCATGGAGTGTTTTAGATGGTTGGTTTTATGTTTCCTGGAAAGGAAAGAAAATCTACTTTCAATAGGTCTTCCCATTCCATTCTCATCCCTATCAATCTGTCCACATGATTGTTTGACTAATTAGAAAAATTAGAAAGGATTGATACTATACTAACATAGCAATATATTACCCCTTCCAGTGGAGGATCATAGAATCAGCAATATAATTGTATATTTTGAAGAAAGTTATATTACTAGTTTATACATACACATCAAATACAATATAGTCTTTTTTCCTATGCTTAAGAGTATTCTGATTCTATGTTCTTAGATCTTTCATTTTTATATGGGAGAACCAATTACTAAGAAAGTCACATAAAGGATGGGAACAAATATGTGTATTTGAAAAGAAAGGGGGGGTGGGGCAGAGCCAAGATGGTGGAGTTAAAGCGGGAACTTAGCTGAGCTCCTGCTCCAAACACCTCTAAAACTGTAAAATATTACTCTAAACAAATTTTAGAGCTACAGAACCCATAAAGTGACAGAGAGAAACAAATCTCCTGCTGAAGGCAGCCTGGCAGGCTGACAGCAAGGGTCTGTCACACCAGACTGGGAGCCAAGCACAGTTCTGCGTGAGCTGCATGGACCCAAACCTGAGGCAGCCCCGACCAGTGGCTCAGACTATCTGGAGCAGACTTCAGGAGAGTGAATCACCAGCAGTTGTTGCAGTTTCCAGACTTCTCAACCCATAAATGCCAAAGACAAAGTAAAAGGTCAGTACAAAGGGAACTCTGCTGGAACCAGGTGGCAGAATAGTACAGTCCCGCCCCTGCCCCCAGGGTGAGACATGGCGTGGGCACAGCAGCTGCCTCTGGAGCTCCTGGCCTGCAGATCCTAGGGGGACCAAGTAACCAGAAGGTAATTGCTCTTTCTTTGACCTGCTTGGATTTGGGCTGCAGTCTTGGGTAGTGGACCTGGGGTGTATGGCCAGTGTGTCAGACCTTGTGGTTGCTGTAGAGAGGATGCCCCCTTCATAGCTCCAGCAGCTATGAAAACCCCAACAATTTGGGACACAGCTCTCTTCACTCAGAAAGCAGAGTTCTACCATGACAAAGAGCTTAAAAGTCAAATAATCAACTGGCAAGATGAGCAAGCAGAAGAAGCACAATCAGACCATGGAATCTTTTTTTGGGAACAAAAAGGATCAAAACATGGACCCAAAAGAGACAATGGAGTCAAAACTTCTTCATCAAAAGCTTCCAAGAAAAATATGAATTGGTTACAGGCCATGGAGGGCTCAAGAAGGATTTTGAAAATCAAGTAACAGAAGTGTAGGGAAAATTGAGAAGAGAAATGAGAATGATACAAGAAAATCATGAAAAGCAAGGCAACAGCCTTCTATATGAGACCCCCCCAAAAAATACTGAGGAAAATAACACCTTAAAAAATGGACTAACTCAAATAGCAATAGAGGCCCAAAAAGACAGTGAGGAGAAGAATGCCTTAAAAAACAAATTGGCCAGATGGAAAAGGAATTTCAAAAACTCACTGAAGAGAATAACTCCTTCAAAATTAGACTGTAGCAAATGAAAGCTAATGATTTTATGAGAAATCAAGATGCTGTTAAACAGATCCAAACAAATGAAAGAATAGAAGGCAATGTGAAATATCTCATTGGAAAAACCATGGACCTGGATCCAGGAGAGATAATTTAAAAATTATTGTACCACCTGAAAGCCATGACCAGAAAAATAGCCTAGAAATTATCCTTCAAGAAATTCTCAAGGAAAATTGCTCTGATATTCTAGAACCAGAGGGCAAAATAGAAATTAAAATAATTCACTGATTGCCTCTTGAAAAAGATCCCCAGGCAGATGCCGGGATGAGGCCTGGTCAATGTGGCGGCATGTTGATCCACCAACTGCAGGGGCCATTGCCAGGCCTATCGCTGCAGGGCTGCAATCTGACGGAGCTGGTTAAGAGACGAATGCAGGGCAGCTACTCCTGGGACTACCAACCCGGAGCCTGGAAATTTAAAAAGCCCCTATATGAACTTTCAGGGACCAGGATGGCAGAGTGAACCCTAGCTGCTCCCATAACCCCCCCCCCCCCATGTCTGACTCTGAAAACAGAGTAATTACTGCCCCAGAGCAAAATTTTAAATAGTAAAGGCTTGGGAATCCTAGAGGAAGGGTATGGCTAAGGCCCTGCCTCAAAATGGGTTAAAAACAGACTGCTAAGACAAAGACTTTAGAATCCTATTATTGTGAGAGGAAGGAACCAAATTCAGAAGGAGACAGTATTGACTCCATACCCACAGCTGAAGGCTCAACAGGGAATATGAACTGGTCTCAGACACAGAAAGCTTTCTTAGATGAGCTCAAAAAGAACTTTGAAAACCAAATTAGAGAGGTAGAAGATAAAATCAATAATACTTTTAAAATCAAAATTGCAAAATTAGAAAAACATTACTAGGAAAACAGCTGGTTAAAAAGAAAAATGTGTGAAATGGGAAAGCATATGGAAAAGGAGCTTCAAAAACTAACCTAGAAACATAATTCTCTAAAAAGTAGAATCAACCAAATTGAAGCTAATGACACTATAAGGCACCAAGAATCAGTCAAACAAAAAACATCAAGAATGAAAAATTAGAAAAAGAGGTAAAATATCTCAATGGAAAAATAACTGACCTGGAAAACAGATTCAGGAGAGATAATCTGAAAATTATTGGTTTACTAGAAAATCATGATGAAAAAATGAGCCTGGACAATATCTTCCAAGAGCTCATCAAGGAAAATTGCTCTGAGATCCTAGAACCAGAGGGTAAAATAAAAATTGAGAGAATCCACCAGACACTTCCTGAAAGAGATCCCAAATTGAAAAGTCCATGAAATGTGGTAGTCAAATTCCAGAACTATCAGGCAAAGGAGAAAATACTACAAGCATCCAGAAAGAAACAATTCAAATATTGCGGAATCATGGTGAGGATCACACAGGATCTGGCAGCTTCTACATTGAAAGATTGGAGGAAGTTGAATACAATTTTCTGCAAGGCAAAAGAGCTCGGGTTACAACCAAGGATCACATACCCAGAGAAACAGGGTAATGTTCCAGGCAAAGAGATAGTCATTCAATGATAAAATGGACTTCCAGACCTTCCTGATGAAAAATCCAGAGCTCAATGGAAAATTTAACCTCCAATCACAAGACTCAAGAGAGACATAGAAAGGTAAATAGGAAAAGCACACACACACACACACACACACACACACACAGCCTTTTATTTAATAACAGCAAACTGTTTACATCCCTATATGGGAGGCCGATACCTGTTAATATCAAGAATTCTATACTTATGGCAACATCTAAAAGGGATATAGATAGATGCTGTTGGTATAAATTACACAAAATTATGAAAAAGATCCCCAATAGAAAACTCCTAGGAATATAACCAAATTCCAGAGTTCCCAGGTAAAGGAGAAAATATTACCAGCTGTCAGGAAGAAACAATTTGAGTATTGTCAAAACACAATCAGAATAACACAATATCTAGCAGCTTCTACATTAAGGGATCAAAGGGCTTGGAATATGATATTCCGGAATTCAAAGGAGCTAGGACTAAAACCAAGAATCACTTACCCAGCAAAACTGAGTATAATGCTTCAGGGGAAAATATGTTCATTCAATGAAATAGAGAACTTCCAAGTATTCTTGATGAAAAAATCCAGAGCTGAACAGAAAACTTGACTTTCTACAAGAAGCATGAGAAGGTAGACAGGAAAAAGAAGCCATAAGGAACTTATTAAAGTTGAACTATTTACATTCCTACATGGAAAAATGATAATTGTAACTCCTGAGACTTTTCTCAGTATGAGAATAGTTGAAGGGAATATAGATGTATATATAATATGTATACATGCATATGTATGTATAGGAGGGTATATATGTACATAAATACATATCTGAGTGTGTATATATATGTACATGTATACATAGAGGGCACAGGATCAGTTGAATAGGAAGGGATGATATCTAAAAAATAAAATTAAGAGGTGAGAGGAGAGAGGAATATAATGGAGAAGGAGAAAGGGAAAGATAGAATAGGGTAAATTATCCCATATAAAAGGAGCAAAAAAAAAAACTCACAAGGAGGAGCAGGAAGGTGAAAGGGAATGGGTCGACCTTACTCTCATTGAATTTGACTTAAGGAGGGAATAACATAAACACTCAATTGGGCATCTTACCCTATAGGAAAGTAGGGGGCAAGGGGATAAGAGGGTGGATGATAGAAAGGAGGGAAGATTGGGGGAGAGGGTAGTTAGAAGCAAACACTTGTGAAAAGGGACAGGGTCAAAGGAGAAAATAGAATAAGTGGGGGGCAGGATAGGATGGAGGGAATTATAATTAGTGTTTCACAATATAACTACTATGGAAATGTTTTGCATAACTATACACGTACAACCTATATTGAATTGCTTATCTCACCAGTGGGGGTGGGTAAGGAGGGTAGAAGGGAAAAAATCTGGAACTCAAAATTTTAAAAACAAATGTTAAAAAAATTATTTTTTACATGCAACTGGGAAACAAGAAGTTAGGGAGGCATGGGGGAGGATATAAGGGAGAGCACACTGGGGAAAGTGTTATTCATTAGGCTTGCTATATTGGGGTGGAGGGTAGGGGAAAGATGGGGAGAAAATTTGTTACCCAAAATCTTGTGGAAATACATGTTGAAAACCAAAAATAAATAAATAAAAGATTAATTTTTGTTTAAAGAAAGGAGGTAAGGAGGGTCATGTGACCAACAAAATAACAGACTAGACATTTTTTTTCAGGTCCCATTAACTGAAGAAAAAACAAAAGAGAGATTATTCACCAGATATCAAGCAATTATAACTAAACAAGAGAGCCCAACAACTTTTTTCCTGGGCATTTTCTCTTAGACATCAAATAACTTCTATACCAAAATAACTTTCAGTATTTCTATTAATGAAACTGTTCATGATTTTCTTAATTACTTAGGCTTGAAACTTTTGAATCATTTTTAATGTCTCCCTCTCCCTTATTCCTGATATTCAGTTACCAAGATCTGCCAACTTTTCCTTTATGACACCTCTCTGATATGTTTTAATCCAGGCTGTCCCATGTCCCATATGGATCACTCTCATTGTCATTTTATTGTTCTGCTTTACTCCTCCTTCCAATCTACCTTATACAATTGATTCTTCTAATTCCTGGTTTTCCTCATATCAGTCCCCCTTTTCACTAAACATTTTAGCCTAGTCTTTCAGACCCATCACAGTGTGCCCCCAGCCAACCTTTCTAATTTAAAAACAAATTAAATTTTAGCTCTGATTTAAATCCTATTATTCCCTTAGAATCATGGGACCTAGAGCTATACAAATCATTTCCTTGGCTGAGTTGGGGCAAACAATTTAAACTTGCTGGGCTTCAGTTTCCATGTATACAAAATTAAGGGTTGGATCATATACTCACTGAGATGTCTTCCATTTCTAAATTCTAAGAAATCCATGACTTACTGTAAGTCATAAAATGGGCATTCCAACATCCTTATGTCTTTCCCTTCACATGGAATGACCTTGTTTCATCTCTGTCTTTTGAAATCCTACCCCTGGTTCAAGATTCAGTTCAAGTCTCTCCCCAGTGTGCAGTGATTTCATCTTCCTGAGACTTTATAACACTTATCATCCAAATCATTCATTTGCACTTAATCATAGTACAATATATGATCATTTCATATTAACTCATAATTTTAACTTATAATTCATATGTTGATAGATTATAAGCTCCTTGAGAACATAGAACATATTTTTATGGGTTTGTTTTTTTTTTTTGGTATTTCCCACAACATAAAGAACTGAGTGCTATGCACAAAATAATAGTTTATAATTATTTGTTGAATGAAATACTGAAGAACTCATAAAGTATGAATAAACTGATGAGAATATGAGTACATTTACAATATCTCTCTCCTTTCCACTTCAAGCCTTCAATCAACTCAGAACACTCTATCACTAGAGTGTGGAAGAATGAAGATATGAAAGTTAATTTTCTCTTTGATATAGCCAGAAATGGTGATTAGGTTCCCTGATCAGCCCACAAAAATCTATTTAATTCATCATGTAATTGAAATAAACTGCTTTTGTTTTCTACTATTTAAAATGCAAATATATAGTATTTCAGCTATATAATTGGTCAGTTAGGCATCTGGGGGCTAGCTTTGCTACCTAATCACCATTTTATAGTATTACTTCTATTTAGTTAGAATAAATTTCTAACTTCCAAATGACTGGCGTACTCTTGGTACACTTGCCAAAATCATAAGACTTGTATTTGAGTCCCCACTATAATGTTTTTAAAGTGATCTTTAAAAAGATACATTAGCTCTCAATTTCATATTCTTCATCAGTAAAATGAGGATATTAGTCATACTACTTCATAGTTGGATGTGAGAAAAGTGTTTTGTAAAATTTTAAGTGTTTATTTGTGTTTGTAAAATATTTTGATTGGGTTGGTGCTGTGGGAAACATTATAAATATGTTTAACATGCAAGTAGCTTTTACTGAAAAAAAAATGTGTATAGTCTTCATGCACTGAGGCTGGTCTGTGAATTTGTGTTCTTTTACTCTTCCACTCTGGGGAGACACTGAGGCCAATGGCAGCTGTTGCTGTTTCTTCTGGTGCTGCTGTTGTTGTTTGTCCTTCATTATTGAAGAGGACCAGGACATCAGGGGAATGATGACATGGCATTCAAGTGAATCAGATTTAAGGGAGGAAGAGCTGTGCAAAGTCACCAGCCTCACTTTCTCCTCCAAAGCCATCTGGGTCCAGTGGCAAAATATGGATGCAGTGAGAGACTTTGGCCTTTTTAAACTAAAGTCTTTAACAGCTCTCAGTTTGACTAAGGCAATGTGCATTCAGTGATTAAGACTAGGTAAGAAATGAGGAAGAGAATGGCATCCTTGCCTCATTTAAAAAAAAAATCAATCTGGGATGGGATTGGGTTTCAGGCTAAAACCCAATCAATTGCTATTTATATTCACTCTGAGTCAATCAGTGACCAAGCCTGGGACCTATTGTTGACCAGTCAGTGAGAGTCAGAGTGATTTGGGTTTAAGGCTGGTCCTCCAGAAAGAAAAAAAAAATCTAGCCAGTAATGATACCCTATGTGGGCAGAGGGAGGGGAGGGGAAAGAAGTGAAGAAACAGGGGAGGAAAGAAGAAAGGAAAGAGGGGAGGGAGGGTGTATTGCTCTTGGTTTCACCCTTTTTTCCAAAAAGGAGAGGAACTAAGGCGGGAAAAGTCCATTTTTAATGCATGTTAGTCTTTAACACAATGAGAATGAATCCCAGAGAGCAGCAGAAATTTAGCCTTGTGTTCACCACTTCCTTTTTTTTTTTCCCTGAATAATGAGACTTGTATTCCAGTAGGTCTAGGATCTCACTGAAGTGGATACTCTCTCTATGTGAGACTCCATTTCCTCCCATAAATCCAAAATAGAAAGTCCACCCAGTGTGCTGGGGGGCCTTTTTTGCTATTCTTTGACATTTTGCTGATGTCAATGAACCACATAATGTATCCTATCAGTAATCTTCCATTAAACAATTAGAATAAAACTCATTTATAGCAATGCTTCTTATTCCTATTGCAAAAGTTTTAGTTAGATATTTTTATTGTCTAAATTATGTCTATTGTCTAGACATAATGATTTAGGCAAGTCTTTTTGGATTATTTTGTACTCTCCATTAGTAAAGGAGAAATAATATTGAAATAAAATATTTCATTTTTGATTTAAAATATTACAAACACAATCTTTATTGTGGAACATATTAATCTGTAACTATTACAGTTTCTACAAAGTAATGGCAAAGATTTATCACTTAAGTTTGTGCCAATATATTTACTTAACTGATGAGTTAAAATAGGGTCAAAGGATTTAGCCTCACATAAAACCTGAATTTTTAGTTCCAGCAATATCTTAGCCTTTAAAATCAGTTAACTTCTTTGGCTCAATTCCCACCACGTATTCTACTACTGGCAGTTGGCCACCATGCAAGTCTTCACACCATGGAATTAATTGGAGTGTCATGTTTGCTAATAGAGTATATTTGAGATACATCGGAGGAGGCATTTATTAAAATGTTAGTTGTTAAAATTTGATCATCTAATCCACTACTTAAAAATTGATCTACTATCATCAGAAAATGCATCAATCCTCCTTTATTCCTTATCCTATTCATATTTAAGTTATTCCTAAATTCAAAAGTTTCATTCCTTTGTTGAATCCTTCAGATATCTTCCTTTCATTTTATGAAATATAATTAGGACAAAAATAAATTTTATAACCATATGAATGAAGGCAAAATACTTCCAAAGTACTAATCACCACAGCCCCAGTTTCCTTTTCTGCAGTGATCTCACCAAATGTTTTCGTTATAAAATATCATGAAATGCTTCTAACCAGAAGATATCCTTCTCAGAAGAATGAAATTCAAGATAAAGTGGAGGAAGTGATAAATATGAAAATAAAATATGTATTTAAACACTTATTGGTTTAACAATCCACTCTTGGTAGTTCATAAAAGAAGAATTTAAAAGAAAGTGTTTTGTTTTGTTTTTTAATCATATACTTTCACTTATGGAAGCAGTTCTCTCATTTGGTTCTTTTGCAACCTCCATAAGGTAAGAAGGCTATTCTTCCCGCTCACTCTACACTACCAGCTAACTGCTCTGCCTCCATAACAAAGATCCTGGGCCCTCCCTCCCTAGTAATTGTACAAACCCTATTTCTTATGCCCCAGTCCCACTCCCTTGTTTCCATCCCTGCCCACAACCCATCTCCTACAATGTTCTACTTCCAGTGTTCTCTAGAATTTTCCATAGTTAAGATACTTGCTTTCACCTTAAAATTTTACCTTTCTCCTTCTAGTTTATAAACTCTGCAACCTATCTCCCTCTTGATGACTCAGCGTCCCTTATTACCCTTTCTAGTACTGACTGTATTTTTACTGAAGCACACAACTCATTGTAAAGCCATGCACGAGCAGCTTTCCAGAGGACTGCTGCTGTGAACAGCTTTCAAGGTTCTGATTATATAGTATAGTGAGCTCTCTATTTATTCAATAACAAATCAGAGCAAAACATTCACAGAAAATCAAAATACAGCATTGACAATGTTAACAACTTATCACAAAATCAAAATACAGCATTCACCATGTCACAACTCAACAACTTATTACTAAAATGGACATGTAGTTTTCACCAAAGTAGTCACATAGTTTTAAACAAAGTACAATCATTTAGTAACTCAATCATTCAATCATCCTTAAGGAGGCTTGCCACCTTAAGGGACACAAAGTACAAAGGTCAAAGCTCTCCACACATAGGTCACAGTAAATCATAGTCTTCTCTGTCAGTACACAGTATCCAAGTAAAGTCTTCTTTCAGCTTGACTCAAGGCTGGCTCTCAGCTTCCATGGTTCTTCTTCCATGGTCACAACTCCAACTGTCACCTGGGTTCAAAGGCAGACAGCTTCCAGTTCCTTGTCCAGTTCTTCATCCAGTTCCTGTTCCATATTGAAGTTCACAGTTTCCAGTCTACCTTAAGTCCTTCACAGTTCCTCTTTCTGGGAAGACAAAGCTTGACAGAGACACAATAATATTCATACTCATTGCCAGCACCATCATCAATTCACTATCTGCCTGTGAAATCAACTCAGACCCACCAACAAAGTCTGAGAACTCAACATAGATCATCAACATAGAAATCAACACAGACCCACAAACAAGGTCCAAGAGGTCAGCACCAATCATCAGTAAAGTCCCAGGACTTCCAAAACCCTCCTCCGGGACTTCTCTAAACATACAACCAGAAAATCCTCTTTCAGGGCTTCCAGTAAGGTCCTAGGGCTTCTGTACAAAGTATCACAAACAAACATCAACATAGACAGAGCAGACTGAGTGCCAGGATACCACAAGTTTTCTCCTTCTTAACTGCCACCACAAGAGTCCTCTTCTTAGTTCTGCTGGCTCTAGCCTCTCCCTATATGTGGTCATTAGTTCCTCCCCTTCCTGTTGCAGGAGTTCATGAATTCTAGGGTTCACAAGTTGTGGGGTTTACACATTCTGTTTCTTAACAGATTTGATACAAGGCTCAAAAGAAACTTAAACTGAAATAAGATATTATTCAAAAGCTAAAACAAGGTGTGAACTACTTTTGTGCTTGCCATTATACTCATATGGTAAGGAAGTTGGAATACTTGTTTCCCCTTGCCACTTGAATACTTTCACCACCTTCACTCAGTAACTACTCTTAGGGGGTTTATTCAGTTCATATTTATCACCTAATTAAGATTCTTGTAGTTGTTATCTCCTGATCTCCCAGACACTTCTCTTTCTTTCTCAATGGTTTCCTTTTTTTTTGCTGCTGCTTTTTGGAGGGCATTTGGGGTTAAGCGACTTTACCAAGGTCACATGGCAAGTCTTTGTGTTAAGTGACTGAGGCTGGATTTGAATTCAGGTCCTCCTCACTCCAGGGCCAGTGCTCTATTCACTGTGCCACCTAGCTGCCCCAAAAACTTTGTCTCTTTTTTTGCTTTTTTTGGAGGGCAATTGGGGTTAAGTGACTTGCCCAAAGTCACATGTCTAGTAGTTGTGTCAAGTGTCTAAGGCCAAATTTGAACTCAGGTCCTCCTAACTCCAGGGTTGGTGCTCTATTCACTGCGCCACCTACCTGCCCCCTTTCTCAATGATTTCAATGCCTGGCTCACAATCTTTCTCTCCCCTACATGCTAAGAGACTTCAACATACATATTGATACTTCCTCAAACATGCCAAATTCCCAGTTCCTCAGTTTATTCATTTCCCATCTCTCTACCACTTCTTTACTCCACCTCACACCTACATTTAGAAATGGACATAGCATTGATCTTGCTTTCTTCCACAGGTTTTCTACTGCTATCTTAATATACACAGAAATTTCTTTTATCTGTTCATAATTTGCAACCATTCAAACTTTCCCTCTGCCTTGCAACTCCTAACCTCATTCTTTGTCCTCATTGTGACCTCCAGATCTCTGTATCACTCAGTTCTTTCCCAGAAAAGAACTGAATATACTGAATCATGCTGCACTGAATATACCCTTGAGCATTTCTCTGTACTAGGCTACAGTCTCTTTACTTTCCTGCCCATCTTTCAATTTTTTTTTCCTCCTCCACTAGACTTTTAAATTTTTCCTGCTACCCAAGATAGGCACCCCATGAAGTTCTGTATGTGACTCTCTTCTCAACTTTTCTCTACTATTGCCTTTAGCAAGCTCATTCACTCTCATGAATACTAGTAGCTCTTATGTGGATGTCTTCCAAATCAATATTACTTATTTTTATTTCTCCCCATGAGTTCAAATAATATTGCTTAGGCATACCCAGAGTCTCCTATGGATTTAACATGTCCAAATATGAACTTATTATCTTTCCCTCAAAACCTGTCTCTTCTCCTATTTTTGTTCTATTTATGTTGATAGTGCTATCATATTCCATCATACCTTAAACTGTGAACTCCTTGAGGGCAGGCACTGTCTTTTGCCTCTTTTTGTATCCCCATTACTTAACACAATGCCTAATACATAGTAGACACTTAAATGTTTATTGACTGATTGATCCCCAGTCACCCCAATTTAAAACAGTGAATTCTATTCCTCTTCCCTCTTCACCCCTCATATCCAGTTCAAATGTCAATTCATTCAACTTCTGAAAAATCTCTCTTATGCATTCCTTCTTTTCTATTCCAATTGTTTCTACACTAGTTTAGGTTCTCATCACCTGGACTTGAGGTAGTCTTCAAAGTGATTTTTCTGCCTCTTCAATCCATCTACCCAAGTAATTTCCCTAATGATCAGGCCTAATTATGCACCTTTTTTTCTAAAACCTCTAGTTGTTAGTAATTGCTTATCAAATACAGTAGAAACTTCTTATCCTGGCATCTACAGAATCACAGAATCTCAGATTTGCAATGTTACCTCAGCAGGTATATATATGATCTGCTGACGAGGAACCTTAATTAAGGCACGGGTTCATCCTCCAGTTGCTGCTTCAAGGCCCCCAGGGAGGGGAAACCTATTTCCTTCTTCTATTCCTTTTGGGACAGCTTTAATTGTTAAAGTTTTTTCTTTTAATTGACATCAAGCCTAAATTTGCTTTTTTGCAATTTGTATTGATTTCCCCTGGTTTTTACTTGCTAAAGCCAGACAAAACAAGTTTGATCTCTTGTCTGCATCACAACTCTTGCTATACTTTAAGGCAGTTGTTGTGACTCCCTCCTACCAGTCTTGTCTTCTCCAAATTGGATAAGTTCTAGGTTAAGAATCTCATCTCTAAATCATAGCATCTGAACTGAGCTTTAAATCTAAGGAAAACATTTTAAAAGGTAGAAACAAGGGGGAAAAATGCATTACAAGAATGAGGGACAACCCATGCAAAGATTTGTAGGCAAAAAAAGAATACTGAGTTTGGGATACAACAAGTAAGCTAGCTTGACTGTATCATAAAGGTGAAATTTTGTTTTGTTTTTGTTTATCCTAGAAACAATAGTGTTTAACTGAAAGGAAGGACTTATAGGGAAATTTTAAGAGTTAGTAATAGACTGGTTAGAAGACACATTTTGATTGGAGGGGCCTTTTCTGGTACATGTCAAATCTCATATCATAGGAGGCCACATATTCCATCTGCTCCTACTACTAACCCTGAGTGCATGTGTATCAACCAACATAGATGGGCACTATGTCAAATAAGATGCCCCTGAACTCCTCCACTCCAGAAATGTTTCAGTGGAACAGTTCAAAGCTATTTTTAAATCAAGTACATGCTTAGACCCAATGAGTACTTAATGGCTACCCAACATTTTCTAAAGGAGGGAAAGCAAGGACCCTGCCCTCCAGGAGCCTTCCATGAGAGTCAATGCAGACACAGACGCATACTGCAATAGGTAGAACTTAGAATGATATAAAAGCTATTTTATTAAAGCTTAGACTTCATTACCTAGCTTCATTTTATTCTACTCCTCTATAATTTGGACTTTTAAGAAAAAGGTAGGTAGAAGCATGACCTCCGAGTGGCTCTGGCTTCCACCTTCCCCAATCAATGTAAAAAGAGGACTCTGAACAAATTTTGGAACTGCAGAACCCACAAAATGACACAGAGATGCTAACGTCCTGAGGACAGCCTGGCAGCTGTCAGGAATTGGCCAGTGCAGCACTCTGGGAGCCGGCCCCAGGCCCACAATGAGTGGAGGTTTTAGCCCCAGGGCGGGTCTGACCAGCTGCCAGCAGGAGCGACTCCAGATAGGCAGCAGCTATGGCCATTTCCAGAATTATCAACACACAGACAGAAGGACAAAGTGAGAGGTGAATGAAGTCTGGACTTTGGGACACAATAAGAGGGAGTCCGTTGGCTTTTGCCCCTGGGAGGAGAAGCATCTGAGAGCAAGCACAACCAGCCAGCGCCACGTGGCAGCTTTGGCTCCTAGACTGCAGAGTGTAGGGGGAGCAAAAACCAGTCTGAGGGGTAATCACTCTTGCTTTAACCTTCTTGGATCTGGATTGCAGTCTAGGGTGGAGGTCCTGGGGTGTATGTCCAGCTTGCCAGAGGGTGTGGAGGTCTCAGAGAGGGCACCCATGTAATACCTCCTGCAGCTGAGAAAACCCCAGCATTTGGTATGAAGCTCCCCTGTCTAGTAGCAGAATCCTACTGTGACAAAAAGCCCAAAAGTCAAATAACTGAGTGGCAATATGAGCAAATGAGGGAAGCAAAGTAAACAGAGTAGCCCAACTTTACACTCCAATTTTGGGGACAAAAAGGATCAAAGCATGGAACAGGAGGAAGACAGTGAAGTCAGAACTCCTGTACCAAAAACTTCCAAGAAAAATACAAACTGGTTACAGGTTATAGATGACCTTAAGAAGGATTTTGAAAATTAAATAAGAAAAGTATAGGAAAAATTGGGAAGAGAAATGAGAAAGATGCAAGAAAATTATGAAATGAGAGTCAACAACCCGACTGAAGAAAATAACACGTTAAAAAAAAAAGACTAACTCAAATGGCAAAAGAGGCTCAAAAAGGCAATGAGGAGAATAGTAACTTAAATAGCCAAATTTGCCAGATGGAAAAAGAATCTCAAAAGCTCACTGAAGAGAATCATTCCTTCAGAATTAGATTGGAGCAAATGGAAGCTAGTGACTTTATGAGAAATTAAGATACTATTAAATAGACCCAAACAAATGAAAAAACTAGAAGGAAATGGTGAAATATGTCATTGGGAAAACCACTAACCTGGAAAATAGATTCAGGAGAGATAATTTAAAAATTATTGGACTACCTGAAAGCCAGGATCAAAAAAAGAACCTAGAAATCATCCTTCAAGAAATTCTCAAGGAAAATTGCCCTAATGTTTTAGAACCAGAGGGCAAAATAGAGGTTGAAAGAATCCATCGATTACCTCCTGAAAAAGATCCCAAAAAGAAAACTAGGAATATTATAGCCAGGTTCCATAATTCCCAGATTAAGGACAGAATATTACAACCATCCAGGAAAAAACAATTTGAACATTGTGGAAACACAATCAGGATAACCCAGGATTTGACAGCCTCTACACTGAGGGATCAAAGGGCTTGGAATATGATATTCCAGAGGTCAAAGGAACTTGGATTAAAACCAAAAATCACCTACCCATCAAAACTGAGTGTCAAGTTTCAGGGGAAAATATGGTTGTTCAGTAGAATAGAGGACTTTCAAGCATTCTTCATGAAAAAAACAGAGTTGAATAGAAAATCTGACATTCAGATACAAGAAGAGAAACAGGAGAAGGTAAAAAGGGAAAAGAAATCATAAGTAACTTATCAAAGTTGAACTATTAACATTCCTACATGGAAAAACAATAATTGTAATGGAGGAAACTTTTCTCAGTATGAAAATAGTTGAAGGGAATATATATATATATATATATATATATGTATATATATATATGTCTATATATGAGGGTATATGGGCATATGAATACATATGTGAATGTGTGTATATATATTTACAGGTATACATAGAGGGCACAGGACCAATTTAACAGGAAGGGATGATACTTAAAAGATGAAATTAAGAGGTGAGAGAGGAATATAATGGGAGGAGATGGGGAGAGACAGAATGGGGTAATCCATCTCATATAGAAGAGGTAAGGGAAAATGGATACAATGGAGGGGAAGAATAGGAAGGCAAAAGGGAATGGGTCAACCTTATTCCCATTGAATTTGGCTTGAGGAGGGAATGAAATATACACTAAATAGAGTGTCTCACCCTACAGGAGAGTAGGGGCGAAGGGGATGAGGGAATACAGGTTGGGGGGGAGGGAAGTTGGAAGTACCCACTTTTGAAAAGGGACGGGATCAAAGTAGAGAATAGAACAAGCGGGAGGGGGATAAAAGGGAGGGAAATATAGTCAGTCTTTTACAATATATTTACTACGTTATTGTTTTGCATTAGCCACACATGTACAACTTACACTCAACTACTTATCTTCTGAGTAAGGGTGGGTGACAAGGGAGGAAGGGAATGAATCTGGATTTCAGTTTTAAAATCAAATGTTTAAATATATATATATATATACACACACACTATTATTAATACTATTTTATATGTAATTGGGAAATAAGATATACAGGCACTGGGGAATAGAGATCCACTCTGCCCTACTGGAAAATTTGAAAAGGGTATGGGAGAAAGTAAGGGAGAGAGCAGATTGGAGGAGGGGATATCCTGTGGGACTGCTATTTTGGGGCGGTGGGTAGGGGAAAAGTGGGGAGAAAATTTAAAGGTCATTTATTTAGGTCATTCTCAATTATTTTTTTCTCTCGGAATGATTAGTATAGATCAGTTTAGAAACCAGACCCTGTATTTTCTCTGAGCCCATTTTGAAGAGTGTTTAGCTGAAAGTACCACTAATTACCAGAGAGCATAAGTCAGAACTTAAAAGTTTTACATACTAAAAGAACAGAGTATTCTAGTGAATATTTGACTTCAGGATAATAAGGCACTTCAGGAGTAAAGTTAAAAAAAGAATTCCACAGCATGAGCCTGGTGTCTGGCTTCAGTTCTTCTCTCACGGAAACCCTCAGGAGTGTTTGAAGCATTAATAACTTTTGCTTTGACTGAGTGGGATGCAGGCAAGTGAGAACTACCAGAGGAGCAGTATGACTAAGATATTTTTTGCTTTCTGGAATGAGGAGAAAAGGATTGGTCAAGGCAGAGTAGGGGAAAGGAGATGATGCAGAGTCAGTTTCTTGAGGTAAATAGAACAATTTGGTATAACTAGAAATGAGCAATGAGACTGATTTTCACACGTGACTTATGGAAATCCCTTATCACTTTGTAGCCATGTTTTACTTGTCTTTCTTTTTAATTGACTAACTTTGGTGAGTACATAACTCTGCTATCCCTTGTGTCTAAGGGACAAGGAATGCAAGAATGGCAGAATATTAAAACTGTAAGTATGGGTGTGGTGGTAAATGTTTTAAATTTAATCTGCATTAGTATATTTTTTCCATCACTTTCTTAAAGCAACATAATCGACAAAACAATAAATCAAGGCCTAATTTGTAGAATTTTCTCAGTTTTTGAGATGCAAATGCTAACATTGAAAATTTAGCTATGTTGGAATTAGCACCAGTACACACCTGGGTGTAAGAGAACTTGTAGGTGGTCCAATCAAAGTTCTTCATCTTACAGCTTGAGTCCTGAAAAGTGAAGTGATTTTGCCCAAGGACACACACAGTAAATAGAGTCTACACTTAAACATAGCACATAGCATTCTTCCCACTATACCATGCCAAGTCATGCAGCTTCTTTTCCATATTTCATGATTTATAATAAAAGTTCAGAAAGAACAGTAGAATACTTGAGTCATTTGGCAATGTGTACTCTTCTTCTTAAACAGAGAAAGATCTGTGTTGATGACGGGCTAAAATAAATAAATAAATTCTATATCAATTATATCATGTCCCCACTCTCCACCCCCCCAATCTAAACATCAAGAGTAGATTACAGTAATACAATTTTGAAAAAAAAAATTCCCCATGAATAATCTCTCCTCTGCTTTTTTCTTTTGAAATAAGAATATTTAAGCTACCTTTAATAAAATGTGGACTGCTGAGAACCCATTAAAAACAATTATCTAATAAAACTTTGAAATGGTAACCTAAGAAGATAAAGTGACCTATGTATGATACCAGACTATCATAAATAGACTCTCCAAGGAATCAAGGGAAAGGAGAAGGAAATCTGGGCCTAGATGGTCTTATAAGTGACTTTTGTCAAATACAGGGTATCCCAAAAGTCCAAATGCAATTTTAGGCTTAAAGCTTTAAAAATTTAAAGCTGTTTAAAACTGCAGTAAGGCTTTTGAGACATTTTGCATTTAAAGAACAATTTACCCCTATATTATATAAATTGTTTCCCAAGGTAAAGATAAAAAGCCATTATACCAAATTACTTCTGTGAGACAAATATAATCATAAAATCAGGCTAACCCGTGGTATATTTTTTTTAAATGCATACTTAGATTCTTCCTAAAAATGACTTTGGATGGGCCTAGGATCTGGCTAATATAGAAACACAGATATGTCCTATGAAAAGCAAAATGATGCTCTCATTTATCACAGGAAAACAGAGAAGGACATTTAAGAATAGTGGTAGCCTTAAATATATCTAATGTATGTGGTGTACTAGGAACATAAATTAAGTAAGCAAAAAATGACATTTTTCCCTGAAGTTTTATCATTGAATTTTATCATTTGTTCTTTATGAAAGATTCTCTTCTCCTTTATTCTAAAATGTAATTGCTGTTATTAAAATTATCTGTTTCATAAGTAGCTAAAATTCGATTTTCATAACATGGAGGTTTGCCTTATTGTTTAGGATTGGGTTAGTGGTACCATTTTACTCCTTGCACATATTTGGGGATGCTTGAAATTTCATCTGTAGCTAGCCAGACCAAGTTTTCCAGATGATATATAGCCAATTACTCTAATGACACACTCCTTGACACCACCCACAACTAATTGCAGGTGGGTTTGTGGGAGGGAGAGAAATATAGAAAGTGTCTGTAGAAAACTATAAAACTTTACTTTGCAAAAAGAAATCTTAGTTGGGCTCTGAAAGGATAGTCGCAAAACTTCATAGGTTCAATCAGAACTTGATCCTTACCTTTAAGTGCCCCTTATAAAATAGAATGCCCATTCCTTGTGGCTATTTAGTCCAACTTCATTATACTCACCATAGGTGTTTGGAGAAAGAATAGAAAAGACCAAACTAATGAGTTTCTGTAGGGCTGTAAATCTCCACAATGGCCACAAGCTATTATTATGTTGTTTACGATAACAGCATAGACCACTTTTCCTCTGGGCCATCCCTGCTGGAAATAATTGCTGACATTAATGATACAAGCTCCAAAATTTAATAAATTGAAGTTTATGCTGTCATCTATCACTGTGCAAACATCTACTATCTTCTCTGCTATTACTAAATGTTTCCTTAAATGTCTTAAGAAATTTTACTTTAGCCTGCTGATATCTATTAATGATAAGGAACTACCAAACCAAAATTCATCATCACTCCCTCCTTGATTTTTATTTATAATGTTATATGCATGGCATAAAATCTATTTTTACGGCATTTTGAAGATAATCACACTAATTTGCTCCAATTATGTAATATATAAACTTAGTAACTTCTCTTCTATGAGGTTCATACTTGCTTGACACCATTTCAAAATACAATGAAATATGTCACTACCTAATAAAGGACTTGATGAAATGATGATTTCTATGGGATCCCTGAGTAGGTTCCTTTTTACGCTTTTTCCCTCCAATAAACCAGGGACATGAAAAAGCCTTGCGGCATTAGGAAATCTGACAGAGGTTCTCCATAATTTAATTATATACTATAATTTTAAAATGCATAAAAGACATTATAAGATCTGATTCATAAACTGACTTTAAATACAGCTGCAAAAGAGTTTTAAAAAATCAGTCTCCTTACTTTATAATTAGACGTTATTTTTGACCCCAAATGTTATTACCCAGATTGATCACACATCATTTTCATCAGTTATCGATCCAAATTATTTTTAGATTTTTTTCCCAGAAATAAAATTAACCCTTAAAAGACAAAAACTTGGGAGTAGAAGCAGGACCTCCACTGGGCTCCGGCTTCCACCTTCCCCAATCCATGTAAACGGGGACTCTAAACAAACTTTGGAGCTATAGAACCCAAAAAATGACACAGAGAAGCTAACCTCCTGCTGAGGACAGCCTGGCAGGCCGGCAGGAATTGGCCAGCACAGAGCTCTAGGAGCCGAGCCCAGCCCCACGCCAAGGCTTTAGCCCAACGACAGGCCTGACCAGCCGCTGGCCAGAGGGACTCCAGATCAGCAGCAGCTGTGGCATTTCCAGATTTATCAACATATAGATGCGAAAGACAAAGTGAGAGGTCAGTGCAGCCTGGACTTTGGGACCCAGTAAGTTGGAGTGCCTGGCTTTTACCCCTGGGGCAAGAAGCCTCTGAAACACCTGGCACAGCCAGACAGCTCCACGTGGCAGCTTCAGCTCCTGGCCTGCAGAACGTAGGGGGACCAAGCACCAGTCTGAGAGGTAATTGCTCTTGTTTTAACCTGCTTGGATCTGGATTGCAGTTAAGGGTGGAAGTCCTGGGGTATGTGTCCAGCTTGCCAGAGCATGTGGAGACCTCAGAGAGGGCACCCATATAGTACCTCCAGCAGCTGAGAAAACCCCAGAGTTTGGGACGAAAGCTCCCCTGTCTGGTGGCAGAGTCCTACTGTGGCAAAAAGCCCAGGGGTCAAGTGACTGAGGGGCCACATGACCAGGCAAAGGAAACAAAGCAGACAGAAGATTCCAACATTAGACTCCTATTTTGGGGACAAAAAGGAGCAAAGAATGGAACAGGAGGAAAACAGTGAAGTCAGAACTCCTGCACCAAAAGTTTCAAAGGAAAATATGAGCTGATTACAGGCCATAGGGGACCTAAAGAAGCAGATAAGAGAAGTGGAGGAAAAGTTGGGAAGAGAAATGAGAACAATGCAAGAAAATTATGAAATGATAGTCAACAGCCTGACTGAGGAAAATACTACCTTAAAAAATAGACTAACTCAAATGGCAAAAGAGGCACAAAAAGGCAATGAGGAGAAGAATGCCTTAAAAAGCCGAATTTGCAAGATGGAAAAAGAATCTCAAAAGCTCAATGAGGAGAATCACTGCTTCAGAATTAGATTAGAGCAAATGGAAACTAATGACTTTATGAGAAACCAAGATTCTATTAAACAGATCCAAACAAATGAAAGAATAGAAGGCAATGTGAAATATCTCATGGGAAAAACCACTGACCTGGAAAATAGATCCAGGAGAGATCATTTTAAAATTATTGGACTACCTGAAAGCCATGATCAAAGTAAGAACCTAGAAATCATCCTCCAGGAAGTTCTCAAAGAAAACTGCCCTGATGTTTCAGAACCAGAGGGCAAAATAGAGGTTGAAAGAATCCACTGATCACCTCCTGAAAAAGATCCCAAAAAAGAAAACTCCTAGGAATAACATAGCCAGGTTTCAGCATTCCCAGATTAAGGAGAGAATATTATAGGCAGCCAGGAAGAAACAATTTGAATATTGTGGAAACACAATCAGGATAAACCAGGATCTGATTGAGGGATCAAAGGGCTTGGAATATGATATTCCGGAGGTCAAAATAGCTGGGATTAAAACCAAGAGTCACCTACCCAGCAAAACTGAGTATCATGTTTCAGGGGAAAATATGGTCATTCAGTGGAATAGAGGACTTTCAAGCATTCTTGATGAAAAAAACAGAGTTGAATAGAAAATTTGACATCCAGATACAAGAAGCAAGAGAAGCATGAGAAGGTAAACAGGGAAAAGAAATCATAAGGAACTTATCAAAGTTGAACTATTAACATTCCTACATGGAAAAACAATAATTGTAATTGATGAAACTTTTCTCATTATGAAAACAGTTGAAGGGAATAGAAATGTATATATGTCTATAAATGAGGGTATATGGGCATATGAATACAATGTGAATGTGTGTATATATGTTTACAAGTATACATAGATAGAGGGCACAGGACCAATTTAACAGGAAGGGATGATACTTAAAAGGTAAAATTAAGAGGTGAGAGAGGAATATAATGAGAGGAGATGGGGAGAGACAGAATGGGGTAAATTATCTCATATAGAAGAGGCAAGGGAAAATGGTTACAATGGAGGGGAAGAATAGTAAGGCAAAAGGGAATGGGTCAACCTTATTCCCATTGAATTTGGCTTGAGGAGAGAATGAAATACACACTAAATAGGGTATCTCACCCTCCAGGAGAGTAGGGGAGGAAGGGGATGAGAGGGGGGATGATGGAAGGGAGGGCAGGCTGAGGGGGAGGGAAGTTGGGAGTACCCACTTTTGAAAAGGGACAAGAGCAAAGTAGAGAATAGAACAAGTGGAATAGGAGGGAGGGAAATATAGTTAGTCTTTTACAATATATCTACTATGTTATTGTTTTGCATTAGCCACACATGTACAATCTATATTGAACTGATTATCTTCAGAGTAAGGGTGGGAGACAAGGGAGAAAGGGAATGAATCTGGAATTCAAAGCTTTAAAATCAAATACTCAAATACATACATATATATATATGTGTGTGTGTATGTATGTGTATATATATACATATATAAATATATATGCATATATATATTATTAATACCATCTTACATGTAGTTGGGAAATAAGATATACAGGCACTGGGGCATAGAAATCCACTGGAAAAGTCGAAAGTAGTATGGGAGAAAATATGGGAGAGAGCAGATTGGAGGAGGGGATATCCTGTGGGACTGCTATTTTTGGGCGGTGGGTTAGAGGAAAAACGGGGAGAAAATTTGTAACTCAAAATCTGGTGGAAATGAATGATGTAAATCAGAAGTTAATAAAACATTTAAAAAAAAAACCCAAATAATTAAAAAAAAAAGACAAAAACTTGCCAACAATGAGGATATTCACCACAAGCTCTGTACAAGGCAGTTGCAAAATGCCAAATGTTTTGTTTCCTGGCAGCATTGTCAGAATAGGTGGTCATTTCCCAGAGTGACTGGCTTAGGAAGAGATGCGACAACTCATTGGATATGTGAATTCCAGCATGGGAGTGGTCTGGGAATACTGGTCTTGATACTTTATAGTCACACTTTGAAAAAAATGGGACAGGCACCTTACTATTGTGTGATCATGAAATAGCTAACAAATCTTTTCATGGTAAAATGAAACTTATTTTTAGGTTCTAGATAGGGTCAGTCAGTCGATAAATATTTATTAAGTTCTTAGTATATTCTAGACACAGTGTTAAGTACAGGGAATACTAAGAAAGGTAAATCTTAATAAGCCTTGCTTTCTCACCAAATGGAAAAAGAAAAAGGCAAAACTCCTGATAGTGATTTAATGTGTGTATGTCAAAATCAACCAACTAGAGCATTTGTTAAGTACCTACTTTGCATTATGTCCTGTGTTATTTTTTTACTATGGATACAAATAAAAAAGTGAAATGGATCTTTAGAGTCTATATATACATATAAGACCACAAGATCATAGATTTTGAGGTGAGAGTCATCTTTGAAATGATCTTCCCCTTGTCCTCATTTTATAGATGAGGAAACTGAGGCCTAGGTTGATTTTAATAACTGTCAAGCTCAGGTAGGCAGTAATGAGTTGAAATCAGATTCTTTGACTCTGACCTGAGCACTCTTTCCATGTTTACTGCCTCTTTATGGATATATAGAATCTTCTGACATTCATTACTATTTCCTTGCTGACTTGGAGGAAATTGACACAATTGTACTTTGTTTTCATCACTCACATGTTGGAAAACAGTTTTGTCACTAAAAGTCAAGAAACTTTATGCTGACCATGACATAAGTGTGGAAAATTTGACACATTAAACAATTAGCCTAGTGGCAAAGAATTGGAAATTGAAGGGATGCCCATCAACTGGGGAATGTCTGAACAAATTGTGGCACTTGATTGAGATAGAACACTATTGAGCTGTAAGAGATGATGGGGGGGGGGGATGGTTTCAGAGAGACCTGGGAGAACTGGTGCACAGTGAGGTAAGCAGAACCGGAAGATCATTATATGCAGCAACAGCAATATTGTAATGATTATCTGTGAAGAAATTAGGTACTATGATCAATACAATAATCCATGAAAGTTCCAAAGGACTTATAATGAAAAGTGCTGTCCACCTCAAAAGAAAAACTAATGGGGGTGGTGAGGTGGCACAGTAAATGGAGCACCGGCCCTGGAGTCAGGAGGACCTGAGTTCAAATCTGGCCTCAGACACTTAACACAAAAACTGTCCTATGACCTTGGGCAAGTCACTTAACCCCAATTGCCCTACCTCCCCCCTCCAAAAATAAAAATAAATAAATAAATAAAAAGAACTAATGAATTCAGAGTGCAGATTGAAATGTAATTTTCTCATTTTATTTTTCTTGGGTTATTTTTGTGACTAGCTAATATGGCATGATTTCACATGTATAATTGATACATTGCTTGCCTTCTTAGTGGGTGGGGAAGGGACAGGAGTGAGAGATTTTGTAATTTTTTTTTTTTTTGCTTTTTGGAGGGTAATTGGGGTTAAGTGACTTGCCCAAGATCACATGGCTAGTTTTTGTGTTAAGTGTCTGAGACTAGATTTGAACTCAGGTCCTCCTGACTCCAGGGCCAGTGCTCTATTCACTGTGCCACCTAGCCGCCCCTAATTTTTTTTAAGTTAAAAATAAATAAATAATACAATTTAAAAAAAAATTTAGCCTAGAACGGTGAGTGCCCTCAATCTTTTATTTTCCATATTCAATCCTTATGGTTGAGTGACCTTAAAAATGTAAGTTTGGGTCTTTGTATTCTGTTTTAGTATTTGTGAAATTCTTTACTTCTATAATCAAAGAGTATGTACCTTTGGTAAAGATTCCTGGGGGAATGAAGAATATTCTGTGTAACAGAGTTTAACACATGACCTGCACTAAACCCTATATTCTCTCTTTAGGACACAAGGCAAAAGAAATACTAATATGCATCCAAACACAATGATCATTTCCCTGTGTCATTTTGAACCATGGGAATCATAACACCTACCTCTCAGGTTATTGTGAGAATCAAATGAAAATAGCATATTAAGGTGTTTCGCCAACCTTAAAACACAATCAATGCTATTTATTTTTGTTGCTGTTGTGCACTAGAGATCTTTCTGCCACATAGATCTGTAAGAACTTTAGGCATGATAGGATGGAGTCTAATTTCTGATTCATGGAGTCTGAACAGGATAGAAACAGTAAAAGATGTCTAATAGACAATGTCAAAAGACCTCCCTAGTTTATGAATTCTAGAAGACCAAAGAATTTATGAAAACATGAGCAAATTTATTTAAACAACTCCTGCATAATTTCAAATTTATGAACTCATTAAATTAAAAGAATCGGTATGTATATATATACATATATACACACATATATGTATGTATATATGAAAGACAATGAACAAAAATTAAATAGGATAATAAAATGAAGCAAAAAATTCTGAGATGACAAGAAAAGGGAATTACTTAAACTAATTCATTTGTTTCTTATAGATAGTAATTTTTTTTTGCAGGGGGAGGGCAGGGAATTTGGGGTTAAGTGACTCGCCCAAGGTCACACGGCTAGTAAGTGTTAAATGTCTGAGGCTGGATTTGAACTCAGGTCCTCCTGACTCCATGTCCGGTGCTCTATTCACTGTGCCACCTAGCCGCCCCTAGATAGTAATTTTTATTTTTATGAAGGGCATTGGCAATCTGGCTGGAGGACAGCTAAAAATGACCAGGATGGGGAAGAATCTCCAAAGCATAGTATTTGAGGACCAGGTAAAGGAAATAAGGATTTTTGCCTGGAGATGTCTTAGGAGGAACATGATTTTTACTTCAAGATTGAAAGAATTATACTGCGGCACATTTCCCATGTTCTCAGGCGGTAATACTATGACCAACAGGAAGAAAGGATAGGAAAGCTAAATTTGTCTTAGTATAAGGAAGATCTGCTAACATTTAGAAGATTTCAAAAATAGAAAGGATTATCTAGGGAGATAGTGAGGTTCATATTGCTGGGGTATTGTTGGCCTTTTTTCTCTTCCTTCAATACAATACTCTGTCTAATCTTTCTATGACATTGCAGTAGCTATGTAATGTTGATAGGATATAAGATCTTTCCCACAAATTAATAGTTATGTGTCCAGCTGTGATACATCATGAATCACATGGAGTCCATTGGGAGAGGAGCTTGCTTAGGGGAGGCTTGCTTGTAGGGAGGCTTGCTTGTAGGAAGGCTTTCATACTTTTTGGTACTAACCTAATTAGGCACTGAGTCATGAGAGTTGTAATGCCTTCTGTTTCTAAGAAGTGTATGTGTGCTCTGAGTTGGTGTTTTGCTTTGGGGGTTTGCTTATGAGAAGGACCTTGTGAGTTCCTGAAGGAGACTTTGATGTTCAGACCCCTGACTGTTCAGATGTAAAGGCTTTCTAGATTGAGTGCTGTATGTAAAGTGTATAGCAATATTGCTTTGATTCAGGCAGAGACTTATATGTTGATCTTTATGCTAATTTCTCTGCCGGTATTTTCTCTGATGTTCAGGTTGCTGACCTTTACCCTGTACTAGTGAATGTAGTTAAAGTAAGATCATTGGCCCCTTAAAAGTTGCTTTCCTTTTGGAAAAGCATATCTAAGAACCTGTGCTAGCAGGCCATCCTGGATGTGCAGGGTGCTTGCTGTTACAATCTCTTCCCACTCCCACGTGCCTCAAATGCACTTCCTTTTCATTTCCACCTTAGAGTATCTTTAGTTTCCTTTAAAACTAAACTCAAACGTCACTTTCTATGCAAGGCAATGCCTGATCTCTCCAGCAGCTAATTCCCCCCCCCCAAAAAAAAACCTTGTATTTATTTTGTATATACTTACTATATTCTTCCACATGTTCGTTTGTCTCTTCCTTTCCCCTCCATTGCCCACCCTTTCCACCTTGCATATAAGCTTCCTGAAATTACAGAGTTTTTTGTGTTTGGATTTGTATCTCTGCACCTAGCATAACCCCTGGTATATAGTTCTTGTGGATCGATTAGTTTACAAGGAAAGTGGATGACCAACTAGGGCTGATGGTTAGATTAGATGACTTCTTAGATATCTTCCTGCTCAAAGATTATTGAATTAGATCTTGAGGAAGGACTTTGAGCAATCTGACCACCTGTCTCCCTCAATGAACTTCTCTTCATCCACTGATACTCTGCCTGGCTGGAATCATTCCTGAATAGTTAGTACAATCTCTTTCTCTTATACCATCCCCATCTCAGTAATTCTGAAACCTTGGCTATCTTTCTACAAACCCAGCATCTGCTTTCTCACTCTCATCACCTCAACAATCCCTCATAATGTCCCACTCTGGATCTACCCACTGTTTCTTTTATGCTTTCTGAAATTCCTGCTCTATAATTAATGAATCAGTTTCCATCTTAAATATTTATTTCCTTTTCCACTTCCTCAAACTTCTAGCTTTCACCATGACTTGTCTCCTTTCTGATAATACAGTATCCCTAGCCTTCCTTCCCAGCACTGACTGTACTTTCACATATATCTCTGGCTCACTGGGAATGGTGGGAAATTGGACTATTCCTTGCTTTCCATTGTCACCTAATACAGATTCTTGTAACTATTATTTACTGACCTCTAGGCCATTCTTCTTCCTTCCTCAGTGAAAAAATAAATATGAGTGCCTGCCCTCATATTAGGAGGTTTTAACCTACATATTAATTCTTCAAGTGCTCTAACTTTCTAATTCTTCCATGTACTCAATTCCCATGACCTTTTTCTCTTTTCCACCTCAGCTGCACACAGAGATTGATATATTCCTGATCTTGCCATCACTCATAATCATCCCAATTCTGTGTTTATAAACTCTAAAATTTGTTCATATTTTAATCATCCAATCTTTCCATCTGCCTTTTAACCTCTAGTGCTAGTTTTCATCCCCACTCTGACCTTCATTCTCTCCACCTCTAAATTCTTTTGCAGACTGTGTGCTGACTACCCTATCCATCTTTCTATGTCTAGACTCCTTGGTTAATCAATTCAACTCTATACTATCCTCTATACTCAAGTCCCTGGGCCCTTTGTCCAGCTGCTGATAAGACTTGCCAAACCCCAGTCTTGGATTGCTACTACCATTTTTCTTTGATACTATTCATGTGCTGTTTAATGAAGTTGGAAAAAAATTACAAGATGCTCATTGAGTCCACGATAAATTTGTTACATAATCACAATTGGGACCTCACTGCAAGGAGGCAATCCTTTTATATCCCCTTAATTTATTTGTTATGCCACTCATCACAGTGGTTACCCTAAACCTTTTTATTCCTTTTCAACTATTGTGTTCCCCATCCTCTCAGCTAAGAACTTCATGCTATATATTTCACTGAAAAAATTGAGGTCATTCACTAAGAACTCTTTTTTCTCTTCTTGATTTTATATCACTCAGACATCTTCCCTTACTACCTTCTCCATTACCCCTATCTCATGTGAAGGAAGAGGTAGCCCTTCTCCTTGCCTTACCTCTTCCAAACATTCCTGAAAGCTATTGTCTTTTATTTCTTCTCCCTTTTTTGGCTAAGTTCCTTAAGAAAGCTATTTACCCTGGGTTCTTCTACTTCCTATCCTCTTACTTGTAAATGCTCTGAAATCTGGCTTCCAATATCATTATTGAATCTGCTCTTTTTTAATTTACCAGTGATCTCTTAATTGCAAAATCTAATGCCTTTCTTTCAATCAGTATTACCCACAACCTTAGTATCATCTTTGCCTACTCCCTCCCCTCCCTCATGTCTAATCCTTTGTCAAGTCTTATTGTTTCTACCTTCACAACAATTCTTGTGTACATACTCTTATTTCTACTCACACAGTTATCACTGGGGTATAGGACCTCTTCACCTCATGCTTAGACTATTGAAATATAATGCTAGTTGGCTTCCTGCCTTAAGTCTCTCCTCACTCAAATCATTCCACCCATCAGTAGCCAGTGTGATCTTCCAGAAGTACAGGTTTGACCATATCATCCCTGAATGGACTTCTCTCCAATCCCTGATACTTTGCCTCAACTCATTCCTGAATAGTTGTCATTGAAGCATTTTTAGCTTGTTTTTTATAGCATTTCTAAAGTTTATATTTCCCTGGCATAGCCTTAAGGAGCTCAAGGTCACCTCAATTCCAATGATGAGGAATCAGTGTTGAGACTTGGTAGCATACACAGATCCCATTCAGATCATGCATTAAGCTTCCCAAAGGCAGACATAGTAATTTTAATGTGGATACCAAAGGTCAGAGTTAATATAAATTTTATAGGTGATATGGCAAAAGAGATGATTTATGAGGGCACTTATGTAATATAGAGGATAGAGTGTTGACATAGGAGTCAAGGCCTTAATTTTAAATTCTGCTTCAGACACTTGGTAGCTATGTGATGCTGGGTAAGTCTATGCTCTCAGCCTGTTTCCTCAGCTGTAAAATGGGATAATAATAGCACGTACTAGGTGCTTAATACATATTCACTGACTGACCTACTTCACAGAACTGTTATGATGAACAAAAGAGGCAATACATGCAAAGTGTTTTGCAAGTCTTAAAATGGACTATATAAATGTTACCTCTTATTATAACCAAAACTCTGTTGTAGTGAGATGCTTTATAATGGAGCTTTATAGCAAGAACAGTCAAAAAAACAATAGCCAATCAACAAATATTTTAGGAATTTACTATGTGCCAGGCACTGTTAAATCCTATAGATATGAAGGAGCAGAGGTTAGGGAAAAATAAATATAGCTACTTCAATGGGCCAAAAGCTATTAAGCACTTCACAACAACCTTGTGAAGTAGGTACTGTTATTATCCCCATTTTACAGTTGAGGAAACTGAGGCAAATGAGTTGTGATTTTCCCAAGGATACATGGATTGTGTCTGAAAGCTAGATTGGAACTCAGGTCTTCCTTGCTTTAGATACTATGTTTTATCCGCTGCACCACCAAGCTGCCTATTCATTAGGAATTTACAATGTGCCTGGCAGTGTGTTAAATCCTGTCAATTCAAAGAAATGTAAAAACAGTTTCAAACCTTAAGTAGTTTATATTGTAATGGGGGCCAGGGTAGGGGGGGAGACAACATATAATCAATTGGTATATACAAGGTATATAATTACATATATATCCATATATATATATGTATATCTGTATAGTGTATATGTATGTGTATATCTACATAAATGTATTGTGTGTGTATAGTAAATGGAACACAATCTGAACATAGGACATCATTAGCAGCTGGAGGACCAAGAAAACCTCCTGAAGAATGCAGAATCTGAGCAGTCTTCACGGAAGCCTGGGAAACTGGGAAGCAAAAGAAAGGAGGAAAAACATTCTAGGCATGGGAGATAGTAAGGGCATAGGTAGAGAGACAGTTGATAGTGTGTTGTATATGAGGATCTCAAACCTACATTTCTAAATTATAGTCTCTCTGTCTCTGTATCTCTTTCTCCTGTGTGTGTATTGTGTATATATATATATATATATATATATGTACATGTATATATGTGTATGTGTGTACATGTGTATATGTACACATGTATATGTATGTATTGAGAAGGCAGGAAGGGGATAGGTTATGAAGAACTTTAAATATTAAAGAAAAGAGTTTACATTTTGTCCAGGAGGTATAGGAAGACAGTGGAGCATTTTTTTTTTTTAAATAGTAAAGTACTATCCAAATGGAAAGCCATTTAATCATCTTATAATTATTATACTATTGGCCTCCCATGTTGGGAAGAGCCTAGGTTAATTAGCGGTGGGAAGGAAAAGGCAACTGTTACTCTTTTTTTCAACTGAAGACTCTACCAAGAAACTAGGTATAAGTTTTTTTTTTCCCCTATTATTTGGATAGACCTGTGCACTGGTATGGATTCCATACTCACAGGCATCTGATAGATGAATCATAGGACACAAAAAGTTAATTCAATTTCCAACAATATACTATCATGATGAGGTCATGCAATGGCAAATTTAGGTCTACCTGTCTAATGTCCTTAGTTATGGCTTTGTGCCTTCTGCCATTTTTGGTGTTTACCTATAGTGTTCTCATGCAGAAATCACTTTATACTGCCAATTTTGGAATGTTCTCCCATAGTCAGTGGATGTTCACTTTGTCTATGCATCCTTGGCACTAGCCAAGTTTAAAGAGTTCATTTTCTGATCTGGCTAGGGTTATAGTTTTTTTCCTACAAGATCTTGATTCTTCCATTAGGATACCAGACAGTACTTCTTTTTACTGTAGTTCACCTTTTGAGACTCTCCCTTTGTATATATGAATAATTTTTTAAAAAAATTAATTCATATCTCTTGTTTTTAACATCACCTATATCTCTGCTCTCCTCCCCTACGAAATAGCCATTGTTTGATTACAGCAACAAATAAGAGGAAAAAAACCACAGCTAAGCAAAATGACATTATATGCATTTTTCCATATCCATACCTCCCAGTATTTCCATAGAATATTGCCTTCTCTTTTTTAGGAATCAACCTTGGTCATTATTTCACAACATTCAGTTTTTATTGCCTTGTTGTTCTTTCCATTTGAGTATCTATTACTTTCCTGACTGTTTTCTCCACTTTGAAAGAATGTATGTATCTTCTCCTGCTTCTTTATGTACATCACAAAGTGTATGAGGTCTTCAGGAAGACTAGAATCTCAGGTGTGAGGGCTTGCTAACCCCTTCTTAGACCTTCTCCTCCACCTTTGGTGTCCACCTTCACTCAACTCTCACCTGTGACTCCTAGAAGCTGTGCCATGTTCAGCAGCCACGTCAGGTAAGCTATTTTGGCAGATGGGCCAGACCAGGTTGAGGGTAACCTACATGCCTCAAACTTGTTGGTGAGTTAGGGGGATGTCTACCCCAACCATGTGAAGACTTTCCCCTGTAGAATGGGTAGATGAGAATAATTTGTCCCAATATCCATGAAAATGGATGAAACAGGCTCTATGGAGTGCTTAGAGCTTGATCAGGCATCGAAGATGGCAAGCTCATCGACTGCATCCTGGGCCATTGCCAGTCATCTTGACATTTGTCCTGGCACTGAACTTGTGATTCAGGAGGAGAGAATGAGGCTGACAACTTTGTGCAACTCTGACTCACTTAAATCCAATTCATGCACAAGTCAAGATACCATTTGTGATGTCATTGGTCTTCTTCTAAAAGGATGAACAATATGCATCATATCATCCCTCCTTTAATATTCCATAACTTTCATTTACTATAGCATTTTTAGTTATCTACCAAGAGATTGGCAGTATTTTGTTTCTTATTATTTACTCCTAAAAACATAAAATTTCCAGTATAAATATTTTAACATGCATGCAGTCTTTCTTTTTGTCAGTGATTTCCTTGGGGGCATATGTTTAACAATGGATCTCTAGGGGGAAAGAGTGTGGACATTTTAGTCATTTTCTTATCATAATTCCAAATTATTTTCCAGGATGGTTTAATCAGTTCATATCTCTACCAACAATGTGCCTGTCTTCCTACAGCCATTAAATAGTTCCTTCCTTTTTCATTTTTTTTTAAGTACGAGACAAAAGTATGGAGTGTTTGATTTGGATTTTTATTTATGACCTTAATATTTCACATGGATAGTAATAGTTTGTAATTATTTTGACCACTTATCTTTTGGGAAATGACTTTATGTGCATATATTTCTGCTAGTTTATTATATATATGTATGTACATGCATATATACAAATATACATATACATAATTTAATTACATGTGATCTAAAATTTTTTGGAGGGTTGGAATGTTGAAGTAGTTTTAAGAAAGTGACTAATCTGCTACTTTATTGGTCATAAACCTAAATTTTTGAAGTTCACTCCTTGAAGCTCTTCCATGGAGTTCTTGCATCCTCTGATCCTGCAATAAAAAAAAAAATCCCCAGAGTTGTCTCCATGTTCTGATTATGGTGAATAGAAACTTCAAAGTCTTTTTCTCCTCTGTAGTAGATATGGCCATCTTCCAATAATGAAGATATCTGTTCCTTGTCCATTGTCTGGAAAAACATCCCAAAATTATCTAATTAGTCTCTTTAAGTACTTGGTAGAATTATTAAAATTATTCAAAATTATGTTAAGGATCTCTGTTAGTCATTAGTCCTATCCTGGTGCTGATGGTTATATCTTTAGTGCTTCCTAAGAAACCCATATGGACAGCTACATGGTACAGTGAATAGAGCACCAGGCCTGGAGTCAGAAAGACATGAGTTCAAACCCAGCCTCAGTCACTAGTTTATGTGATGCTGGGCAAGCTGCTTGGCCCTGTTTGCATCAGTTTCCTCATCTGTAAGATGATTTGGATAAGAAAATGGCCATTCACTCCAGTATCTTTGCCAAGAAAATCTTGAATGGTGTCATGAGGAGGTGGACATCACCAAACAACAAGAAACCCATATCTTCAGCTTGGTATCTCCTAAATCAACTCAAAGGAAGGAAGGAGGCAAATAAGAATACACATTATAATGGATTAACAGCAGACACATGGAACAGAAGTTTTTGGTGGGGTAGGATTGGGTATAGACATGATTTCATTCGTACAGAGAACTCCTAATAAGGGAATTATCCCACTCAAAGTAGATTGGCAAGTGTTTTACAATTTCTTGTTTAGTGATTTGACTGAGGTCCTGGACACTTTGTGAAAAGCAGAAATAGAAGCTCTTTTTCCCTGACTCCAAGGTCCACATTCTATTCACCTTGCTAGGTTACCTTCTATAATAGAAAATATGCAGAATATTATATATTGCATATCCTTGTAGTTTTATTTGAAGTATTTTTCTTTCAAATGCATGAACAATATGGATATTCAACCTAGAATTAATTCTGACAAGTGAGTTGGTATCCTATATAAAGCAGAGAGAAAATGAAGCACTTGTCAAATAAAATCATTTTAAACACCAGTTTGACTTAGGCAAATACTAAATAGATAAAAACTAGTAACAAATAAGGTGATCTTGTTATTATCATCCTTATTTTATAGATGAACAAACATCAGTGTTTTACTGTCTCTCCAAGGTTATCAAATGAATTAATGATGGATCGAAGAAAAGACTTCTAGAAAATCCATTCAGTTTGCACAGCTTGACGATATTTCCTCATACCAAATTGAGTTTTTAGCAAAAGAGGCACCAAAGTTGGAAGGTTTCAGGTTGCTATGTAGATTTACTTTTTTAGGATGTGAAATGAGCCTTCAACAACTCCATGTGCTCACATTCATGAAGTAAAAGGGATTGACATAAAAGGCGTCCAAGTGAAACAAAAAACAAAATTCAAAGTGGGAGGTGGATTATATTTTCCTTATGCCATATCACTCTGAAACATTTTGGCAGGGGGTGAAATCAACAAGCATTTTATCTTGGCTAAGATGGAAGGCAGAAAGTGAAGCAATGATTACAATATAGAATCAAATGTAAAAAAAAAAGAGTAGAGACCATAAAAAGGATTAAAAGCAGAAAAATAATAGGGGGGAAAGGAAACAGTGTTGTTAAACATGAGATCAGAAGGCTATTGAGTGACTTAATTACTGTCTTCAGATATGTAAAGAACTGTATTGAGAAGGTAGCTAGCCGGTCTGTGGAGAAGACAGAATGAGATATGGAAAGCAGATCATATCAGTTGGGAAAAAGGGAAAAAAGTGATCGTGAGGGTGACAAAATCTTGAAATTGCTTATGAAGGTAAAAGTCCCTATGCTTTGAGATATTTTCACAGAGAAAGCCATCTACCCTGGATCTTTTTGAGAGAAGATGGGCTGGACTCATCAATGATCTGATGGGGTACTTTCAACCTCTATTAGTCTGGTTGCTTTTTAATTTGGTTGAGGATATATATACCTCTAATGCCAAACCCTCAAAATATAGCTTTTCTGGGATATGAAAGGTCAATATATTTAGAACAGGTTTCCATTTAATAATTCAACAAACATTTATTAGGCACCTACTATCTTTAAGGCAAAGTATAAAGAGATAAGATAGAAATGAGAAAAAAAATCTCTATCCTCAAGGAACTAACATTCCATAATAGCTATCTAATCAACTAACAAACATCTATTAAACACCTACTATATGTGTTCCAGGCACTGGGCTAGGAACTTTGTACATACCGCTTTAAGGTTTCAAAGTACTTTACATGTATTATCACATTTGATCCTTATGACAGCCCTATGAGATAGGTGTTATTATTCTCCCCAATATACAGATGACAAAACTGAGACTTTTAAAGAGTGTAAGTGGCTTGCTGAGAGTCATACAATTAGTTATGTACTGCAGGCAGGATTTAAATTCATTTCTTCTTGACTTCAAGTCAAAGGCTCCATAGGCTACATCATCTCATTGCAGCATCTGAGTTATTCTTTGAAGAAAACTGGGGCATCTATTAAACAGAAATAAAGAGGAAGTGTATTCCAAACATGCAGGACCACTTTTACAAAGGCATGGAGGTAGGAGATAGAACTCAGAAAACAGCTAGCAAGATCATTAGAAAGAGTATTTCTTATATTGTAGAAACATATATTGTATATTGAGGAAAAACTCTAGGTGGTAAAATACACAGATTTTTCTGGACTTGGAGTCAGAATGATCTAAACTTGACTCCAGCCTCAGACACTGACTAGCTGTGTAACCCTGAGCAAGTCACTTAACTTCTATATGCTTTAGTTTCCTTATCTATAAAATGAGGATAACAACTGCTTCTCAGTCATTGTGAGGATTAAATGAAATAATCCATGTAAAGTGCATTGCAAGTCCTAAAACACAAAATAAATGTTAGCTAGTAGTAGTAGTAGTAGTAGTAGTAGTAGTAGTAGTAGTAGTAGTAGTAGTAGTAGTAGTAGTAGTA
>NW_027187391.1:28342599-28397443 GCF_028583685.1 Petaurus breviceps papuanus
TAGTAGTAGTAGTAGTAGTAGTAGTAGTAGTAGTAGTAGTAGTAGTATTGTATTTCACTGACAGTGTTGCACTTCCATGAATTGAAGTGATCCACTTCAATATCCCCTGATACAGGTAAACAAATGCAGTTAGTGAAGTTGTGAACTGGTCTAACCATTCTGGAGAACAATTTGAGACTATGCCCAAAGGGCATAACCTTCGACCTAGAAATGCCACTACTAGGTCTGTATCCCATAAGAAACCAACAAAAAAAGAAAAAAAAAACTATATGTATAAAATATTTATAGAAACTCTTTGTGGTGGCAAAGGATTGGAAATTGAGAGGATGCCCATTAACTGGGGAGTGGCTTTTGGTAACATGGTTGTGATGGAATAGTATTATGCTATAAGAAATGATGAAGGGAATAATTTCAGGAAAACTTTGGAAGACTTATATGAACTGATGTAAAGTAAAGTGAGCAGAACCAGGAGAACATTGTACACAGTAACAGAAATATTGTAATGATGATCAGCTGTGAAAGACTTGACTATTTTGCTCAATATGATTCATAACATTTCCAAAGGACTCATGGTGAAAAATATATTTTCCAGCTACATGAGAGAGAACTGATTAACACTCAGTACAGATTGAAACACGTTTCATTTATTTCCCACTTTATTTTTCTTGCTTTTTTTTGCAACATGTTTAATATGAAAATGTTTTGTATGACTTCACATGTATAATGAGTATCTTATTTTGCCTTCTCAATAGGTGGGGGAGGGGCCTAGGGAGGGAGAAAATTTGAAACTCAAAATTTTTAAATGAATGTTAAAAATAATTTAAAAAATACTGACTATAGTAGTACATTTATAAATTGTAATTAATTTTAACATGTTTAAATTGCAGTACTTGGGTCTTACAAGTCAGAATTAGGGTTTCTACTAATAGAAACTTTGGCATATCTTCTCTATTTCAATAAACCCTTATTCTTCCAGAACTGGTATGATTCCTCTTTTAAAAAATAAAATAATTTATTTTATTTATTTGTTTTAGTTTATACATGTATAATCATTTTAAACACATTTCCACATTAGTCATGTTGTGAAGAAAATTAGAACAAAAGGTAAAAACCACAGGAAAAGAAAAAAAAAGAGTAGAAATAGTATGCATCAGGGCGGCTGGGTGGCACAGTGAATAGAGCACTGGCCCTGGAGTTAGGAGGACCTGAGTCAAATTCAGCATCAGCCACTTAACACTTACTAGTCACTTAACTCCAATTGCCTTGCCCTCTGCCCTCCAAAAAGGAAAAAAAAATAGTATGCTTCAATCAGCATTCAGAGTCCATAGTTCTTTCTCTGGATGTGGATAGCATTTTCCAACATGAGTCTTTTGGAATTGTCTTGGATAATTTTGTGCTGAGAAGAGTTAAGTTAGTCATTGTTGATCACTGCATGCTGTGGCTGTTACTGTGTACAATGTTCTCCTGGTTATGCTCATTTCACTCAGCATCAGTTCATGGAAGTCATTCCAGGTTTTTCTGAAGTCTGCCTGCTCATCAATTCTTATAGCATAATAGTATTCTATTACATATCACAGCTTATTCAGCCATTCCCCAACTGATGGGCATGCCTTCAATTTCTTTTTTTTCATTTTTCAAATGCTTTATTAACTTCTGATTTACATCATTCATTTCCGCCAGATTTTGAGTTACAAATTTTCTCCTCATTTTCCTCTACCCAGCAGCCCCAAATAGCAGTCCCACAGGATATCCCCTCCTCCAATCTGCTCTCTCCCATATCTTCTCCCATACTCCCTTCAACTTTTCCAGTAGGGCATGGTGGATCTCTATGCCGCAGTGCCTATATATCTTATTTCCCAATTACATGTAAAATAGTATTAATAATAATACACACACACACACACATATATATTAAACATTTGATTTTAAAACTTTGAATTCCAGATTCATTCCCTTCCTCCCTTGTCACCCACCCTTACTGGGGAGATAAGTAGCTCAGTATAGGTTGTACATGTGTAGCTAATGCAAAACATTACCATAGTAGATATATTGTAAAAGACTGACTATATTTCCCTCCCTCCTATCCCACCTCCTACTTGTTCTGTTCTCTACTTTGATCCTGTCCCTTTTCAAAAGTGGGTGCTTCCAACTTCCCTCCCCCCCCCATCCCCTCCCTTCCATCATCACCCCTCTCATCCCCTTACCCTACTCTCCTGTAGGGTGAGATACCCTATTTAGTGTGTATTTCATTCCCTCCCTGAGCCAAATTCAATGAGAATAAGGTTGACCCATTCCCTTTTGCCTTCCTATTCGTCCCCTCCATTGTAACCATTTTCCCTTGCCTCTTCTATATGAGATAGTTTACCCCATTCTGTCTCTCCCCATCTCCTCTCATTATAGTCCTCTCTCACCTCTTAATTTCACCTTTTAAGTATGATCCCTTCCTGTTAAATTGGTACTGTGCCCTCTATATATACCTGTAAATATATACACACATTTACATATGTATTCCTATGCCCTTATACACTCTGATACAGACATATATATTCCCTTCAACTATTTTTATACTGAGAAAAGTTTCATCAGTTACAATTATCATTTTTCCACATAGGAACATTAATTGTTCAACTTTGATAAGTTCCTTATTATTTCTTTTCCCTGTTTTCCTTCTCATGCTTCTCTCATTTCTTGTATATGAGTGTCAAATTTTCTATTCAACTCTGGTTTTTTCATCAAGGATGCTTGAAAGTGCTCTATTCCATGGAATTACCATATTTTCCCCTGAAACATGATAACTCAGTTTTGCTGGGTAGGTGATTCTTGGTTTTAATCCCAGCTCCTTTGCCCTCCAGAATATCATATTCCAAGCCCTTTGATACCTCAATGTAGAAGCTGCCAGATCCTGAATTATCCTGATTGTGTTTCCACAATATTCAAATCGTTTCTCCCTGGCTATTGTAATTTTCTATCCTTGATCTGGGAATTCCAGGACATGGCTATAATATTCCTAGGAATTTTCTTTTTGGGATCTTTTTCAGGAGGTGATCAGTGGATTCTTTCAACCTTGATTATGCCCTCTGGTTCTAAAACATCAGGGCAGTTTTCCTTGAGGATTTCTTGGAGCATGATTTCTAGGTTTTTTCTTTAATCATGGCTTTCAGGTAGTCCAATAATTTTAAAATTATCTCTCCTGGATCTATTTTCCAGGTCAGAGTTTTTTCAATGAGATATTTCACATTGCCTTCTATTCTTTCATTTGTTTGGATCCTGTTTAACAGCACCTTGATTTCTCATAAAGTCATTAGCTCCCATTTGCTCCAATCTAATTCTGAAGGAATGATTCTCCTCAGTGAGCTTTTGAGATTCTTCTGGCAAATTCGGCTTTTTAAGGCAAATGCTAGGGTTTTCTCAGCTGCTGAAGGTATTAGTTGGGTGCCCTCTCTGAAGCCGCCACACACTCTGGCAAGCTGGTCACACACCCCAGGAACTCCACCCTAGACTGCAATCCAGATCCAAGCAGGTTAAAGCAAGAGCGATTACCCCTTAGACTGGTCACTTGGTCCCCCTACACTCTGTAGGCCAGGAGCTGAAGCTGCCACGTGGAGCTGGCTGCACCACAGCCCTCAGCTGCTTATTGCCCCAGGGACTGTGTTCCAAAGTCCACACTGCACTGACCTCTCACTTTGTCCTTTGCATCTATGTGTTGATAATTCTGGATCACCACAGCTGCTAGTGATCTGGAGTCCCTCCAGCCCATGGCTGGTCAGGCCTGCCCTGACGCTAAAACCTCTGGCTCACATGGGGCTGGGGTCGGCTGCCAGAGCACTGCACTGGCTGATTCCTGCCGGCCTGCTGGGCTGTCCTCAGCAGGAGGTTAGCTTCTCTATGTCATTTTGTGGGTTCTGTAGCTCCAAAGTTTGTTCAGAGTCCCCTTTTACATGTATTGGAGGTGGTGGGAGCTGGAGCCACCCAGAGGTCCTGTTTCTACTCTCTCATCTTGACTCCACCTCTTGTGGAATGATTCTTAATAGAATTCAACTCCTTAATAGAACCCAAGTCTTCAGTCCCCTTCAGCAACATCCATAAGCACACACCAAGATCACTGCATTAATTAAAACTTTTATTGAGCTTGTATTTGGCATGATTGCTATTATTTGAAGGCAACAGGATATTTGTTTTAAATGTCACTGGAAAGAAAACAAAAAGATTGGACCCTCAATGAATTTTCACCAACAATAAACCCTGCAAACCCCTCTCCAGATGCTATGAAATGATGTTCTGGGAAGCTTGCTTTCCCTTTTGTCCCAACAAAATGTCCATTTCTTGCCAACATGCTGAATATTTGGGAAGATTCAATGGCTTTTTGAGGCAAAAAAAAAAAAAAAGATTTCTGGACTTGTCTTCAAGTCCTGGATTTTTTACTTCTGGATCTAACTGACATTCAATATATTCACATCAAGTGCTGCACCAGCTGTAGGAGTTTCAAAAAGCTTCTCTCCTGGTGACTCTCAATGGGATACTTAATTCCCTGCAGTTGGCAAAGACATCTACTTTCTCTGCTCTTGTACCACTGGGGTCCAGAACAAAGCAAAAAATTATTCATACTGGAAGGTTCCACGTGGAGATTACTAAAGGAAATTCAATTAGGAAGAGTTCAAAATGGCATAAATTGGTAGAAATAATTCTTACTTCCTATTTGGAAGAAATTTACCAAGTGGATTTAAATTCCTGTTTTAAAACTAATTAAAGCATGGGTGGTAGCAAAGACAGACAACCTGAGTGTAATCTAATGATAATAGATATTAGTCAATAGTTTCATGATTAGGAAGGGGGTAGGAAGAGAATGGCATCAATTTGGAACCAGCTGGTCAGCATTGTAATATTTGGTAATATGAGCATCTGGGCCCTTCTTTATCACTCACTTACTGGCCCAAGACTGCTTCCCTTTTTCAGGGAAAAGATACAAAAGCATATAATAAACTTTATTGTGCACAACATTTACCCTACATATGCCATGAATATTTAAATGAATCCAGATTTTAATTGTACTGAAAAGAAAAATCGAATGCAATTCCGTACTGAATACTGTGTGAATTTCATTTGATTGCCCCCATTCAGAAGGAATACAGACGTCTGTCATTGGTTATTCCACTCAGCAATATAAAAGGAGGGGAAAGAGAGGTTAATCAATTCCTACTAAGAATGGAAAACAAATGAGAGAAAAGAAGCATGACAGTTAATAGCAACCTCTCTGTCCAGACCATACTGGAAGCTCAAAGAGACCAAGCTCAATGTTTTAAACTTATTGTACATTTCCCCTGACATCATTTGAGTTCTTCATATCCTGCTACAAGGTCAAGGTACTTAACATCAAACTATGCTATGGAAGCTTTAACTGTAAACAAAATACACGGGATTTACAGATCATTGGTGGTAGGGTAGAAGGGATAGGGGGGGTGGAATAATGGGTGAGAATGGTTCTTTAGGGCCTGAAATTGTTAAACTAAATAGAAAAAAAATAAACCCAAACAAAAGCCGAAATAACCTCAAGCCATAAAAAATACTACATGCTTCAAGCAGGCAGAGAATGATTTTCTAGAACAAAAACCCTGTTTCTAATGCATGAGTATGAAACAGTTTTACCTTTATTACATCCTGGATTTGTGACCATCATTGTAGTTGTTTCTATGATGCCTGACTTTTATGTTTAAATCCAGATCCTATTTGGGTTGAGTTGGTTTTCCAGTCCTTTCCTTGTCTGATATTTTGTGATTGATATTTTGTCACCACTGGCAAAATTTTTACTTTCCATTGGAATTGTGATGACATTTTGATAGAATTCGCAGGCATTCATCTAGTTAATGTAGATGTCATACATTTTTGTTATGAATGAAAAAAGGTTAAAAAAGGTATGCATCATTTCACAAAGTGCAATCTTTTTTAATTGTTGTTGTTCCATGCCTACATTTTAAAATCATTCCCAGAAATTAAACAGTGATGTAGACGGTTTCTTTTAATTTTTTTTTTTATTCTGAACTTAACAAACATCAAATAAAATGAGCATTTCCATATAACAAGAAGGGTATATAAGAACTGTCTTTGAGATGTCTTTCTATTGCAGAGATAGTTAGGTGTAGCACTGGCTAGAATGTTATATCTGGAGGAAAATCTGAGTTCAAATCTGACCTGAGACATTTGCTAGCTATGTGAATTGATATGTCACTTCATCTCTCTTTTTGTCAGCTTTTTTTCCACTTGTAAAATTGGAATAATAATAGCAAGGATTGTTGGGAGGATAAAATATGTGGTATTTTTTAAGTGCTCTGCAAACCTTGAAAGTGCTATGTAAATGTTAGCTATCACTATATATTTACTATTTCTCCATGTAAATGTATTGATTTTTCCTTTAATTACTTAGATACTATGCCATTTAACACAGGTATCTTAAGTATTGATATTTATTGCCCATTATATCTTTAAGCCTAATGTTCACTTTAGAGTCAAAGGAATTGGATTCAAGTCTTACTTTTGATGGTACCATGGAACTCTGGGCAAGAAATCAAATTTCAGGGCGGCTAGATGGTGCAGTGAATAGAGCACTGGCCCTGGAGTCAGGAGGACCTGAGTTCAAATTTGACCTCAGACACTTAACACTTACTAGCCATGTGACGTTGGGCAAGTCATTTAACGCCAATTGCCCTGCCTTCCCTCCTCCAAAAAAAAAAAAAAGCAAAAAAGAAACGAAGAAATCTAATTTCTCTGGGTCTGAATTTCCTTATAGCCTCAAAGGTCCTTTCTAGCTCTAAATCTATGATCACATTAATGTTCTCTAAATACTATGCTCCTTTGTTGTTTCAATATGTCAAGATAAGGTGAGGCACAAATCATTTGTTTTAGGTTGTAAGAATTGTATGAACTAGGGTTTGAAATGCAATATTAATTGCTTAGGCCCCTAGATATGAATTCTATTATTCACAGTAGATTATTTCAACTCCAGTGATTCCAATCATTCACAACATTAGGAATGAGTTGGTTTTCTAAGTATGTCGCTGCAGAATAGCCTTCTGTTTAATATATGAGGTCACCTGAATCACTCACCTGAAGGGAAGATGTGAAAGCAGGAATCACTTTCGCAGAGTGTCCTGAAACAAATAGCTCCAGAGATTTTTTTCCCCCAGACTATGCACAGAAAGCTGCCAGCACTAGGGTTTGTTTGAAAACCCAGTTTACCTGTTTTTCTCTCCCAAGGTTTCAATTCTCAAAGAAGAATGTTTGGAGACTTTATAAGCAGATGCCTGAATGCACTCATCCAGCTTTTGAAAAATTCAGCATATATTTTAAGTAAATGTGTTGAAATCACTTATTAGGGAAAATGCAGAGTCTGATAGATGGAAATGATTATCAGGTAAATTATTCATTTCTATTCACAAAGTAATCACCCAACAAAGACAGTCTCATTATTCACATGTTGGCAGAGAACAGGTTGTGGCAGGAGCCAGCCCCATTACCACTTAAGCTGCAGAGAGATGCTAGAATGTCTGGATACTGAGTGCAATGAGCTAAACAATTAGAGGAAGTGTAAACACAGAGACTGGGAGGGGTGTGGGCAAACTGCAGAGGAGCAGCTCTCAAACTTGCAAATTAATACTAAAGGAATAAAATAAGATCCCATATATAAAACAGAAGAACTTTATCATCATCTGAAAATAAAAGAACTTTAGACACTGTAGTTAAATTCTAGAGATCCAAGGGAGGTGATTAGTACTACTGCTTACTTAATATTTTTGAGGCTTGGAAACAACCTCTGTTTTTGTGGTCACTTGTCCTCCAGCTGTTCAAAGAGACTTTTCCCCCCTTCCCTTTCCTACTAGTAACAGATACATCATAGAACTGTTCCAAACTTAACTATCAAAACATAGATCCTAACAAAGAGTGACTGAAAGTAAAAGTTAGTGTGTCCCCTGCCTATCTTGACATGAGAGAGAGAGAGAGAGAGAGAGAGAGAGAGAGAGAGAGAGAGAGAGAGAGAGAGAGAGAGAGAGAGGTGATTTCTCTGATCTTAAAAGAAAATGTTTTGCTTTCTAATAGGAATAATAATGGCAACTGGTATTTGTGCAACTCTTTAAAGTTTTCAAAGTGCTTTACACACATTGTATTGTTTGAGCTTTACCACAGCTCTGTGAAGGTATTATTATTCCTATTCTGTTGTTGAGCAAACATTCTTCAAATGCCTTACTCACTTTCCCCTAGTGTCAGAAAGAGAATTTGTGCTCATGAGGGTCTCTTTCACTCCCATGCCATCACTTTCTCCACTCTGCCAAGCTGCTTGTCTAATTAAAAAGTAATGGTGGCAGGAAGACCAAGGTTCAAACCCTGCTTTAGACACACACTAGCTGTTTGACCTTGGGAAAGTCATTTAAGCTTTGAGTGAATCAAGTATCTTCTTTAGACTATAAGTTATAGAAGAATTGCAAGTCTACATCCCTGGATAGAATTTCCATACTGGAAGTTCCCTAAATGAACAGTAATGAAATCACAGGTTCAGATGCCCCCTAAAATTATCTTCAAATAGCACCACCTATGCTTACTCATGCTTTCCTTTTAAGCCTTGTCTGTGCCACAGAGGGTATGTGGCATGTATTTATTCAAATGCAATCACTTATTATTAGACAAAAAATATGCTTTCATTATTAGTCATTCTCCTCTGAAGCACATACACTCATGTATCACAATTCAATATGTTATACTTTTAAGGGTAGTTTGCTGAGCACATATACATGTGAAAGACGGGAATATGGTCAGGCAAGAGGAAAAATGAGCTTAGTTTTGTCTGTATCTTTCTTCCTGTTTATTGATCTGCATCAGTGATTAGAAGGAATTTAAAAATTGAGAAATTGGGGCAACATGAATCTCAGAGCCCTTGGCTATCTGAGGAGAGAGCAGCTCCTATATAAATAATGACTAAGAAGTTTAGTGAACATTAGAGTTTCTAAACAGTATGCCTGTACACATGAACATGTGTGCATATGTATATACATACACGCAGACATATACATGTGTGTATATGTGGATGATGACTGAGCAGTCTAGCCAAGAGAATTTCGAAACAGTATGCATATACATATGTGTATATGTACATTGGTACATATATACACACATGTGTATATATAGATGACTAGTCAGAGTTTCAAAACAGTCTATATACATATGTGTGGGTTGGTTGGTTGTTGTCCTTTGTTCTCCCAGAGGACCAAAATGACATCACTATGCTAAAGTCAAGTTTCAATGTGTCTGACTGGCTGATCAGACTAATACAAGCTTGGAATTCTCTACCACAGGTGGGGCACAAATAGCCCATGTGAACATTTGGGGTGGATACTTTAAATGTGTGCATCCTGCATTTCCTTTAGGCTGTTTCAGTACTGTTTTGCTCATAAAGCACAGCACCTTCTCTGATGTGGGCACACCATGCTGAGTGGTCCTGTGCCAGTGTCTCTCATATTACACAATCAGTTCCAAAGTTCTTGAGACCTTGTGAGTGCCCTTGTATTGATTCTTCTGACCACCATGTGAATGCTTGCCCTGTGTGAGTTCTCCATAAAACAGTCTTTTTAGCGAGTATATGTTCTGCATTCAAACAACATGGCCAGCTCGTCAGAGTTGTACTATGTGAAGCAGAGTTTGAATGCTTGACAGTTTAGATCGAGTAAGGACCTCAGTGTCTGGTACCTTATCCTACCAGGTGATCTTCAGAATCTTCCTAAGACAATTCAAATGGAAGCAATTTAGTTTCCTGGCATGGTGCTAGTAGACTGTCCAGGTTTAACAGGCATACAACAATGAGGTCAGCACAATGGCTCTGTAGACCTGTGTAGGTATCTGCACATATATACATATATGTGTGTATACACATATACATACATTATGGCAACTCTGAAGTCTAGCTATTAGAGTTTCAAAACAGTATACAGGCCCACATGTGCATGTGTGTTTTTAGATATATATATACTCATATGCACATACACATATGTGTATGTGCATGTATGATTACTAAGCAGCCTAGTCATCAGTTTCAAAACAGTATATATATATGTACATATAGATGATGATGAAGTATTCTAGTCATGAGAGTTTCAAAAGCATATACACGCATACATATGTATATTATTGCCCCTTTCCCAGGTATTGGATGTCCTCAAGCCCCTACTCCTCTTGGTCCCCTTTGAAAAACATTATTTAAAATTATTTTTTTCACAGCCAGGTGCACATGAACAATAAAAGTTTAAAGTATTGTCTCCCTCATGGTTGGTTTGGATTTAGATGGAGGTCAAAACATTAAGCCAAAAGGATGAAATTCTGATAGTAGAATGTTGCCAACATAAGGGAAGATCTTGAGGGTCATTGGGATCTTCCCAGTGCCTTTAAAATCACACTGAAGAGACAGTCTCCTATACCATCTATGTGTTAAACTGACTAATCATTTTATAGAGATAAATGAAGGGAAAAGAATCTCACATAAAGAAACTGTAAAAGGCCTTTAAGTGACATCATAAACCGAAGATAATGCTTTGGTAAAGAATTTAAGTTTGTCGTTTCTCTTTGCCTCTGCACTTTTATGTTTTCACTTCTGTAAGAATAATCTAAAAAGATTAAAAACTCTGATATTTCCAAACATAACATGTAAACTTAAATCTGCTTAGTCGTAGACTAATAGGATCCAAAGCTAAAGGACTTGAAAGTTTGTTTAGTTCATTCCTCTGCTTTCAAAATAGAGAACCAAATGAGATGATGCTTGTAAAATGCTTAGCAAACTTTAAAGTATTTTATTCAAATGCAAATTATTATCATCATCATTATCATTTGTATTATTATTTTAAAATGAAAACATCAGGTATAATTACATGAATAATGAACTAACTATAAAATATTTTTCAGTGTACTTTTTAATGGAAAGAAAAGTGAACCTAGTCAGAAGACTTGCATTCAGTTCCTGGCTCTAATGCTCACTATCTGAGTGGCCAAATCATTTAGCCTCTCTGTACTTCAGTTTCCCCATCTGTAAAATAGAAGGAATGATACTTAACTACCAACCTCACAAGGCTGTGAGTAAACCATTTTAGAAAATGAAGTGATTGGATTCAATGAACTCTAAGGTTCCTTCTAGCTCTATATCTGTGATTCTATGATTTAAAAATGAGCTCTTACTACTTAAATGAGTGTTTACGGTTGTAAAGAAGAGATAAAAGAAGACATAGATAGAAATTAGGATTTTATTTCTGTTACTGCTCACCACTCTTTCTTTCTAGTTCTAATATTCTCAGTTATTCTCTTCCCTTCTGTAAGATAAAAAAAGAATTTATTTAAAATTAAATTTAAAAAATTTAAGTGCAAGCAAGGTGGGATTTTTTTGTTGTTTTCTTTTTGGAGTTGTTTCCCAGGCTCAGGTTAAATTGTAAACATCTGAAGGATTAATTGCCTTTGAACCCTAATAATTCACAGCTGTGTGGAGTCCTGGTAGGTCTTGTGCCTTCTGGCTCTTCTTATCATGAGTTTCCTTAAAAACCTTTTAGGCCTTTTGTACATTTAATTCTTTTCTTTGTTCTAAGAAGGCATCTACCAAAGGCCTTTAGGGACTGCTAGGCGGCACAATGGATAGAGCACTAGGCCTGGAATCAGGAAGACTTGAGTTTAAATCCATCCTCAGACTTACTAGGTATGTGACTTTGGGCAAGTCACTTAACCCTGTTTGCCTCAGTTTTCTCATCTGTCAAATGAGCTGGAGAAGGGAATGGCAAACCACTCTAGCATCTTTACCAAGAAAACCTCAAGGTCATGGTGAGTTGGACACAACTGAAATGCCTCAACAGCAACAATAATTAGCGTACCTAGACTGGTTCATAGTCAGCCATCTTCAGGAAAAACTGCCTTACACCCTGTATGTATTTCTGAGCTGCTTGCCTTCTGTATATGTAAAGGGTCCTGGACACAGAAGGACAAAATGTGTGAGTCACAGCACTTAATCAATTAAATCTACCAGCAGATATTTATTAAGCGACCACAATGTGCTAGGAACTTTATTATACAAAGATTTTTTTTAAAAGAGAAAGAAAATCTCTATTCTTAAGAAGCTTATTTTCTATCAAAGAAGATTATATATAGCACATCAGCATAAACATGATAAATTCAAAATAAACACAAGATAGTTAAATGCAAGGTAGGTTGGGAGGGAGTGTACTAGATATAAATAGATTTTGGTTGAATTAAAAATGCAAATAAAATTTTGTTATTACACACTGTTATTACATGCTTTGTCAGTTTTGATATAAATTAAGTATCATGAGGTGGTAAAACAGTGTGATTTAGCTGAGTGCTACAGGGAGATGGGGACAGTGAGAAGTCACTAGTTGACTTGTTCTTGCATGCTGTGTGAAGTCCCAGTTTTATGTGTTATATGGCAAGACAAGCTTGAACAAATTTATGTGTGTTCAGTCATGCAGCGAAACTCTCAATATGTTGCAGATAGTTTTGTTAGTTGTAATCTAGGCATCACTTGATAAACATTGCTATTGTTTCTAATCCTGTTTCCTCAAGTGTTTTGTATTTTTGTCACTGTTGGTTTGCATTATTTAAATTCTTAGTATGCCTCAACAGGCTGTCAGTCATCTGAATAGTTTTGTTAAGTGTGTAGGAAACTAACTTTTAAATCTCATAGGCAAAGCAAATGAACTCTATTTTGATTGTAGGAGATGAGACTATGACTTGGCTCCTGACTTGTGCAGCCCTGCTTGTGTTAGACTACTAACTAACTAAATATGTAGAATCTGTCACAGGTCATCAGTTTAAATCCACAAGCACTTATGCACCAGGTACTGATTAGTGCTGGAAAATATATATTTTTTTCTTATCACTGTTTTAACTTAGGCTGGTTTTAAGAAAAAATAATTCTTAAGGTGATGGATCAAAATTAGAACAGGTTTTCTTTATCTGAAAAATAAAGTTTTAAGAATGTTGTAAGATTAAAATTATATTTGTGGCTCCTAAGAAAAAGGAGGTGATGCTATTATAAGAATGTTAAATAATAGTTGAAGAAGTAACGTGGAAATATTTTTTAAATAACCATGTAACCAGTAAAAAATCCATAAGGCAGAAAATTATTTAAAAATATTATCAAAAGGGATCTTATCAAAACTTACAATTTCTAAAGGTGATTAAAGATTCATTTCTTGGATACAAATTTGGAATTCTTCCTGGGAAGCAATCCCAGTGGATTCTTCTAACCCTTGGGGTGGGGCAGGCAGCAGTACAAGAGTTCAAAGATCCAACACAACTTTATTATTTTTGATGCATTTTTCAGGTTATATAATTAGCTCTGGGAGTATTTCTAAGAAGACATGGAAAGGCAATACTGGAGTCAACAGAGGGCACTCATACTTTTTGACTGGCTTACTTATTATTGGACATTTCAAAGGGATGTTCTACAGCAAGATGCAACAGGAAATCATCAGGGGCTAAACTTTAAGTGAGTTAAATGACCTAAAATATTAAACTATGATTTCCATGAAAATTGTGGATGATTGAACAAAATCTGAAGTAATAGTTAGAAATCAATGCAAAAAAGAACTAGAAATATCATCTGTTTTTTTTACAGGAAAAAATCTAGTTGTGATCTTTATTGTCATCCAATGTAATAATATGTCAAGTCTGATTTATCCTATATTGAATGAAAAATTAGTTATGTCATTGGTTCTGGATAAGGAATCTCAAATTTAGTGATTAATGAAGACAACTGAACAAAGCACAAAATTAAGACCTTTCTCTTTTTTTCAATTTATGGAATAAAAAAGCATTTCTATAATATAGTCATATAATAAAAAAGATGATTGCACATAAAACTGCAAATCTATTATATACAACTTGCTACTCTTCTAAAATATATAATAGTTATTGTATAAATTTCTTCCCTTTTTTCTTCTCCCCCCCACCCTAGAAATGACTACCATTAGACACAAATATGTATATACATGTGAAGTCATTCTGTACATACTTCAATTTATCAGTTCTTTCTCTGGATACAGATAGCATCTTCCTTCATATGTCCTTTGTAGTTAATTCAGTTACTTTAAATGGTCAAAATGACTTTTTCACTCAAAGTAGTTCTCAAAACAATATTGCTGTAACTGTATACATTTCAATCTTCATTATTTCATGCAAGTCTGCCCATGTTTTTCTAAGATCATGGAGCTCATCATTTCTCATAGCTCGGCAGTATTCCACCACAATCATATATCATAACTTGTTCAACCATTCCCCAATTGACAGACATTCCTGCAATTTCCATTTCTTTTCCACTACAAAGAGAGCTGCTATAAATATTTTAGAACATATAGGTTCTTTTTTTTTCCCCTAATCATCTTAGGAAATAGACCTAGTAGTGGTATTGCTGTTTCAAAGTAGTAGTATTGCTAGTTTTGTTTGTGCAAAACCTTTTCAATTTAATGTAATGAAAATTATCCATTTTACTTCCTGTGATCCTATCTATTTCTTGTTTGGTCACAAATTCTTCTCTCATCCATGGTTTTGACAGGTAAATTTTTCCATGCTCCCATAATTTCCTTGTGATTTCTAAATGATTCTAAATTTTAAATGATGTCTAAATTTTATACCCATTTTGACCCTATCTTGGCATACACTGTGAAACATTAGTTTATACCTACTTTCTGTCAAACTACTTTCCAGTTTTCCCAGCAATTTTTGTCAAAAGTTCTTTTTCCAAAAATTTGAATTTTAGGGTTTATCCAACACTATATCACTAGGATCATTTACTACTATGTACTGTGTACTTAATCTATTCCATTGATTCACCACTCTCTTTTTTAGCCAGTAGCAGATTTCTGGCTTACTTTTGATTTTGTATTGGGGCATACCAGTGACTTTTTCTCTGTATCTTCTTGAATCTTTAAGGAACCTACATGTGAAGATCTGTAGTTTGTCCAAAATATGTTTAAGGTAAAGAAGGGTACAGCAGGGTCATAGGAATGGGACATGCATGTAGGTTGTAGTCTATTAAATTATCAGACATCTATTAGAAAATGGATGGAAATTGCTTAGTCCTTTGATGTAGGCTAACAGTTTTCAGGCTATGTCTTCTTTAAAAATGAAAAACAGTGGTGGACTTGATGCAGTGGGCAGGATTTTCACTGAAAACAGAAGATTCAGACATTAAGAGGGTCCTATCCAGGGGTTTTTAAATGCTATAAACCAGTAGCAAGCTGCCTGAAACCATGCTTGTGATTTATATCACCTTGTAAAGTTTGTACTTTATTATGTCCTCACACTCAAGTAAGACTTAGTTACTACTTGTACTATGTATATTGGGGTGAGCTTGGATGAATGGTTACTACTCAAGAAGAGAGAAAATAAGTGTAGTTCATGACCCCTCTAATGTGCTCTCTCTCTTAGTTTTCAAGAAGTGATTATCTCAATCCATAGCTCATGGGTCCCCATTTCTACTAATTATTTCCCAATCAAACCAGAATATGTTATGTCACATCACACATGAAGCAAAGAATATTTATGTAAAATAGAATGCAAAGTAAATAACAGTCACCCAAATCAAGCAACAACAATGTTCACTACTCACTTCTCAAAGTATGATTTTGTAAAAAAAAAAAAACAAAACTCTATCTTTAACCCAATGGGGTAGGAGACAGAGTTTCATTTATAGTATGAGGATTAAAGATCAGCACTGGAAACAGTCTGTTGAAGCATATCCCATTCCATCTTGAAGGGATGTGCATTTCTCAGTGTAGCATTCAGAACAACATTGAAACCGGGAGATGTTCTGAGATTACTGGTCTTTGGCACTGCCACCAGATAAACAATAAAACTCTTAAGAATGTGGTATCTAAACAAAACAACCAGATCAGCACTAGTTCTGGTGGTCATCTCCTCCTCCTCCTTCCTTGCCTGATCCCCACCATGGGATTTTCTTGCACATGTCTCATCCCATGAGATTCCCATCATCCTTTCAAACTAGTTGGATTGAAAACTGTGGAACTCTACACAGGTTTCTGGGAGATGTAGTTCTCTAAAAGAAAAGGGGTTGGATATGCCTACTTTTCCTAGGTAAAGGACCCGGGATTATGATTTTTGATGGTAACATCTTTCCCCTTTACCTTTGAGTAATGGCAATGGAAAACAAACTCAAGTCCCTCCACAACATTCAACACCTTTAGAGATCGAGTGAAGTAATTGTTGAGTTTTGTGAGGATACTCAGGGGCACCAGGAAGCATAATAGTTGCTATAGTATGGAGAAAGCTGGTGGATGTGGAGACTGGTTTTGGTTCAAAGAGGACAAGAAGAGTATGAAAGTCAAGGGTTATGAGCTTTGTGTTTTTTTGCCTCAAAAGATTGAATGTGGACTAGGAAGGAGCAGGAAAGACTGAAAGATATGTGGCAATGTTGTCTAAGTCTTGGCTTTAAATCTCTTTCCACTATGTTGTCATTGTGGCATATATTTATGTATGTATATGCATATGTGTATATGCCTCTATGTATGTTTGTGTATTCATAGGAGTTTGTCTCTAATGGGATTCTTTCCATGGTTGCAAATTTAATCTAGTACCGAGTATCTGAATTATGTCAGCTCAGTTTGCTTCCATCTATTCTCAGATATATCAGAGGATAGCTCCTAAGAGGACACAGGACAACCTTATATAGAGTCTCAATCATTTGTTATAGACAGCTACAAAATGATTAAAATGTTTGGCCTTGTTGGCTCATATTTTCTGTCTATTATTTTCAATTTTGGCTACTGTATGATTTCTAAAGCTTTTCTGAACATCTATTTCATTTGATTCCTGATATTTACTTAAAATGTTTTGCCTCTAGTTCAATCCCCTCTTCAGCTAAGGACCTTAAAAATACAGAGGATATATAGGTTCTGCAAGATTTAGTCTCTTGCTGGGAACCAGGGGACTACGAGCAAGCTTTGAGGCCTTCCATCACAGGTGCCATCTGGCAAAAATTCTCCTTGATGGCTCATTTAGAACTTCAAGAAATCTTGCTCAGATTTAAAATTCTCATTACAGTCTTTGCCAAAGCATCTCAAATGCAGAACAATCTTAACTCTAAGGAAATGGAGAAATTGATCAGGGAGACACTTCACTCAGAGTAGAGAATTGAAAACAGAGGCAGAAAATGTGACACAGAGAAAATACTAGCTCATTTTGTCAGACGTATCCTCTGAAAATATACAAGTGTTATGACCCTTATTAGGGTTTTTCTAGGTCCCTTTCTATATAGAATTGCATTTTATTTTTCCTTCAGGATAGAGGTCCCACTCCAATTTACAGAGAGGCAAGGGATAGAGCTGCTAAAGATTTTTCCTAACATTTGCCACTTTCTTCAACCTTTGGAATGAATTCTATGCGAACTCAGAATTTTATAAGTTACATGTTCTCTCTGCTGTTCTTGTGCAATATTGATCTTTTTCAATTCTATTTTTTTTCCTTCCTGCCAGAAGAAATGCATATCTCCATTTCTGGCTTTTGTCCTAAATGGCCATTTTTAATGGTAGGTCAAAGAGTTCATTCAATTTCACCCAGAAATACTACCTTTTGTCATTTAATTAACCTTATTATATCTTAGAGGGTGTAGTGGCTTCTCATTTTAACCAGTCCCCTTCACTTCCATCTATCCTCTTGCTAGGCTCCAGTGAGAGTTGTGTTGGTAGATAAATCTTTTTACTTGCAGTAGTCTTATCCTATTGTCCCAGGTCTCCTCCCCCCCCCTCCCCACCCCCCCAGTCTGGGGCATCTAAATCTAAATCAAACATGGTTCCCTAAAATCTGAGTGAATTTTCTGCAATTTTCATTTTTTTAAATAATAAATAACCCCTTTTTGGATTAATTGGATAAGAAGAAAATCCATGTCTTTCATCTCCTTCCAAATCCAGCTTAAAAACTTAATTCTTTTTTTAAAAATTTTTTTAAAGCAATCGGGGTTAAGTAACTTGCTCAAGATTACACGGCCAGGTGTTTCTGGGTGGGTGCTAAGTGTCTGAGCCCGGGGTTCGATCCCCAGATCATCCTAACACTGGAGCTGGTGCTCTTACTTGCTGTGCTACCTGGTTGCCCCAAAAACTTAATTCTTGATGGGAGAAAATTAGAACACTAATACGTTGTTAGTAAAGTTGTGAACTTATGTAATGGTAATGAAATTTGAACATCCCTTTGTATTGCTAAGCTGGCAGGTACTTAGCACCTAGTTTCAAATTAAGCCTCTGTTAAAAAAAATAGAAGGTATGAACTCCGGTTGCTGATGTAACAGGAAGGGGCTGAACAGGGAAGAACAATACTGCATATAAGGAAAAACCCCAGCTGGGAAAGTCAGAATTTCCTGGGAACTTGTGGTGGTGGTGCTTCTTCTGAGGGCCAGCTGGAGCTGCTGAGGCTGCTGAGGATTTCCTGAGGAGAGCTGCTGAGGACTTCCAGGGCCAGTCAAACTTCTAAAGACTTCTGAGGGCCATCTGGAGCTGCAAGAGGAGGCATGACTATGGTGTTGGTACTTTGTCTGTTTGTGGCATTGTTAAGCATTGACTCAGGAATAGAGATCGTGAAGGGTTTAAGGTGGACTGGACACTGTGACCTTCAGCATGGAACAGGAACTGCCCAGAGAGCTGGACAAGGAACTGGGTGCTCTCTGCCTTTGAACACAGGTGACAGTTTGGTGAATTCAGGTAGGAGCTGAGACCATGGAAGGGGATCCAGGGAAGCTGAAAAGCCTGCTTCAAGTCAATATGAAAAGACCTCTCTGTGAATACTGAGTAGTGACTGATGAAATTGTCTGAGTAGTGATAGACCCTGATGTAAGGTTTTTCTTTGGGATTCACTTTGAGAAGAGTTGTGTGATTTGGCCAGATGAGATCCTGGGCAGCTATTGAGCCCCTCCCCCTCCCCCATCTTTGAAAATCCAGATGTTGGTGCTTCCCTTTCTGGTAACTAACTAGGTATGGATGTAATGGTCAGACAGTTGGAAGCCCTGTCTGATGAATTGTGTTATTTTCTGTTGAGTACTAATTGATGGAATTGTAATTTATTTGTGATTGAATTAAGGACCCTGTGATTGACTAAATGAATGTATTACCCAGGGGTGGAATACTTTGACTTTTGTGCTTTCTTTACCTTAAGGAGGCAATGATTGAGTTACTAGGTGATTGATTGACTAAATGATTGTTCTTTGTTTAAAACTTTGTGACCACTGTGGTGAAAACTATGTGGCCATTTTTGTGGTGAGTTGTTCAGTTGTGACATGATGAATGCTGTATTTTGATTTTCTGTGATAAGTTGTAACATTGTCAATGCTGTACCTTGATTTTCTGTGAATATTTTGTTCTGATTTGTTACTGAATGAATAGATTGTTTGCTATACTACATAATCAGAACCTTGAAGCTATTCACAACAGCAGTCCTCTGGAAAGTTGCTTGTGCTTGGCTTTACAACTTATCCAAGCATTCTGGAGAGTAATTTAGAACTATGTCCAAAAGGCTATAAAACTGTTCATACCTTTTGATCCAGCAAGGGTCTTGGTCTGTATTCTAAAGAGATCATAAAAAAGAGGAAAAGACCCATCTATACAAAAAAAATCTATAGCAGCTCTGTTTGTGGTGGCAAAGAACTGGAAATTGTGGGGATGCCCATCAATTGGGGAATGACTAAAAAGTTGTGATATGTGAATATAATAGGATACTAGTATGCTATAAGAAATGATGAGCAGGTAGATTTCAGAAAAATCTGGGAAGACTTACATGAACTGATGCTGAGTAAAATGAGCAGAACCAAGACAGTATTATACACAGTAACAGCAGGATTGTGCAATGATCAACTGTGACTGACTAAGCTCTTAGCAATGTAATGATCTATGACAATTTCAAAAGACTTATGATAGAAAATGCTATTCACATCAAGAGAAAGAACTGTGGAGTTTGAATACAGATCAAAGCATGCTATTTTCGCTTTTGTTGTTGGTTTTTTCTTTCTGTGTTTTCCCCTTTTGCTTTGATTCTTCTTTTACAACACGATCACTGTGGAAATATGTTTAAGATGACTATACATGTGTAACCTATATCAGATTGCTTGCTTTCTTGGTGGAGGGAGTAACAAAGGGAGGGAAAGAGAAAAATTTGGAACTCAAAATCTTACAAAAATGAATGTTGAAAATTATCTTTACATATAATTGGAAAAAAAGAGAACACTATTAACCGCAAAATAATCCCACTTAATTCACCCAGGTTAATTATCATCCTATGAGCATGGTATTTGTTCGTTTATAGAGGTCAATATTCATAACAGTCTAATGATCTATGGAATAGAACCTATGTTTAATAGGGAGGATGTTATAAATTTCACAAGGGTCTAAGTGGGTGAACCAGGAAACTGTAGCAAAGTATATTTAGGAGCAAAGTCAGGAGTTTACACTAGGAATATCTCTATGAATTACTGGAGTCATTAGAACATTTGAGAAGCTAGAAGGGATCTCAGAGACCATTTAATTTCCTCCACTCATTTTACAGCTGGGAAAACTTGACTCTAAAGAAGCTTAGAGACTTGTCCAAGGTCATAGGTAGTATCATAAGAGATGAACCTGTATACTCTGATCACAGAGCCAGTGAGCTTTAAATAGCAATCTTTAGGTCATTTTGAATGATCTCAATCTTCTTCATGAAGTAGGAGGCTAGATAATCTCAAATGTTGGAAGTGGGTGTCAAGACTAGAGAGAAAGGAAAGAAAATAAGGTCTCGAACAGATGTCATAGGAGAAAGAGTATTTTTAGGGTAGTAGCCAAGGTTCAGATCAACTTATACATCGTGAATTTTCAATAGATAAAGGCAAATATAAAGAGTTACATGCTTAAATATGTAGAGTGCCTCTCCCCCCCCAAAGGAAAAACATACTCTATAAAAGCTTCACTCCCCTGAAATGGAACAGTTTTCCAAAACACATTTATAGAATATCCAGCAGCCAATCTGTAGGACTCAGGCATAGTCAGAGCAATGAATTCAATTACAGAAGGCACTGCCTGAAAAAAAGAGAATCCAGGTTTCATTTGAACATGATTGTATTCAGACATCAACATAAACAATTTCCTGCTTGAAAAAAAAAATTGCCCTAATCTCTTTCCTCAGCTTGCCCCTTAGTGCTTATCTGCTGTCATTTGGAATGCAGGACCAGAAGCTCTCATATTGCTAGGAATGATTTGCTGCCTTCATGCACAAAGCTACACTTCAACAGCTTTCTACACCAGAGGCCACCTGGGAAAGTGTGAAAGTGATGGTTGAAAGTTATCAAAGCACCAGACAGGTTGCTCTGCTCATGTTTCTTTAATTTCTGTCCTATATATTTTTTCTAAATCCAAATAGGGTTGGTTAGGAGAGGATGGAAAGGAAAAAAGATCATAATTGAATGATAGATTTAATGCGGGAAGAGGCCTTAGAGGTCATCTTAGACTTATTCTCTCTTATTTTACTAGTTTGGAACCTGAGATCCAGAGAGTTTGAATATGACCTAACCAAGATTACATAGCTGATGATTGGCAAAGAAGAGATTTGAACCCAGGTTCTCTATCTCCAAATCCAGTGTTCTTGCCCTTGTACATGTATTCCCTATTCTCAACCTTGGTTCTCTGCACTGATGAGGCAGAACTAGAAAAGAGAAGCTACTTAGCATGAGGACATTGTCAAACACAATAGCTGTGCCCCTGCCTTCATCCTCTTATTCAGGAAAAAAATAAATCAGTAAATACCAATTGAGTACCTACTAGATGATGTAAAGATAAATGAAACACTGTCCTCCTCTAGGAAATTACCTTGACATTTGTAACATCTCAGAGTGTCATAAAAAGTTGAATCATGATGTAAGATTAATAACACTTGCAGAAAATGACGGAAAAGATAATGACTAATTCTCAAATGAATTTTTTGATAGAATAAAATAATTTGGAAGAGAGATTACTTGAGGATTGGAGAGTTAATAAAAATATATAATGATAATAATATTAGTTCTGTGTTGGTGAATATTTAACAGTTCTTTGAAAAAAATAAATGCATGGTACACTTTTAAGTTTATTATGAATTAATAACATTTTCTCTATCATTTTCTTAAGTCTAGAAAATAAAAAAAAGTAATTTAAGCCTGACTTTTCAGCAATTTAATAATTGTCTTTAGGGAAGAAAAGGGAAGGGGAGTGGTGAGGAAATAAGGAGAGGTTTGAGAAAGGACAGGAATATTCATTGTGTATTATTCAAATTGAATTAAATTCCAAGGGCAGAGAGAAGACTGGTCTGCCTATAGTTGGAAACAAGATTAGATTGAGTGAGAGGGACAAGATTATGTAAGATCTTAAAAAGTCAGGCTGAGGAATTTGGATTTCATTGACTAGATAGATAGGTTCTCGTGCAAAGACATGGTAGAAGAAGCATTTTAGGAACCTGTGTCTGGCAGTGGTATGCTAGATGTACTGGAGAAAGGGAAACTTGTTAGGAAATAATTGTAATAATTCAGATTAGATATGATATATGATATGACTGCATGCACTAAAATTGTGGAAGTGATATAGAAAAACAACAACAAAAAAAGGATGACCAAGAGAGGCATTTTAGAGGATGAAGAATTGCCACTTTTTATATAACTAGATAGAGGAAGTGAAGGGGAAGGAGAAGTCAAGTTGTAGTTTAAGTTTTTATATGTAGACACTAAAAATTATAAAATTGCACACCTCAGATGCCACTTTTCATACCTGGATCTCCAGAAAATCTACCAGGATGTGGGTCATACACTCAAAATCCTAGCTCACAAGTTATAGCCTTCCTCCTTCTGTTGTATTTACCTTTACTGTTCATCAAGAGGGCCCAATTACTTCAAAGCAAAAGCATTTAAAGTATGAAAAAAGTAATAGAGAGTTCTCCTGTACCTAAAGAAACCTGAGATCCACTCTTCCTCAAGGCCACATAAAATTAGTGGGAGGGATATGTTTATTTAGGAATTATAAGTGGTGATCATAAAAAATGGGGAAGACATGAGGACAACATATATATGAAGGACATACAGAGAACATGTGTGGTGATTATACATGTTTGGAGAGGCAAACAGGCAGTGAACTCATTAAACCAAAACATGTACATAAGAGGGCAATTTATGCTTCTGATGCTGACACCAATGTCTTTTGATGATGTCCATATTCTTCTCTCACTGGGCCTGCCTCTCCAGGTCACTATCTCTATTGCTGCTCACTGCCAGGTTTCACATCACATCATGTCTGCTATTCGATGCCACTTTCCCTTTCTCTGCTGGACAGTTCTACTGCCAATTGATGTTACCAATTGGATCTTAGAAGTAGTTTTCAACAGAGAAAAGATAAAAGACATAGATCTTCCCCAGAAAGGGGGTAGTTAGCTCTCTCATTTTCATTTTTTAAGCTTTAACCTTGAGATGCAGCCTAATTAAAAAGAGGTAGAGAACTGGCCCTAGCGTCAGGAAGTCCTGGGTTTAGGTTCTGAATCTGACACATACTCTGTGAATAATCCTGGGCAAGTGATTTCACCTCTCAGTGCTCTAGGCAATCCTCTATACTATAAATGCATAGAAGGTATAGATTTTACATTGATAGAGGAAGATCTTCACTGGAATCTCCCTATATAAAAGACAGGTTCAGAAGCAGAAAAGAATAAAAAAAATAAGAAGGGGGGAGGGAAGGAAGGAAAGAAGGAAGGAAGATAGAAAGGAAGGAAGGAAGGAAAGAAAGAAGAAAGGAAAGAAAGAAGGAAGGAAAGAAAGAAGTAAAGGGAGAAAACTCTAGATTCTAAGTCCCAGAACTTTTAGTGAGAAAGTGAAGCTCTCATAGATCCAATCATTGGACTAGGTAGACAGCCTCATATGGAGTTCATTTTTTTCTTTAAATGAAGAGAGACTGCCAGCTCCCAGAGTCAGCACAAAGGGTGAATAGCAAATCAGAGTTAGTAGGCATTGTGTTTGTCTTTGGAACTCATTTCCTCTTGGTATTAGGCCTCTTTCTGATTTAAGGTTAGAAAGTCCTTGTCAGTTATAGTACATACCTAATTATCAACCTGCACTTCCCTTAAGCAATTTTGATTAAATTTTGGGAGAGGTACTTTTCAAGAAATTGCCAAGTATAGCCAAATGTCTGAGGCACCATAACTTCCCTCAGCACATCAAATCTTCTGGGTTTCCCACATAAATAAGGGAAAGCGGGAAGAAAAATGGTTAGTGGATCAGCTATGAGGGTATCACCCTCCACTTTTGTTCTAGATTCCTGATTTTTTATGCATAGATTACTGGTCTGAAATCTCCTTTCTAGAATTTGAGCCTCCCCCTCTCCCCCAAATAACTACTTACATTTATATGGCACTTTATGTTTTATAAAGTACTTTTCTTCAGAGTGTTTCTCTAAGGCAAATAGTAAAAGTATGATTATTTCCTATTTTGCAGATGAAGAAAAGAAGGTTCAGAAAAGGGAAGAGATTTTTCCATGGATATACAGCTAATAAATGTTGGAGTTGGGTTACAAGTCCCGGGAATAAGAGGGCTGTTACATAAAACATGTACTTTCACATTCCTGTTAGAGGTATCATCTGTAAAGACCCAGTAGCTTCCAAACAAGGATGCACACAGAGCACACTAGGAATGTAGAAAATGAATTACTGAAATTAGGTCAATCATGGCTCCTCAGGGAGCTATTGTATTTCTACTGGCCACTAAGGGGCAGTCAGCAAATCTTCTCAATGCAGAGAATATTAATTATGATAACCAGAATTTATATAGTGCTTTAAGGTTTAAGAAACATTTTACAAATATTCTCATTTTATTTTCACAACTGTGATAGGTAGAAACTATCATTATCCACATTTTCCAGATAAAGGAACTGAGAAAGATAACAGTTAAGTGACTTGCCTAGGGCCACAAAGTTATTGTGTCTTGAAGTTTTTTGGTTTTTGAAGAGAATCAGTGCTATCAAAGGGTGATGTCTCAACTTGTTCATGAATTGGATTTAAGTGAGGCAGAGCTGCACAAAGTTGTAAACCTTACTCTCTTCCTGAGTCATTGAAGTCCAGTGGCAAGACAAAGAAGGATGACTGGTAATGGCCCAAGATGCAGTGGATGACCTTGGCATCTTCAATGTCTGACCAGACTCTAAGAGCTTGATGCTGTCTACTTTAGCTGCCTTTAGGGTCTTTGTAATAAATTATTCTCATCTGCCCATTCCTTCTGGGCAAGTCTTCACATGTTTGAAGTACACATCATCCTAACCTGCCGATGTGTTTGAGGCCTGAAGGTTATTCTTAACCTGGTTTAGCCCATCTGCCAAGATGGCTTTACCTGGGTATGGCCTCTGCACATGCTACAGCTTCTTGGAGCCACAGGTGTAGATTAGGTGAAAGGTGGACACCAAGGATAGATAATCAACCCTGAAAAGCGCTCACACAAGAGGTGCAAGTCTTCCCTGAACACCCCATATACTGTACATAGTTAATATGGGTCTGAGGCCTTATTTGGAACGAGGTTCTTCCTGACTCCAGGTCCAAAGCACTGCCTCCTTACTCCTAAGCATAAGGATCATCAGGTCAAGTCACTTTATATCTTGGAATCAAATTCTCAATCCCATCTTTACTCTGAGCAAACATTTATTGAGTTTTCATTGGAAACTGTTATTAATCCCAGAGGACAGAGTTAAAGAATGGTTATTTTTTAAATAGCTTTTCTGAGTCTGGGATATACTGACTGGAAATAAGAATTCATATTTCACCTTAGGTATTTTTTATTCTCAAGACCATTGGAGTCTGAAAGTCCTTTCTTACTTGCATGTATTTTAATCTTTTGTGGTTTTGATATCCATGAACTGAGAGGTCACCACAAATAGATTTTTGTAAATTGAAAAATAAATAATGTAAACTCTCATGACAGAAGGATGAAACTCATACACACCAGAGGCAGTCAAATTGAGTCTTTCTTTTTAAGAAAAGAAAGGGAAAAAACCCTTAAAAATAAAACAGTGAAATCTGTGTCCAAAGCTCTTGCTGAAGCTACACTGAAGTATTGACTTTTTCAGCAATAGCCAAAACTGGTATCTCCTAACAGGAAAACCCAGAGGTGTAGTGTCATACAGAGAAATAAGTCCTTGGGCTATATCTAGCCTCTAGTAAAGAGTTTCTACCTATAATCCTCCTAATGAGAGGAGGTGGGCTATCTGTGAGTTGGGCTCCACAGAAGAACCGCTGTAAAAGAATCACATGATGATTTACTAATATTAATGAAAAGTTATTAGCATGTTGGAATCTTTCAGAAAATCAATTTTGTTTTATATATGTTTGATGATTGTGGTAAGCATAGAATGAGAAAAGGGGAAGAGAAAGAAGTCCAGAGAATGGAGTAGCTATTTATCCATCATTTTTCAGCTTTCTCTTAGAAATGAACTACAAATATCCACTAATAACTAGAAATCTAAATTGTGTCTACGTGTGTACTTTAATAGAATCATAAAAGGCTAGAAGGGACATTGGGGTAGAGTTAAGGACTGGGTTTATGATAATGGGCGTACTTCCTCTATCAGTGCTAGTTGGCATCTTTTCTGCAACTTAGAGAATTGTCCAAATCAAAGCAAGGTTATAAGGCTATGACTTGTCCAGGGTTGTATAGCCAAATGTCTGAAGCCAGATTTGAAATCAGGTCTTCCTGACTCCAGAGGCAGATCTCTATCTACTTTGCCACTCTCTCCTCAGATTATGACTTCCTGCCTCTTCCCTTAGTTTACCTAGTTCTTCTATCTTTTCAAATTCACAATACCACCTATCTGCATTCTTCTATACTTTGGAAGTGAAGATAATTGACAGTTTGAGTCCCATCTTGTCATGGAGCTTTCCCTGTTGTAAGTTTTGTCAGGGAGCACTTCCTCCAGTTTAGCATTTATGTACATTGAGTCTCTGAACTCTACAGGACTTCAGAGAACATCTAGTACAAATCATAACAGAACAAGGTCTCCATCTATAGCAACCCCATTAAATGTTCAGTCAGCTTTCACATGACAGATTCTAGAGAAGGGGAATCCATTTGCTTCCTAAGAAGGTCTATTCCATTTTGGGCTAAAGAGAGTGCCTTGCACTATTGAGTGTTGCTTTATGTATATGGGGGTATATGAGGTGTTCAGGGAGGACTCGTACCTCTGGTGTGAGGGTCTGCTGAGATTTTTACAAGGCTACTCATCCACCTTTGCCATCCACCTTCACCCAACTCTAACCCATTGCTCCAAGAAGCTGTAAAATGTGCAGTGGTCATACCCCAGTAAGATGGATTAAACCAGGTTGAGGGTAAACAACTGGCCTCAAACACATTGATGAGTTAGGCAGATGTCTACCCCAACCATGTGAAAGCTTTCCCTGGCAAAATGGGCAGATAAGAATAATTTGTTCCAGCAGACACGAAGGCAGCTTAAGCAGGCACTCTGGATTTCTTAGAGCTTGGTCAGACATTGAAGATGTCCTGGGCCTTGCCAGTCATCTTGACTTTTGTCTTGCCCCTAGACTTGATGATGCAGGAAGAGAGTGAGGCTCTCTCTCAACTCTGCCTTACTTAAATACAATTCAAATGCAAGTAAATACATTACCTATAATGTCACTGGTTCCCTTAAAAAATGAAGGACAAGTAACATGTGTGTATTTTGTCTCCTGAAATATTTTATTAATGTGCAGGTATTTGATAACACTATTTCTGCTTATTATCATCATATTGTTATATTATTGGGATATTGTAAATAAGTTATCACTAAAATAAAGAAAAAATCAATGTTATTTTTCATTGAGTAATTGTATCACACACTTGTTCACTATTATGTTATACTAACAGAGAAGTCATAGGGCAAAGAAAGTAAGGCACAAGAAAAAATATGCATCTACCATTCCAAACACAGTGTTCCATTGGAATAGAGAGCTGCCATTCCCATTCTATATTCTGGCTTTGGTTGAAGAATGAGCTAATTGTATCACTGATTAGAGGCATAAAAATTACACACAATGGACTTTTTTATCCATGATAGTGGCCTTGGATTTGGATAGTTCCAAAGAATGATTGACTTGAGATCTACCCACATGAGTTTTCTGAATGTTCTTGCATCAGAGGATCATTGATAAATGACCCCTAATCAGACACCTTAATTCAATATACTCCAACTGACTGAACTATGTACATATCCTAGAGGCAACTTGTTCAGAAATATTTATCAAAAGCATCTGGTCTGGGCCAAGTAAAAGTGAAAATTGGAATTAATGACTAGGTAGAAACTGTGACATCTTTTACTGTCAAAAAATAATTTATCACATGCACTTTTTCAGTCTGGTATTAGATAGACTTTCCTGAGAACATTTACAGGGTGGACAATTTATAGCATTTTCTTGTCATATTCTAGGTTTGGAGAAATTTAAATCAAGCTTCAGTGAGTGGGGGTAGGGGACTGGGGAGGAGGAAACTGATGGAGACAGAAAGAGGCAGAGAACTCAAAGAAGGTTCTATTGATCTTTATACTGAATAGGAAGAAAACACTGAGTTGGGAGTTTGAGGACTTCAATTCAACCCAGCTCTGCTTTTTATTGCCTGTGTGACCTTAGAAAAGTCATCTTACTAAAATGAGGAAGGTGTACTAGATGACCTCAGAGGTCACTACCAGGTACTATGCAAGGTACTAAGAACACAAAGGCAAAAATGAAAAAGTCCCTGTCCTCAAGGAACTCATGTTCTCCTGGGAGAAATAAACAGAGCCAAAAGAGCTATACACAAAAGTCCTAGAACAGTGTGAATGGAAAGTTTGCTTAAAGGAAGTCAAAATCTAAGTAACTAAAAAAAACAGTAATGGGCAACATGTGATCATATAAGTAAATGTCAAATGAGGGGTTGGACTACACGGCCTCTTAACTCCCTTTCTGTTAAAAATTTTACATACATAATATGTGATGAATACAAAGTCATAATGAGTGAGAGGGAATTAGTACCAACAACCAGGCCAATCAGGAGAGGCCTCTTGTAGGAGGAAACCCTTGAAGGGAACTAATTCTAAGAAGTGAGGTGGGAGAGGGGGATGATACCAGGTCTATATACCTCTGATAATAATTTCATCAGTGGTGGTAGTTTTCTTTGACACATGCTGCGACCCCTTTATTTGTTACCAGATACAAAAATCAACCACCTAATGACCATTTTTTTTTTTGCTTTTTGGAGGGCAATAGGAAATAAGTGACTTGCCCAAGGTCACACGGCTAGTAAATTTCAAGAAGTGTCTGAGGCTGGATTTGAACTCAGAACCTCCTGACTTCAGGGCTGGTGCTCTGTTCACTGTACCACCTAACCTCCCCATGACCATTTTTTTTTAGGTGATGAGCCTCCCTGCACTTAGCTAGGCTGGTCCTCAGATGACAGCCACAATCTGTCACCTGGCCATATTTAAGCCCTTCCATTTCTCCTTGATCTGGGAATTCCAGAACCTGGATATAATATTCCTAGGAGTTTTCTTTTTGGGATCTTTTTCAGGAGGTGATTGGTGGATTTTTCAGTCCATTAGAAAAGATTTGGAGAATCTAGGATCATCTTAATTAGATAGCAAAGCATTGAAGAAAGACTTTAACCAAACCTCATTCAGGGAGTAAGATACAAAGGAGTTCATGCTATCTCTTAGAAGGACAGACATTCCTATCCTTTTTTTTTCCTCCATTGCTAGAGTACCGAAAAAGTGTGCTGAATTCAGAATTCAAATCCCCATTGTGTCATTTCCTACTCATATGACAATGGACAAATCACTTAATCTTTGAACTTCAGTTTCCTCATTTGTAAAAGGAGGGATTTGGACTAAATGACTCCTAAATTCCTTTGGTCTAAGATTTCTGATGCTGTGATCAGTATTTCTATGATGCTTCAACAACTTATCTCTACCAGGACCACATTTGCTTGAAACACCAGAGATAGGAATCCCTTCAATGTTTCAGTTGCCCTGCATTTTAGTTTGGTGAATGAATACACACTGATAATATCCCAAGAGAATAGAGGAAAAAATAGTATTTAGGGAGCTTTATTGTTCAACACCTCATTTGGATTCAGTATTGATAGCTTTGCTTGTTTATGGAATAAACAATTGCTAATCTTTTATATTTCAGATTAACAAAATCTCAAGATGTTCTAAGAAATGAATAGATCATTCTCTCTTAGGATGCAGCCCCCAAATTGTCTATAAACCACTGAATGTTCTATGTCAACAAGAATGTGTCTCTTTAGTATTTTAATGTACTTGCGTTGGAAGGAAGAGGGAATATTAACAGTCCCCTCTCTGCTTCTTAATAGTGTGGCTGCAAATGCTGCAGATTCTCAATGATGAATAAGGACTGTATTTAGTCATCTATTTACAGTGACAAATTAGTGTGCTGGGTGCTAAACACATACCACACATACACATGTACACAACATTAAATTTCCTTCCAACAAGCTTCCTCAAACTTTAATTCTAATTCTAATGGAACAACTAGATCCAGCAATAAGTCCTCACTTTAGAACAATCATTTAAGCTTCCAGCTCTTCCACATGTGCACCTAAGTGATTTATGGAGCTCTCAAAGTCATGAAACCCCACAACCAAATGCTAGTCAAAATCTTAAAACTGGAACACATAACAAGCACTTTCTGTTTATTAAAAGAAATGATGGTTTCCTATTTTCAGTACATCATTGCTAGCAAGATGAAGAGAAAAGAACTAAAGTGGTTTTTGTTTTGTTTTTAAATCTGAACCATTCACTAGGCCAGGATTTCAGTTGTCTGAAACATGTCTTATTCTAAGTTTTTTAAAAGAAATTTTAGCAATTTTTTATTTACAGTGTCTGCCAAGCTTTTTTAAATGAGTTTCTACCTCACCCCTACCCTCCAAGATTGCTTGTGGCCTAAGAGTTTTTCAGCAGTCACCTCTTCTTCAGAGATGTATGTAATGAATACAATGAATAGTATGGATGTAATAATAGTATGTAATACAATAGAATAGGATGTATGTATGAATACAATGAATAGTAGAAACTCATCACTGATATTTTAGACAACCCAATTGTTTCCTGTGAATGAAGATTCCAAGGATCGAGGTCTTTTTTGTAATTCTCTTTGTCCAAAGCTTCTCTACTAAAAGTTGGCTAGGTCAATCTTTTTTTCTTGAATAATCTTAAGACCTTTTAAATATCCGAGTAGTTTTAATTTATCATTAAGTCAACAAGCATTTATTAAGTGCTAACTATGCATCAAGCTCTAGAAATATACAGAAAGGTAACAATAACAAAAAGCTTTTGCCCTCAAGGAGTTCATACTCTAATGGGAAAATATTATGATAAATTATTTTAAAATGCTGTTTCAAATTTTAATTCACAATATTCAGGTTTGAAGGCAACGTGGAGAAGTGGAAAGAGAGCTGGCCTGGAGACCTGGAGGACTTGGATTCAAATTCTTCCACCGATTTCTGTTGGTTGTATGACCCTGGGCAAATCACTATCTCTTCATCCCTTGGGGTTCTAGTAATTCTCCTCTAATGCTATAGAAGTTGCAGATGAGATGCTAGCCTACACTGGTAAGGGGAAAATTCTTCACCTTCTACCTCCCTTTACCAATAACATTACAGATTCATTCCCTATTCCTAGCCTGATTTTGAGTATGGACCTGACAGCATACTCCCAGGACCAGTTGGGGTAAATCTGGAAAGATTCATTACTGAAAGCTGGCCATTAGCTGATGTGGGAATGTTTTGGTCTTAGGAACTCAAAAAAAACATCTACCGTGTTTCCCTGATAATAAGACACTGTCTTATTAATTTTTTTGGAAAGAAAAACACCAGAGGGCTTATTTTCAGGGGAGGGCTTATGTTGTCCTGCCTCAGCTCTCCTCCGTGGCACTGCTCTCAATGGTGCCAGCAAGCAAATAACTGGGGAAGAACAGGGTGACGTGCTCACTGCTGCAGCTCTGATTGGATGCAGCTCGGAGCACAGCGTGCGTTTCACCCGGGGGCGGGGGGGGACGGTGCATACAGAGGGTACCATAATGTAGCGTGTAGTGCAGGGGATCACCTTCACTACAGTAGCAATCTCAATAGGGCTTATTTTCGGGGGAGGGCTTATTTTAGAGGAATCTTACACAGTAAGGGGAGGGCTTATTTTCGGGATAGGTCTTATTATCGGGGAAACACGGTATTAGGACAAATGTAATTTCAATCAGTGGGGGAAAGAATGCTCACACTAATTTTAACTTAATTCTTTTACAAATAGGGAAAATAACACTGTCATTTCTACAAATATTGCTTGAGGGGTTGTATTATATGTCATAATATTTTATCATACAGTTGTCATCTAAATGCAACAGTTCATTGTAGGATAATTTGCCTATATTGAATTGATCATTGGTCAGGCATTAGGAAACAAGAAGAGAATTAAATGTGTGAATTATAAAAAAAGATCATAGTAGTAAAAGTAAAAGACATGATGGTTGGTAGTGACCTTTCTTCAAATGCCAATATTAACTGTGGCCTATTATAGAAAACTTTAGTTTTATTATTCTAAATAAAAGCTTCCATGGGCATCTTCACACAAACACATGTTTTTATAGAAGCATTTTTTTTTAAAATTGGGCCTTTGATTTTTTTGGGGGTAAAATGTACCCCTTCTAACAATGCAGATCAGCACCTATGATGCAACTTAGGGTTTTTTAAAAAGAATTTGGATTGCTTATTTCAAAATGATTTTTAGTTTTCAACATTCACTTCCACAAGACTTTGAGTTCCAAATTTTCTCACCATCTCTCCTCTCTCCCCCCACCCAAGACATTATACATTCTGATTACCCCTTTCCCCAATCTACTCTCCCTTCTAACACACCCACCTCATTCTTTTATCCCCTTCCTTTCTATTTTCCTTTAGGGTAAGAGAGATTTCTATACACTATTGCCTGTATCTCTTATTTCTCAGTTGCATGGAAAAACAATTTTTAACATTTGTTTCTAAAACTTGAGTTCCATATTTTCTCGCTTCCTCCCTCCCCACCCACCTTCAGTGAGAAGGTAAGCAATTAGACATAGGACAAACATGTGCAGTTATGCAAACCACTTCCATAATAGTCATGCTATAAAAGACTAACTATATTTCCCTCTATCTTATCCTACCCCCATCTATTTTACTCTCTCCTTTGACCCTGTTCCTCTAAAAAGTGTTTGCTTCTGATTACCCCATCATCCCATTTGCCCTCCCTTCCATCATCCCCTTCTTTCTTATCCTTCCCCCCCCCAACTTTCCTGTAGGTTAAGATAGATTTATATACCCAATTGAGGGTGTATGTTATTCCCTCATCAGACCAGATCTGATGAGAATATTGTTCACTCATTCCTTCTTACCTCCTCTTAATTCCCCTCTAGTATAAAAGTTTTGTTTCTTTTGGCTCTTTTACGTGAGATAATTTATCCCATTCTACCTCTCCCTTTCTCCTTCTCCCAGTATATTCTTCTCTCACCCCTTTTGCCATCTATCTATCTATCTATCTATCTATCTATCTATCTATCTATCTGTCTGTCTGTCTGTCTGTCTGTCTGTCTGTCTGTCTGTCTCTGTCTGTCTATCTATCTATCTATCTATCTATCTATCTATCTATCTATCTATCTATCTATCTATTCTTCTATCCATCTATCCATCCATCCATTCATCTATCCATCTATCCATCTTCCCTCTAACTACCCTAATACTGTGAAAGGTCTCATGAGTTACAAATATCTTCTGTCGGGGGTGGCTAGGTGGCACAGTGAGTAAAGCGCTGGCCTGGAGTCAGGAAGACCCGAGTTCGGTTCCGGCCTCAGACACTAAACACACACACACACACACACACACACACACACACACACACACACACATGCACAACTAGCTGTGTAACCTTGCGCAAGTTACTTAACCCCAATTGCCCTTCAAAAAAAAAGGCAAAAAAAAATTAACAAATATCTTCTTTCCATGTAGGAATATAAGCAGTTCAACTTTAAGAAGTCCCTTAGGAATTTTCTTTCCTGTTTACCTTTTCATGTTTCTCTTGAGTCTTGTGTTTGAAATTCAAATTTTCTTTTCAGCTCTTGTCTTTTCATAAGAATTCTTGAAAGTCTTCTACTTCATTGAGTATCCATTTTTCCCCCTGAAGGATTATACTCAATTTTGCTGGGTAGGTGATTATTGATTTTAATCCTAGTTCCATTGACCTCTAGAATATCATAGTCTAAGCCCTATGATCTCTTAATGTAGAATCTGCTAAATCTTGTGCTACCCTGATTGTGTTTCCACAATACTAGAATTGTTTCTTTCTGATTGCTTGCAGTATTTTCTCCTTGGCTTACAAACTCTAGAATTTGGCTACAATATTGAAATTTTCTTTTTGGGATCTCTTTCAGAAGGTGAACAGTGGGCTCTTTCAATTTCTGTTTTACCCTCTAGTTTTAGAATATTGGGGCAATTTTCATAATTTCTTGAAAGATGATGTCTGGGCTCTTTTTTTTTTATCATGACTTTCAGGTAATCCAATAATTTTTAAAATGATCTCTCCTGGATCTATTTTCCAGGTCAGTGTTTTTTTTTTCCAATGAGATATTTCACATTGTCATCATTTTTTTTCATTCTTTTGGGTTCGTTTTATAATTTCCTGTTGGGTTTTTTTTATAGAGTCATTAGCTTCTATTTGCTCCTTTCAAATTTTTTAAGGAATTACTTTCTTCCATGAGCTTTTGGACCTCCTTTTCCATTTGTCCAATTCTGATTTTTAAAGCATTCTTCTCCTCATTGGCTTTTTGGACCTCTTTTGACATTTGGGTTAGTCTATTTTTAAGGTTTTATTTTCTTCAGTATTTTTTTTGTGTCTCCTTTAGAAATCTGTTGACTCATTTTTAATGATTTTCTTGCATCACTCTCATTTCTCTTACCAGTTTTTCCTCTTCTTCTCTTACTTGATGTTCAAAATTCCTTTTTGAACTTGTCAATATACTGAGACTAATTCAATGTAGGGACTTTGACTTTGTTCTTCTAGTTGTATATTTTGATCTTCTTTGTCACCAAAGTGAGATTCTGTAGTCTGAGTTTTTATGCTGTTTCTTCATTTTCCCAGCCAATTACTTAACTTTTTAGCCCCTAATTAAGGTAAGATTCTGCTTCCAGTGTGGGTGTGGGTGTGGGGTGTACTGTCCCAAGCTTCAGGGGTTTTGTGCAGCTATTTTCTGAGATACTTTTGAAGGGGACCTGTAAATTTTTAGTTCTTCCAAGATGGTATGACCAAAGGAGAGGTGTTTACTCCTCTTCTGGTCTGTGCTCTGGCCTGTGAGTGACCACAAACACTCTTTTCTGCCTTGGAACTATGAGGAGGATTACCTCTCCATTGCTGCCACAAGCTCCATAATGCTAGCACTCCTCTTCACACCAGGACCACCACCCAGGACAGTGACCCAGATACAGGTATGGACAAAACCAGAGAATCCTGCCTCAGCTCCAGCAAAGAGATCCATACAATCCCCCTATGATCAGATGCTGTATTCCCATACCATATGTTGACTGAGAGTGCTGGAAGTAGTCACTGCCCTGATGCTGGAGCCTGACCAAGCTCCTCTCTCCCCCCCTGGAACTAGGGTTAGACCAAGCTCTTCTCTCAATCAGTTCCCACAGTCCTTTCCTACTGACCTTTCAGGTAGTATTTGGCATTTGTGGGCTGAGAAGTCTGGAAATTGCCACAGCTGTCAGTAATTCAGTCCCCTGAGGCCTTCTCTGGCCCCTTTTGTCCTGGCATGGCCCACATTGGGCTGTGTTCTTCTCTCAGCCTTGTGTAACAGACCTTTCCTGTCAACCTTCCAGGTTGTTTTGGGCTGGAAATTTGTTTCACTCTATCATACTAGGGGTTCTACTGCTTTAGAATTTGTTTAGTCATTTTTTACAGGTATTCAAAGGGGTTTGGGGGAGAGATCAAGCAAGTCCCTGCTTTTACTCTGCCATCTTGGCTCTGCCCCTTCCACAACTTAGGATCTTATAGAGTTCCTGTAATGCCAAGCAAAAGCAACTTCCCAAGCCTCAAAATACCATCATAGGTGCTCTCCATTTTATTCAGTGACAAATTAAGAACGGAGAGAATCAACATATAGCATAATTAAAAATACAGCATTTACCAAGTGTAATTTAATAATCTCCAAGTACTACCCCACCCCTGGACATTACATTCATTTAATCAATCACAAAGTCCCTCTTCTAAATACTACTCCACCCCTAGGCTGTACCTTCATTTAGTCCATCACAAAGCCCCTCTTCTCAAATGGAGATTAGTTTCCAATCATAAATACAGTACATTCATTTATTCAATCACAGAGAACAAAAAAGTCAAAAGTTCCCCACCCTTGGATTACAACTGGATAGGCCATCTACCCCAGAGTTACAACAAGCTTAAGCATAGCATTTAATACCCAAAGAGAGGTCTTTTCTTCATCTTGACACAAGGCAAGTTCTCAGCAATCTTTGTTCTTGGGGAGACAATGCCTAGCAAGGCCACAAGATACATTGCCAGTGTCTTCATTAATTCATTCTCTGTCTGCAGAACAGTCTCAGGAGCTCTGAACCAACAGCAAGGTTCCAAAAACTCTGCTACAACAGGACTGTCTTTCACCAGTGGACAAATCTGCAAAACAACACCAAGACAGACAGACAAAGTACCAGCATAACAGCCATGTCTCCTCAGTCCTTGGCAGCTCTGGGTGGCAGCTCTCAAAAGTCCTGGACAATTCAAAGTGGCCCTCAGCAATCCTCTCAGTCTCTCTCTGCCTCCAAGATGCTGCTTCCAAAAAGTTCTCCTGCCTCTCTCTTTTCTTGTATCTCTCCAAATTTACATCACCAGCTCCTCCCAGTTTAGCCCTCTCTTTTCACATCAACAAGTCCATCCCACAAATGGGATTCATAAGCTCTGGGTTTTAACACAATCAAATCAAAAACCAAGCCAATACAGGGGGATCTTTAAATTTCATTACTATTACAGTTCCTCTGGGCCCTTAGAGGTTAAGAGATTATGTAGGATAACAACTGGTGTATGTCTGAGATGAGAATTTCACCTAGGTTTTTGCTGCTTCTCATATGTACACAAGATGAAACTATTTAAAGTTAAGTACCTTTCAATATAACCAAATACATTTCTTCTTTACATCTAGCCAGTACCCATTTTACTGGAATAGTTTAATCATCATACCTCTTGGAATCATATGAAAAAAAAAGTTTTGGTCTTGTACTTCTAATTCCTGATCTTCATGAAATATTGACTACATCATGTCAAATGGGGCAGATACAAGCAACAGCCCTTGTGGAAGATTTGTCAGTAGTACCAGCTGCTGTATAGATGAAGGATGGCATGCTTTTATCATACTATTATAAACAATGCATATTATACATGCTTATATATCACATACTATAATATAATGCTGTAATTATATTGTTATGCTATACTTTGTTGTTCTTTGTATTGGAAGGTGACTTCACTGATTTTAATATTTTTGCAAGTATGGGTCTGAAAAGACTCAGTGATTAACTTTCCATTATACCTTAAGTACAGGAGAAAACTAAGAACTATACATATTTAAAGTATTTAATAAATGAATGTTGAATGGAAGTGATGTGTAGCCATAGTAGCCATTTTTAAAGTCAAAAGCTAATTGAAATTAATTTGGATGCACAAATCAGTTTGAGAACAATTTGGCCAAGTTAAATAAAAATACCAGGTAAAGGAGGCAAAAAACCCAAACAAACAAAGAAATGAACAAACACTTTTGCCTTTAAAAAAAGACTGATTTGAATAATTAATTTAATTGAATTTTTCATAAGTAGAGGGAGAAATATATTTTGTGAAATCTATAAACTTACATTTGTGGACTTGAAAATAAAGCATGATTCTTTTCTCTCTAAAAAATGAAATATATTTCTAAATCTAATTGTGACAGAGAAAAAGTGTTCCTTTTTTAAAATTACTATTCAAGAATTTAGCCTGAATGTATTTCTATTAGCCCCAGAAATTTTTAAAAAATCCTTTAGTTTTTCTACCTAAAACTTGGCTTCTTTGGGTAAATGACAAAATCAAACATGAATTATTTGGCTTCAAGAGAGAGAATGCTATTCCCACCCCCACCTCCAGAATTTGAAATAAAAATGGACAGTTTTCCATTGTTTAAAGAGGAAAATTGATTCTCACCAGTGGCTTCCTGGCCTGTGGGAAAGTTTCCACTTAGCTCTCTGCTGGAGAAGATGGTTGTCCAATTCTAATAAAGCAAATGCTATCTTCAGACTGTCAAAAAACGATCATACCATTTGCAGACTTTTAAAGATTGATTCAGTTGACCGAAGCTCATTTCTGCCACTGATTCATACTTCTGGCCTTGGTCCTCCTGAGCCTGATTCCCATAACATCAATAAAGGAAAGAAACACACTATCCTCTACTCAGAGCTCTTTAAGGAAGACCAGATTCTAGACACATTTAAGTACAGTATTTCTTTAGTGGTTCAGAACTTCTATTTTGTCCCTTTTCCAATAGCATCATGGGATAGAGATGCACTTATGAAAAATCCAATCAATTGACTCCTCTACTACTGAGTTTCTACTGCTCACATGTTATTAAACTTGTTAGGGAAGTGAATGAAAAAAATGAGCTACTCTGTGGGAAATACTGATTAAAGGGAATCAAATTTTTTTAATCAACATTACAATTAACGCACATTACAATTATATTACAGGTGAGTCATGACTGCTACTTATGGAACACAAATACATTTAAGGAATTAAATATTAAATATTACACAAAAAGCAACAGAGAGATGCATAGTGGGTAGACACAGACTGCAGTGTATTTTTATTTTAGATATATTGTAAAATACTGACTACATTTCCCTCCCTCCTATCCCACCTCCCACTTGTTCTATTCTCTACTTTGATCCTGTCCCTTTTCAAAAATGGGTGCTTCCAACTAACCTCCCTCTCAACCTGCCCTCCCTTCCATCATCCCCCCTCTCATCCCCTTATCCCCTACTCTTCTGTAGGGTGTGATACCCTATTTAGTGTGTATTTCATTCCCTCCTCAAGCCAAATTCGATGAGAATAAGGTTGACTCATTCCCTTTTGCCTTCCTATTCTTCCCCTCCATTGTAACCATTTTCCCTTGCCTCTTCTATATGAGATAATTTACCCCATTCTGTCTCTCCTATCTCCTCTCATTATATTCCTCTCTCACCTCTTAATTTCACATTTTAAGTATCATCCCTTCCTATTAAATTGGTCCCGTGCCCTCTATCTATGTATACCTGTAAACATATATACACACATTCACATATGTATTCATATGCCCATATACCCTCATGTATCGACATATAATATATATATATATATATTTTTTTTTTTTCTATTCCCTTCAACTATTTTCATACTGAGAAAAGTTTCATCAGTTACAATGATTGTTTTTCCATGTAGGAATGTTAATAGTTCAACTTTGATAAGTTCCTTATGATTTCTTTTCCCTGTTTTCCTTCTCATGCTTCTCTTGCTTCTTGTATCCGAATGTCAAATTTTCTATTCAACTCTGGTTTTTTCATCAAGAATGCTTGAAAGTCCTCTATTCCACTGAATGACCATATTTTCCCCTGAAACATGATAACTCAGTTTTGCTTGGTAGGTGATTATTGGTTTTAATTCCAGCTCCTTTGACCTCTGGAATATGTCATTCCAAGCCCTTCGATCTCTCAGTATAGAAGCTGCCAGATCCTGTGTTAGCCTGATTGTGTTTCCACAATATTCAAATTGTTTCTTCCAGGATGCTTGTAATATTCCATCCTTGATCTGGGAATTCCAGCACCTGGCTATAATATTCCTAGGAGTTTTCTTTTGGGAATCTTTTTCAGGAGGTGATCGGTGGATTCTTTCAACCTCTATTTTGCCCTCTGGTTCTAAAACATCAGGGCAGTTTTCCTTGAGGATTTCTTGGAGGATGATTTCTAGGTTTTTTCTTTGATCATGGCTTTCAGGTAGTCAATAATTTTAAAATGATCTCTCCTGGATCTATTTTCCAGGTCAATGGTTTTTCCCATGAGAATATTTCACATTGCCTTCTATTCTTTCATTTGTTTGGATCTGTTTAACAGCATCTTGATTTCTCAAAAAGTCATTAGCTTCCATTTGCTCCAATCTAATTCTGAAGCAGTGATTCTCCTCATTGAGCTTTTGAGATTCTTTTTCCGTTTGGCAAATTCGGCTTTTTAAGGCATTCTTCTCCTCATTGCCTCTTTGAGCCTCTTTTGCCATTTGGTTTAGTCTTTTTTTAAGGTGTTATTTTCCTCAGTCAGACTGTTGACTTTCATTTCGTAATTTTCTAGCATTGTTCTCATTTGTCTTCCCAACTTTTCCTCCACTTTTCTTATCTACTTCTTAAGGTTTTCTATGGCCTGTAACCAGCTCATATTTTCCTTTGAAGCTTTTGGTGCGGGAGTTCTGACTTCACTGTCTTCCTCCTGTTCCATGCTTTGATCCTTTTTTGTCCCCAAAATAGGAGTCTAATGTTGGGTTCTTCTGTTTGCTTTGTTTCCTTTGCCTGGTCATGTTGCCACTCAATTACTTGACTTTTGAGCTTTTTGCCACAGTAGGACTCTGCTACCAGACAGGGAAGCTTCATACCAAATGCTGGGGTTTTCTCTGCTGCCAGAGGTATTAAATGGGTGCCCTCTCTGAGGTCTCCACACACTCTGGCAAGCTGTACACACACACCAGGACCTCCACCCTAGACTGCAATCCAGAACCAAGCAGGTTAAAGCAAGAGTGATTACCCTTCAGACTGGTGCTTGGTCCCCCTACACTCTGCAGGCCAGGAGCTGAAGCTGCCACGTGGAGCTGGCTGGCTGTGCCAGGTTTTTCAGAGGCTTCTCGCCCTGGGGGCAAAAGCCATGCTCTCCCACTTACTGGGTCTCAAAGTCCACAGTGCACTGACCTCTCACTTTGTCCTTAGCATCTATGTGTTGATAAATCTGGAAACTGCCACAGTTGCTGCTGATCAGGAGTCCCTCTGACCAGCGGCTGGTCAGGCCCACCCTGGGGCTAAAGCCTTGGTGTGGGGCTGGGCTTGGCTCCCAGAGCACTGTGCTGGTCAATTCCTGCTGGCCTGCTGGGCTGTCCTCAGAGGGGAGTTAGCTTGTCTGTGTCATTTTGCGGGTTATGTAGCTCCAAAGTTTGTTCAGAGTCCCCTTTTACATGAATTGGGGAAGGTGAGAGCCGGAGCCAAGCAGAAAAGGACCTGCTTCTATTTCCCCATCTTGACTCGGCCCCTGCAGTGTATTTTTTAAAAAGGAACTATGAAGAAGAATAGGAATAGAGGATATTATCAAGGAACTATAAGTGAGAAATATAAAACAAAGGAGTAGGTCATCGGGTAATAGTGAGGAATGACAGGTGCAAAGTCCATGTACTTGGTTGTTATATGCGTGATGTCAGGAAAAATCAAAGTAGATTTCTGCCAGGTTGGAGAGACCCTTCATTGCAAACTTATAGAATGTAGACAAGAGTCAAATAGGATAGCAAGGTCTTAATGATTTGTAGTCTGCATCATTGGAAGAAACATCCAAATCAATGAAATCACAGATCCATTTGAGTATTTGAGTAATTAATGGAGGACATCCACAAAGCAGGCATAATAGCTCTTGCTATTGATATATTGCTTTAGGTTATATCTGTAGAGCAAAGGTCTTGAGAACATAGATCAAGGAAGAGTAAATGAAGCATGACATATTATATTATGCACATGTAATTTGTTCTTTTACCAAAATAATGGATAAATAACTAAGTAATTAACTAACATGTGTTCTTGTTTATATATAGGAAAAGAAAATCCAGCCCAAAACAATTATGTTGTTTTGTTCTTTAGGCATTTCAATCATGTCTGAATATTCATGGCACCATTTGGGATTGTCTTGGCAAAGATACTGGATAGATTTGGCATTTCCTTCTCCAACTTCTTCTATAGATGAAGAACTAAGGCAAGTGACTTCCACAGGGTCACACATATAGTAAGTGTTGGAGGCTAGGTTTGAACTCAGGAAGATGAGTCTTCCTGATGCCAGGCCAAGCAATCTGTGTTGTCTAGTTGCCCAAGCCAAAATAAATATTCTTTAAAAAATATTATTATTATCTAATAAGGTTAATTTATCAATGTGTGTTGGATATTTCTTAGGAAGAAAAAAAACTTACTATTTTAAATATATGGATTTTTCTTCCTTTTTACTTTCATTTTCTTTGATAGTCAAATATTTGTGTATACAAAATCTCATTCATTGTCATGCAACAACTGTTTTTAAAGTTCCTGCCCTGTGTAAAACTGTGCTAAGAGCTTTATTAGGTACAAAGAGGAATAAGATGAGTTCCTCCAAACTATGCAGTAAGTGCTATAAAACTGTGTATGCCCTTTGATCCAGCAACCCCACTACTAGGTCTGTATCCCAAAGAGATCATTACAAAGGGAAAAGGACCCATACGTACAAAATCATTTATAGCAGCTATTTTTGTGGTAGCCAAGAATTAGAAATTGAGGCTTGGCCTATCAATTGGGGAATGACTGAACAAGTTGTGGCATATGAATGTATTGGAACACTATTATGCTATAAGAAATGATAAGCAGGCAGATTTCAGAAAAACCTGGAATGACTTACATGAACTGATGCTGAGTGTAGTGAGAAGAACCAGGAGAATGTTGTACACAATAACAGCAACATTTTGTGATGATCAATTTGCATAGAATTAGGTCTTCTAAGAAATACATTGATCTAAGACAATTCTAAAAGTCTGATAATGGAAAATGATATCCACATCCAGAGAAAGAACTATGGAGTTGAATGTAGATTGAAGCATAGTATTTTTTTTCTTTCTCATGGTTTTTCCCTTTTGTTTTGATTCTTCTTTCACAACATGGCTGATGTGAAAATATATTTAATATGATTGTGCATGTATAGCCTATATCAGATTGCTTGCCATCTTGGGGAGGGGGGAGAGAAAGCAGAAGGAGAGGAAGGGAAAAAAGAAATTGGAACTGAAAATCTTGTGAAAGTGAATGTTAAAAACAATATATATACACATATATACATACATTATATATATATATATATATATATATATATATATATATATATACACCAAAAAAAGATGAGTTCCTCCATCCATCAGTAAGCATGCATTAAGTGTCTGTTGTCTGTTGTGTGGCAGACACTGGGATAAATTTGGGGTATACAAAGGAACTTGCATTCTAGCTAGGGAGACAATATATACATACATAAGAATATATAAAATTTTGATAAAAGGAATGTAAAGTTATTTTGGTGGTACATACTGATACCTGGCAGTAGCAGCAATGATAAAGGTAAGGAAAGGTTTCCATATTAGAAGGTAGCACTAGAGCAAATAGATGGAAGATGGAATGGAATGTATGAGGTATATAAAGGACATTTTGACTAGATTATAGGTTACATAAAGCAAAATATGTAATTAGAAAAGGTAGGTTGGGAATAAATTGTGAGGACTTTGAGTATTAAAAGATTTTAACCTTTTTTTCCTTCACTCTTTTGACTTTGCTCTAGTATTTAATTTTTGTTTCATGGAATCATTATTTCTGTTTGATCCATTCTAATTTTCCAGGAATCTCTTACTTAGTTAATATTTATCATCTCTTCCTTTATGCTATTTATTTTCTTTCCCATACCTTTTTCTAGGGCTCCCATTTCATTTAAAATATCTATTCACTCTATTGCTTCATTTCTTCCAGGAACTCTGGTAATCTTTTTGGCTTCACCATTCTTTTATTAGTGGCTCTGCTTATACTTGTAGAGTTTTCCTCTTCTTCTAGGTTTGTGCCTTTGATTTTCCTGGATCTATGAAATGTATTTATCATGACTATCTATTTGCTTCTGTGTACTCATAATTCCATCCTTACTTACTGGATTAAGATTTTGTGTCAGGGACAGGTTCTGACTACTTCTGTACTTTTGGATAGGATGGTGGGCCTCTTAATTAGTCTTGATCTGTACTATATGAAATCATACTCCTGAGAGTGTTGGCATATTTCAGGTCCACTAGACTCCTTTAAGTAAAGAACACTGTGTTCTACAACTGTGTTCTCATGGCCAACTGAGGTCAGAGTGCTAAAAAATTTCAGATCTCCTATAGTATGGAAATGATCATTGCCTTTTTAATTGGTATATTTGTCACTCTAGTTCCCAGATGGGGTTCAGAACTCTATGGGTATCTTACTGTGCTGGGACTTCCTATCTCTATGGCCTGGAATCAGAGCTTACCATGGATATCTGACCACTGTGAAGCTTCATCATTGCAGCATACTGGTAGTTATCCTTGTCCCTGGATCATAGAACTTCAGGCTTCAAGTGATTTTAGAATATTCCTGTTCTGACCTGGAAGTGTTTTGATTTTCACTCCAATTTTTTCTGGTTCACTTATATTCAACCCTTTGCCCTTACCACATTTTCACCCATAAAGTATGCAAGCTTCTGGCTGTTCCCATACGCATAATCTGGATTTGGTAATGACATTTACTGTGTTTTCTCTTTTCATTTCTTGAACATTATTTGGTCTTGTTCTCTTAAAAAAAATTGCTGGAGAAACTGAGTGGGAGCTGGGCTGTTCTGCTCCCATTCATGCTACTATTATTATTGGAACTCCAAAGGGGCTTTAAGTGCCAAACAGAAGAGATTGTATTTGACTTTAGGGAACCATTGGATTTTATTGAGTAGGGAAGTGACATGGTTACACTTGCGCTTTAGGAAAATCCTTTGATAGTTGTGTGAAGAAAATATCAGAGAAGGAAGGGATTTGAAGAAGGGAATCCTATTAGGGAGTCATTGCAATAATCCAGTTGAGATGTGATAAGGGTCCAAACTAGGGTGGTGGATATGTTAGAGGAAACTCAAAAGGAGTCATTTTAAGAGTATCCATTCTTAAGATAGGTCAGAAAACTCTAGTCTTACTTTGTTCTTAAAGCAGTAGTCCTGACCTTCCAGGCCTCCTAGAAAATCAGCATAATTTCTTAAGATAGGGGTTAAAGTAACTGAGCAATTTAAAAAATTGCTAATCCACTTTTTTGCTGTTATTCAATCAAGTCCAGAAAGTCAATATAAAACCTCAGGCCCAGATATACATCACACACTTCAGACTATTTTCTCCTAATTGCAAATAAATACTCCACTCCCACGTAGAGAACCAGAAGGTCATGTTAAATTACATTGGACCATGCTGTTCTGCAAATCCATTGTGTCTTGCATGTCTAGCTTGTTGTGTCTGCTGCACAGTCTTATGAACTTTACTCACCGCTACCACCTGCTGATCATTGAATCCTAATCAATGAAAGCAAATACACAAATGGCCTGACCTTCAGCTCACTGAGCCAAGTTTGGAAGGACAACAGAATTCAGAGCTGGAAGGAAAATAGTGGCCTCATCTTGTGAAATCCCAAAGGATGGATTATTTAAAATCTTCTGGCTGGAGTTGGGGAGTAAGCCAGAACCAAAACAATACTTCTCACACTTTGTTTTTTAAGTTTGAAATTCTTTATAGATTTCTTGTGAGCTCATATATGGCTATGTTTATTATATGGTATATTAATTACAACCCTGGTATGTATAGCTCTTTAAAAATATAGTCAATTTCGATAAAATCTTAGGAAATTCTTGAAAAAATCATCATTTATAAAGTCTGCCAATTATATATTTTTAAAAAGCAATAAGCAGCAATCAGAGTGGTCCTTTTTCTCTTTCCCCTTATCCCTCCTTTCTAACCCCACACCATGAGGGGGGGAAAGATAATTGAAGACGGAGAGAAAGAAGTGACAGAAGAAGAGAAAGATAAAGAGAAGAAGAGGAGCATAAGAAAGACAATAGAAGAAGAGAGATGAGATTGGGAAGAGTTACTTCTAAGGAAATTTTTGCAATATTTAACCTTTCATCTCTGTATCCTTTTCCATGATGTGTGCCACAATCTCTTCAATGCTTATCTTCTCTTTTACCATCAAAACACATTCTCAGGGAAGGGTTTACTTATGGCTGTTTTTTTTTAAGTTTAATATGAGTTTAAGATCAGTATCAGATCTTTGGAGGTATTTGTATTTTAAGTCTCACATCTAACTATGGAATACAAAATCTTTTCCTGGAAAGGTGGGAGAAGGAAGGGAATAAGAATTCATTAAGTATCTACTATGTGTCAGGAACTGTGCTAAGTGCTTTACAAATATTATCTCATTTGATTGATGGGGGAAGAATATTTGGGGTGGTGGGGTGGTTGGTGAGTAGGGGAAGAGGAGGAATACCTTCCTCCCTGGTACCCTGCAAATTTGACAAAAAAAGGATGCTCCCTCAGCTTACTCAAAATCTAGGCTTCAAGGGCCAGTGTCATATAGAAACACAAGAGATCATATTTGAGGGTAAGTGATCTACTGCATCAAAAGGAATATCTCTGTGTCTTGGAAGATTCTCTGAACTTTCATCATTACCATATTTTTGTTTATAGAATATGTTCCAAAGCAGTTTCCATCCATTCAGTAAAGTGGGATATAATCAAATATCTCAAAAGAATGCTAGGTCTATCATATTGTATCTCACATTTTGATACACTCACATGTTTCTGATATCACTTGCCTAGAAGGCACAATATGGACTAAGGGGTTTCCAGAGTTAATACCACATAGAAGAATAAGATGAAATAATTCAGTACACATGACCCACTGAACCAAGAATACCATCTTCGTCTCATAAAGTAGTCTTTTCATTTTATCCATTTTAAAAAATTGGCCCTGAAATTTCCATAGCTTTAGGAAATTTAATTGCAGGTAAGTACTTGCTCTTCACTTTTTAGTCTTAGAGATTTGCTTGGGGCAGTGAGATGTTAAGTAACTTTTCCAATCTCAAGTCATTGCATGTCAGATGTGGAATTTGAACTTACATCCCCCTTGCTCTGAGGCCAGTTATGCTACAATTGTCTCTTCTGTCTACTAACAGATTCAAATATCAGACTTTTTAGGAATCAAGTCCATTTGATAATAATTCCTTCCTCTGTTATCAGAGATAAAGCTATTGTACAGCAAAAAAGAGCCTTAGTTTCAGGAATCAGAAGACATGAGTTCTAGGTCTGGCTCTGTCACTTCCTAGCCATTTGGATGTTACTTGACATCTCAGAATCTGTTTCATGATTTCAAAATGAGAGCAATAAAATATACCCTTCCTACTCCATGAGAGTGCTATGAGAATAAAATTATATACATACATAGATATTCACACATAGACGTAGGATCACCTACACAGCCCTATATAAACCATCAACAACCACCATATAGACAGCAGTTTTTATTCTATGCATTTTCACATGCTAAATCAATTGTTTCTAAAAATATTTTCATGTGTTTTGTTTTGGTGAAAGGGAGTTTCTTCACCAGGGAACTGCCTATGTCAGTTGAACCACCATTCCAGGTTCTATAATTTTTTTTAATAACCCAGGCATTTCTAGATATATTCTCTTACCTGTATCACTCCACTCCTATCAAGCCTTCCCTTGTCACAAAATTAGTTAAACTAAACCAAGCCCAGTTCCTGTATTCAACATTCCACCCATTATCTTCCACCTCTCTAATTTTTTAATATTTATTTTTTTTCATCTATGGAATAAAACAAGTATTTTTGTAACAGAGTGTAACAAAGAAAAAAAATGATTACATATGAAACTGCAAATCTATTATGTGCAACTTGCTGTTCCTTTTAAATATATAATAAAGTTTTGTGTAAATTTCTTATTTTTCTTCTTTTTTCTTTCTTCCCTCCCCATCTCTCATCCTAGAGATGGCTACCATCTGCATCTCTTCTCAAGGGCTAAGGTTGATCACTACAATAATAGCATTTGGCTTCATTCTATTATTTTTTTCCATTTATAATACTTGTCATATTGTTTTCCTATTTCTGCTTATTTTACCGTGTCAATTTATGCAAGACATCCCATGTTTCTCTGAATTTTTCATATTCATCATTTTATGGCATGAAATATCCTATTATATTCATTTGCCACAATTTGTTGAACCATTCATCACATGAGTGGCACTCACTTTGTTTTCAGTTCTTTACTATTCCTAAAAGAGCTTCTGTGAATATTATGGTATATGTGTGTGTGTGTGTGTGTGTGTGTGTGTGTTTATATATGTCTTTTTGTCCGTGTCCTCCTTGGAGTATATGGTGAGGAATGAAATTTCTGATAAATGAAGTGGTTTTTTCTACCTTTCTGTTCTTATGTAGAGGTGGAAAAGAAAAGGCACTACATCTGAAGAGACTTGAGAGCTTATATGATATTATATGCTTTCTAATGCAAGTGGTAGTTAAGAACATTTTTTTTCAATATTTAGACTAAGCATTTTCTATTTATATTAAATAGTTCAAAAAAACACAGTTCTCTGAGTATGTTGGCAAGAAAATTTTCAAGTCCTTTCCTCTGAAATATGATGAATGGATCATCAATATTCCCATCATCTGGTTACTGGAATAATGTATTTCTCCCTACACATTTCATAGGTCTGTCTACTCTGTGTTGATTTAGGTAACAAGGAAGAATGACTTTGAATAAAACAGTAGAGGGCTCTGAAACCCAGAATGGAAGCAAAGACTGCATTCTGAGAAGCACCCAAGATATTTTATGGAGGGCTATTTGTTGCTAAATGCACTCAGAATTATCGAGGAAGAGGAGGGGGAAGAAGGAGGAGGAGGAGACTGAACTGCGACATTATAGAAAGGTGAACCATGAAGTACAATATTTTATTGGTGATAGTAAAGGAATCAGGCTTGCTTGAGGGACATGGACTTAATGCTTGAAAGGCCACCCAGTGAGGTGGTCGATATTCCAAATGTAGCTGGCAATGAGATATACAATGTGCTAACACGTGTTTATTGATAAACAAGAATTATATTTGCTAGCCGGTGAACATGTCCATTAAGTACCCACAACCTTTTAGTCTTATTCAGCTGCCTGAATTTGTTTTTATTTAACACCCTTGGCAGCCAAGGCAGACCCTGAACTGATCATTTACCAACCCAACTTCTCCAACCTCTTTGGCAAAGCTAGCCCCTTGGAGATAAACTGTCATTAACAGTGCTGGGCTGACAGCTGTGTCCAGGAGGCTCAACACAGAACAGAAATGTTTCTGGAGCAAAACGAAAGGTCAGAGACTCCAAGCTCATTTCAGTGGAATGTTCTTTTGACCGGGTTTCTTACATGAGCCTATATTAAAATGTACTGTACCTGATCTGTCCATTGCAGACATTAATTATTTTGACAGGCAATGGGGAAATGCCGGGGAGCGTGCAGGCTGATGAAAACAAAGCAATGATGCTTCTGAAGATGCACCTGACAGCTCTTTGGGGATCTTGAGGAATGAGAGCAGAATTATAAGGATGATTTCAAGTGGCGCAGCAATAAACTCAGGCAATTCAGAGTTGCAGAAGCTCATCAGATTTATGCTGAACTTCGAGCTCTCCTGCTCACAGAGGAACTTCCTTTCATAACTTTTTTATGGCACAAATTTATATTAGCATGATGAGACTTCATATTATAGGAAGGTATATTAAGTATGGATTTATATAATAAAACTTGATTTTATAGTCTGGAATGAGTTATAGCTTCTGTGCCTTGCTCTCTCTCTCCTACAACATCCATGTCTGGAGGAGAAAATCTTGAGTTGGGCAACTAAATTATCATTTGTGTTATTTCTATTCCCATTATCTTTCTTTGTAATATAGCTTTATATCTATGTGTGTATATATACATACATCTATATCCATCCATATATACATACACATATAGACACACACATGTATATGTATGTATACACACACACACACACACACACATATATATATATATATATATCAATCACTGACTTGAGGAGTAGCATGGCATAATGCATAGAGGGCCATTCATGAAATCAGGAAGCACTGGATTCTAGCCTTGGAGACATATTGGTTCTATGACTGAAAATTTTCAGTTTAGTAATTTTTCAATCATGTCTGATTCTTTGTTTCCCCATTTTGGGTTTTCTTGGCAAAGATACTGGAGTAGTTTGCCATTTCCTTCTCCAGCTCATTTTGCATATAAGGACCTGAGTCAAACAAGGCTAAGTGACTTGCCCAGGGTCACACAGCTAGGAAGAGGAGTCTTCCTGATTCTAAGCCTAGTGCTCTATGCACTTTGTCACTATGCACAGTCACCTAGCTGCTTGAAAATGAAGTCTTTTAACTTCTCAGTGCCTCAAGCAGTCTTCTGAGAGTATAATCCACCCCTCATCTCTGCACCTTCACACTGGCTGTTCCTCATGCATGGAATGCTCTCTTCATTTACCTCCGTCTCTTGACATCTTTTATTTTTCCAGAATCAGCTCAAATGCCACGTTCTGCTTGAGCTTTTTCTTAATTTCTCGCCCCTCCCCAGCTTACAATGCCTTCTTTGGTTAGTCTGACTTGATGTATAGGTATCTTCTCTCTACCTGTGTATATCATCTTTCCCTCCTACTCTATTTTAAGATTTGCAAAGCACTTTAAAAATATTCTCATTTTATCCTTACAGCAGCTCTGGAAGTCAATGCTGTTGTTATCCCCATTTTATAAATGAGGAAAGTGAGGCAGACAGAGGTTAAGTCACACAGTTAGTAAATATCTGAGGCAGGATTCAAACTCAGACTTTCCTGACTCCAGGTCTTGTGTCCTGTTCACTCATCGTACCTCCTAACTGTCTCTATACAATTACAGAATCTATTAGTATCAGTGAAGGGGCTAGGATATCCCTGATAGATTGTTGTAGTTAGGTTAATTGTAGTGAGGGAATAGTTCAGCATCATGAACACGAAAGGCAAACTATCAGGCAAGGGAGAAGTATAGAATCAGACACATATAAATCTAGAAGATTTGGGCAAAGCAGGTACCACAAAAAAGGTGAGAAGTCAGGAGCACAGGAAATCTTAGGCTGGCAAGCTGAGGAGGAGAAGATAATTTAATCCAAGAGGTTATAAACGGGAGCCACTGGAATAGATTGAATATGTAAGACAACTTTGGCGCAGCTAGGTGGTGCAGTAGGTGGAGCTCTGGGTTTGGAATCAGGAAGACTTATCTTTGTTCAAATCTGACACAGATACTAGCTGTGTGACCCTGGGCAAGTCATTTAACTCCATATGCCTCAGTTTCCTTATCTGTAAAATGAGTTGGAGAAGGAAATGGCAAACCCACTCCAGCATCTTTGCCAAGGAAACCCAAAATGGAGTCATGAAGTTGGACACTACTGAAATAACTGAACAACAAAAATAACTGGCAACAGTGTGGCAGATGGATTGGAGTGGGGAGAGACTAGAAGTTGAGAGAACAATAGGATGCATTTGCAGTCTTTCCTAAATATAGGTATATTATATTTCATTGGTTTGGGGCTCAGGAGACCTGCGATCTAGTCCCAGTGTCTGACATTCACTGGCTAGCCCTGTGTGTTCCCTTGCCAAAGCACTCAAACTCTCTCAGCATAAAAGTTTCTCAACTGTTAAATAAGAGGGATAGAGAAGGTAATTTCTAGTATCTTTGAGTTTTAAAGTAGCAGATTCTTTTATTTCATGGAAAACTTTCTCTAAAATGTCAAATCTTTTCTCTCTGACCATCCCTGACAACTTTGCCTGCATCTACACTATCATCTTTCTCTGATGCAGAGATTCAGCTGTAATCTGCTCTCCCCCTGCCCCATTTCGCTGTGTATGAGGTGTGGTATGACTGTATGTTTTAGCAAACACTAACCAAATGGATTCATTCACACGAGAGCTATATTTTATAGTAATGACCTAGGAAGATAAATACTTGTTCTAATGATACCCCTTCGTCTCCCCAAATTTGGGGAATTGCCTTCACAGGGGGTTTCTAGCCAATATGAAAAAATCATTACCAATAATGTATAGTTACACCTTATCCAACTTGGCTGTACAACTTATTTTCCAATACTTGTCTTGAATAATCCGTATCTGTTCTCCAAAATTAAACCAACTCTCAAAGTGACAACGATTTATTGTCTTGGTGGATATTATGAAGAGTCTCACATCTTGCCCACGTTCTCTCTTCCATCTTCATTCAGCCTCTCTTTTGTCTTTTCCCTGACACATTTCAATAACCTAAGTGACCCCCCCCCACCTTCTGTTGGCTTTCCTCCTCCAACCTATTTGATGTACCACTAAACCAGATCCATCGAACACAGAATCATACTGCTGGAGAGGACTTTAGAGAATAAGAAGCCCAAACATATTTTATTGATAAGGCCTGCCTAGATGACCCAAGAGGCTTTATTAAGGTCACACAGCTAGTTGGTGATATAACCTGACTAGATGTCTCTAATGCCTTTCCTAATTCTTTTACCTACAATGTGTTGTCTTCAATATAAGGCATAGTGTCAAATCGTATAATTGATCTGCTCATAATATCAGCAGCAGCAATCGTTAGTAGTCAACAAAAATTGTTTACTATAATTGCTAGATACTGTGCTAAGTGTTTAGTATTGAAAAGCCAAAACAAAGTCCCTGCCCTCAAGGAGCTTACTTTCTAATGTGGGAGACAGCATGCAAATATAACTATGTGTATACAAGATACATAGTGGAAGTGAAAGGTAATCTTAGAGGTAAGGCGCTACCACCAATGGAGATAGGGAGGGAAATAACATATATACAGATAAGGTGCTTGTAAGAATCAGGTGTCACCTCTTGTGTTGGTTATGGAGGCTGGTGTAACTTTCACAGAAACACAGGGAAAAGTATTGCTTAGGAGATACAGAGCTGATCTCAAAGTCATGAGGTCAAAACCTGACTTTGAAATACACATGATATCCCAAAAGTTTTTAATAAGTATAAAAAGCTGGGGGGTGGATAGGTGGCACAGTGAATAGAGCACCAGCCCTGGAGTCAGGAGAATTTGAGTTCAAATCCAGCCTCAGACACTTAACACAAAAACTAGCTGTGTGACCTTGGGCAAGTCAATTAACCCCAATTGCCCTCCCCCCCAAAAAATAAGTATAAAGAGCACAGACTTTTGGGACATCTTGTATTTGCTATGTTTCTTGAGGGCAGAAATGCTGTATTGTATTTATTTGCATCTTTCACAGCATTTATTATAGTATCTTACACATAATAGATAACTGATCAGGTTAACTCTCAAACATCATTTATTAAGCACCTGCTTGGACAAGGTACAACATTAAATGCTGAATGTAGTAATGGTAATAATAGTGGGGAGGATGAAATAGCCCCTGCTATTCCTCAGGGAACTTACAGTCTACCAGAGCAGTGAGTGGATGTGGGCTGGGAAGGGGACAGAAGCATGTATAAAAATAACTAAATACAAAGTAATTTGTGTGGGAGAGAGCTTTAACAACTGAAGAGTAAGAAAAAGCTTGACAGAGACAACTTAGCTCTGAGAAGACCCTTGAAAGAAGATAAGGAATATAGTACATCTCAAGCAGAGGGGGTGGTTTGTACAAAGGCAAAGAGTTAGAGGAAAATTTTTGAACATTTTTTGATTCAATTTGGTAAGCATCCTAACATGATGATGTTGATGTGGAAACTTTTTATTCCAATGCATGCATTTGTGTGCATATTTTTTTTAAAATTACATTACTTTAGCACATCTATCATTTTCTTTCATTTAAATATGAAATTAAAAAGCTTTCCCCATTTCTCTCATTGATATCATTAACACATTGAATTATATAGTAGAAAGAGCACTTGAATGGGAATCAGGAGATCTAGATTCTAGTTTTACTATTACAACTAACTAGCTGAGTGACTGGACAAATTATTTTACCTCTCCAGGTCACAGTTTCCTTGTCAATAAAATGAGGGGGCTCAATTATTTGATCTCTAAGGTCTCTCTGGGCTCTGAAGCCTGTAAACCTAAATACTCATTGATTGACAGCCTGACATTTTCTGGTTGAAATAGGTACTTCTTTAGAACAAGACCTCTCCCTTAGTGGCAGCTGATAAAATGAACCAACTCTGAAGGACAGGAAGTCAGCTAATGTTACCACTGCATTAAAGTTGTTGTTAGGTCTTAGGGAGAGCCAAGACACTTAAGCAAGGAAATGATTCCCCCAAGAATCCTTTTTGGCAGAGGGAGCTATTAATATGACACTTAAGTGTGACAGGGATGATCTCAGAGTTTACCCTTGATATGGATCATGAAAGGCTAGGGGTAATACTTGGTCAACCCTGGATACCTATAATGCCAGAAGATACTTTCTCCTTTGTTATCAATGAAGGCTAGGTATAACTTTGATAGAACCATCACAGAATCAGAGTTGAAAGATGCATCAGAGGACATCTAGTTTAACCCATAACAGAAAGAGATTTTCCTCTATTCTTGATTAATGATCATATAACTTCTACTTGACACCCACTACTCTTGAAGGCAGATATTTTCTCTTTAGAATAGCTCTAGTTAAGTAGTTTTTTTCTCTTTCCTAAAATTTGCCTCTCTGGAACTTCTACCCATTTTTCCTATTTCTTTCTTCTGGGGTCCTCTTTCATTTGACAGGTTTTCACAAGCTTGAAAAGAGCTGAAGAGAATCTTCTCTTCTCCAAACTAAACATCCATGGTTCCTTTAAAATATTTTACTTGGACATTTTTTTGAATCTCATTTGAGGCTTTGAATGATTTATGTAAATCTTGCTT
>NW_027187391.1:28397453-28457534 GCF_028583685.1 Petaurus breviceps papuanus
CTGTTCTTTTGCTGGTTATCTGGCAATATTGTTATTCATTAATCAATAGATTATGCAACATAGACTAAATGCAACATAGACTAAAGTCCTTTGTCCATCTTGGCCACTCTCCTATCAATACATTTTAGGTTGTCAATATCCTTCCTAAAATGTGGAATTTAAAATTATATTTTCCAGATGTAGTCTTATCAGGAGAGAGTATAGCAAGACTCTCATCTCCCTTATATTGCTACTAATTTGTCTCAGGATAACTAGGATAGATAGGTAGGTAGATATACACATATACACATACATATATAATATATATACACACAAAGATATGTACATACATATACACACACATATATACAACATATGCATAACATACATGTATAATATGCATAGATAAATAGATATTTTGCATATAAGTCACAAAGTTGACTAATGTTGAACTTGAGATCCACTAAAATCCTTTTAACTTTTCCCCAAATCTGTCATCTCTTATCCTGCCCCCTTTATCTCTTCTTTTGAAGAAGATATAGTTTAATCATATTTTAGTCAGACGTCAGATTCCACCAACTCTCAGATAAACAATGAGGTTGAATCTATCTTCTTAAATTACAATCTCAGTTGCACCTTGTCTATTCCCATTTACTGCACATTTTTGAATAAGTATCTCAGGCCATAGCTTTCATTACCGTCTCTCTATTTGTATGATGTATCTTGTGACAATAGGTCCTCTCTACTAATATTCTTCTTGTATTTTACCTGCAATTTTATATTGTAGTTGGACGTGTCAGATAAATGTGGGCATTTTTGTTCCTCTTCTTTCATTTTCAGTTTAAAGCTTTCTTGATCTTCAGGCAAATTTATTTTTATTGGCTTTCTTTAGCAGTATGATATCCCAGGCCTAGAACTAATCATTCATTTATAGCTTAAGTCATTGTCCAGAAATCCAAATCATATTCTTCATAAAAAAAATCTATTCACTTCCCATATCTACCTTTTTTCCCCCACTTCTAAAGCTTTTACTTTAATTGGAAACTGTAAAAAAAAATTACCTGCAACCCTAAGGTATTCAGTCCTCCCCACACTGGATTTCTTGATCCTTTTACATGATCTCCTTAGATGTGTCCCTGGGGTAGGAGTATATGTAGGATGTTGTCCAGGAGGATATAACATTCTCTCAGAGGAAATGATCTCCCTATGGTCCTTCTTTCATAGGGGTGCTCTTCAGTGGTACCCCTTCCCCACATTGGGTTGAGAGCTTCCCTTTCATTCTTCTTGTTTTAAATCTCCTTTTCCCATCTCTCCCATTCTCTTGTAGCCTTTTAAAAATTGCTGAATAATAATAGAAGGTATTTTCCCTTGTTGAACCCCTAAATTTTTGTAACAGCGAGCACTCTAGCATACCCAGGATGACCGGCTAGCATTGGTTGTTTTTTATCTGCTTTTAAAAGAAAGACTGCTCTAAAGGGGTTAACAATCCTACTTTCAAGTACGTTCACTAGTTCAAGGGAAAGGTCAGCACCCTGAATGCAAAGAAAATACAAGCATAGAAATTAGCATAAAGACCAACAGACAGGACTCTGACTGCCTGAATCAAAGCAATGTTGCTGTACCCTTTACATACACCACTGCATCTAGAGAGCCTTTACATCTGAACAGTCAGGGGGTCCTGAATATATGGCTATTCAGGGTCTCGACCAGAGAATCACAAAATTCTTCTTATAAGTGAAACCTCAAAGCAAAATACCAGCTCAGAGTATATATATACACTTTTCAGAACCAGCAGGCATCATAACCCTCATGACTCAGTGCCTAATCAACTTAGTACCAAAAAGTGTATAAGCCTCTCTACAACAAGCCTCCTCCTTAGGCAAATTCCTCCCCTAATGGTTTTCACATGAGGCCTATTAAAGGGTGGGGAAGATCTTATTATCCCATTAACATTACAACATTGTATGTATCCTACCATTCTGAAATTTTATCCCACAAAATACACTGATTATTGATATTCTGTAAGAAGAGGGTGATCTCTGTCTGGGTAAGACAAAAGCCAATGTGTTGATTTACACACCCTTCTGGAATATGGGAGCTGGTAAGAGGGATGGTGCTATTAGCACCTTAAAGACTAGTATTCTCCAGTGTTAATTCAATAATACTGTTACTTTGTTCCCTACCTCTGGTACATGATTTCATGTTTGTTTGTTCTTTCTCTTACAATTGGTGGGGACTGGAAAATAAACAAAAATCCTTCTAGTCCCCTATGCAGCCTATGCTGCTGTCCTCAGTCTCTGAATCTGAACTTTTTGTAAGAAATCCCCCAGGATTAGGAAGACAAGGTGGATGCTAGGGGTATTACAGTGAGAGTCTTGTGCAATTTGTTTTTGTTCAAGGAACTTATATTGAATTCAAGTAGAGACTTTAGGGGTATCCATTACTTAATATACTGTTTTATAAATGCAGAAGCAATGTTTGATATAGTATAGACAAAAACATCTATGTTAATTACTTTTAAAATATTCATATATTCTATGGCTAGCCTTAGAGTTTTAAATTACCTTGAAAACAGTCTCAAATAGGGGAACGAAGTTGGTAAAATGACATAATATTTTACTTGGGCATTCTTTTGAATCTCATTTGAGGCTTTGAATGATTTATGTAAATCTTGCTTTTCATTATTTCTCATCTAAAGTCTGCCTTCATCACAAAAGTCAGTGTTAGGAATCCCAAGTCAGATTTATTTCTGTTCTTTTGCTGGTTATCTGGCAATATTGTTATTCATTAATCAATGGATTGATTATTTGGTACTAATCCAGGAATTCATTACATGATAGGAAGAAAAGATGGGCTAGTCAAATGCCTAGGTGATGTGAGGTGATGGCAGGTGTACTCCACTGGTATCTTCTCAATGTCAGAAGAAAGTAAGGAAGACCTCCAGTTTATTGGGTGCACCTTCAGTCTCAAACTTATCAGAGAACATAAATAGGATTTGCACAGCATAACTGAGTTATAATCTGCACTGTTGGAAGAAACCTCTAAATCAATGAAAATACTGCTCTGTTTTAATATTTTGGCCAGCTAAATGGAGAAAACTGACCAAAATGTCTGACCAAGTGATGATGTAACATTTGTCTTCAAGACCCTTTTCTTCTTTTTAGGTTCCTGCTATTATTTAGCATCTGCTTCCCCCCTTCCTCTTAATCTCTTTTACAAAAATAATTCTTAAAATCAGGTTATTTTATAGGTCTGTCTGATATTTTATGGGATATCAAATTGGCAACTAAGTATTAATTTCTTTCAGAGTCTTCTATTCCTACTGTATGTGTGTATATAGTAGGCATAGAAAGTAGATTTCCCCAACAAAGTTTCCCAAAATCCCAATATCACAGACATTTAGAAAGAAAAATTCCATCTCGAAATATGTTGGCAGATATATATATACACATATATATTCTTATTATTAACATGGAATTTCAGTTCAATGTCTTCATTTCCATATTCTATCCTATACTGATGTTGATCAAGTTTGCCAGAGGCACATCATTATATTGTCCACTTGTATTAATACATATATACATATATATACATACACACACATATATGTATGTGTATATGTGTGTACATGTATAAAATATATAGTGACCAGTGTTGTTAATTTGATTCAGATAACCCCAAGATTAGGTGAAATAATAATATATAGTTTTTTTTATTCCAAATGTATAATGTTAAAGGTGTAAAAAGGAGAGGATAGGAAGGCAGGAGAAGAACAAATGGTAAGGGAAATGAAACAATAAATAAGAAGGATGAAAGGATAAATAAGAAGGAAAATGGGGAGTGTAATAGAAATAAAGGTAAGTGTGAAGGGGAAATTAGATTTAAAATGAAGCCTTGCTTTTACTAATTCTGAGTTGAAGGACTTTAGGACCTTGGAAGAAAGTAAAACTCACTTGAAGGGGAGAAATGTATTTGTTGGTTAGCAGCTATTTATGAGTCCTTACATATTTTCTTTACTGTTTAATAACCCCTTTTAGTCTTTCTCATTTTATGCATTTTGTGGAGTGAGATAAAGGATGTCCTATGCCTAGACCTATGTATATATTAAGGAAATGTCTTCCATTGTTTAATGAAAGGGAGACAAAGGCTTCAGAAGAAAGCCTAATAGTATTCTTGATCATCACTTATGTAACCCTTGGGTTAGACACTCTCCCGAGTCAAAGGGTCCAGATATACTTTGGGCCATTTTTTTCATTCTTACTTTGTGTCCTCCACTCAGCAAATCTGGAATAACATGTGCATGGTAACCTATAGTATACTTAAACCAGTTCCTTATTTGTAAACATGCAGTTTACGTGTACTACAGGACAGAATTTAAAAAGATACTTTTGAATTAGCAACCATTACCATTAGTCCTGGGCAGCTAGGTGACTCAATGTATAGAATGCCCTGCCTGGAGTTAGGAATACTTGAATTCAAAACCGGCCTCAGACACTTATTGGCTGTTAAGGTCCTGGGCAAATCCCTTAATTCTGTTTGCCTCAGTTTCTTCATCTGTAAAATGAGCTGGAGAAGGAAATGGCAAACCACTCTGGTATCTTTGCCAAGGAAATCTCAAATGGGGTTATGAAGAATCGAACATAACTGCAAAAGACTAGACAACAAAATGCCTGATGTACATGTTTTGTTACCCCTAGTGTTTGTAATGAGCCCTTTGTAATGAGGACTTTTTCATGAGAGCTCTTGTTTGCCTCTGTGGAGAATGAAGATATTAGCTATATTTTAAAATTGCCTCCCCAAGAACTTTGGATGAGTCAAAGAAATATTTATTCTTAAGGATACCCCCACCCCAAATTGAATCTGGATCATATAAACCTAGATCCTGGGGACTGGGCCTAGGTTATATCTAATATGTTTCACAAACTTAGCTGAATAATCCTGTACAGATAATTTCAACTCTCTAGTTCTCAATTTTCTTATCTATAAATGGTATTTAAAGACTTCTCCACAATTTAATATTCTATAAGAAAAAGTCATGCAGCATGATATAATAATGATGATAATGATTAGAGTTTATATAGTGCTTTATGATTTACAAAGTACTTTACGAATTATTATTTCATTTTATTCTTATAGCAACCATGGGAGATAGGTGCTATTATTATCCTTGTATTATAGATGAGAAAACTGAGGCAATCAGAGTTTAAGTGACTTGCCCATGGTCATATGACTAGGAAGCATCTAAGACTGAATTGGAACTCAGGTCTTGACTTCAGGTGCAGAGTTCTATTCCCTGCATCACCTACAATCCAATTAGCACAGTATTATGAACTTAAATTATGCCAGTGTGTTGCAAAGTGAAAAAAACTGGTTCAATTTTTTTTTACTCACATAATATGAAATAACTGACTTTATCACTTAACTGTCTAGCTTTTTTCAAGGGCCATCTGTGCCCAGGATAAATTCAGGGAATGTTGATTCAACTAAATGGTGAAAACTAGTGTTTTGGAAAAGTACAGACAAAATCAATAGCTGATTAACTGAATTTTTCTCTTTTGAAATGGTTTTGTTGGCATTATATAGCCACAGAATTGGGGCAGTTGAGTGGTACTGTGGATAGAGTACTGGGCCTACAATCAAGAAGACCTGAATTCAAATCCAGCCTCAGATATTTACTAGCTGTGTGACCTTGGGCAAGTCACTTAATCCTATTTGCCTGTTTCCTCATCTATAAAATGATCTGGTGATGGAAATAGCAAACAAATATAGTATCTTTGCCAAGAAAACTGCAAATGGGGTTACACAGAGTTGTATATGGCTGAAAAATGACTGAACAACAACAACAAAGCCACAGACTAAGGGGAAAAAATTGTATCCAAACACAAAGGAAAAGGATAAAACAAAATTCTGTGCATTCATCTCTCCTTGAAAATGGAAAAGAGGAAAACCAGATATCAAAACATTCAATCATTTTTGTGAACAAATGCCAGCTTTCAGGCTCTATGTGTTAACAGGGAATAAGAACACAAAATAACATAAAAATGACAATAACAAAACAAAAACAAGTTCTTGTGTTGAATTCTAGCATGAACATTTTTATTTGAAATGTATATAGAAATTTTGTTTCCTTACATTAAAATAGTATTCACCTAACATTTATCAAATTGCACCTTCAAAAAGCTTTTTTCTACAAGTTTTTTTTTTCTACAGGTTAAAACTGAATAGAAAATGGAAGTGAATTTGTCCCCCAAATCTTCAAATAGTTGTAGGTATGTAATAGTAATGTAATTTAAAGATCCCCCTGTGTTGGCTTGGTTTTTGGTTTGATTATGTTAAAACCCAGAGCTTGTTAATCCCACTTGTGGGATGGACTTGTTGACGTGAAAAGATAGGGCTGAACTGGGAGGAGCTGGTGATGTAAATTTGGAGAGACACAAGAAAAGAGAGAGACAGGAGAACTTTTTGGAAGCAGCACCCTTTTGGAGGCAGAGAGAGACTGAGAGGATTGCTGAGGGCCAGTTTGAATTGCTCAGGACTTTTGAGAGCTGCCACCCAGAGCTGCCAAGGACTGAGGAGACATGGCTGTTATGCTGGTACTTTGTCTGTCTGTTTTGATGTTGTTTTGCCAGATTTGTCCACTGGTGAAGGACAGTCCTGTTGTTTCAGAGGTTCTGGAACCTTGCTGTAAGTTCAGAGCTCTTGAGACTGTTCTGCAGAGAGAGAGTGAATTCTGTCCACTGGTGAAGGACAGTGCTGTTGTTGCAGAGGCCTTGGAACCTTGCTGTTGGTTCAGAAGCCCTGAAGAAGGATTCTCTTGTTGTATGTTTACAGAAATCCTGGAAGAGGGTTTTGCTAACGTTTTCAGGGGTCCTAGGACTGTTCTGCAGACAGAGAATGAATTAATGAAGAGACTGGCGATGTATCTTGTGTCCTTGCTAAGCTTTGTCTCCTCAGGAACAAAGATTGCTGAGAACTTGCCTTGTGTCAAGATGAAGAAAATACCTCCATTTGGGTATTAAGTGCTGTGCTTAAGCTTGTTGTAACTCTGGGGTAGATTCAGTTGTGATCCAGGGGTGGGGAACTTTTGACCTTTTTGTGCTCTGTAATTGAACAAATGAATGCACTTTACTTATGATTGGAAACTAATCTCCATTTGAGAACAGGGGCTTTGTGATGGACTAAATGAATGTACAGCCTAGGGGTGAAGTAGTATTTAGAAGAGGGACTTTGTGATTGATTAAATGAATGTAATGTCCAGGGATGGACTAGTACTTGATTAAATCACACTTGGGGGTTGTACTTGGAGATTATTGAATCACACTTAGTAAATACTGTATTTTGAATTATGCTATATGTTGATTCTCTCTGTTCTTAATTTTTCACTGAATAAAACCGAGAATACCTATGCTGGTATTTTGAACCTTGGGAAGTTGCCTGTGCTTGGCATTACATTACAAGGTACCACTCAAAATAAGCAGCTGTTACTTCCAAACATCAATGGTATGTTCCATATTTGATTCCCTTGCCTTCATCACCTCATTACTGAATTATTTCTAGAGCTTTCTAATTGGTCTTCCTTCCTCTTCCCTCTCTAATCCATTCTCCACAGAGATGGCAAATTGATATTACTATAGGAAAACACTTCAGTGACTATTATTGTAGCTCTGATAAAACTTTTTAAAAAATCCTTAGTCTGGTATTTAAAGTTCTTCACAGTTTGGCTGTCATCTAGTTTTCCAGTCATTTCATATTACTCTTTTATATACATTCTCCATTCTAGGGAAATTGGCTTACATTCTTCCCTAAACATCCCATTCCATCTCTTGACTCTTCAACTTCATACAAGTGGTCCTCCATATCTGGAATATTTTTGCTTCTCATCTCTGCCTTACTTAATTCAAAATTCAAAACTCCTTTCCTTAATTCAAATCATAGTTCAGGTGCCACCTTCAACATGAAGTCTTTCCTGAATCCCTGCCCATCTTCCTCATCTTTCCCATCCCCATCTCTGGTACTCTGTACATTGTGAAATTACTTTACATTACTTTGCATGAACATTGTATTTACTTTTTTTGTGTATACGGTGTGGACAACAGAAAGAATACTGGTTTGGGAGTCAGAGAATCTGGGTTCAGATGCTGCCTATAATACTCACTACCCATGTGACACTAGTCAAATCAATTCATATCCCAGAGCCTTGCTTACACCATTTCTACAATAAGGTATAAGGTATTGGACTGAAGTGCCTTCCAGCGTCATATCTATGAATTTTATTTTGTATCCCTCCTCTAAAATGCAAGCCACTTGGAGGGGGTAGGGAGTGTGTTGTTTTGTTTTTGTTTTTGTATCTCTAGCACCTAGCACAGAGCTTATCTAAAAAATGTTTGATGTGTTGAATTGCTGAATTGTATTGGTGGGATTGACTAATGAACACAGCAAGGTATTAGGTTTTCTGATAGTGAATTTATCTGATTTTTTTTTTCTGTAGTTTTTTTAATCCATTGGCAAAAAAGCATCATTGGCATTGCACAAGTTTAGTACATTTTAAGACTACTGGATTAGGATTGTCTGATAAACACATAACAGACCTCTGTATTTTTGGAACAACCTATTCAGTCAAGTGCAGCAGCTGTCTGACATTGCTTCAGTTAACTTCATTAGTCATTCAACTTGAGGAGAAAAATAAAAAGCAAACAAGAAATGGAGATGCTGACACCAAACTCCAAATGTCTTTGAATGCTTTTGAATTCATAAAGCCTCCTTTGAATGCATTTCATCCTCTACCCTTAATTCTAATGAAAACCTGAAGGAAATTTAGATTTTCTCCAAGAATAAAATCCCTAGTTACATTTGTTTTTTTATACCCTCAAGGTTTCTGAAAACTGTTAAATATATTACCTATCAATTTCTATAAGAAACTCCTGGAGAAACATGGAAAAACTTAAGCTATGCTCAGTTAGTGCTTTCACAATTTAATATATTTTTTTCATAGTTTGAAGGAAAAAAATAACACTGGCAATCTCTTAGTCCTTCTTCCATTAAGGTCTAAGCTTAGGGCTCCCTTTGAAGTAAACAGGTCACCTCAAATAAAATCAAACTTTTATTAGGCACTTAATAAGAACTAGAATTTGTGCTAAGCACTGGGATGAATGTCAACTTTGACCTCATTGAAGGACCACTGTGTAATAATGATACCATTTTTTTACAGGGCATATATAGAGTCCAGAAAGCCCATTTATTTTCATCCATCATTAGACTAAGGGTTATACTTTCAAGGCATTTTGGAATTTGTTCATCACTCTCAAAGGTAACATGCTTTTTACCATTATGGGATGAGTTGAAGGTAGAACAGTGACCTTCAACCCTTGGAGACTATACCTGATATTCTAGAATCATGGAATTGCCTTGGTTTAATTAATAATGGTCAGAAAATAATCACCTGATTTATGTATCCCAAATATTCACCTCACCTGCAAAAATAGAGATTAGAAATATAGCACTGAAATGGCAACGTGTTTTTAGCAGCAATTTCTCTTAACTATAGAGAAATGGAGTTTCTGGTGTCAAGATTCTGTAGCGCTAGGGAAAAAGAGGAGTGTGTAATAGAAAGCGTTAGAATGTCTTCATCAAATAAAGGGCACTAAATCATCCAAAGAATATTACTGAGGGCAATTCTCTATAGGGAATATGGAAAGGTGTTTGTAGGAAAAGTATATCATGCCTTTCTCCTTGTCACAAAGGAGTTCTTTTAGAGAAGTGGGGATGGTTCATATAGCTGTAAGAACTTACTGTGGTGAGAAGATATGTAGAACACCACTTATTTATTTTTTAGAGAGAATCATTATGACAAAGTCTTAGAAACTACAGATTGAGAACCTTGAGCTTGACATTGGTAAAAGGGTAGGGGTGTTCCATTTTTTCCTCATAAAATTTAAGAAGCACACATTAGTATTTTAAATTTAGGTATCATATATATTATCTATAATATGTTTTGATAGTTTATGTCCTCAAAAATTTTGTACTTACACAGATTTCTCCTTGACAATGTGGGATGGGTAGATGCAGATGGATTGAGATTGACTTTGTTGGAGGGCACTCCCAAATTGATGAGATCACAGACTCATTTAAGTATTTGAGTAATTTGTGATTTCTTTATTGAACACTCAGAATTAATATGCAGACAGAAAAGGAATTAAGCTTGCTTTACTTCTCAGAAGACAGAGCTAGAAGGAAGTGTTACAAGGAAGCAAGGTTACAGGAAGGCCAATTTCACACAGATACAGGGGAAACCTTCCTAATCCTTAGAAATATTAAATAAATAAATAAATAAAGGAATAGGTTGCCTCTGGGAGTAAAGGCAATAAGTACCTCAACCCATGGGATGGGGGTGGAGGTAGGGGGTGGAGGTATCTTGGAGAAGAGTCAGGATAACCACTTACAAGAGATGAGACATTTCTTCCCTGATACAGGTTAAACTACATGACCTCTGAGATTTCTTTCAATGCTAAATCTATGCCCATATGATATAATGGGAATGCAAATCTGGAAGATCTTCCCTGCCCCTAGGCTAAAATGCACCTGAAGCCTGGGGAGGGAGGCTTGTTTTTCAGTAGATACTTCTTGATTGGCCAGTGAGTCAATAAGGTTGTTACATTCTCTGAGCCAGGAGAAGGCTATATAAGCCCTGATGTGTAGCTTTGTTTTGGGACTCACTTTGAGAAGTGTTCTGTGATTTGATCTGAATTCTGGGAAGCCGTTGTTGAGAGTCCCCCGGCTTTGAAAAACCCAGATGTGGAAACCCAGATGTTGACTGGGTATGGATGTAATGGTTGGACAGTTTGGAAAGCTGTCTACTTGATCTGTTTCTGTCTTGATAATTCTGCCTGTGTACTTTGGAGTTTGGGGTGTTGACCTTTTCCCCTGAACAAGGTAAACGATATATGTCTGACTGATTAAAGTGAGCTTGTTAACCCATTTTGAGTTGCTTTCCTTTATCAAAGCAGATCCAAGAACCTGTATTGGTAGCAAACCCTGAGGACGCTTGGGGTGTTTGCTGCTACATATGACCACTCCCAATCTTACATGTATGCATATTGAAGAAAAAAACACAGTAGTACCTTTTATGAGTTTGTATACAAATCTGCCCTCTCCTCCTATTATGCCTTTGGAAATGCCCATTCTACTATTTAGAAAAAAAAAAACCTGACTGCTATATTAGTTATCTTCCTTTTACATTCTTTTCATTGTCTTGCCTTTACAATAACATGATTTCCTACTGAAGATGATTTTTCTAATAGTGGAACAAGAAAATGAATAAGTATAGTTCTTGCTCATCACTCCCTTCATCCTTTACCGCCATCATTAAGCAATTCTCCTCCTCTGATACTCATTGCACCCATCTACAACACTCTGTCCAGATTGTGGTTGCTATTATCCACCAAGCCTAGGTCATTCTTCTTCCTTTCTCAAGTTCGATACACAATCTTTCTTTTCATTCCAATACTTTTAACTGTTCTCTCAAAAATTCTGGCCTCCAAGTTTATCTACTGCCATAATTCTTATGATCTGTACCTTCACTTTATCTCAGTCATACATATGGATGGTCATACTCTTGATCTTACCATCTCTCATACCTGTTCAAATTCTCCAATCTAGAACTCTGAAATTTCTCTCTGGGACTATGTATTTCCTCTTTACATCTTCATCTCTCTCAGTTCCCCTAAATTTATTTTTTGTCTTCATCATAAGACCCAGGAACTCTATTCCTCATTACTTGATCAGTCTATTCATCACCCCTGCCCTGACTTCATCTTTTTCTTTCACAATCTTGACACTATAATTAACCAGTCTAACTTTACACTGTCCTTTTCCCTAAAATCTTTTGTTCTTTTGCTACTTATCCCTTACCCTGTCTTACTCCCACTATCTTCCTTTTCTGTTGTAATTATGTACTACTGAACACTGCTTGAGGAAGTCACAATAATATTGACTAGGAAAATGATAATTACATGTTATGTAATATCTAATTTCAAGTGGGCACTCTTTGTTAGAAAACAATCCTTTTACTCTTCATTGATTTACATTCCTTTAAAAAATATTCAGGGAACATTTTGTTGTTGGGTTGTTTCAGTAGTGTCCAAATTTCCATGAACCCATTTGGGGTTTCCTTAGCAAAGGTTTGCCACTTCATTCTCAAGCTCATTGTATAGATGAAGAACTGAGGCAAACGGGATTAAGTGACTTGCCCAGCATGACACAGCTTGTAGGTGTATGAAACCAGATAAATCCTCTTGACTCTGGAGCTGGTGCCTTATTTGCTGGGAGAACTAGCTGCCCACAGTGAACATTTATTACTGCCTAGCATATGTCTATACTGTGATAGGGATACACCTCTTTTTTTTTCATTATACAAATTCAATTGCCAAGGTAACATTAAGCTTTCCAGAGATATATTGCCTTTTTTTCTTTTCATGGGGGGCTTTAATTATTTTTAATTAGTAGTCAATTGTTACCTCCCACTTAGTAGGGGAAAAAATCCCTAAATGAAATGTGCATGTTCAAGTACAAGATATTTGCACATTAGCTATGTCCAGAAATATGTCACACTTTGCATATATATTCTATCACATCTCTAAAAGGAGGTAGGTATATTCTAAGTTGATCTTTTTGAATCATGGGTGATCATTGTGTTGGTCGGAATTCTCAAATGTTTCAAACCTGCTCATTTTTTACAATGTTTATATAGTATAAATTATTCTCTTGACTCTGCTCACTTCATTCTGTAACAGTTCAAAGTGTGGTTCAAGTGATGCCTGCTCCATTATGCTCTTCTTCTTGTATCCCTTAATTATATTAAATAACAAATCTTCTACTTATTCCTCCTTCTTTTCTCTTAGTGTATCATTTTTCTCTCCTCATTCCCCCCTCCTTTTAACATCATAAAAAATATAATAAAAATCGCTCCTAAGCCCTCCATCTTATTTTGCTCTCTCTATGAATCTTGTTGATGTCACAGTCCTTAAGTGGTACTTCTCATTACCCCTTCCTATTGGAATGCAAACAGTTTATCCTTAAAATATATTTTCTTTCATTGCTTACCTGCATTTACTTTTTCATATTTTTCTTAATTATCATATTCATATTTCACTGTTGCTTCTCAGCTTTGGTCTTTTCAACAGATATACTTGGAATTCCTCCATCAATTAAAAATCTATTTTTTTTCCCCTGTGGGATGACACTCAATTTCTCTGGGTAAATTATTATTGGCTGGAAGTGGAAGTCTATATTGTGGTCTTTTGGAATATTATATTCTTTTCTCTCCCTTTTGGTGGTGGCTGCTAAATCTTGTGTGATCCTGAATATGGTTCCTCAGTACTTAAATTCTTTTTTTAATGGCTAATTGCAGCATTTTCTCTTTGGCGTGGAAGCTCTAGAAATTGCTAGGAGTTTTTATTTTGAGGCTCATTTCAGGAATTAACTAGTGGATGCTTTCTATTTTCAACTTGCCTTTTAATTCTATAATATTTGAGCAATTTTCTTTCATGAGTTTTTGAAATATTATGCCAAAGTTGTTGGTTTTTTTGGGGGGGAGGGGGAGGCTGTAGGAGTAGCCTAATGTTTGTTCAATTATTTCTCTTTGATCTGTTTTCCAGGCCAACTGGTTTCAATGAAATACTTTGCAATTTTTATATATTTCTTTCAATCTGTTGACTTTCTTTAAATATCTTATTTCTTCATGTAATTGTTCACTTCTATTTCATTCATTTTAATTTTCTAGGAGTGTTACTTGGGTAAGATTTTGTACCTTTTGTGCCAAGCTGTTAATTATTTTTAAATTTTACTCATTAATAGATCTCATTTCTTTTCTATTTCCCCCTACCAGTTGTTTCATTTATAATACATTTTAAAACTCTCATCCACATCCAGAAGAATGCTGTCCACCTACAGAGAAAGAATGGAGTCTAAATACAGATTGAACATACTTTTAAAAACTTTTTTAAAATTATCATTTTTAAAATTTTGGTCTTCATTTTCTTTTGTGACATGACTAATATGGAAATGTTTTGCATGACTGCACATGTATAATTTAAATTAAATTGCTTACCTTCTCTCTCTTTTTTTTAAAGCAATCGGGATTAAGTAACTTGCTCAAGGTTACATGGCCAGTTATTTCTGGGTGTGGTGCTTACCTTCTCAAGGTAAGGGAAGGAGAGAGGAGAAGGGACAAAAAGAAAAAGAAACTCAAAATTAAGATAAAAAGTTAAAAGTTTTGCTTACATACAATTGAGAAAAATAAAAATTAAATGTTATAAAAGAGAAAATGTAGAGAGAAGAGACTATAAAGAGAAGAGAGTAATTGACAGTGTTAAAGGCTGCAGAGAGGTCAAGAAGTCTGAGAATTGATAAAAGGCCATTAGATTTGGTAATTAAGAGATCATTGGTTACTTTGGAGAAAGCAGTTTCAACTGATAGATGAAGTCAGAGGCCAGACAAAAGAGTTAAGAAAATGAAAGGAAGTAAATGGAGACATCTATTGTAGACAGCTTTTTCAAGGAACATAGCCACAAAAGAGAGGATATAGGATGATAGCTGACAGGGTTGGACTGATCAAGAGAGGGTTTTTTTTTTTGAGGATGATGGAGACATGGATATGTTTTCAGGTAGTATGGAAGCAGTAAGCTGACAGGGAATGACTAAAAATCAGTGAGAGGGCAGGGATTGTAGAGGCAGAAATCTGATGAAGAAGATTAGATGGATGGAATAATTTGTGCATATTTAGTGGTTTTCCTTGGCAAGAAGAAGGGTCAGTTCTTGTGAGATAGGAGCATAGAAAGAGATGGTCTTCAAAGGAATCTGTGTGAGGTAGAGATGAAGAACAGGGGTGAAGAGGGAGCTACTAGCAAGTTGCCTCAATTGTTTTGATTGAATATGAAATAAAGTTCTCAGCTGAGAAGACAGAGGGAGGAGATCTTTTAGAGATTAGAGGTGGAGGAAGACAGTAGAGGAGGTGGTCCTTGAGATAAGTTTTGAAGAAAGGGAGGGACTTTCACATATAGAATGAAGGAAATTCATTCCAAAATGGAGAAGTGGCATGAGCAAGGGTATTTATTCTCCATTAGCTACCAAATTAAGTATGAACTCTTCATTTTGGCTTTCAGAGAAAAACATAACTCCAGCTAAAATACTGTCTAAATACTTCCTAGTCTGAGTCCCTAAATGATTGTAACACTTCCCCTGGGTACTACACTGAGCATCAGGGATACACCCAGCTTCAACTGATTTAGTAATTATTGTACTGGATAGTCATAAGGCATGCTGCCAAACTTCTCTGAATTTGAAACATAAGTTCTATGTGAAGTCTCAAGTGACAGCAAACTGACAGAAATTCCAGTAGGATAGTCTGATGCAATGGGAGGACATCTGCTGCTATTAGCAGCAACACATAGAGCAAGACAGGCTACTATAAGAGAAAGGACTGAGAAAGAATGGGCATACACTAAGTTTACTATTGATGTGGGTTAGGAATTAGAGCTGATTATATTTTCCCTTTAATATTTGTAAATTATATATTGTAACCCACCCAGTTCTTTCTAGACTTTTGTTTGAAAATTTTACTATTTTTTTTGGAGGGCAATTGGGGTTAAATGACTTGCCCAAGGTCACATGGCTAGTTTATTTTTTAAGTGTCTGAGGCTGGATTTGAACTCAGGTGCTCCTGACTCCAGGTCTGGTGCTCTATTCACAGCACCACCTAGACACCCCTTGTTTGCAAATTTTAGCAATAGTCAGAGATGTTTCTTGGGATCAGTTACTAAGTATATTCTGGTACATTGTCTGAAACATAAATAATTTGGAGTAATTTTCAAGTTCCTCTGTACATCAGAGTTTGGATACTTCCTGGAGAGAGCAATAGGCCTTTTATGGTCTTATCATGATGGGGAAAACTTTTATAAGAACTTATTCTGTACTCTTTTGCTAGTAATGGAAAGGGGAAAGGGCTTACAAGAATCTGGCAATGTGATGATGCGTGTTGTTATACAGTATTATTTCTTAAGGCAAATCTGCAGAAATGCAAAGTTATTCCTTGAAATAGTGGTGGGAGACCATAGATCCATGTTGGAGATAAAGTATGTGATATATTAGAAAGAAAATTGGACTAGAAACCAGAAAACTTGGGTTTGAAACCCTTTCTGCTACTTAACTTTGCCACCTCAGACAATCACTTAGCTTTAAGTTTCCCATATATAAAATGGGAATAACAATACATCTCCTATCTACTTAGTATGTTGTAAAAATTAAAATCATATAAGTAGATCACTTTGTAAGCCCAAAGCTGTTATGTAAATTTTATTATCTATCCCCACACAGGACTACTGTAAAGATAAAATGAAGCTATGTATGTGTGAAAGTATTTTGTAAAACATAAAACATTATGTATTCAGTACTGGGCACCACATTTTACATTAATTAGATCCAGATGAGGGCAGTCCAGCATGGTGAAGAATCTCAAGTCTGTGCTATATGAGAATTGGGTATACAGTATTATGCTAAGAATGGACACCTCAGGGAAACTTATCAACATAAGATAGGGATAACTAATGAATCTAGGCATGTATTAAGGCATGGACCAGCAACTATTGAACCTTAGGATGCTGGGAGTTTTTCACAGAGGAATAAATTCATGAAGATGCCAGGAAATATCCCATAGGAACCACTGAAACTCAGAAGGCTAAGATCAACACAATGAGAGTTCTACATGAAGACAGGCTTTGCTACTAGGGAACTCCTTTCCATTGATTCCTGTCATGAAGATAAGTCAATGAATGGGAAAATAAAATCAAGGCCAAATTATTTTAAGGCAGGAATTGGTCATATACAGGGTATACCAAGCATCCTAATGAAGTTTTAAGTTATAGTAGCTTAAATAAATATGTAATATAATATGATATATATGATATGACACAACACAACAGAATACAATATAATATATAGCTTAAATAGCTATAATACCTTAAAACTGCACTAAGACATTTGAGACATCCTGTATAGAACAGAGAGGTCTTAAAAATGAAATAATAATTACTTTCATGTATTTGAAGGGCTATCATATGGAAGAGGGATTAGATTTCTGCTTTACCCCAGAGAACAGCATTAGGAGTAATGGTAGACTTTATAGAGAGGCAAGTTTGGGTTCATTATATGGGGAAAATCCAAACAAAAAACCAAAGATAAACAAAAAATAACAACTTCCTAACAATCAGAATAAAAACAGGAATTAACTGCCTTGGGAGTTAATAAATCTCCTATTTCTCCAGAGTTCTTAAAGTAGGGACTGAGGGATTATATTCAGGATTCTTGCTCAAGCTTCAGATATGAGTCACTTTCAGTCCTTCGGTTCTGAGGGTATGGGGGAGAGGAGAGGAGGAGAGGTGTGTCATTGAGGAAAGAAGTTGATGAGCTATATTTGTATATATGTGAAACCCTTTTGGTGGCATGTAGAAGTGAAATGATGGAAGATAGTTGCTTATTTTAATCCCTGGGAGAGAGATCAATAATTTCTGCCACAAGCAGCTAGTTGGTACAATGCTAGATGGAGTACTGGGTCTGGAGTCAGGAAGATCTGAGTTTAAATCTGGCCTCAGAAACTTACTAACTTTGTGACCCTGAGTAAGAAAGAACTTTTGCCAGCCTCAGATTCCACAACTGTAAAATAGCGATCATAATAGCACTTACCTCAAAGGGTTGTTGTGAGCAACAAATGAGATAATATTTGCAAAGAGCTTAGCATAATGCCTGGTACATAGTAAGTGCCTTAAAAAAACGTGTTCCCTTTCCCATCTTTTATCTAATTTTAGAGTCCAGGCAATTCTAGATGGGAATTTGAACCAAAAAGAAGGACACTAAATTCTAATGGAAAGTGTGAATCTTACAATTGGAGGGAACCCAAAAGACATTTAATCCAATTTATACCTAAACAAGAACTTCCCTATAACTTTCCCAATAATTGATGATCCATCTTGTGTTTGGAGACCTCCATTCATAAAGAAGAAACCCACTACCTGCCAAGGCAATTCATTCTACTTTTGTACAGCTCTAATTGTATAAAGTTTTTTCCCTCCATAAAGCCTAAATTATTCCTCTTAAGCTTTTACTAGCTCCTAGTTCTCTTTTCTGGGACCAAACTAAGCCCATCTAATCCCTGTTCCAAATGATAATCTTTTGAGTACATGAAGACTGCTACTATATCATGGTTCACCTGTGCCTTCTTTTCTCTAGGCTAAGTATATCTTTTTTCCTTCAGCCAATCTTCATATGCTTTGGATGACATGAGACCCTTCACTGTCCTACTTGATCTCCTCTAGATGCTCTTTAGTTTCCCAGAATTTAATACAGTATATGAGATGTGATCTAAACAGAGTATTGCAATGCTATGTCTCCTACCTGATCACTGTGCCTCTATTACTATTTATATCAGCAAGAACTCTAGCATACCCAAGAAGGCTGCTAGAACAGGTTCTTTGATCTGTTTTTTCTAAAAGAAAGCAACTTAAGAATCTTACTTTGATCAAACATATATAATTTACCTAGTTTAGGGGGGAAAGTCAGCATCCTGAACTTCAAAGAATACAAATAGAAGTTACATGCAGAAAAATACAGACAGAGAAAATAACACAATCCAGCAGACCAACAGACATGGCTTCTAGCTGTCTGATCATTGCATCCATACCTTGTTAGTCACCAGAGAGAAAAGCACCAGCATCTGAAAAACAAGCCTCCCCTAAGCAAGCTTCTCCTGTTGGGCTCTGCTCCACCCTTCAGCAAACTCCTCCTACCACAGGCTACATGTGGCCACATTCAGCCGATTGAGGGCAGAGTATATTTTTAAATCAGGCAAGGTCTTCAAATTCCCTTTGGCTTATTAAGGGACAGGGACGATCTTCAAATTCCCTTACCATTACACTATTACTCCATTATTATTAATCTAATTATCATATAATTTAATTATTATCTAATATTATTACTATTACTCTGCCTAGGCTTAAAGTCACATCTACTTCCTAACAAGTCGCAGCAACTCATGACATATGTAAAGTAAGTCCTTGCTATGACTTACCTTATAAATTTCTGATTCCTCCCTAAAAACTATGACCACAGTTTGGCATCAGATTAAATAAAATATGACCAGTTGGGCTTTCCTCCAATCAGACTTAGCTCAGAACATAAATTAGTATATAATCTAGTTAAGTAAAAAACCTTTCCTATAAAAAGTATGAGTGTTAAAATAATTAGTACAAATATTTAACTAATCACTAATTAATATTAATTATTGAATGCATTAATAAATAACTAGTAAAACAATTAGTACAAATATTTAACTAATTATAAATATACACAAAATAGTTCCCAATTTCAGGACATGTTTGAAAATACAAAAACAGTATGTAATAGCAGCTAGATCTTTTCTTTGAAATCAGGAAGGTCTGTGTGGAAGTATTACATTGGATACATACTATGTGATCCTGGGCCATTCAAACCTAGCAGTGCTCTAGGCAACTTTCTAAGATTATAAGGTGCAGATAAGCTGCAGATTTGCATCTAGGTAGAGCCTTTTTTTCACACTGGGAGTTGTACTTATGAAATCCTGGATCTGTCCCAGAAGCAATTAAAGAAATAAAATCACCAAGGTAGAAGAAAAGCACCTTCCTAACTAAATTTCAGCTATTTAAGTCATAGTGATCTAATAATAGTTTTTGTCTTCTGTTTTTTAATTTGCTTCTAGGAAAAAAAAACTTTTCATTTTCTCAAAGAGAATGCATTAATTTGACTTCTTGGATCTCCTGTTTCTTCAGTCATGTCTATTGATCTTGTTGCTCCCTTTTTTATTAACAGTAACTGTATTTTTCTTTAATCATAAGAAAATTACCACGTTCCATTCTTGTGTACTCACAAACAGCTCTAACTCTTTCCTCAGAAATGAAAAGATGGAAAAATATTAGGCTATTCAGTTTCCTCAGATTAATGTCTTCAGTGGTTTTCACTTCTTTATTTCCAGCCCCCTACATCTTTAACCACCTTTAACCACCACATTGAACTGAAGATCCCTCCTATTAGAAGGCAAGGAGCCTCCTAAGTCAATAACACATTAACATAAATTATAACAATTTATCTTTTTAAAATAGTACTTAAAGATGTATTAAGTGTCTTTCCTCCCAACAACCCAGTGATGTGTAGAGTTTAAGCATAGGTAGTCCCATTTTCCCCAAACTAAGACACAAAGAATTTATGTGATTAGTTCATTATCACAGGGCTAACAAGTATTAAATCTGGGATTAGGTTAATGTGGCACCTTTCTTAAGAGTATCAATAGACTACAGGGAAAGGACTATAAAGGAATGGATCTGGAATTATGGAGTTTCTGACACTGTAACACCTGGAGTGTGTGTCTTTGTGTGAGACATTTTTGAATGGTAGTCTTGCTCAATTGCCTTCAAAGTGTACAATATAGATCACTGCCCTCTCCACTTTCATGTCTAAGACTTGCCATAACAAGACATCACAAAAAATACCCAAACAAACAAAAAACCCAGCATCTTGATAAAGTAGCCAAGAAAATATTACAAAAAATTCCTATGTGAATGCATTTTGGCAGAGAGAGAATGTTGGCATTCACTTCCACTGTGCTTGTCACCTCCATTGGTTCATTCTGGTCCCTCGTGAAACAAAATGCTATGGAGAATTCAGGATATTTGCTTTATAATACAAGGCTAGAAAAGTGCTTATCACTTCCTGTCAAAAAGTCAATGCCTGTTCTAATTTACCTTCCCAAGTTAAAAAATGCTTCTCTCTCTTTCATCTGCTAAGTTGAGGTTAGTCAGAAAGAGGTAGCATTCTCCATCTGACTGAGGGATGCTGTCATCCCAATAGCAGAACGTTAAGAAGTTTTGAAATCCTGGGTACTACCTCCACTTGTGACTCAGAGATTTATGAGCAAGGTCAGGCATGGCAGTCCGAGTATGCCAGTGCAATTAGAAGGGCATTAGATTTGTCAGCTAAGTGTAAAATACCCTTGTGCGGCAGAGTGAAGCCTTAATTTTCTAAGTAAATTAACTGTAATAACTATCAAACTACAGCTGGTAAGCAAACCAGCCATCTGTGAACAGGGAATCTATAGACTGAGAAAGCCTTGTTAGACATTCCTTCAAGAAATGGAAAATTTGAACAAACTGAACTGTTTTGGAGCTCTCATGAAAACAAAAGGCGATTTAAAATAGTACCATAATATTTCATCTTGTCAAAGGAAATCAAATGAGAGGGATGGAAAAAGGAAGAGGAGAGGAGTTGGATAGACAAGACCCTCTACTTTGAACTTGACGAAGAAAATAGAGTGGAAAAAAATAGATGTATTCTGTGACTCTTGGCTTCCCCCTCAATTTGAGAGTAATTGGGGCCTCCTGGTCATGGATAGAGGGAATCTCAAGTTTCATGCTTTTAAATAATAATAATAGGTAACATTGATATAGCACTTCAAGATTTGCAAAGTACTTTATGCATAGTATTTCATTTGATCCTCACAACAGCTCTGTGAAATATGTACTATAATTATACTCATTTTATATAAGAAAATTCAGTCTGAGAGAGTTTGAATGACTTTTCCATAGCAGCTAGAAAGTGGCAAAGCCCAGATCTTCTTGGCTCCAGCTTGAGCTCTTTACCTACCTACTATGACACCTATATGTATCTAAACCCTTTTGTAAGTGAGGCATCTTTGGGAGAAATTAGACTTCTTTTCTTCACCATGAAATTTTATAGGATTGGGTCCATCAATAAGGCTCTTATAATCCTACCCCCTTTAGAACTATGGTCCTCAGACCCCTTATAAATAATACTTGAATGCTGGATGTGTGTGAGAAGGTTTCCTACTTCTTTTTTCAAAAGTATATTCAACCCTACCTGATTGTACTCTCTGGTGGAGCCCACAGTGGAGACTAAAACTTCCTGATAGCACTTAGTACTATGAGAAGGTTATAAGAAACTTTTGTGGTTACAGGGACCTTAGGGGTAAAGAGATGGAGCCACATTTCTCCTGAACCCTTTTCTTAACCACTTTATAAATTCAGTCTAATTCTATAGGCATTTATTATGTCGCTTTCATGTGTCAGTTCCTGAAGAAATGAGTAGTGCTTGCTCTCAAGGAGCTTACATTCCATTGGCAGGAAAGAACATGTACATATATAAGTACATATAGACAAAGTCTTTTCAAGTGGAGGACCGTTTGTTAATAATAGATTATTGGTTTCAAAGGACATCATGTAAAGGTAGGGAAGGTTGTGATAAGCATATAGAAGGTAATACAGTGGATAGAACTGTGGGCCTGGAATCAGGAAGACATTAATTCAAACCTAGCCTCAGATGCTTACTAGTTGCGTGACCCCTCACAAGTCACTTAAGGTGTTTACCTTAATTTCCTTATCTGTAAAATGACTACAATAGCAGTACCTATCTCCCAGGGTTGTTATGAGGATCAAATGAACTAATAATTACAAGTAAAGTGCTTAGCATGGTGCCTGGCATACAGTAAACACTGTATAGATATTGTTATGCCAAATAAAACGAGAGAGACCCCTGCGGGTAAATTGAAAGTGAACTTTTATTAGCACTGCGCAACTGCTCAGGGCCAGACCCAAATCAAACAGCCAGGAACAAGGGCTAGGCATTGGTATATAAAGGCAAGCCACACACCTAACAGTCAGGGATTGCATAAGCAGGAACTTATAGAAGCCAAAATCAGCAATTGGTTAGTACATATTTTAATTTTGGCGCACACAGGTTTTCCCCATTTCTTATGTGGGTTGTCAAATTCTTCACACAGTTGGGGCCACATCATACAGGTCAGCCAGTTCTGTTCCCAAGGGCCAGTAGCAGAGATCCCTAACAATTAGCAATTTAACAGAGTTAATGCGGGACTTAACAAATTGTAGAAAACAATTAATGAGGCAGGGTCCTAGAATCAGGGCTATAGTCAGGAGGAGGAGGGGGCCAACCAAGGCAGATACCAGGGTAGTGAGCCAAGGGAACGTTCAGAGCAGGGACTGATACCAGTTCTCAGACTTTTCCAGCTCCCTCTGTCTATTTGCAATATTCTGGCATACCAACCTCAGGCTTTCCCCCACCACTCCAGAGTTGTTGGCATAGAAGCAACAGGCCTCACTGAGGGCTGCACACAGGCCACCTTGTTTAAGAAAAAGGTCAAGGCCTCTGTGGTTCTGGAGAACCACCTCTGCCAAGGAGTCCACTTCTTTTTCCAGGACTGAGATGGACTGCTCTATGTGGGAGAGGTCAATACTTACCTATGTACTCAAGGCCTGATAGTTGGCCTCCCCCTTAACCAAGGCTGCCACCTTGGTAGCTGCAGAACCCACAAGTCCCAAGCCCACTAAGATGGGGATGAGTGGCACTGCCTGCCTTTGGTGGTAGCTCAGTTGCCCTTCAGGGGAAAAGTAGCACCAACCTTCTTCACCTGGGAAGAGGGAGATACAGGGAATTATGGCCACTAGGATGCACAGGGGGCCTTCAGGGTGTTGTTGTTGTTGCCTGAGGAACACTGTAGCAGAGAAGCACTGGGTAACACTTTTGTGGCATGCCTACCAGACTCCTGGAGGGGCAGGGAAGTAGTCTGAGCTGGAGGCCTGAATCTTGTGGGTTTGGCTGATATTGAGCCATACTAAGAGCTAGATAAAGTGGTGCTGGATGATTCGAGGCAGAGGCCTGTCCATCCCCAAAGGTAAGCCTTGGTTAGTCCCACTTGCAATTCTCTGTGTTGGAAGTAGGGGTGACGGAAGCATTTAGTGCCACCTCTACATAGTAAGGAGACTGGGGTTCAACACAAATCCAGCAATTTTTGCCCAACATGTGGTTAGAGCTGTTAAGTGTCTTATGAACAGCCTACAGGAGGATAAGTAAGGGGACCTGATAAGTACAGGATTCCTGAGTCTTCGAAGATGGGGGAGTGTATGGTTCAACCAAGGCCCATGTGGTGACAGTTTGTATTATGATATGGACAGCTAGGTTCCCTATTGGGGCAGAGACAGCTAAGTTCCCTATGGGACCAACGGGGCAAGGATCTGGTAAGGGCACGGGAAGCTTTTTGGTTACAGTCAGGGCCACCGTTTTTCCCCACGTGTGCCTTGTCCAGAGTGACCAGGACCACCCAGGCAGGGTCAGAGGGGTTTTGGATAAGATAGAGCATGGGTTGCCAGGGGTCAGACCAAATTGTATGGATGCAGAATAATGGGTCTGATCTCTCACTACTTCCTGCCCTGTAGCACAGGGGTTAAAGAAGGGGAGGTGGTAAGCTGTGACACAAGCGCAGGAGCATGGGGGTTAAGTATCCTGTATCTGAACAGAACAGGTAGCCTGCATCTACTGCCCCCAAATAGGCCAGTTTGGGAAAAAAGGGAGTTGAGGGGGGGACATAGATTTGGGGTTCTGGAAAGTCCAGAATTGTCTGTTTCCTGTGGTCACCATCCAGGTATAGCTTGGTCTGGGGCATGGAGATGGTTGGGGAATGCACAAGGAGGTAAAAGGAGGATCAAGAAGAGGATTGGATAAGTCTTAGCTTTAGGGAGTCCTCGTGTATTTCTGCTTTCCATTCTGAGGTAACAGTAGGCTTCACTCTGGTATAATGGAGCCAAGTGGGGATAGAGTCCACTTTGATGTTGGTGGGTGTAGGAGGATCACAACGTGTGGCCCCTTCTACCTCCGCTCCAGACCCTTAGTGGTGAATTTCTTTATCAATATAGAATCTCCAGGTTGAAATGGGTGCATTGAGGCTGAGCTTGGGACCAGGAGGGTGGTGAGGACTGAGAGGAGGAGTCCTTTCTGAGTCACCTGCAGACCCTGTAGGAACTTGATGAGGGAAGAGTTAGTGATTTTAGCACTTAGATCTTCCTAGGGGAAGAATGGGTGGTGGTCTACCAAAGATTATTTCCAATGGGGTCAGTCCTAATTTATTGGGAGTCCATCTGCTTCTGAGAAGGGCCAGTGGCAGAAGGGTGACCCAGGATTCCTGGGTTTCCAGGACAAGCTTGGTGAGAAACTCCTTCACAGTCCTGCTCGCCCTTTTCACCTGCCCAGAGCTCTGAGGCCAATATGCACAGTGTAGTTTCCAAGTAACCCCTAAAGCTTTTGCTACTGCTTGTGATATTTTGGCTACAAATGCTGGTCCATTATCTGACCCAATTCCCACGGGGAGGCCAAACCGAGGGACAATTTCATTAAGGAGTTTTTTTTGCTACTATTAGCACTGTTTCATTTTTCACAGGGAATGCTTCTACTCACCCAGAGAATGTATCAACTAATAAGCGAGGAGGGATTTATAACCCTGTGCAGGTGGTTTTACCTCAGTGAAATTGATACTCTAACCCCCACTGGTCCTATTTTTCCCTGTTTTGCATTCACCCGTGCACATGTCACGCAGCAGCTCAAGATGCTAGACGGGTGCTCCTTTAGATGGACAATATGGTACCTCTCTCTCAGGAGGAGCCTGAGTTTCTTTTCCCCCAGACAAGTAGTCTGGTGTAAGAGCCTTATCCATTCCTTCCCCAGGGATTCAGGGTCTAGGAGGTGGTGTCCTGGGAGAAGCCACCAACCAGACTCCTCCTTTTCCCCTTTTGATTTATGGGCAAAGGAATCCTCTGACTAAGAGTAGGAGGGGTAGAGAGGCAGTGTGGGCATCTCCACAAAGGAACAGATAGTTGGGGGAAGGGATGCCACCTGAGGGGTGGCAAGATCTGCCACCAGTTACTGACCACCTCCAGGTTGTCACCCACTTGATGAGCCGTACAATGAACGGTGGAGATGTGGGAGGGAAGCCAAACAGAGTAAAGAAGAGATAGGATTTCAGCCTGGTTCTTAATAGACTGGCCATTGCAGTCAGGAGGCCTTGGTCATGGTAGATAGCAGCATGGACTTGGGTGGTGGCAAAACAATATTGGCTATCTATGTAAATGTTAGCTGACTTCCTCTCCACAAATGTGGACACTAATGTGTCCACAAAACTTCTGCCATCAGTGAAGAGGATCAGGTCAGGGTCCTCCAAGGGTATGTCAGTGAGATCAGGTCTTGCGGCCTGGACCTGATCAATGACCTGAAGGCAATCATGGACAGTGGGGGAGGATGGGCTAGGTGCAGGTCAGGGAGCAGAGTGGCAGGGTAAGGAGAAGTTTTAGAAAAAGTCAGACAGGGCTGATCCAAGAGGAGAGCCTGGTATTAGGTTAGTTGGGAGTTGGAAAGCCAGTGGGTGGGATCACTATGGAGAAGAGTCTCCAAAGAATGGGGGGCAGAGATGGAAAGGGGTTGACCCAGTGTAAGGGTTATGGGATTTAAAGATCTTCCATGCCCCATTGGACTTGCTGATGTAGCAGGAAGGGGTGGAGCAAGAGGAAGCGGAAGCCAAACTAGAGTTCCTGCGGTGGCTGGCGGTGGTGGTGACGGCGGCAGCAGCAGCAGAGGCAGCAGCAGTGCAAAGCCCTTTTTGAGTTAGCCAGAATTTCTGCTAAGGACTCCTGCTGAGGACTGCCAGGGGCCGGAGCTGCTGGGAGCATGCTTCCCGGACGCTGGGTGGTTGCTGTGAGTGGGGAGAGGAGGACCTTTGCCTGAGGTAGCCAGTTCTGTTTTAAAGGCTTGAAAATGTGGGTGCTTTCTACTTTATCTCATAACTACTCTGATGGCTTTCACTTTCTGGTTTTGGGACTCAGTCTTTTGGTATCTTAATAAATTTTCTAGTTTAATCCCCCATATGGCAAGCATGATGTATTTTGTGATGGAGAATTATATCAGCATATCTGTAATCTCCATAGGCATTGTGAATATGGCATTGCTGATACATTTGGTGACCAGGATGGGATCACAAAATGTCAGGCCTCTATTTGGAAGCAGTGGGGCTTTAGAGGGAGAAATGGTTTTCCAGGATGGGAGGATTTGCCTTATTCCTCTCTAGCCAGAGAATGGGCTAAAAGCACAGGGCCCTGTGAAAACTGGGAACCAAGGCTAAAAGAGGGAGAACCTGGAGATTTGGAAAGATGTTTGAAAGCAATACCCATAGAACCAGGCAAAGAACTGGCAGGAGTGTGCAGGAGAGGCTGGGTGCTGCTAACAAGTTATTGCCTTATGTGTAAAAGTAGGGATAAGCTGCTGAAGGAAAGAGCTCGGATGGCTAGGGAGTCAGCTGGTTTGCCTGAGGATTCTTCTGTGTCACAGCACTCAGGAGAGCAAACTGGAGGGACTCCAGTCCAGGAGCAAGCTACTGTTCATGTAGCTAAAAGGAAGCAAAAAACTAGCAGAAGGAATGTGCATGCAGCTTTTGTACAGGCTGGGCAGAGTTGCCCTGACAGCTTCCAGGAGAATGTGTGTGAGGAGAATGGAGCAAGGTTAGATGAGGAGTCTTCTAATGTAGAAGCTCTCCCCATACGAAGAAGAAGACAGGAGAACCACCCAGGCAAAACAGAGTCCAGGGAGATAATTGAGGATTTCACATCACTGATATATTGAGTAGATTTACCCAAAGAATGGGGGAGTCTTTAGTGTCTTGGATAGTAAGAATCACTGATGAAGGCCCCAGAGGAATAACACTGGACAATGAGGACTGTTTAAAATTCATAAGTATCAGTCAGAATCCTTTTGTACACCAGGCTTTTAGGGATCACCATATGCAAGGAGGAAATAACAAAACGAATCTTCTAGCTTTAGCTGCAGAAGGATGCAAAAAGCAATATCCAACTGAATCTATGTGGCCTGGGGGAGACAGACCCTGGTACTCACTTAGAGACTGTATGAGAAAACTAAAGGAGGAGGTAATGAAAACTGCTATCTTGATTGGAGATGCAAATGCATATGATGATACCCCCCTAGGAGTTCCTCATAGAAATATCATAGTGAAGACAGCTCCTCCTGCATATAAGCACCTAATTCTGACTCTATTAATTGGAGAAACGGGGCATCCTCTTTCAGAGGTGCTGGATAAGATTTCACAATTAAGCGATTTAGGGGAATGGGAAAAAGACAAATTGCCTCGAGAGAGAAGAGTAAACAGCCAGAGGATTCAGAGACAAAATAGACCAACAAGAAGGGAACTGTTTACTGCTCTATTAAGAGCAGGGGTGGATTTTAGAAGAATAGATGGTATTCCAACTGAAGTGCTGCATAAGCTGTACCAAGAAAAGGTACTTAGCATTAGAATGAACAGGGAAGCAGGAACCACCCCTGCAGGTATTTCTGAATCTGAATCTTTGTATCCAAGTTTGCCCCACCTTCAGGGGGAATAGAAGATAGGCCAAGCCCCAGCCCAGATAAAAGAAATATGCAGAAGAGATTGCAGACCCCATATTGGTTTAACAATATATTGGAAGAATGGATCAACTATTGTGACTAGGGTACTGCTTGATACTGGGGCTGAGGCCACACTTATCTATGGAAACCCTGATAAGTTTAAACATGGAACTCCTACTACCATCACAGGTCTAGGAGGCGCTGAAATATCAGCCAGACAGGTTAAAATAACAATGAAAATTGGGCAGTTACCCAAGAAGGAATATACTGTGGTTGTTGTACCCATTCCTGAATACATCATTGGGATAGATGTATTGAGAGGCATGACTCTGAATTTACCTGAAGGAAGATACCAATTTGCTGTGAGGAAGATAGGAATTAATACAGTTTTAGTGGGAAAACTAAAAATGGATCCAATCACTTTACCTGAACCTTCTGAAGTAATTACTTTAAAACAGTATCGTGTGCCAGGTGGGCAAGATGAAATTGCCACTACTATAAAGGAATATGTTGAAGCAGGAGTGTTAGTCCCTACAACCACAAGATGGAATAATCCTGTCTGGCCAGTAAGAAAATCATATGGGACATGGAGAATGACTGTAGATTATAGACAGTTGAATAAGGTGACTCCTTCTTTGTATGCTGCTGTTCCAGATACCATCACCTTAATAGAAAGGATCCAGACATATGATGGGACTTGGTATGCAGTTATTGACTTGGCAAATGCCTTCTTCACCATCCCAATAGACCCTAAACAATGGGACCAATTCACTTTCACTTGGCAGGGTAGACAATATACTTTCACCCGCTTGCCACAAGGGTACATACATAGCCCCACTATTTGTCACAGGATTGTGGCTGAACAGTTGGATGAATTAAAGCTACCTGGTGTACAGCTTACCCACTACATTGATGATATCATGATACAGGGAAAAGATGGGAAAGTAGTGGAAAGGAGTTTGACCCTTCTAATTGAGCATATGAAAAGTAAAGGGTGGGAAATTAACCCTGCAAAGGTTCAAGGACCAGCTCAAAATGTGAAATTTTTGGGTATACAATGGAACAAGGGGCTAAGGGAGATTCTTCCTCAAGCCCGACAAAAGATTCAGGATTTTCCTACCCCTACCAATAAGAAGGAGGCCCAAAAGTTCATAGGATTGTTTGGATACTGGAGGCACCACATTCCACATTTGGGACAGATTTTAAAACCTTTATATAGAGTCACACAGAAGAAATATGAAATCTATTGGGGACTTGAGCAGAGTAAAGCTTTTGAAGAAGCCAAGGCTGCCATACAATTGGCCCTAGATTTGTGGCCCATGCAAAATGGTCCAGTGGAATTGCAAGTGACTGTACAAGATGATTATGCAAACTGGAGCTTATGGCAAAAACAACAAAGCCGAAATGTACCTTTGGGATTTTGGTGTAGGAAACTCCCTTCATCTGGAGTCCAGTACACACCTTTTGAAAAGCAGTTGTTAGCTGCATATTGGGCTTTGGTGGAGACTGAACAACTGACTGTGGGCCATGAAGTGATATTAAGACCTGGAATCCCAATTATGACCTGGGTAATGAGTACCCCAACTTCTCACAGAATTGGACATGCCCAAGAGGCTAGTATAATCAAATGGAAGTGGTATATTCAAAATAGAGCGAAAACAGGCAAAAGCGGAGTCTCTGCTCTGCATGAATCTATAGCAAACATAGAAATTGAGAGGAATGACACACCCCCTGAGCCAAAGCAACAAATGTAAGGGTTATGGGATTTAAAGATCTTCCATGCCCCATTGGACTTGCTGACGTAGCAGGAAGGGGCGGAGCAAGAGGAAGCGGAAGCCAAACTAGAGTTCCTGCGGTGGCTGGCGGTGGTGGTGACGGCGGCAGCAGCAGCAGAGGCAGCAGCAGTGCAAAGCCCTTTTTGAGTTAGCCAGAATTTCTGCTAAGGACTCCTGCTGAGGACTGCCAGGGGCCGGAGCTGCTGGGAGCGTGCTTCCCGGATGCTGGGTGGTTGCTGTGAGTGGGGAGAGGAGGACCTTTGCCTGAGGTAGCCTGTTCTGTTTTAAAGGCTTGAAAATGTGGGTGCTTTCTACTTTATCTACCTGTGCCAATGTCATAACTACTCTGATGGCTTTCACTTTCTGGTTTTGGGACTCAGTCTTTTGGTATCTTAATAAATTTTCTAGTTTAATCCCCCATATGGCAAGCATGATGTATTTTGTGATGGAGAATTATATTAGCATATCTGTAATCTCCATAGGCATTGTGAATATGGCATTGCTGATACACCCAGAGAAAGCTTATCAGCTTCCTTAACAAGAAGTGCCCTCAGAACGATGGCCTGGAGGCAAGAGGGCCAGCCAGCAGCAACAGAATCAAGGCATTTGGAGAGATAGGTAACAGGGAGGCACCAAGGGCCCAGGGTTTGGGTGAGGACCCCTTTAGCCACACCATGAGATTCAGCAACAAAAAGATGGAAAGACTTGGTGATATTAGGCAGGGCTAAGGCAGGCACTGAGGCCAAGGTGGCCTTAAGGGTATCAAAAGCCTTTAGTTCTGGGGAGGACCAAGAAAAGGGTCCAGCAGTAGCAGAATAAAGGGGTTTTGCAATTTCAGCAAAACCCAAGATCCAGGGCCAGCAATAATCTACTGTACCCCCAAATTCCCAAACCTGTTTCTTAGTCTTTGGGATGGGTACATCTAGGATAGCTTGGATATGGGAAGGGGAAAGGGTCTGAGTGCCCCCTAAGAGAATGTAACCAAGATAGGTGACCTGAGATAAACAGATTGAGCTTTCTTAGAGGAAACTCTGTAACCCAGAGACTGCAAGAGAGAAAGAAGGTCAGAGGTGGCAGAAAAGCAAGCTCTTTCAGTAGGTACTGCAAGAAGGAAGTTATCAACATACTGAATTAGAGAGCGGGAGGGGTGGGACTCAAAAAAGGGGATAAGGTCCTTATGCAGGGCCTCATCAAAGAGAGTAGGGGAGTTCTTAAAGCCCTGGGGCAGACATATCCAGGTTAACTGGCCAGAGTACCCACCCTCAGGGTCTAGCCAGGTGAAAGCAAAAAGGGGTTGACTAGCAGGGGCTAGGGGAATGGTGAAGAAAGCATCTTTGAGACCCAAGACAGTGTAAACACGATGTGAAGGGGGAAGAAGGCTGAGGAGAGTATAGGGATTTGGAACAGTTGGGTGAATGGTCTCCACCTGCTTGTTCACCTCCCGAAGATCCTGAATGGGCCTAAAGTCAGAGGTGCCAGGTTTTCGAACATGGAGAAGGGGAGTGTTTCATGAGGCTTGGCAAGGCAGCCGAGAAATGTGAACTTCAATGTCTCGATGGGCCTCAGAGGACAATGGGATATTGGCAGACCAAGACATAGGTGAGGAGCTGCAAACCACCAGAGGATGATGAGAAGCCAGGCCGGGGGGTTTGGTCTCTGCCCACACCCCAGGGTGGGATTCAAGGAGGCTTCTCAGCAAAGGGGATGTGTTAGAGGGAGAGGCAGTTTCATGGAGTAGGAACTTGGAAGCTAGGGGCATTGTGACCAAGATAGAGGCCAGAGGCAGGGTATGCAGAGTGGAAATTGCCAGGGAGGCAGAGGAGTCTGGACTGAAGGAAATAGTAGCTTGAAGCTTTTATAACAGGTCCTATCCCAGGAGAGGGTACGAGTAAGGCATAACTAGGAAGGAGTGGGAAATGGTGCCTTTTCCCAAGTCCACTACCCTATCTGAGGTCCATGGGCAGGACAAGGTCTCCCCAGTGGTCCCTTGGACAGGGAGGTCTTGGAAGAGAGGGAACCAAGGGGCTGAGTCAGGACAAAATGGGCAGCGCCTGTGTCAACCAGGAAGACAACAGCATGACCCCTGACTTTTAAATGGATCTGGGGCTCACAGGGGTCTAGGGAGAAAATCCCTGGGCCACATCAATTACTGAGTGCTAGAACCTATGGAGTGGGGTGGGGTTGCTTCTGAGGCTTTTTGAAGGAGCACTCATTTTTCCAGTGGCCCATCTCTTTACAGTAGGCGCACTGGTTCTTTGCAAGAGCGGGGCAGGTACTGCATGGTGTGGCACCTACTCAGGACCCTGTTTGGGAGTCTGAAGTGCAGCCACAAAGACCCTGGCAAGCCACTCATTGGCTTTATCAGAAAAGTTGTCCTTCCATGTGTCATAAACTTTTTGGGTGATCTCTACCAGCTGGTATATAGCCATGCCTTCAAAACCCTCCTGTTTCTGAAGTTTCCTTTAAATGTCAGGGGTGGCCTGGGAAACAAAAGCAACATTTAAGGCTTGGGCATTCTCATGGGCCTCAGGGGCAATAGGGGTATAAGTTCTGTAGGCCTTATACAGGCAGTCCAGGAAAGCACCAGGGGATTCTTGGGGTCCTTGTTCGACTTTGGAAACCTTAGTCAGGTTAGTTGGTTTTCGAGCTGCCACTTTTAGGCCCTGTAGGAGGTATTGGTGGTAGATATCTAATGCTTCAAGGCCTCTAGAGGTATTAGGGTCCCAGGAGGGCTGGGAAGGGAGAAACATTCACTGGACTTCGTCCAGTCCTTCCTCCAATGACCCACCCCCAGGGCCCAACCCAGCTTTTCTGGCCACCTGTCTAATCCTATTTCGTTCTTCAGTGGTGAATAGAGTCGTTAGGAGCTATTGGCAGTCCTCCGCTGTGGGGCAATGATTGTGGAAGACAAGACACAAGGAGGTTAATAAGAGCCAGAGGTTTTTCTGAGAAAGGAGGATTTTGAGTTTTCCGATTATAAATATCTGAAGTGGAGAAGGGGACATACACCAGGAAGGGGCTTCTCTCCAGGTTAAGGGATTCCGTAAGGTGAAGGATGGCTGAAGACGAAGAGGGCTCTTCTGGGCCGAGAGCTTGCCCTGGCCCGGGTGTGGGACTTGGGGAGGCTGGAAGCCCTGAGGAGTTGGGGGAAGAGGCAGAAAGAGGGGATCCAGGTTATAAGGTAGTGGGAGACTGTGCTCCTCACTACAGTCCTGTAGGGCTTTCACGGGAAGGTTTTTAGGGGTGTCCACGAGTGGCTGGGCCACAATGACGTGGATACCTCTTTGCAAGGAACAGTTCCTAAGCCAGGGAGGGGGATGGGTGACAAGGTCCAGCCAGACATTAATATAAGGGAACTGATCTGGATGCCCTGGATTTCCTGTGACTACCCGCCACACTAACTGGATAACTTATTTGTTGAAACTTCCCTGTAAGGGCCAGCTCACCCCAAACGTGGGCCACTCATTCACGCAATAAAAAATGACTTTTCTCTTCTTCAAGGGAACCCCTTAATCTGCCCCGTCCTTATAGACTTCCTTAAAATGGCTTAATATACAACCCAGGGGAGTTTTTGACATGCTGGCCGAATCTCCCATGTTCTAGAATGAAAATAGAGACAAACAGTATAGCCTTATAGACAAAATTGTCTTCCCAGTGGAAATCAGAAAAGCTTCCTGAAAGTACTTGTCTGATAGCCACTTGAAGACCTGCTTTGCAGAATAAAAGTGGGGAGGGTTTAAGCGAATGAGCTTAAAACAAAACCTTGTGAGCCCAAAATGGATAGGAGAAATAGACAGACACTAACAGACCAGACCAGAACCAGGTATGAGTAGAGAACCGATGTCTTGGGGTGCCCGGGGGACTGGTGTGTAGAACACACTACACCGTGTGTGGCCCCAGATCCCCACAGAACCAGAAAATAGGTATGTACTCACCTCTGGAGGTCCTGAATCCACACAGGGTCGAATGGGGGGCAGGTTGGAGTTGGGAGGCGGATGTAATCTTTCCCTCCTTGAATACTGGGGCCCTGGAACATTTTCAGGGGCCGGCTCCCCTAGGGATCAGGGAGAGCAGACACCCACCTCCCAAGGCTGAGAGCTCCTCCTGTTCGAGCTCCTCCTGTTCGGGGATCTCCATGGTGACATGGGGCATTGCAAATCTCACTGGGGCCTCCAAAATGTTATGCCAAATAAAATGAGAGAGGATCCCCCCCCCCCCAAATTGAAAGCAGACTTTCATTAGCACCAGCAACTGCTTGGGGCCAGACCCAAATCAAAAAGCCAGGAACAAAGGCAAGGCATTGGTATATAAAGGCAAGCCATACACTTAACAGTCAGGGAATGTATGTTTATGTATGCTTAAGCAGGAACTTACAGAAACCAAAATCAGCAATTGGTTAGTACATATTTTAATTTTGGCCACGTGGGTTTTCCTTGGTGGTCTAAACCTGTCAGTTTGCTTACTTCCATGAAGGAAAGAAATATGGCTGGTTAGAACATCGGGAGGGGGAAGGGATCAGGGGAGCCAGAATGGGGCCATGTACAACAGTATCAGCTGTTATTATTACATTAGAGGGATACATGTATGGGCATGAAGGAGTAGAGAATGATGGTTAGGGAAGGGAGTTTCAGGTAGCTTAAAATGAAAAAGTCACAGGAATTCTGAATGGTCCCACAGGGACATTAAGTTCCAGAACATAGAGAAAATAGGGGATTGGATCTTCCCTTGGTGACTCTTATTCCAATCCTCAACATTCCTTTGGGCAAATTCTACAAGGAAAGCATGGTCCACATGGGGGAAAAGTTCCTGCTGCCAAGAACTGGTGCTTCCTGGGTGATTTCCAAGTTTTTATCTTCACTTTAATATACTCTATTACTAGCAAATCCTATCAAAATATGACTTGAGTTTTCTTCCTTTTGAAGAAAGGGCATATTTACCTACCGTGCTGGATATGCTATGGATCAATGTTTGAAAAAGTTCCTGAGGATGAGCAATTCTATGAATACAAAATTATTAAAGGCCTCTCATTACATCTGGGAGAACTTTTGACATCATTATTGGGAAAGGTCTACAATAGACCAATGACTCAATCCTGAGTCTGTGTTGGTTCACTTGGTTGGTCTCTGTTCTATATGACTTGAGTAAGATCTTCATTAACAAATGTGAATAATATTAGAATAATGGCACCAGGCTGATCTTCAAGTACACATGACCACAGAAGTAACATCTCTGCCCAATTTAAGTTAAAACTGAATCAGCTGTATTGGTACAACCAATAATCCGAATTGATAGTTGCTAATTAGGCAATCAAGAGGCTTTTATTAAGCACTTAGTATTTACCAGGCATTGAACTAAGCCCTGGAGAACCAAAGAAAGGCAAAAAGGTGGTCCCTGCCCTGAAGGAGCTTGCATTCTAATGTGGAAGACTAAATGCAAACAACTATGTACATACAAAATGTATACAGCTGAATGGAAACTTGGCTGTAGTCCTTTGTTCTCCAAGAGGACCAAAATGACATCACTAAATTAGAGTCCAACTGTGGCTCACCAGACCAATACAAGCTCCGAATGTTCTGCCACAGGTTGGGCACAAAGAGTCGATGTGAAGATTTGGGATGGATTCTCTAAATGTATACATCTGGTATTTCTTTTGAGTTACTTAATTCTGTTTTGCTCATAGAGCTCAGCCTCCTCTCTAATGAGGACATGCCATGCTGAGTGGTCCTGTGCCAGTGTTTCTCATGTCACACAATCAATTGCAAAGTTCTTAAGAGAGACCTTGAGAGTGTCATCTCAGAGTGAAGGTATTTAGGGGAAATATTGGGGAAACCTGCAAAGATACACTTGCAGAAGGTGTGATTTGACTTGAGTCTTGAGAGAAGCCTTAGAAAAAATAGGAAGTAGAGTTGAAGAGGGAGAACTTCCAAGGGATAGGGGAAAGCCAGTGAAAATGAGACAGAAAGTGGTGTTAATAGATTGCAAGCAGATACAGGCTGAAATCTTGGAAAGTGCCATGTTGGAAAGGGCTTTAAATGCCAAACAAAACATTTTACATTTGATCTTGAAGATTATAGGGAGCCAATGGAAATGGGCTTTTATTTTCCTTTTTGGATAGGAAGAGTGACTTAGACCAACACTTTAGGAAAATCACATTGACTGCTGAATTGGAGAATGAACTGGAGTGAGTAAAGAATTGAGTCAAGGAGACCAAGCAGCAGGCTATTGCAATAATCCAGGTTAAGAGGTGATGAGAGTAGTACCCTGGTGGTGGCAGTGTCAGAGGAGAAAAGGGGATTCTGGGCATTTTAATGACAGTGGAAAAAGTACTAGATTGAGAGTCAGAAGACCTGGCTTCAAATCTTGACTTTTCCCTTAAATACTTACATGATCTTGGGGAAACCACTTAACTTCTCCGTGGTTTCACTTCCTCCTGTGTAAAGTGAGGAGGTTGGATATCTACTGTCCTTTCTAGTTGTAAAATACTATGATCCTAAACTCAATATGAGGAAAAAGTGAGAGATGGCTGCATGCTGAAAGTTACCTCAGGTTATGTAATAAATGTACACTATCCCAAATCTCAGCATGTAATAGTCCCATTGAACTCTGATGCACATAGAGTACTGAATATGGAATGCTGCATTATGCTGCAGGTATAATTTTTTGAAGGAAGGAAAGGGACAAACTAGAAAATGTCCAAAGGAGGGTAAATAATAGTGTTATTGGTCTTGAAGCCTTGAAAAAAGGATTTGAAGGAAGTGGAGGTATTTTTTCACCTTGGACCAAAAAAAAGGCCTAAGGGGAGAAATGATAATTTAATTCAAATATTTGAAGGGATGTCATATAGAAAAAGGTATGGATTGCTCTGTGTTCCTCTGAGAGACAGAACAAAGATGTGTGAATAGAAGTAACAGAGAGGCAGATTTTAGTTCCTTGTACCGAAGAATTAACTAGTAATTAGAGCTGTCCAATAGTGGAATAAACAACATCATTAAGTAATGAATTCCTTGCTAGAATCATTTAACTGAAGGTTGGTTGGCTACCTGTCATGTTTCTTGAAGATATTCCTGTGGGAGTAAAGTACTAGATAACCTCTCTGTCCATTTCAATCCAAATATTTTTGTTTTCCAGCCACATTGCTATATAGTTTCTGAACAATTCAGGCTTGCTCAAAGCAAAACAAACTGGACCATTTTCCAATGCAATGTAGTTGCTTTCCCCCAAGTAGACATGGTCTGAATTTCCATTGGCACCACATTGAGCTCTTTATGAGCTTTTCTGAAAACTGCCTAATATTACTATTTAATAGTCTTAAATTAACATGGACAATTAGACAAGTTGAAAATGAATTCCCATTTTTTTTTTAAGTTGAGGCATTGTTTATTGGAAATAGTCACAAAAATGAGGAAGTTGAATAGAACTTTCCCTGTTGCTGCCACTCCCTTCCCCATTCCCACACCCTTCCTCACTTTCTCAGTGCCCTGTGGTCTACTCTTGGAGCTATAAACTATGTCCAGTGTGAACAAAGGTGAAAAACTCTATGTTTTTCATATGCACACATCTCCTATGCACACATCAAAATCATGTACAATTTCTTCAAAGATATAATGGCAGAGATAACCTTTATTCAAAAGAGACATGTATGCTCTCCAAAGTCATTTGCCACTGTCATGGAGGACAGTCAATGTAGAAGATGAAGAGAGATTCCCCATAGAAGGTGAGGTCATTCCTAAAGTCCTGTTTGCAGGGGGCCTGTAACACTGAAGAGCTTTCTGGATGAGATCCATTAACCTATGAAAAGAGTTTGGCCTATTTACACAGAAAAAAATAGTTATGAGGAAAATCTACATAATACTTTCAGGTATACAAACACTTCAAATATATTATAACATTTGATTCTTTTAACAACCATGTGAAGTAGGTACTATTATCATCATCCCCATTTTACAGATGAGGCTTAAGTTAAAAGAAATTCAGTGACTTGCCTTTGATCCCACAGCTAGTAATAGAGAAAAGATCAAAACACAGGTATTTCCTAAATCTGTCCAGTAATAGATAGGGTTTATGTAGTACTTTAAAGATGACAAAGCACTTTAAATATGGAATCTCATTTGATCTTCATAGCCACCTGTGAGATAAATACTATCATTATCCCCATTGTAGAGATGAGGAAACTAAAGGTGAAAGAAGTTCAATGACTAGCAGCTATTAAGTATCTGAGGCAGGATTCAAATCCAGGCCTATCTGGCTCCAAGTCCCATATGTTATACTTTATGTCATGCTATCCCCCTGGTAGATTTTTTAAAATGACTATTATCCAGTTTCTTACATACCATTAGATGGACAACCTATAGATTTTCTATGCACACACCCATACATATATGTGTATATACAAATACACATATATAACCTACATAATATATTACATAACTTATAATAATACAGTATAATGATATATGTAATTATGTATAGTTTATAATATTACATATACTGTATATAATTATGTATTATGTAATATATAATTAGATATAAATATATTCCACATTATATATTGTTATGATATATTACATATATAACATAGCAGAATAATACAGTGATTATATTACATACTATACTACATGGCATATTTTAGGCGATACACTAATGCAAGGTAGATTGTAATATATGTGCACACATCCATGTGTGTGCACATGTGTGGACATGTGAATGCACATGAGTGCATATGTATGACCTGGCTAGATATATATGTAGAGGTGAGTGTGTGTATTTACTTATTTATATACAGAGAGAGAGAAAGAGATAGACAGAAAGTTAGACCTAGGATTTAGCTAAAGAAGGTAGAAGGCTATATTGCTTTTGGGAAATTGCAGGTCCCCTTTAATGATTCATACACACACACATACACACACGTATGTGTGTATATGTATGTGTATATTCCATTGGTGCTGTTGTTTGCCTGCAAGTCATGGGGCATTATTACAATCTCTGAAGAATTAAAAATGGATTATCATTCAGGGAGCAATGGAAAGGTACATGGTGGGCACCAGAAGGCTTTACATTGAACAAATAGAGAGCTACAAAGGAGAACCATAGAAAAGGATGTCATCAGAGAACAATACGGTTAAAAAACAATGTACTGGTCATATAGTGAAAGTAAGAGATAACCAATGAATAACATGTGAATTCCATTGGTGTCCTCATGAAGTCAAAAGAAAGTAAAGACATCCTCTAGCATATGGGAGAAATCCCTTGTGTTGAATTTAGGTGACTACACAGATAAGAGTTAAAACAAAATCGGCTGGCATAATTCTATTGTAGTCTATATCTTTGGAAGGAATATTCACATTAAGGAGATCACAGAATCTTTTTTGTATTTATGTAGAAAATATATATCTAAAATAAAGGCCACATAATGAAATTAAAACTTAATAATTAATGAAATAACACATGATAATAAGGAGTAGCATATCAAGCAGTTTTATGAATGATTCTCATTTTCTGGATTATTTTAGAATTCAGAGAACTCTGTTTTACTCATTTGATTTTCAACCTACTACCACAGCTATGATTGTTGAAATTGTCTATGCCTTAGTGACTTTCAGCTGTATCCTTGTGCTGCAATATATACATATTTAAGCTAAAGACTGACCCTGGCTATTTTCCATAGGAAAGAGCAAGTAGAAAATACTTAAAATCAGGGTTGGAAAGTGAAACCAGTGGGTATCTTTCAATAATACATCTTATTGATAACAGGTCTTTGCACACAAAAGTTTGGACTGAACCTGGTCTTTGCTGAGAAGTAAAAGCAAGAATTAAAACAAAATTAAAACATACAACAAAATCCCATGTAGTATAATCTCACATGTGTGAGAAATGAATATTTCTCTCTTACATTTAGCAACTAATTATTGTATTAGGACCAAGGTTTTTCCCCTTTTCTGCTTTCTCATTCAGAAACCAACTAGTGTGGGAAATCTCTCAAAGATTTACCCAGGCTAAGACCTAGTCAGACAGTAAAAGAAATTCTAAGTATGGGCCAATGGGTGTATTCCTGTTCACTGTGTTTGCTCAGGCAGATCTGGTGATATCAAGACAGGTGATATGGAAACTGATGTCTCTTTGATCAAGTTTTGAGTGACCTAAGTGACATGCCCAAGAACTTCATTTTACTATAGCCCACACCTGTTTTTGTGTTAAAAAATCTGAGTTGATTGCTATCCCTCAGGAACATCTTCTCTTTGAAGGACATATAAACTGTGACTCCACCATCATAAGTGGTCTTTGGTCTGAAAAGGATGGCCAAATGATCATTCTTTTATTAAAAACCTGCTGGCCTTATTAATAAAATATTAAGTTACCCAGAAACTATCTCTCTCTAAACTTTTTCAATGTCACATGTGAACACTACCATGTAAACTTTAAATATTTCCAATGTACAAACTAAAATATAACAAAGTTTTTTGCTTGTTTCTTAGTATATATGCAAATGTAAACTGATAGCTGATAACATAATAATATGCTAATATTTACATAACACTTCATAGATGCCAGGTGCTGAGCTAAGCACTGTATGCTCATTATCTTATTTGATTCTCACAACAACCCTGGGAAATAGGTACTATTATTATAATCATTTTACAGAAGAGGAAACTGAGGCAAGCAGAAGTTAAAGTGACTTGTTCATGGTCACACAACTACTAAATATTTGAGGCTAGATTTGAACTTAGATCTTCCTGACTACAGTCCCAGAATGCTATCCACTTTATCCCCTAGCTGTCCTGCATTTCTGAAAAAAAAAAATATTTCTTTAACCCAGGCTTTTACCAGTGAAAATGGTTGTACCAGGAAATCTGGGATGCTAACCACATGTCCTGTGATGAGTACATTCTTTATGAGTCCCATTATTTAAGCAAGTGTAAAGCCAAGCACAAGCAGCTTTCCAGAGGACTGCTGCTGTGAACAGCTTTTAAGATTCTGATTATATGACATAGTGAACTCTCTATTCAATAACAAATCAGAGCAAAACATTCACAGAAAATCAAAATACAGCATTCAAGATGTTACAACTTATCACAGAAAATGGCCACATAGTTTTCACCACAGTGGTCACAAAGTTTTGAACAAAGAACAATTATTTAGTAACTCAATCATTCAATCATCTCAATCATTCAATCATCTTTAAGGAGGTTTGCCTCCTTAAGTGACTCAAAGTACAGTAGTCAAAGTTCTCTCCTCATGGGTAGTACATTCATTTAGTCAATCACAGAGTCCTTAATTCAATCACAAATAAATTACAATTCCATTAGTTACTACTCAACAGACAATAACACAGTTCAGCAGACAGGGCTTCCAGCTGTCTGACCATTACATCCATACCTAGTTAGTCACCAGAGAGAGAAGCACCAACATCTGGGTTTTCAAAGTCAGGGGGTTCAATGACTACCCAGAGTCTCATCTGGCCAAATCACATAATTCTTCCAAAAGTGAGTCCCAAAGCAAAACCTCACATCAGGATCAGTCAGTACTTAATATTCACAAAGAGGTCTTTTCATCTTGACTCAGGGCAGGCTTTCAGCTTTCATGGTTTCACTTCCGTCGTCCTACCTCCTACCTGGATTCACCAAACTGCCACCTGCATTCAAAGGTAGACAGCTCCCAGCTCCTTGTCCAGCTCTCCATGCAGTTCCTTTTCCACACTGAAGCTCACAGTGTCCCATCCACCTTAAATCCTTCACAGTCTCTATTCCTGGGAAGTCAAGGCTTAACAAAGCCAGAAAGTACCAGCACTACAGTCATGCCTCCTCTGGCAGCTGCTTCTGGTCCTCAGAAGTCTTCAGCAGCTCCACCTGGTTCCCAGAATCAAAATCACTTCATCCAGGTTCTCAAAATAAAAATCATTCTCTCCAGCCTGGGCCTCTTTTTCCCAGCCTCCAGAACCTGGCTCCAAGAAGATCTGTCTGACCCAGCAGGGACTTCTCCTTATGTAAACATGGCATTAACTCCTTCCCGTTTCAGCCAACCCCTTCCTGTTAAGTCAGCAACAAGAGTTCAAACCTTCCATTTCTTCAACAGAGGCTTGATTAATTACTAAGTGCTAAGTACAGGTTAACTTTGCCAATACAAAGGGATCAGATTACATTACAATTAAAGCAAGACAGAGAGCCAGTGGCTGAGCTAAAATGAACATGACTAGGGGACTATTTCAGGGCAGCTAGGTGGCTCAGTAGATAGCATACTGGGCCTGGAGTCAGGAAGTCTCATCTTCCTGAATCCTGATATAGCCTCACATACTTATTAGCAATGTGACCTTAGGAAAGTCACTTAACAGAGTTGTCACTTAACCCTATTTGCCTCAGTTTTCTCATCTGTAAGAGGAGATGGAGAAGGAAATGGCAAAAAATCTCCAATATGTTTGCCAAGAAAACCCCAAGTGGGGTCATGAAGACTAAAATAGAACTGAAAAATCACTGAACAGCAACAAAGGATTGTAAAAAAAAAAGGTTTGCTCTCCAGTGGCATGAAGGATTACCAAGGCCCTACAACCTATTTTAATACAAACTACCAATTACTGAAAATCTGAATATAAGTCAGCTCTGGTATTCAGCACATCTGTACTCTCATTACATTTTTCAACAATGGAATAGAGTAGAATGCAATGAAAGGAAGTAACATGGAAATAAGGCCAACAGCATGCTGGCTGGTAAACATCCTGTTAGCTTTGCTTTAATGAATAGAAAAGAATGAAATCCACTTAGAATAGAAATTTAACTGTGAGCAAATTGATATTTTAAAGTGTTTAGAATAGGTTGTTCTCAATCCATTTAAATATCCCTCCTGTAGTCTGATTTCCTTGAACTGTCTTCAAGGAAAAGTTGATGATTAAAGGTAATTTTTAATATATTCCCATGATGAAGTTAAAACCAATTCTAAATTAGTGGAATTTTAATTCTTAAGTTTTATAGAAAGTTTTCATTTACTCAGAGCCACTACTGGTTCTGAGCAAGGAACATCTTATTCAAAATAAGTAGACTTGAAAACGACTAACGTAGATAGTGCCACAGTTAGTGTTACTCAGTCTTTCTTGCTCTAGCACTATCTCAAGGACCATGAGGAGTCAGGAGTCAGGAGTCCAGAACCATAAAGCAATGAAAAGTCAGAGCAAAGCAGTAAATTGGAAAGTCAGTGAGGCAGAAGATAGACCACATGCAAATGCCAAAGGTATGCATTGGGTTAGAAAATAAGCAGTTAGACAGGAACCAAAAGTAAAAGAATGTCAAAGCGCAACGCAAGGTTAGTATCCAAAAGCCTGTGCAGACAGGAGACAGGACAGTTGCCATTACTAGAGGGCAAAGTAAAAGCAGGCAGCAAATCTAACTGAGGCAGCAATATCAAGTACAATTTGGTAACAGATTCAGCCTGATACCTCATGCAAGAGACTTTTATACTCTTCCTGTTAGCAAAGAACCATTTCCAAAGTATGGTTTGTTTAGGACCAGTAAGTATAAACAGTTACATGAAAACACTTAGTTAGCATTGAAATAGTGGATGGGGGGAAAATTTGGCAGTTCCTGACAGATGTGTTACATCTTTTGGACATGCTGACATGCTTGGCACTCAATAGGCAAAGTGGTCTGCTACTTAACTTAGAACATGGGATCACAGGTTTAGAGTTGAAAGAAACCTTAAAGGTCAGCTTGTCCAGCTGTCTCATATTATGGATAAACTGAGGCCCTAAGAGGGTGTCAATCAGTCAATAAATAAGCATTTATTAAGTGCCTACTATGTGCCAGGCACTGTGCTAAGTATTAGGGATATAAAGAAAGTAAAAAAAAATACCCTCTCTCGAGTTCACAATGTAATGGGGCAAAGATATATAAACTACTGTGTATAAACAAGATGTATGTATATATTACATGTGTATGTGTAATTATATAAAATACACTGGGGATAGTTTCAGAGGAAAGGTTAAGATTTAGGAAAACTGGAAAAATCTTCTGAAAAAAAAACTGAAAAAAAAAAAGAACTTGGAACTGGGAGATGGGCTGTCATATATGAGGAACTGCAAAGAGGACAGTGTCACTAGATAGCAGAGTAGATGGAATAAATTGTAAGAAGACTGACAAAGTAGTAAGAGATCAGGTTATGATGAATTTTAAAAGCCAAGTTGAAGATTTAATATATATCAATGCCATGACCATGTAAAATAATCTAGGCATGCAACTCCAGATTCTTAATTGAATTCAAAGTAAAAGCAAAACAACAGAACCATCTGTATAATTTTTATGTTCTCCAAGCTATTGTTTAATTGTGCTGTTATATTTTTATATTTATATTTTAGTGGGGAGTCATTATAGTTTATTAAACAGAGGGGTGATAGGGTTAGACCTGCACTTTAGGAAGATAAATTTGACAATTGAATGAAGGATGAACTGAAAAGGGGACAGAATTGTGACGCCTCCCCCCCCCCCCCCCGCCCAGTAAGCTATAGCAATAGTCAAGGTATGAGGTAATGAGGGCCTGCATCAGGGTGATGGCAGTTTCAGAAGAGACAAGAGGGTGTACATGAGAGATGGGAGATGTTATATTTGATATAGGATTAGAAATGAGAGGGGGGTAGAGGGAGAGGGAGAGGGAGGGGGAGGGAGAGAGAGAGAGAGAGAGAGAGAGAGAGAGAGAGAGAGAGAGAGAGGAGAAAGAGAGAGAGAGAGAGATTGAAGATGATACAAAAATAAGAGCCTGGGTGATTATGAGAATAGATGTACCCTTGTTAGTAATACAGAAGTTAAGTGATTTAAAGTCACACAGGTATTAAGTAACAGAACTGAAATTTGAACCCACATACTCCAAATTCATTATTCTTTCCAATGTACCAATTAAGGGATGGTTTTTAATATTACTTTTCTTTTTCTTTCTCTTTCTTCCTTCTTTCTTTCTTCCTGTCCCTCTTTCTTTCTATCTCTGTTTCTCTCTTTCTTTTTTCCTCCCTCCCTTCCTTTTTTCTTTCTTTCTTTTTTTTAAGCAATCAGGGTTAAGTAACTTGCTCAAGGTTACACAGCCAGGTGTTTCTGGGTGGGTGCTAAGTGTCTGAGCTTGGATTTGATCCCCAGGTCATCCTGACATTGGAGCCGGTGCTCTTACTCTCTGTGCTACCTGGCCGCCCCCTTCCTTTTTTTCTTAACAAATGAAGCCCCCCCCCCCCCTTTTTTTAATTCCAGGAAATTCTACCCTTCCTGGATATTTATTTTGTGATGTCATCATATATTTCACAGTGAAGGCTCAAAATCTCCATTGACTGTAACACATAGTTGGTGAAATGTTTCAGCATTTCTTAGGGTATACACAAACTTTGACCTGGTTCTGGTCATTATCCTATAGATGTCAATGTCTGTAACCTAGGCATTCAGTTCCAGGTTCCTGACTGAATCTGAAGCAGAAACAAAAGCACAGAACTATTTAAATAATTTTAATTTTTTTCTAAGCTATTGTTTAATTGTGCTATTATAGTTAGGAAGAATTAATTATGCAAATAAAATCCCATTTAAGCCATAAACATAGAGACATTAGTTAGAGTTGAGGCAATGATCATTAGATAGCATTGTGATAAAAACTGAAATTTTATGCTGACATTTAGATTTAGTATTAGTATGCTCAGCTATTTTATTAGACAAGATGGTAAATTCACTACTTCAACTTTTACAATGGCTATAATTTCCATATACTTTCAAAATATGCAGGGATACAAAACAACAAATGGGAATTATATAGATTGGTCAATAAATAACACTCTCACATAGAAATCCTTATTATAGCCTAAAACATATCAGCGATTAGTAAAACTGGTTTGGAGGAAAGGCAATCTCTACCTGGAAATGATGAGACCAAGTCCAAATAGGACAAAAAGCAAATGCAAACCATAATGCAAATGCAGGTTCATTATGTTTTCTCTGTGAATTACTGCACTAACCATAGTGTCTGGCACATAGTAGGTGCTTAAATGTTTTTTTATTGATTACTAAGATCAAAGGGTTGAGACATAGGAAAACCAATTATTGAGGAAAAATGCAAAACCATAGAATTCAGTACAAAATTTGGGTGTTTAAATATAAGAAGCACCAGAGAATTGGCAATTTGTCTGACAACTTGATTCCCCAAAGCATTCTTCTTCTTCTTCTCTTTTAATTGAAGCTGATTGCACCCCATCCCTTAAATGAATGAGAAAACTCTGCTAAACCACTTTCTAACTCAGCCACTTCTGCTGCATGGTCTCCTAGTCCAGCATGGAAACTTCATCCTTTAAGCACATTCATGACAATTGAGCTATACTGCTCTTCACTTTTAGGGGCCTATTTTCACACATACAAACTAAAGATTAAATTATTATTTAACATTATTGAAATACCTAATAATGGAATATCGATAGCCTCTACCAAATGTTATTTTTGTTATCTAATGATAGATGACCAGAGCGTAGTAGAAACCTCGGTACAAAAGCATCTCAAAAATTGCGATGTTATGAGAAAATGAAAACCAAACAGGAATCAAATCATCATAGAACACTGCACGCTGTTTAGAAGCCTGACAAGTCAACCCAAACACATTATTATGGAGTGTAATTATAGCATAATGTTAGTGATAGAAGAAAAAATAGTTTGTACTTTCTCTAAAAGACAAATGGCCAAAGGGTATAAACAAAAATTTTATCAAAGAATAAATATGAACTATCAACAGTCATCTGACATATGGTTTCAAATTACCCATAATAAGAAATAAAAATGAAAACAACCCAGAAGTATCACCTTGCACTAGTCAAATTAGTAAGTGTGATACAATATAAAAAAAAAAAAGTATTGTTAGAGTGACTCATGGGAAGACAGGCATTTTAGTTTTTTGCTAGTGGGACTGTGAGTTGCTTCAACTTCTCCAGAAAAGAAATCTGGAGTCATATAAGAAAAAAAAATCATACCATTTGATCGCTAGCTCCCAAGGATAGAGAAATAGCAGAACAATATATACTTATACATATATACAATACATACAAGAAAATATGTATTCTGTATGTATGCATAGATATATACATACATAAACTTATAATTGTAAAGGGTGTGACTATGAACTGCCCTTTGTGCTCATAATCAGTCTGAATCTTGAGGTCAATAGTTCCTTTCTTTTTAAAAAAAATTTTTTTTGGAAGGGGGAAGACAGGGCAATTGAAGTTAAGTGATTTGCCCAAGATCACACAGCTAGTAAGTATCTGAGGCTGGATTTGAACTCAGGTCCTTCTGCACCACCTAGCTGCCCCAATAATTCCTTTCTTTGAAAATATTCTCTTAGCCATGTATGTCATAGGATGTAAACTTCCTGAGGATGGGGACTGTACCATTTTTGTTTTTGTGCTCTCAGGCACATAGTAGATGCTTAATAATGATTTTTCATTAATTTGGACACATATAGATAAAAAGACTTGTATGAGTGAAGAGATCAGATCTCCATAATAACATAAACAATTGTTACAACAATGTCAATAAAATCTATAGTAAGAGGTAATAAAACTTCAATCAACTACAGAAATGTAGGTACAGAGCTATTAAAGATAAAATGTTTATCCTTTCTTTCTGTTAACTAATGAACAATAAATGGACAGTCATAATTGTATTATTTTGTGCTTTCTTAACCATTTTAAGGTTATGTATGTTATATGACAGGGTAGCAAAGTTGCACAGTGGATAAAGTCCCAGACCTAGACCCAGGAAGATTCATCTTCCTGAGTTCAAACATGGTCTCAGACACTTACTAGTTGTGTGACCCTGGGCAAGTCACTTAGCCCTATTTATTTCAGTTTTCTCATCTGTAAAATGAGCTGGAGGAAATGGCAAGCCACTCTTGTGTCTTTGCCATGGAAACCCCAAATGGGGTCATGAAGAGTTGGACAAGATCGAAAAGAACTGAACAACAACCTGCAGGCGGTATTACTGTTTGAGAGAAGTTGACGTACTCAGTACTAATCAATAGTCATTCTTTTAATGTTATCTAATCAAAGGTGAAAATTGAGTAAAATGGAAAAAAAAAAGGTGGGAGACAGAAAATTGAGAATGAAGGTTGATTTGTAGTTTTTTTAATTTTTTTGAATTTCTCATTTGCAAGGCACTGTCATCAGAACCAAAGTTATAAAAATTCTTCCCTAATTAACTAGATGATTTGCATGAAATGTTTTGAAATCCTTGAATAAAAGCCATCACTATATATGCCTAGGAGATGAGGTAGTGTGGCAGAGTACTAATATTTTATCCTTTTTAAATTTCTGTAGTCATATGCTACAATGATTTTGGGAAGAGGCTCTCCCAGAGTAGTCATAGGACTATTAAGTGAAGGCCTGTAGGTCCCTTGCCTATTGACTGATATGCAATACAATATGCTTTTGTAGCAATGACAGGAGGATCCTATTATGACTCAGGCAGTGTAGCTCCACTATCAAGTACTACTGTGTTAGCCTACTGCCTGAGTAGATTAGTGGGTAAAACTCTTGGAATTGGAGATTAATGAAACTTCTGTGAACAGCAGCATAATTCAGATCCAAAGGTGGGAAGAGAGAGGGATGGGACTGCTGAGATATGGGACAATCACAAGAGAAGCTTTCAATTAATTGATAGCACAGGATTGTCTGGTGCAAACTGTTCTGTCCTTTAGGAGACAATCAATCCAAGAATGTGGTGGTCTGTTCTGATGTGGCTTGGGCTATAATCTCGCTGCTAGATGGCCTCTGCAGTCCTTCCCCTTTCTGAGATGGTATGATTCTGATGAGAGTACTGGCTTTTGAATCACAGGATCTTGGTTAAAATTCCTAACTACCCTTCCGGGTTTGACCTTGGGCAAATCACTTAACATCTCCTAGTAATTGTAGAGATTGAAACATGAAGCATTGATTTTTTTTTTCTTTTAGTACTATGTCCTTTATTACAAGTAAAATTATATTCTTTGCATTTTATGACCCATAAGTCTTTCACTCTATTTCAGTCCCAAGAATAATCACTGAATTGTTCTGCATTAGACCTGGTCAATAATAGTTGTGACATGTGAGGGTTAGGAAAAAAGAGTTTCTTTTCTAATTTTATTTTTGTACCTCCATTTACATCAAAGCTCATGCTGTGTATATTAAACATCTTCCACTCACCCCCATCCCCTTTTGCCCACTCTCCATTTCCCTCTGTCCCTTCTCTCCTCTTCCTCTCCTTCTCTCTCTCCCTCTCTATCTTTCCCCCTCTCCATCCCTCATCCCTTTCTCCCTCCCTTTCTCTCTCTGTCCCACTCCTTTCTCTCCTTCCCTCTCCCTTTCCCTTCTCTCTTCTTTTTTGCCTTTTCCTCTCTCTCTCTCTCTCTCTCTCTCTCTCTCTCTCTCTCTCTCTCTCTCTCTCTCTCTCTCTCACACACACACACACACACACACACTCTTTTCTTGGGTCACACACACAATCTCAGAAATGTTATGATGTTTGGTCAATGTCATCTTACTATAAGTTTCCATTCCAGCACTTTTTGAAAGTTTTAGGTCAATGTAAAGCCAATTTACATGTGCCAGGTTCTATAGCCCTAGTATTCAGCTTTTTCTGAGTTCAGAAAACTGTACCTTGTATAGACCAAGATATTTCTCAGAACATCATAGGATTATGAAATTATGGATCTTAGCATCATAGACTTATAGTTGGAGGGGACCTTAAAGACTATTTAACCTTGTCTCCTCAGCTCCTCAGTGTAGTAATGAGGAAGAAGAGACCCACAGATACTCAGTGACTTGCCAGTCAGTTCAGCAGATTATAAGTTTACTATATTTAAACTCATTTAAACCTGAGTCAACTTTTTAAAATTTTTTTCAAATTTCTTATTTGCAAAGCACTGTTATCAGAGCTAAACTTATAATAACTCCTTCCTAATTAATTTGATTATTTCCATCACATATTTTGAATCCTTGAATAAATGATATCACTATCAAGGGCAGCTAGATGGTGCAGTGAATACAGTGCCAAGTCTGAAGTCAGGAAGACTCATCTTCATGAGTCCAAATCTGGCCTCAGATACTTGTGTGACCTTAAGCAAATCATTTAATACTGTTTGCCTCAGTTCCTTATCTGCAAAATGAGCTGGAGAAAGAAATGGCAAACCATTCTGGTGTCTTTGCCACGAAAACCTGAAGTGGGATCGTGAAGAGTAGAACACATTTGAACAACAACAAGAGCTGATTCAAGATTTCAATTTCAATAAGTAATTTCTTGTCCAGTAAAAATAATCAATTTTACCTTTTGTGAGGTCATTTGGTCCTTGTCATGTCTAGCAATACATTTTTTTCCCTCTTTCAAAGAAAGTGTTCAGGATATAAAGATATAAGAATACTGTATAGCCTACAGTTTTATAATATATAATATAATATTAGAATATTGTATTGCCTACTTGCTGAATCCTATTTTCTGATATATTTTCCTACCAATTACATTTACTCATTAGATTGGACTCCACCAAGATCATTCCTCCAGAAAACCTTATTATCAAGAAACTCGTCATCCTGAGAGATTGCATCAGCTTTGGTACTCACATGTCATCATCATTCCTTAGTACTGTCCATGTGCCTCTCTTATTTAAGGGCTGGAATGTGGAGTATGAAATTTTCTCAAAGACTTTATTTATAGATGACTCCCAGGCCAATCAACTCTTATTTTTCTAACATTTGTGCTCCTTGGACTGTATTTCATCATATGCCCTGCAATGAATGAATACCTGTCTGCCCCACTCCCTTTCAGCTTCCTTTTTTATATTGCTGCCTTCTATTAGATTGTATTTATTTTTCTTATTTGTATCCCCAGTGCTTATTACATTGGGTAATAGGAGGCACATAGTAGGTACTTAATAAATGTTTATTGATTATTTCCCACCATCCTTATCTATTCCCACAATTGCTTTGAAGTCAGCAACTATTAAAGTGTATGCTAATTTAATTTGGTGCATGTGATCATGCATTTTATAGATTTTTCTTTTTCTCCTTATCTTCTCCACATAATTTGGGCATGGGAGATACAATTAGTTTCATAATATTCATTTTGTGAAAACTTATGTACATTGAAACATGAAATGACTGAATATCTTAGGAAATAATGTTTCTTGTTTCCTCTGGGTATGTGATAAAATCAACTCCCTCCAAGGAGTATCTGTGAGCTATCTTTTCACTTGGCCGTAATTCTCATGTTTTGGTGTCTCTTCCTTTTTTTTCCTTTTTAGCAAGAATGTCAAGATCAGTTTGATTCAGCTACCACAGCAGTAGGTCTTCATATTGTTTATTGGGCAAGGATTTCACATTTGGAATATCAATGACCAAGTTAGGTTATATATAATCTAAAAATTGTATGATTCTTAGTACTCCCTTTCCCCTTTTCCCATAACTCTGCCATTTTCTTTTTTAAGAAATGGAAAAAGGTCATGATGACTGATGACTATTTTATATTCTTCTTTGTTTTATATGTTGTCATGGCCAAAGAATTAATTATCCAAGTGGTTAGTCAGCTGGAGATGAACCTCTCTGTGCCCAGGTAGATTGGTCCTTGGAATTTAATTATTGCTGGGGTGATCATTAAAGCTTTTCCAGCATGGTGGAACCCCCTATACCTTGCCTTCCTTCTTCCTTTGACTGTCCAAAGTTGTCTGTACACCACAATGAAGCATTGGTTTCTGACTTTGTGGGAAGAAAACGAAGAAAAAGAACTACAGAAATGAAGTAAGAAATTAAAATCTTTACAGACCCACTCAACTTCCATTAACATCTTTTTCTTTAAGACTCTCAGCCACTTAATCATCCACTCATAAAAAAACAAACAAACAAAAAACAAAGAAGAGGTTCTTTGTGGGTTTGGACTCATAAGCACAAAAACACTTTTGAGAATAACAAACCTTTTTAATTCACATTCTGTGCTTTTTTTCTGGGATCACCAGAAACTGCTATTTCTCACCACTGAAAATTCTTTTATCTCAAAGCAGTGGTTTCAAAACATTCATAGTAACCCCACCTCTTTTATTTACAAAAAAAGTCATGTTAACCTCACTTTTCATTAAAACATCATTGAAAATAAATTTAGCTCATATTTTATTCAAATAACATTATTAATTTATTTCAATTTTATAAGACTACACAAACAAGTCATAAAATAAAATAATGTATGACATAGTGTAAATAATTGATGCACTGAATTCATTGTCACAAGATTATAAGGAGATTTGATTGGGGGAGCTTCTAAATGATCTGATGAGTTCTCCTAGTTGACTTGAAGATATTACAAAGAGACTTTTGGCTCAAGGGGATATCTCCCATGGCAGAAGATTTGTGTTCTAATACCTTCCTGATAAGATGGAAAGAATTCTCATGATAAGTTCCCAGTGATTACAGCTGTCTTGAAGATGACTGGCAACTGAGATGTAAGGGAAGGATGGACTCTTTTTTTTATTGCACATCATTCCTTTATTATAGTGAACAACAACAAAAAAAAGAGGGGAGGGGCTGGGTTAGTACAGTTATGCTAAAACTGGTGAGGATCCAGGTGACTGAACATAAGGTGGAAGGCAATGGGACACTGAGATACGTTTCAAAATGATCTAGGGGCATTTCACTGCCATAGAACAGAGCAGGGGCTATAAAATGCCCAGTGGGATGTACTTGTCCATCCCTTGGAAATCAGGGAACTCTCCCTTCTCTGATGTGGCTTGAGATCTCTGATGACTACCAAGTGAGACAGTTTAATTTCAAAAGTCACTAATAAGCAGCATGGGAGGGTCTTTTGTGAAGCAAATTCAGTGAGTAAATATTAGGACATAATCTCAACCTCCTACATCCACTTTTCTTGGATTAGGGAGGAAACATCAAAATAAGACTTTTGTGATTCTTTAAATGACCACCTGGGTTATAGGCAGCTTCTTACAACAACTCCTGAAAGGACTTGCTCATAGGAATAATTGGACCAATTATTCTATTCTAGTTCTTTCAACTCCCCTCATGGGTCACTTCTCACTATGTCCCCATCCCTAACCACTAGTCCTTATTGAGGCAAACTACCCAGGAAGCATTCTGACCAATGTGTTTGAGGGGAAGGGCAACAGGGAAAATAAAAGGAATTGGTCTGAAATAGAAAGAAATGAGCAAAGGAACCATAAGTCCCCCACCTGCAGCTATGTGTTGTGATCCCTAAGGCAATGGTCAGCATGTGGAGCTGGAAGAGGAGAGATATGGTGGAGATGGTGAGAAGGTAAGGGCCTGGCTGCTGCTGGTTTGTGCTGGTAGACTGCTTTCACTTCTTGACCTTGCCTTGGGCTGCCACAGCCTCCTTGGCCTTGCCCAGGTCTCTTTATCCCCAAGGAGCTGCATGGGCTTGATGGGTTTCAGATTCTTGTTCAACTCATACACAATGGGAATGCCAGCAGGCAGATTTACCTCCATGATTGCTTCTTCATACAGACCCTCAAGATGTTTGACAATCCCTCAAAGACTATTGCCATGGGCTGCAATCAGAACACATATTCCTTCCTTGATCTGGGGGACAATTTCCTCATTCCAAAAGGGCAGAGTCTGGGCAATAGTGTCTTTTAGGCTCTCACAGGAGGGCAGCTGATCCTCAGTCAGATCTGCATAGCAACAGTCCTTGCTGATGTTGCTGTAGAACAGGTGGTCAGGCTCCATTGGAGGTGGTGGGATGTTGTAGTATCATTGCCTGATCTTCACCTGGGCCTCACCATGCTTGGTAGCCTTCTCTACTTTGTTGAGGCCTATCAGACCTCCACAGTGCCACTCAATGAGGCACCAAATCCTCACTACAGATAACCACTTCTGGTCAGTGGCATCTAGTACTGTCCAAAGGGTACAATTTGCTCTATTCTAGACAGAGGTGAAGTGATATCAAATTCAAAGCCAGCATCTTGCAATGCTTGGCTGCTGTGCTTGGTCTCCTTGTGCCCAGCAAGGCTCAGGTCTGTCTAGTACCAATCATTGAAGTACTTGTCCAGGTTCCAGGTGTTCTTTCCATGCCAGATCAGTACCAAATTGCAGGTGGCCATGGCAAGGCAAAGACTTGGGGCAGCCAGTATCAAAGAGACCAGCAGACAACCCGCTGGCTCCTCAATCCTAGGCCCATCCTGCTAAAAGGATGGACTCTTAAGTGAGGAATGACCCTTTCCCTGTGGCCTACTAAAATGAGCTCTGTTTAAAACAAATGGTTTAGCTTGGACTTTGTCCATTTTTTAATATATTTTTTTTTTATTATTACTACTATATTTCTCTCCCTTGGAATTTTTCCCTCCGACCTTTTCTCTTTTCCCCTCAACTGGTAAGGAAAATGGTGACTTACAAGAGAAACACAGGGCAAATTTGAAAGTGAGATTCAGTTCCTGGCCTTCTGACTTTCTGTCAGAAATTAAAGTTCCTAAGACTGAATTTTTCATGCAACTTCAACAGTTCATGAATTCTAGAGGCACTATAACCTCTAGAGATAGGAGAGTGGCTCAGTAGTACAACTAGGGGAAAAAGAGCTTAAGTAGGCATCTCCCTGAATCTGAATGACTAAAGCCATGTAGAGGCAGGAGGGAGAGAGGTCTAGGGATCTAAACTATTTCAAATTTGCTATTGCCATGAATAACTCAGTTCAGGTATGAGTTGAGTAGGAAATACTTGCTCAGCAGCTTCCCAATGTGTAAGGAAAAGGTTATCTAATATTTTGAGACTTTTATGTTTCTTTGTTTGTTGATGTGTTCCCTTGAGTTCTTTTCATCTTCAGTCAGTCAGTCAACAAGCACTTATTGTGGGCCTACTACGTGCCAGGCACTAAGCTAAGCTCAGGGCATATAAAAAAAACAACAAAAACAATGAAAGGCAATATCTACCATTAAGGAACTTGCAGTCTAATGGGGATGGTGGTGGGTAGAGGAACAAAGTGCACACAACTATGTGCACACATGATATATACAATATGAAGGGGGGTAGTCAATGAAAGCATGCATTTTCTGTTGTACAAATAAAGATCATCTGAAACCCTGGACTTATTGTTAAGGTCAGAGTTGGGAGAGCTGGTTCAGATTTGAAAGAATTTACTTACACCTTCTCTTTAGCCAATGGGAGCTTTATCGAAACAAAAGCACAGAGACCTGAGATTTAGCAAAGAGGTAAACAAAGGCCCTGATATAGGAAAAGAACCAGACTTATATAGACAGAAAGCTATATGGCCTGTAGGATGATGATGTAACTTTTAGAGTTTCTAATGGGAGTTGGAGATTTAGGGAGAGGATGAAGAAGATGGATGCCACAAGATAAAGGAAACAGGTGAAATTTTAAGACCCAAGATGAGGAGGAGACAAGGATGTTTATGGTCCAGGATAAAGGGGAAGTTTTATAGTTTTCCAAGATAAAGGGAAGAGACTTTAGGAAGCCCTCAGGCTCAGGAGGTAATAAAAAAGCAACCCTTAATATTAACCCTTAGGGCATCTTTGTATCCACATCATTATCATGTAAATTGGGTGCCAGTACAGAATTTAGGAATTCTGATACCCACTTTTGGGTATCAGACATGAGCCACACCTTTGATTTTTTTTTGGAGATTTTCCTAGACTAGACTCTGATGTTAGTCATTGAGACAAAGAAAGGCACTGACTTTTGGAGGTTTTTCCCTTCTATCCCAAGACTAACCTTGGTCCATGTTCATATGGGCATGCTTCTACAGGCTTATACAACCACAGATTTAGAGATGAAAGAGAAGAAAAACAGAATAAGTGGAAATGTTGAGGTATGGAGGAGAGATTAAGTAGTGTATGGTGGATTACCTCAACAATCTCGGTACAGTATGAGGTAATATCATTTGCAGAGGGGGTGAGTTTGGGACTTTAGGCTGTGAGAAAAAAAAATTCTTGGAGAGCTACTATGAGGAGTTTTAGAGGTAACATGTCTAAGATAAATAAAAATTATTGTGCAGTAGGAAATGTCCATTTGAGGTTAAAGAGCAAGATTAAGGTAAGTAAGATGTATGATGTTCTGAACTAATGACAATGGGAATTAAGAAAAAGAAATATGATAGTCTAGAAAACCTTTTCTGGTTCATTGAAAGATACTTAAAGCCCACTGGCAGCAGGTTACCTTTGTTCTATAAACAAGTTCCTTTTCCTTATTTTTTCTGGAAATTTCCATATCTGATGATTTCTTTCCCTATTTGATTTAGTGCCCAACCCTTTGGATCTCCTTGGTTGTGACATCAGAAATGGGAAACCTATCAGATGTGCTTGAAAGAGAACCCTCTCTGTACCCATAAAATCCATGGCCTTTCCTGCCTAAGCTGTTTTTATGTGGGAGGTGATTCAATCCCATTCCTCCCAAATATTGACTAAGAGGAATTTTGGAGTCTGGAAAAGTTGGATCTTTTATGTCCAAGAGAATTCTCTTAGGAGGACTGTTGGTGACCTTATTTACTCCTCCTACAAGAACTTGAAAGTCATCATAGCTGATGTTCTAGCAACTAATATTTCTAGCTGAATTTCTCTTTTGTTACTCTGCCCCATCTTACTCCTCTGCCCCTGCCAGTATCTCATTCTAGGCTATTGATCTATGCTTGTGTGAGTTAAAATATGCTATGATAAATACCAATTGCTTTATGCCTTATTTGGCTTGTCTGATACTTGTTTGAATCTGAGTCCCAAACTTTCTGGGACAGAATGACTGACTGGATGAATGAATATGCGAATGAATGATTAAATGAAAAAACATTTATTTAGTACTTATTGTGAGCAAATCTCTGGGGAAACAAACAAGACAGTACCTGCTTTTTATGGAGCTTATATTCCAGTAAGGAGAAAGAACACATACATAGAAGAAGTCACCTGTACATCAGCAAGTCAACAAGCATTTACCATGTACCTACTATGTACTAAGTACTCCTAATGCTGGACCTTTATGACAGCTAGACAGAACTCATGGTCCTTAAGGGGGAAGAGAAGGGAACATGTATTTATTAAGAGTCTACAATGTGGTAGGCACTTTACAAATATCTCATCTGATCCTCACAACAACTCTGTGAGGTAGATGCTGTTATTATCCTCACTTTGCAGTTGAGGAAACTGAGGCAGATAGAGGTTAAGGGATTTGCCCAAATCACACAGCTAGTAAGTGTCTGAGACCCATTATGAATTCAGGTCTGTCTGACTCCAGGTCCAGCACTCTATGCCCTGTGTCAACTAGCTGCCTAAGCTGTATTTTAGACTGCTATGGAAAATCAGAGTAATAAATCTCCTTGGATGTCACCATCATCAAATGAGTCAACATCAGAAATGGATATGTTTTTATCAATGGAAATGACATCTGAGAAGCTGCAGTGAGGACATTTCACTAAGGGGTGTGGTTAGTCACAACAGTTCTGAGCTCCTACTTTATGTAAAACTCCTCCTCCACCTCCTCCTTCTTGACTCTGCTATGACTCCTTAAGCCTTAGTCATGTTATGACATAATGAGATTGCCTTAATATTGAAGAAAAAAATAGACATGCTTAACTGTCTACAGTATTTGACTTGCTTTGTTTATAGAATTAATACTAGATAATAGAACATCTACCATTCAGCTTCACACCTGCCCTTTCTCCTAGACTCATCATGACGCTTTGTAGCATGTAGGTATGCTTTCAACCCAAGAGTTCTAGGAAAGATACAATTTAGTCTATTCACTCACACCCACCCCCCCCCCCCCAACACATACCCTGTTACTCCTCCTTGAAGTACACAAAGGAACATAAGAGATACAGAAGATTTGTCAATTGCTGTTTAACTCATCTAGTAGGAACAGTCATGAGATGAAAGACTCAGTAACTCAAGACCCAGGTCTTAGCTCCTCCTCCTGGCACACAAGATATCTATCTGGGAAAGCCCTAGTGTAGGCTCAAATCTGCAATACAATGGTCTTCTTCCATTTTGTGTTCCATTACGGGCAGTTGTCCAACGATTTATTGTATCTAGGTCATCACTTGTGGTTTGAAGAAAATCAACTGGAAGGCAGGTTTCTGCAAGGATAGCCTGGTACCCTTCTATCCTGATATCTCTGTCCCTTTCTCTTTATTTCCCATTTCCCAATAGGTACATCACATTTTCTGTCACGTCAGCTCTCCTCAGTGTTTGGGCTTTGTATTGAATTGACTTGAGGCATAGTGCTATGAGATTGTTAGATGGCTGCACAGATACTTAACCTCTCAGTTACCCTTGTCACTTGTTTGTTTACTGGTGCTGGGTACAGTAGGCTTTATAATCCAAAGTTAATTTGCTTTCTTAAACATTACTTTCTAATCATTGTTCTTTATTAGTAGGAAATGACCTGAGAATCTTAATCTTATTTAAGGGAAGAAGACCATGGTATAAGCCCAGGTTCTCCCTTGAACATGTAGGTGGTAAAGAGGTTCTCCATAAACTCAGGAAATTAAAAAGAAAAAAGAAAAACTGGTTATACCATAGGAATAATGCAGGGCTAGAGCTAGAGTCAGAAGGATAACTTGAGGATTCTGTTTAGTGTGTCAGGATCCAAGACTTTTTACTGTTAGGAGACACCCTGTTTTCCAGAGCTGAGGTCCAGCAAGCAAGCTGTACCCTGAACTTGGCATAACAACAATCCTTTGTGCTCATCCTCTGGATGAGCACTGCTTCAATTAAATGACAGAACTGATCGACTTGCCCTGAGCTTGGGCAAGCACCAACAGGTCCAGATATGGAGTCTTGCTACGAATGGACTTTTTTGTCACTAAGCAATTTTGATTCACTGTTGCTCTTATGCCTTCCCACCATTGCTACACCGTGCTATTTGATTCTTTGTGTAGTCACAAATATATAAGTCAGGGTTTAGCCCCCCTGCCTTCCATCTCCTACTAGAGGAGGCGCTGACACATATGTCTAATTTCCCTCCCCTAATGGAATAAAGGAATCTTTTTGCTTATAACCTGTGTGAGCTCTTTGGTATTTCCTAAGTTATTGTGATTACAAAACCTCTGTGACTCTTTGGTCAGTTGTTACCTGAGTGGACAAGTGCCATAGTCTCCAAACTGCCTCATTGCTTTTTGGAAATTCTGGGAGAAGGGGCACAGAAAGGATTCTGCCACTCGTTCTTCTAAGAAATGGAGTTCATAAACCTTTCTTGGTGACAGTGGGGGAGAGGGGGTGGCAGTGTGGAAGGTCCTGATCACTACACCTCATTCCTCTTTGTAAGAAAGAAGGCTCAGACTCACCTTCCTTACAACAATTAAATGTAAGTTACTCTGGCAACTTTGAAGAAGCAGTATGGTTAAAAACCTGCCTCTGATACATACTAGCTGTGCAAGTCATTTCTTTTAGTGGTCCCAGCAACTATCAAAGCTTACAGATTTGCTACACAATTTTATCTGCATTGGTAGAGGGAGTTTCCTCACCTGGATTTTCCTAGACAAATAAAGTCACATGTCCAAACTACCAAACTCCTGTCACTTTGCAGGTTTTACTGATATGATCAATGAAGACTAAATGCAGAGTATCTACACAAGTAGCACCATCTCATAAATACACAAGTGACAAAAATGGATTTATTCCTTTCGCGAAACAAAAGCCTTTAATATATATGGAGGTATGGGCAGAATAGAAGTGATATAGTATCAAATATGTTGTAATAATTTCTGCTTAGTCTGGAATTCAGTTAAACTTAAAAAATCATTTATTAAAGAACTATTATGTCCAAGACTGTGCCAGGCTCTAGGGAAGTTATTGAAGAAAATATGGTACTGATCCTGCCTTCATGAATCTTCCCAAGCAAAAACAGTGAATTGTCATTGTCAAGATTTTCACTACAAATGTGATTCTGGAACTCAAATATTTCATCCATTGACTATGCTGATTGGATCAGTGACATTCATTATAGATTTTGTTCAGAATTGTTTTTCCTCCAGTGTTTTATGAGAAAGCAAACACTGGAAGGGATTATCCTTAACAAAACCCATCATTC
>NW_027187391.1:28457544-28469079 GCF_028583685.1 Petaurus breviceps papuanus
AGAAAGCAAACACTGGAAGGGATTATCCTTAACAAAACCCATCATTCATCTAAGGGAACATCAAAGCTTGAAAGACACAGACAAAGGGAGAAAGAAGACTTATAAAGAAGAAATTGGATTTGAAAGTTTGGCAGATTAAGAGGGTGGATAGAAGTGGAGATACTCAACTCATAGTTTATCAAAAAGCTGGAAGAAGAGACAAGAAAGGCATTAGCAATGAATAAATACTTATTTTTAGTCTTATTATTGTACTTGTTAGTGACTTCTTCAATTTAGACTGAAAAGCAGCAAATGAGGCTTAGCTTGCCAGCTCTCCTTTGGAGTCATAATAAATTTATTTGAAACAAATAAAATAGAACATCAAAGGACTAAAGAAAAGGGGGAAAACACTAGATAAAAGAGGGAAGTACCAAAGTCCTAGGAACTGAAGACTGACAGGGAGGGAGAAAACAATATAGTTGACTGGGGGAGGGAATTTGCATTATTTTGTAATTTGTTAATTGATAATCATAATGGGACAATGCAGAGGCAAAGCCTCCAGCGAAAACTAAAGCTTGCTTGAAATGACTGATGAGTTAGAGAAGCCCAAAATAAAAATTTTGGCATATTTGTGTTCCATCAAAATCATGTTCCAGTGTCTCATTCAATTGAATTGTATAAGCATTTATGAAGCACCTCGTATGTGCCAAGAAATGTGCTATTCCTGGAAGAAAGGAAGAGAACAAGCATTTGTTAAGTTCCTACTATGTGTTCTTGCAAATAATGCATCATTTCATTCTCACAACAGCTCTTTGAGGTAGGTGCCATTATGATCACCATTTTTTTGTGAGACAGACAGATGTTGTGTGACTTGCCTGGGCTTTATTTCCTAAGTTGTCTGCTTCCTTTACTATAATAGGGCAATTTTCAAGGAACAGGAGTCCCTATTTGCTGGGACACAAGGTATATATCTACAGTCCTTGTTGTTTATGGTCTAAAATCAGAGTGCCATGCTCATCAGGATAATGAGGCAGTTATAGAGGGTTTGATAGAATCCCAAATATATCACAGGCTGGACCTGCTTCATGGGATGCCAAAATGAAAGAATGAACTCCTCTGTCCCTCAGGGGCACATTGATTGGCAGACCATTTACATTTACTACAGTTCGCAGTGAGTAGTGGGGGCAGCAAGGTCCTTAGGAAAAGGATATGGGTCAGGGGTGGGGAGAAGGCAAAAATCTAGGAGAGCAGTTCAGTGGATGAGTTCTAGGAAATGCCTACAGTGATGGGCAGAGTTTCTCTCACCATATGCCAAGAGTGGAGAGCAGAGCACCCACATGACCCTGAGGGCAGAGGTAAGCACCTGCAATTAAAAGGAAGTTTCAGGGATTTTTTAAGGGCTTTGCCATGGATGATGATCAAGTTCTGTCAGGGGAAACAGACTAGACTATGGGATCTTAGTGACTGGCTCCTTGGTTGTTTAGTCCATTGTTTCCTAAGGAAGGGGGGACAAAAGCAGGGTGCCTATTCTGTATCCATTTTTCTGACAATATATCAGGTGAATGGGAAATCTTTACCTTGCCGGCTATCAGTGAGCATTATCAGTCTCCCAAAAAAGGATATATGGAATAGGGCATGCCCAGCAGACTGCAGGAACAATAAGGTCTTAGACTAGATAAAATGGATTTATACAGGAGAATCTGAGGGACTTGCACACATATTTGGGGGTATACATCATTCTTAGAATGTTAATGTCAAAACATCTCATAAATATTGCATACACTACAAGGTCACACAGCTTGTAAGTTTAACTGGATATGAACTTGTCTTCTTGACTCCAGGCCCAGAACTCAATCCATTGTGCTACCTAGTTGCTTCTTTGGGGAATACAAAATTGAAAAAAAGGAAGAATCATCTTTTACTGGAAAGAGGGATAACATCTACATAGGTAAATAAATATAAAATATACATAAAACAAATACAGAGTGATTTGCACTAGAACCTGAAGAGACCAGTAGAGGCTTCCTGTAGGAGATGGCATTTGACCTGGGCTTTGAAGGAAACTAGAGGTTCTCTGAGGTGGAGGGTAAGAAAGGAGTGCATTCTAGGTCTAAGGAACAACCTATGCAAAAAGTATGGAGAATAGAAAAGAGAATAACTTGTATGGGGAAACAGCAAGTATTGTAGTTTGGCTCCAATGTAGAGGTTATTGAGGAGAATGATGTGCAATCAGCCTGAAAAGGTAGGTTAGATCCAGACTGTGAAGGGATTTCAAAAAGACAAATAGAGGGTTTTGTGTGGTGAAATGACACTTGCTTCTGGAAGACTATTTCAGTAGAGTACAAACTCTGGCAAGCCTTACCAAATTGGAAAGGCTTTGGTTATGGACCCATAATGTCTGTCCACCAGCCTGACTAAGATCTGAGGGACTTAGTTTACAAGGTTGGCTCTTGGGTCATGATAATTTTTAGTATCAACAATTCCTGAAGGCAATACATCAAGGGAACAACTATGACATCATAGATATTTGAATCATTGAAGTCTGAGCATAAGGAAGTTAGGATGCATTTTCATTTACTTATGTCCACAAGACTTTATTCAATACAGGATATATTGAAAAAAATACATGATTTTCCTTAGTAAGAGAAGTATGTGTTGAAATTTAGACATTGAAATGTCTCAATGTCCTGCCCTGCTACAGACATTAAGAATGGGAGTGGTTTTGACAAGGCAATTTCAATAATAGTTTAATAACAAAAACAGTTTTAGCTCCACTCCATATACAACATGCTACTGTTAGGCCTCTCCAGTGAGTAATGCATGGTGCTAGACAAAAATGAAACAGTTGTGCCCTTAAGGAGCTTACATTTTATCAGGAGGGGAGATAGTGATCACAGATATAAGTAGTACAAGGAGGATTGATGAGGCAAAGAATGCTAATAGCTGGAGGGATCAAGGAAGATTTCAAATAGAAAGTGATCCCTAAACCAAACCTTGAAGTAAACTGAGGATTCTAAGACATGGATGGAGGGGAGAATGTAAGGAATGTGTTTCAGGCACTGGAGGTAGCTTGTGTGAATGCATGCAGTATCAAGTTGAGGGGTCAGCAAGTATCCAGTTTGGCTGAAATGTGTAAATGGAAATAATGCAAATTAAGTCTATGAAAATAAGTGAGGAACTAAAATTGTAGAATATGTCAAATGTCAGGCTTAGGAGTTTGAATTTATGAACAGATATGACCACAATTCTTCATCTTTCTATACAAATTGTACAAAATATTTTCCTCACAACAGCCTTGCTGGTAAAAGTGCCGGTATTATTATCCCTATTTTATGGATGAGGAAATGACTGAGGTTTAGAGAGGTCAAAATATTTGCCCCAAACCACATAGGTTGTAAGCAGCTTGTGAATAAATCGAGTTTCATCATCTACGGAGAGTTTCATCAGCTTTATCATCTTGGCCTACTTGGTTAAAAACTTTTGAATTTTAGCTATTTCTTTAGCCCTAAAATGGAAACCAGTATTTCTCTATGTTGTGAACAATTATTCAGAAATGAAGCATTTTATTGCATTTCTTCACAGCATAACAGAAAAGATTTATACTTCAATTGTAATAGGAAACTTCAGAAAGATTAAGTAATAGTTTTTAGAGAATTTTCTTTTTTCTTTCATTGATACAGCAGCACTTCACTGCCTCTGAAAAAAATACATGTAAATAGGTGGTGACAAGGTGGGAAGTGAAGGGGTGTGGAGGTGGGGACTGGGGAGGGTTGTTTGAAATCATCTCATCTTTTATAGGAGCGCTCTATTATGGAATACTGATTTATTTTCAGCTCATTCCTAGAGGATTAAAAAAGACTAATTAGCAAATATTGATCAAGAAATAAATTTTGTGCTTTTGTTTTTAAGTGTTTGCTAACTTCTACATGTAGCTGCACCTCACCTAGGAATTTTTAATATTAAATACAATCTCATCATAGAAGTAGAGAAGAGTACTGAAATCATGGTCATCTTTTTGGCCATAATGTTATATTAATAGTTTTAATTTTTGCTTTCTCACTAAATGCTGTATAATTGTGGAACAAGTGTCTTTTTAAAACAATTTATAAATTTTCTCTCCCTTCATGTCTGTAACCTGTGTTCTTCTATAATCAAAATATGTCCAGGTCTTCATGCTGTACTTTAATCTGCAAAACTTTCTTTTACTCTATTTTGGATCCCAATTTCAAAGCCTCTGAAGACTAATGTGGACAATCAATTCAGAATTGAACCCAACAATTGATTCAAAGTGGAAGGCAATGGCCTATTAAACATCTTGAGAAATACCTGAACACTGTCATTGCTTACAACTCAGCACTAGGAAAGTGTGCTGATAGCTATACTTTTGCATCTTCATATGCCTTATACACTCTCTTGGGGAGTTTGTTCTTTTTCAAAAGGCATTGTTACAGGAACATTTAGCATTTACTTAGGAGTGAAGTAAAAATATCTTGGAATGTGGGACCTTATAGAGAGGAGAATAAGTTCAGTGATTTGAATTTAAACAAAAATCCTTGGAGGAACTTACATGAAAAATTAAATGAAGCAAAAATGACATAGTGCTTTAATACTCTTTAACGGACTGCAGATGTGTGGGAGGCAGGAGAAGGAAAGATCTTGAAAATAGGAGTTTTAGGAGAAGTATCAGAAATAAATGATATTGCAGGGCAAGCTTTGGCTTGATAGTTCTGTATGATGTACTGTGCTCATTTTAGGAGGTGTCTTTCCCATTGCCTGATTATCACAAACTGTAAATAAAAGGAAGAGATAAAAAGAGTACGTACCAGCATTGCTATTTTTCTTAATCAAGCTAAATTCTCCCCTGAATCAAGGAGAGTAAGAGCTTTCTACACACCACCGTGTGCTTTGTCTTATTGTCTCATTTCTGTACATAAAGTCTTTAACTTATTGAAAGAGAACATGAGAAAGACAGCCAAAACTTCCCAATGGTCAAGACAAAGCTGGTAGACCCATAATATTATAAGCACCCTAATGGGAATTAGCAGTTATGGAGGAAAAACTAAGGTTTCTCTCTTTTCACCTTAGCAATTGTATTTCAAGAGATACAGCTGTGTATATGGTTGGCCAGCCCTATAGTCACACCACAGAGCCAGGCTCTCTGGAGCACCATTGCTTCAATTTTGATATAATTCTTTGAGCTTATATCTTCCAAAGCTTTTGTTCAACCTATCCCACTTTCCTATTTTCAGAAGTATGTTAACACCACAGAGAGTCATATCTACAAGGCTACAGTTTATATCTCTAGTTTCATAAAGCAAGAACATAACATTCTGGATACATGCTATAAAATTACACTGAGGAAAAACAAACAAAACCATGTGGTTCCATTCCCTTGTATATATACAGGTGGACTGTATTGCACACAAACTATTGGACAGTTGTAGCATGTTTCTTTAAATGAGAAGTCTGATACTCAACTAATGATTTTACTTTTTTTTTTAATGAGGGGATTAATGATCATTGTAACTGAATAGAGCATAACTCCAAGTAAATATCCATGAAGACCAGGGAGGTTACAAGTTTAATTATATAGTAAGAAAACCTGGGTTCAAATTTCACCTCCCACATTTACCAAGTCATTTAACTTCTCTGCATCTAGTTACCTTTATGTGTAGAATGAGGGGTTGGCAAGATGCCTCCTAGGATCCCTTCTAACTTGAAATATATTGAGGAATTTGGAGTTATTCAGCCAGGTGAATAGAAGGTTTTGGAAAGAAGGGGTGAAGATAGCTATTTTCAAGTATTTTAGCAACTATCATGTGGAAGAGGCAATGGAAAGTACAAGTTGTTTTTCCTTTTGTCTTTGTCATCCTAATTCTGGGTACAGAGTCTGGCAATGACAGGCAATTAATAAATGTTTGCTTGTTGAATTGATTTGAATAGAATCCATGGATGATGCAAATCTTAGCTCAATATTAAGAAAAAATACTAACAATGAACACTATCTTAAATGGAATAGGTTGTTTATCAATGAAGGAGTCAGTTCACCAATCACTAGAGATATTCAAGCAGAGCTTGATTGAATGACCACTTATTTGAAATATTATAAAGGACTTTGCCCATCAGGCAAGAAACTGACCTATGTGACCTCTAACTCTAGGAGATTATCTATTTCTATAATAGGTTGGATTACTTTTGCTGGTTGACAAATGTAGTGAAATCCTTAAAAGCTTCCATTAAGTAAATTCCTTTACATCACTTCTTACCATTTTATCTTAAGAAAAAATAATCATCCATTACCATTTTGACAAAAGGTACCATTATTATTAAGCTTTGTGGAACCTGGAAGTGTTTCTAGCTATTGTCCTCAGCTGATTTCATTCTTTTCTGCTTCAAAAAGGGGGATGTTTTCAGAAAGAATTAGAGTTGTTTTTTTTACCATTTTAGTACCCATTTCTTTTGAAGCAACTCTACCAACTGGGCTTTTTCAAGGCAACATAAGGGAATCAATAATTTTCTTTCCTTTCTTTCTTTTTTTTTAAACTATTAACTGTTTTATTGTTTTTCCTTCATAATGTGAGATACACAGAAATTCTCACTAACTGTAAATTATAAAATCACCAAAATAGTGATGAAATTCCAGGTCTGACTTTTTTTAAACCTCTTTAGAGTGATCCATTTTTGATGCCAGATCTATAGATGACTTATTAAGTATCACGGGGGAAGGTGGTCGGTCACTTTATGGACAATTGCTTCTTTCATTTGATATAACAAAGTATGGAACAATACATATCATTTTACTTTTCATACATTGTAAATGACCATCCAGAAAATACAATATTGACCACCAACCAAGATGTATGTGTTGTCCCTTTCAATCAATAAGATAGTGATAACTGTCTAGGCTTCTAGGATGTAGTCTTGACTCTGTGGACTTTTTCTAATCCTAATTATGACTAAATCATGAGGCTCAAGAAGTTCCCTCCCCCACGACCAACAATAAAATGGAAAAAGAATTTTCTTTAAAAATATTATATTATGCCAGATAAGCCTCTTGACTCTGGAATTTCTACCCTTGGAATCCTCATCCCCTACAGCCTTTTGCTCTGATTTGCTAGGTCCTCACAGTACTTTCACTTTAAGATGGATGCCCAAACCATCTTTGTTTTCATTCCTTTTCAGGCAGCCTCCCCTGCCCCCACCAGCTCTCCTAACATTCTCTACCATGTCAAAAAAAACATCTTCAGAATCAAAGTTTACTTCTGTTCATCCATTCTCCTCTCACTATTTTCACCTTTCTTTTATATGCTGTCTTCTTCAATTAGAATGTAAGGTCCTTGTTGGCAAGGATTGTCTTTGCTTCTGTTTATATTTATATCCCCAGCACTTAACATAGAGCCTGTCATACCACAGGCACTTAATAACTTAATTTTTCTGACTGATAGAATAGATACAGCACCTACTTGGGAAATCAAGGAATCTGATTCCTGACTTTTCTTGTAAGTAAGCATATGATTTGTGGCAAATGACTAGACTTCTCTTTGCCTTAGTTTGTAAATCTATAATATAAATGGTTAGACTAGATGATCTCAGATCCTTTTCTACTCTAGAAGAATTTGAGATTATCCTAAAATTTGAAGTTAAGGAACTTGCAGAAGAACAAAGTAAAAACATTTGCTACTTTTCTGAAACCACTTGAATAATTAACCCAGGAGCTCAACCCCAAATCATCTTATGCTTCCCGCCCTCATGTCTGTTCTGAGAAAGCAGATGAAATCTCTTCAATCCATATGATGAAATATGCATTACTGAATTATTTCCCAAGAGGTGAACAAAATTAACTCTTATTGAGAGTACTGTTTTCTGGATTGGTATCTATGTTCACTACTGACTTATATTACCAAGTCAAAGGATAGTAGATCATATTCAGTCAGTTGTTCTTCATAAAAATTCTAAATAAATGATGGCTACATGACCAGCCAGACCAAAATGGTGATGAAAGTCCAGGTGTGAATTTCTTGATTTTTTTTTTACTTGACTTTTGGGCTTTTTGCCACAGTAGGACTCTGCCACCAGACAGGGGAGCTTTCATCCTGAACGGTGGGGTTTTCTCAGCTGCTGGAGGTATTAGATGGGTGCCCTCTCTGAGGTCTCCACATGGAAGCCTTTCTGGCAAACTGGACACACACCCCAGAACCTCCACCCTAGACTGCAATCCAGATCCAAGCAGGGTAAAGCAAGAGCGATTACCCCTCAGACTGGTGCTTGGTCCCCCTACACTCTGCAGGCCAGGAGCTGAAGCTGCCATGTGGTACTGCTGGCTGGCTATGCCAGAGTCTCAGCGGCTTTTCACCCGGGGGGATAAAAGCCATGCACTCCCACTTACTGGTCCCAAAGTCCAGACTGCACTGGCCTTTCACTTTGTCCTCCGCATCTATGTGTTGATAAACCTGGAAACGGCCACGCTGCTGCTGATCTGGAGTCCCTCTGGCCGGGGGCTGGTCAGCCAGGTGTGAATTTCTTTAAAAAAACAAACAAAACCCTTTCACTCAGTATTTACTATTTAGTTGACTCTATTTGATGATAAACAAAAAGCATCAAAAACATTAAAATAATACCTCAACATCAAATTTGGGAACAGCAGAGCCAACAAAAAGTTGGTATCAGACATTTTTCTAGTCAAAGAAAACTTGGGAGGTGAGTAGAAAATGTATTTGGAACAAGGATGGAGGCCTTTCCTGAGCCTGCACATGCCACTGCTGCACCACAGCAATGACTGTAACTTCAGGAGCTCTCATGTTAGAGAAAGTAAGGGGATCAAACAATTGGTCAGAAAGAGTTTGTAGGGAATATTTGCTGGCACTGGGTATAGTTAGAGTGGATGGGCAACTCTGTTTGCTTATACACTGTTCCCAGTTGTAGTTCCAGAGTGGAGGGGAGAGCTGTTCATTGATCACAAGGGAATAGGGCCCTTGTTCACAATTCCAAAGTAAAGAGGAGCAGTAGCAATTGTGATGGCAGGGGACTGGGGGACCTTCCTGGGCAAAGACCAGAATATACCTGGAGGTCAATGGCCAGAACTCTCCAAGTATCACACCACCTTAGAAGCACCAAAAACTGGTAGATACCCAGAGCTAGCTCTCACTACCGAGGGAGGAAAAAGCCTAAGCTTCACACAGTGCTTCCCCATACCCAGATGAACAGAGTCCAATTTTAACATAAAGTTCAAAGTCAAGAAATAGGTAGGAAAAATAAGCAAGCACATAAAAAAGAAATTAAACATAAAAAGCTGCCATGGTGGCAGGGAAGATCAAGACATAAACTTGGAAGACAACAATATGACAACAGCTTTTAAAAAAAGTCTTAAAGAAAAATGCTAATCAGACCCAAGTCCAACAGGAATTCCTGGAAGAGTTAAAGAAAGAGATAAGAATGATAAGGGAATAATTAAGAAAAGAAATGAGAGTGATACCAGAAAATTATTTTAATAATATTTTATTCCCCCCCCCATTTCATATAAAGACAATTTTAAACATTCATTCAAAAAAATTTTAAGTTCCAAATTTTCTTTCTCCCTCCCTCACCTTCCCCCTTTGTACACCAGTAAGTAATTTATTACGGGTTATAAGTGCCCAATCATGTACTACATCTTACCATATTAATCATGTTGGGAAAAAAGATACACAATCAAAAGAAAAAAAAACACAAACAATTACAAAAAGTAAAAAGTAGTATGCTTCAGTTTGCATTTAGACCCTATCAGTTCTTTTTCTGGAGGCAGATAGCATTTTTACCTCATGAATCCTTTGGAATTGTATTGTTGAGAAGAAAGGACTAACATTCACAATTGATCATCATACAGATTTGCTGTGATTGTGTACAATGTTCTCCTGGTTCTGCTTATTTAACTTTGCATACCTTTATGTAAGTATTTCTAAGTTTTGTTTTTTTCTGCTGAAATCAGCTTGCTCATTATTTCTTACAGCACAGTAATATTCCATTACAATCACATATCACAACTTGTTTAGTCATTTGCCAATTGATAAGTATCCCCTCGATTTTCAATTCTTTGTCACCACAAAGAGTTGCTGCAAGAAAATTATGAAAAGAGGATTAACAGTTTAATAAAAGAGGCACAGAAAATACTGAGGAAAAGAACACTTTAAAAAACTGAATTGGTCAAATAGTAAGAGGCACAAAAATCTGCTGAAGAGAAGAACTTAAAAAGAAGAATTGGCTGAATGGAAAAGGAGATAAAAATTTTCACTGAAGAGAATAATTTATTTAATATTCGAATTGGTTTTGGGGAAGCTAATGTGGACTTCATCAGACATCAAGAAACAAAACAAAGTAAAAAATAGGAGAAAATGTAAAATATCTTATAGAAAAAAAAACTGAACAGGAAAATTGATCAAAGTGAGATAATTTGAGAATTATTGGACTTCCTGAAAACAATATTATAAAAGGAGCAAAGACATCCTATTTCAAGAAATTATGAAGAAAGATTGTTCCAATATCTTAGATCTAGAGGGCAAAATAGAAATGGAAAGAACCCATCAATAACTTCCTAAAAGAGATCCCAATATGAAAACTCCCAGAAATAGTCAAATTTCATAGCTCCCAACTCAAAGAGAAAATGCTTCAAGCAGCCAAAAAGAGATAAGTTAAATATCATAAAGCTCTCAGTTAGGATGACACAAAAATTCATGTCTTCCACCTTAAAGGAGTGAAGGGCTTGGAACACAATATTCTGGAAGACAAAGGTGCTAGGATTACAACCAAGAATAACATAGACACAAAACTGAGTGTAATCCTTCAGGGAAAAAAATAGATATTTAATGAAATAGAGGACTTTCAAGCCTTCCTGATGAAAATATTAGAGCTAAATAATAATATAATAATATAAATATAAATAAAATATAATAATAAATAATAATAATAATGATTATCAAATATAAGATGCAAGAGAAGCATGGAAAAGTAAATGTGAAAGAGAAATCATAAGAGACTCAGTAAGATTAAACTGTTTATATTCGAATATGGGAAATTGATATATGTAACTCCTAAGAACTTTATCATTATTAGGGCAGTTAAAAGAAGTTTAAATAGACAGAAATCATGGGTGTGAGTCAATAGGTTGCAATGGTCTCCAAAAAAATGAAGGGAAGAGAAAAAGATATTCACAGGGACAAGAGGAAAGGGAAAGATAGAATAGGCAAAATTTTCTCACATAAAATTAGTGCTCAAGGAAGAGCTTGTACAGTGGAGGGCAGAATTGGTTCAAAGAGGGAAGAAAATACACACATAGACACACACAGAGGTTTGTGTGTTTGTGTTTGTATATATACATTCAGTTGTGTATAGAAATGTAACTTATCAAGTTGGGAAATAGGAGTGGAAGAGGATAAGAGAAGTGGGTGGGGGATGATAAAAGGGAAGGTGGATTAAAGGAGGCAATGGTTAGAAGCAAAATAGGCTCTTTTGGAGGGGAAGAGAGAGAGAGAGAGAGAGAGAGAGAGAGAGAGAGAGAGAGAGAGAGAGAGAGAGAGAGAGAGA
>NW_027187391.1:28469089-28482520 GCF_028583685.1 Petaurus breviceps papuanus
AGAGAGAGAGAGAGAGAGAGAGAGAGAGAGAGAGAGAGAGAGAGAGAAGAGTTTTGCATATTTGAATATATTTGAATGTCAAAAGATTATAGTAAGAAGGAACATCAGAGGTCATGTAGATTCTAGTTCAATCCCCTCAGTCAGAGGTGGGAAACCTGCAGCCTGGCCCTCTAGGTCCTCAAGTGCAGCCCTTTGACTGAATCCAAATTTCACAGAACAAATCCCCTTAATAAAAGGATTTGTCCTATAAGACTTGGATTCAGTCAAAAGGCCACACCAAAGGCCACATACTACAGAAGAAGGGAAAAGGCCTATAGATGTTAAGGGACTTGCCCAAAGTTACACAAAAAGTAAGCAGCAGAGTTAGGATTTGAAATCAAGTCCCATTACTCCTTGTTCAGTGTTCTAGGTCCAGTACATTCTCCACTGTAACATGTTGCCTACAACTAAATTGTGACTGTTTTCTAGGCTATTGAATTGATCTAAATAGCTAGCTTGGACAAATATACCATTTATATCATAGTTAAATTGCATTTTTTAAAAATGAAAATTGCCTATCCAGAATTACGGCCATAGAGCAACCTATACCCTTTGACCCTGCAATACTACTACTAGGTCTATTTCTAAAAATGATTAGAAAAAAAGAAAAAGAACCTATATCTTCTAAAATGTTTATAGCAAGTTTCTTTGTGGTAGCAAAGAATGGGAAATTGCAGGGATACCTATCAATTGGGGAATGGCTGAACAAGTTGTGGTACATAATGGTGATGGAATACTACTGTGCTATAAGAAATAATGAACTTGATGATTTTAGAAAAACATGGAAAGACTTGTTTGAAATAATGAAGACTGAAATAAGCAGAACTAAGAGAACATCATATATATTAAGAGGAATATTGTTTTAAGAATGACTTTGAGTGCCTAAGTTATTTTGACTATTACAAGTACCCAAATTAACTATAAAGGAATATGTAGGAAGATGCTATCTGTATCCAGAGGAACAAATGTTAATAGAAGTATGTATAGAATAATTATGTATTTATGCATATGTGTATGTATGTGTGTGTGATTGTAATGGGAATGCAAATTTGGAAGATCTTCCCTGCCCCTAGGCTAAAATGCACCTGAAGCCTGGGGAGGGAGGCTTGTTTTTCAGTATATACTTCTTGATTGGCCAGTGAGTCAATAAGGTTGTTACATTCTCTGAGCCAGGAGAAGGCTATATAAGCCCTGATGTGTAGCTTTGTTTTGGGACTCACTTTGAGAAGTGTTCTGTGATTTGATCTGAATTCTGGGAAGCCGTTGTTGAGAGTCCCCCGGCTTTGAAAAACCCAGATGTGGAAACCCAGATGTTGACTGGGTATGGATGTAATGGTTGGACAGTTTGGAAAACTGTCTACTTGATCTGTTAATGTCTTGATAATTCTGTCTGTATATTTTGAAGTTTGGGGTGCTGACCTTTTTCCCCTGAACAAGGTAAATGATATATGTCTGACTGATTAAAGTAAGCTTGTTAACCCATTTTGAGTTGCTTTCCTTTAACAAAGCAGATCCAAGAACCTGTATGGGCAGCAAACCCTGAGGACGCACTTGGGGTGCTTGCTGCTACAGTGATCTCTAGGGTAGGGTTGAGAGAAGGTAAAAAAGAAGAAAAAAATTTATATGATGATTTTTGTTATATATTTGAAAGGAATAGCAAGTTATACCTAGTAGATTTGCAGTTTTATGTACAATCACCCATTTTGTTGTATTATGTTATAGAAATGCTTATTTTATTCCATAAATATATTAATATAAAAATAAAGGGAACAAACATTAAAAAATATAAATTGCCTTTCAAGATATAAATATTTTAAAAAATTTATTTTCTGCTTAGTGTACAATGGTATAAGTACTTAGTTTATAAGTTTTAGGGACTATAAATCAGATTTCTTATAAACTTATTGGTATTTGGTTAGGAATAACATATTTTATTAGCATAAAATTCCTAATTTATGGCCTTGATGTCATAAGTGACTAGAAATGACTGAGTTTTCAAAGGTCATGTCAGTAGAACTTAAATACCTACAAATCTCTCCAAGTTGACCATGATCTGTGATGAATGGTATATTAGTAAATTAAAAACTTGGCAATTAATTTCAACAAGGCTTCACCTGAGAGAGTTGAACACTAGAGATATACTCTCTATGTCCTTAGATGTTTCTGAAAACCATCTGCTAACATATGGACAGGTTGCAGTCTGCACTTGTAGAGGGAGTGCCTGTGATGATATCATGGCACTGGAGAAAACATTGCTATCTTGCTGAATAATACATACATACATACATGCACACATCCATACGTGTGTATGTATATATGCATTTGTGTGTATATACATGCAGATATAGATAGATATATATCTATATAGAAAGAGACAGAGAAAGAGGAAGACAGAGACAGAGAGACACAGAGACACACAGAGAGAGATTTAAAAAAACAAACTTGGTGATATCAAATATTACTCTGTGACCAAACCTCTTTTGTGAAAGAGCTATTCAAAGTAAACTCTGGGTCTAAAACTCATCTGTAAGCACTAATGTGATCAAAGAAAGCCTTGTGCATTTGCAATATTTTCGAAGACCTTGAGTATTCCTGATGAATGCTATTGACAATTTGATATTTAGCTACCCTCATTTTTTAAGTTGACCTCTTAAGGTGTGCTTAATATTCCATGACAGTATATTCAGGGAAAGCTGTTCTGGTTTGTGTATTTTCAATTTAGAGTATGTTCTTGATTTAGTACTAAAAGGTCATTTTGAATAAATTGTAGGGAAGACAGCAAATTGTCCTAGTTTATCTCCTGACTGAACTGTGCAAATGACTGTAGGATAGAAACCAATTACTAATTTCCCCACACACTTAGAAGAATGCCTGACTCTCTTCACCTAATATTGATCAAAAATGAGTGATTTGAGTTGACGACACTGTTCCATAGAAAGTTCATGCAAAGGTGATGTGTACTCTTTTTTTTTCTATATCTGTCTCCTAAAAGGAAAGCTAAATGTCAAGTTCCAAGAATGGAAAGAAGGACAGAGAAGAAAGCAATTAGAAGAAAATAAATGTTTCTAGCTGGGCACAGAGCCACATTAGTGTGCCTACCTTATATCACTTGAAAGTGATATAAGGTAGGTACACTAATGTTCACAAAGGTAATTTAATACCGAGCTTCGAAATATTGAGCAAATAAACTCGGTTTATAGAATCACAGGACTTAGAGCTGGATGGTACCTCAGCACCTCTAGTAAAACCCATACCTGAAAAAGAATCCCCATTGTGACACATCCAATAAGTGATTATACATTCTCTATTTGAAGATATCCAGGAAGAGAGATCCACTACCTTTTACTGTAGGCCATTCTCTTTCTAGACCAGTCTAATTTTAAGAGAGATTTCCCTCTCAACAAGCCCACATTTAAATCTCTACAATTTCCACCCACTGTTCCAAATTCTGCCCTTGGGGGTTCTCAACTAGACTGAACCAAAGTCTAATCTGTGGATGACTGGAGCGAAACATAGCAGGCTAGAGATAGGAGAGTCCTGAATCAAACATAATTTTAATTTCAAAGAGAAGGAAATGACTTGTAAATGAATGAAATCCTTCTTAAGAAGGGGTGCTCACCCAGTTATGGCAGGGGTAGGGTTTTTAAGTGTGAAAACCACAAAGGCTGAACCACAATACAGGCATTCTTGGGTTTTGTGTAAACAATCTCCAACTCATTAGGGTCACTGAGACTTGTGATTGTTTAGCTGGGGCACAGAATCAAGGTTTAGCATGGCCAGGAGGAGCAGTGAGGCATCTGGTTCAGTTTCCTTGGTGGTTACAAGCACAGGAGATTGTTAGCATGTCTGGGGATCTGATTGCTCACTTTGGCTGCAACCTTAGCTTCTAATTCAAGGTCCACTGGAAAGTAGGGAGGCTCCAAGCAATCTAAATAGTATAAACCACTACACATATCATATTTATTGATATAGAAATTATAGATCTCTCTATAAGGTCAAACAAAATAAATTATATCTTTCATATGAAATATCTTAATTGTGAATGTTCCCCAATAATCTATCCTAGCCTTCTTTTATAACCTTGTAAGCTTTTATGAATTTATTTATGCAGATCACACATATGTGTGAGTGTATATATAACATATATGTGTGTTTGTGTATTGTAAGTGTGAGCTGCAATCATGCATCACTAATTGTGTATGAGACAATTCAAATTAGTTGTCCCATCTCAAGTTCAATATATCCAAACTTATCTTTCTCCTAGAGTTTCTACTCTTCCAAACTTCCTTATATCTGTCCAAAATTCCACCACCCTGCTATTCTCCCAGGTTTGCACAAACTTGGCATTATCCTTGACTTCTCAATCTCCCTTATCCCACATATCCAATAAGTTGCCAAATCATACCGTTTCTGTCTCCTTATTTCTCAAGTTTGACCTCTTTTTTTCACTCACATAGGCACTACTTCAGTCCAGGTGTCAGTCACCAATCACCCAGATTTTTTTCATCAGCCCACTTACCTCAAGTTTCCCCCCATATTGCTATCAAAGTAGATTTTCTTAATCACAGCTTTGACCAGGTTAACTCCCTTACTCAATCAACTCCAGTGATTTATTAGCTCTAGGATGAAACAAATTCCTCTCTTTTTATAACTTTGCACCAACCTCTCTTTCTAGCCTCATTGAGCATTACTCCCCCACTTTCACTCTGAAATCTAGCAGAATTGCCATTTTTTCTGTTTCTCAAATGTAAAATATTTGATCTCCTGTTTCAATGTCTTTCCCCTGGCCACCACACATGTCTAGAAAATATTTTCTTTTTACTTCTTTCTCATAGAGTTCCCCTCTTCTCATACAATGCCACTCAAGCACTACCTATTTTAAATGTAAAATTATTCATTTCATTAAATATTTCCCAATCACATATAAGATTTTTTAAAAAAAAACAATCATTGTTTAAACTTTTGAGTTTCAAATTTTCTCTCTCATTCCCTCATGCCCCCTAGAGAGGACAAGCACTTTGGTTTTAATTAAACATGTGAGGTCATGTAAAACATACTTCCATATTAGCCATGTTGCCAAACAAAACAAAACAAAATTCTAAAAATAAAGAAAGCAAAAATTATACTTCAATCTGCATTCAGAATTCATCAGTTCTGTCTCTGAAGGTGGAGAACATTTATTCATCATGGGTCTGATGGAATTGTCTTGGGTCATTGCTTTCATCAGAGTACCCAAGTTTTTTCAGTCTTCACAATTTTTATAACATTGTTATTGTGTGCAGTGTTTTCCTGATTTTGCTCATCTCACATTGTATGAGTTCATATAAGTCTTCACTGGGTTTTTTTAAAAAACTATTCTGTTTATTACTCCTTATAGCCCAATAATATTCTATCATTATCCTATGCCACAATTTTTTAGGCATTCCCCAATTGATGGGCATTTCCAGTTCTTTGACACCACAAAAGAGCTACTATAAATATTGTGTACAAATAGGTATTTTCCCCTTTTATTTGATCTTTTTGGAATATACACTTAGTATTCATATTGTTGGGTCAAAGGGTATTTAAAATGTTTTTAGCTCTTTAGGTATATTTCCAAATTACTCTCCAGAATGGTTAAAATAGTTCACAACTTGACCAACAATGCATTAAAGTCCCAATTTTTCTGCATTCCCTCAAACATTTCTCATTTTTCTTTTCTGTCATGTTAGTCAATCTGATAGCTGTGAGGTGGTATCTAAGAGTTGTTTCAATTTGCATTTCTCTAATTAGCAGTGATTTAGAACTTTTTTTTTAATGTGACTAATGATAGATGTGATTTCGCCTCCTCTAAACTGCCTTTTTGTTTCCTTTGACCATTTATCAACTGGTGAATGGCTCTTACCTTTATAAATGTGTCTCAGTTCCCTGTATGTTTGAGAAATAAGACCTTCATCAGAGAAAGTTGTAAAAATTTCCCCCAGATTCCTGTTTTCCTTCTAATTTTGTCTGCATTGGATTTGTATATACAGAACTTTAAAATCTTATGTAAACAAAATTATCCGTTTTACTTCCTGTAATCTCTATTTTTGGCCATAAACTCTTCCCTTATCCATAGATCTGACAGATAAAATATTCTATGCTCCCTTAATTTGCTTGTGACATAACCCTTTATGTCTAAGTCATTTACCCATTTTCACCTTATCTTGCTATACAGTGTGAGATGTTGATCTAAACCTAACTTCTGCCAAACTATTTTCCAGTTTTCCTAACAGTTTTTGTCATATAGTGAGTTTTTGTCTCAAAAGCTTGGATCTTCACATTTATCCAACACTAGATTACTATAATCATTTACTACTATGTAGTATCTCATCTATTCCACTGATCCAACATTCTGTTTCTTAGTAAATACTAGATTGTTTTGATGGTTACTGTTTTGCAACATAATTTTAAAACTGGCCACCTTTCTTCACATTTATTTTCACTGATTTCCTAGATGGTCTTGACCTTTTATTCTTCTAGATGAATTTTGTTAACTTTTCCCCCCTAGCTCTATCAAATAATTCTTTGGTAGTTTGATCAACATGGCTCTGAATAATTAAAGTTAGGTAGAATTGTGATTTTCATTATATTGACTCAGGCTACCCATGAACATTTAATATTTCCCCAATTGTTTAGTTATGTCTGTATTTGTATGAAAAATATTTTATAATAGTGTTTACCTAATCCCTGGGTCTGTCTTGGCAGGTAGACTCCCAGGTATTTTATACTGTTCACAGTTATTTTTAAATGAATTTTTCTATCTCTTTCTGCTGATTTTCATCATAAGTATATAGAAAAGTTGATCATTTATGTGAGATTATTTTATATTCTACAACTTTACTGAAGTTCTTAATTGTTTCAACTAGTGTTATAGTTGATTCCTTAGGGTTCTCTAAGTATACCATCTTATCATCTGGAAAGAGTTATAGTTTTGTTTTCTCAATGCCTATTCTAATTCTTTCCATTTCTTTTTCTTCCTTTATTGCTATAACTAGTATTTCTATCTCAATATTAAATAATAGTAGTGATAATAGACATTCTTGCTTCATTCTTGATGCTATTGTAAAGGCTTCAAATTTATCCTTATCAAAGATAATACTCATTCTTGGTTTTAGATCAATACTACTCATCATTTTAAGGAAGGTTCCATTGATTCCTTTGTTTTCTAGTATTTTTAATAGGAATCAGTGTTGTATTTTGGCAAAGGCTCTTTTCAGCATCTGTTGATATGATTATATGATTTTTGTTGTTATTGATATGGTCAATTATGGTAATAATTTCCCTAGTACTGAATCATCCCTGCATTCCTGGCATAAATTCCACCTGGTCATAGTGTATGATCTTTGTGATATATTGCTGTAATCTCCCTTCTAGTACTTTTTTAAACTTCTGCATTGGTATTTATTAAGGAAATTTGTCTATAATTCTCTCTCTCTCTCTGTCTGTCTCTCTCTCTGTCTCTCTCTCTCTGCCTCTCTCTGTCTCTCTCTCTGTCTCTCTCTGTCTCTCTCTGTCTCTGTCTCTCTGTCTCTGTCTCTCTCTCTGTCTCTCTCTGTCTCTGTCTCTCTGTCTCTCTCTCTCTGTCTCTCTGTCTCTGTCTCTCTCTCTGTCTCTCTCTGTCTCTGTCTCTGTCTCTCTCTCTCTGTCTCTCTCTCTCTCTCTCTCTGTCTCTCTCTCTCTCTCTGTCTCTCTCTGTCTCTCTCTCTCTGTCTCTCTCTCTCTCTCTCTGCATTACCTGGTTTAGATACCTAAACCATATTTTTGTCATAAAAGGAATTTGGTAGGATCTTGTCTTTATCCATTTTTCTTATAGTTTATATAGTACTGGGGTTTTCCCCTTAAATGTTTGGTAGAATTTCCTTGTGAATTCTTCTGGTTCTGGAGATTTTTACTTAGGGAGCTTATTTATGGTTTTTCAATTTTTTAAAATAAGTTTATTTAAGGATTCTATTTCCTCTTCTGTTAAGGTGGGTAGTAAATTCTTGTAAATATCCATTTAACTTAGATTGTTATTATTATTGGCATGTAATTGGGCAAAATAACTCATAATAATTGCTTTAATTTTATTTTTATTGCTGGTATATTCACCCTTTTCATTTTTGATGCTAGTAATTTTGCTTCTTTCTTTTTAAAAATCAAATTAACCAATGGTTTACCTGTTTTATTAGTTTTTTCCCATAAAACCAGCTCCTAGTTTTATGACTTTCTTCCTTTCAGTGCTATTAATCTTTTCTTTGATTATCAGGAGTTCTATTTTGGTGTTTAATTGGAAATTTTTAATTTATTCTTTTTCTATTTTTTTTGTAAGTTAAATGCCCAATTCATTGATCTGCTCTTTTATCTCTATTATTGATATACGCATTCAGAGATAGAAATTTTTTCCATAAGTACTGCTTTGGCCGCATTCCATAAATTTTGGAATACTGTCTCATTGTTGTCATTCTCTTTAATGAAATTATTGTTTGTTTATGATTTGTTCTTTGACCCACTCATTTTTTAGGATTAGATAATCTAGTTTCCAATTAGCTTTTAATCTATGTCAAACATTATCTTCTTCATGAAGTCTTTACTTATATCCCTGAATTGCTAAAGCCCTGTCTCCCAAACTATCTCATATTTAACTCTTCTGTATATACTTGTATTTATGACTTCATGTTTATGGGTTATATATTTACAGACATGCTTGCTATCTCCTCAATCAAAATATAAAATTGTTGAAAGTAAAGACAGTTTCATTCTTTGTACTTCTGTCTTCAGGATCTAGCACAGTGCCTGTTGCTTAACAAATATTTGTTGATTGGTTAATTGAAAATTAATCCCTCTTCCATATGGCACATTTTCACATAGTTGATAACAGCTACCCTGAATCTTTTCTTCTCCAGGAAACACATCCCAGTTCAATCTCTCCTTATGGAATGAACTCAAAGCCCTTCACTACATTGTTTCTATTTTCCTGGACATTCTCCAGATTACTAAAGTGCTTCTTAAAACAGAGCACCTAGAACTGAAGACAATAATCAACCAATTAATAAAAACATTTATTAAGTGCCTACTATTTGCCAGATACTGTGCTGAGACCTGGGGATACAAAAAGAGACAAAAGACAGACCCTACTCTCAGGGAGCTCATAATATAATGGGTTAGACCACATGGAAACAAATAGGTGCAAACAAGCTATATACAGAATAAATACAAAGTGATTAATTGAGGGAAGGCTCTAGAATTAAGAAGGATGGGGAATGGCTTCTTGCAAATGAAAGAATTTTAGTTGAGACTTAACATAAACCAGAAATTCAGTAGACAGTTGAAGAGAACATTCTGGGCATGGGAGACAGGCAGAGAAAATTCAAGGAACCAAGAGATGGTGTGTCTTAGCAGGATAGGCAGGAGTTCCATGTTACTGGATCAAAGAGTAGTGACAGGGAGAAAGGTGTAAGAAGACTGGAGAGGTAGAAAGGGAATAGATTATTAAGGTCTTTGAATGTCAAACAGAGGAGTTTGTATTTTTTTTTCCTGTAGGCAGTAGAGGACAGCTAGAGTTTACTGAGTAGAAGGGTGACAAGACTGGGTCTTATATTTTAGGGAAATCACTTTCATGTCTGAATGAAGGACAGATGGCAGTGGAGAGAGACTTGAGGCAATACTGTAGATTGGGTCTGACTGAGGCAAAGTACAGAGTGCTACTATCTTCTTTCTGGAAGTTATGCCCCTCTTAGTGCAGCCCAAGATCATATATGAAAATTTTCCCAGTGAAAATATTATTTTGTTCACTATCTGTCCATTGGAGTCCTGTGAAGATGTGCTAAATTTGTTACATGGTTGCAGACAGCAGCTTTAAACCTTGTCATCTCACAAATGCATGAGCTTAAACTCAAGGAGGGCAGACTCATGAGAAAATCTGGATTGATCAGCAAAGATTCATCCTATTTATTTTAAAAAAAACATATGTCCTAAGAAATTTGAGCCATCTCCTTATGAATATTTATATTACCTTAAAAAAAGACAGTCCCTATTATTAAATATCTCATAAAAGGAATAGTAAACATATATTGTGATTGGTATATGCAATATTACTTGGGTTCAAAGCACCCTATAGATTTTTAAAAGCTACTCCCAAGGTGACTATAATCAAAATACTGCTATGAAATCTGAGAAATTCAACAGACAAGAAACTTAGCATTGATTCCATTTTAATCAAGGTTTAATAGAACACTCTTGAATAGAGGGGATAAAACACTCTTTGGATAAAACATTCTTTAATAGTACGCTCATTAGCACTAGTGTCTAATTTATGTCATTGCTAAATAAATCCTTTCAACTTTGAGCTGGCCTTTTAAAAATATATGCATTTTCTAAGAGGGTTTAAAAAATATAAAGTCTCTGTTTTAGGCACAGGACAGGATAATGGTTGGTCTTTGGATTTTCATGGACCAAAATGTTTTGTTGAATGTCTGACCTTCTAGTGAAGAGGCTCTGTGAAGTTAGTGAAATGGATTCTCAAGCAGAAGACAATCTGTAATTGGGCCTGAAATAATTTCTTTTGATAAATATGAATAATTAAGAAAAATTCCTACTCTGGCTATATCCAAAAATATGATTTATTTTGAATTTTTGGTTCATCACATCTTTGTCAGGAGGCAAACAGCAGTCTTCATCTTCAGTCCTCTGGAATCATCATACATCATTGAATTGATTAGAGTTCTTGTATCCTTCAAAGTTGTTCATTTTTACAAGTTTGTGTTGGTCTAAATGATATTCCTGGCTCTGTTCACTTCACTCTGAAATAGTTCATACAAATCTTCCCAGGTTTCTTTGAAACCATCTGTTTTGTAATTTCTTAAGGCACATAGTTCCATTACATATATATACATACATTCATACACACATATGTGTACCTACATGCATATTATCATTTGTTCATCCATTTCCCAATACATAGTCACACAGTCACCCTCTCAGTTCTCAGTTCTCAAATCAATTTGGGTTTGTTTGTTTCTTAAAGATAAATTCAGTGGAACACTAGAAGGCTCCTACTAGGCTGCTACCAGTGTGGAGAGAGGAGGAGGAGGGATACTGAGACTAGAGGTCTCTATATTAACTAACTGTCCTTGCAAACTAAGAGTTAGTTCAGTTGTATCTAGCCAGCTGAAGAAGTGCAAGTACTTTCAGTGCCTTCCAGAATTTGGTGCTCTAAGGCAAAATCCTCATTGCCCCATCCTAGTTATTAGTGCAGTTGCTTCATAATTAATTGCCCATCTTTGCTGACTGTTACTCACCTTGGAAAACTGCTATGTCTTCTAAAATACCTAAATCCAATTGGAAGAATTGTTTTGAAAGCATCCTTTTTCTCTCTTTCTTCAATATTGGCAATCCCTACAATTGTCATGATTTTGCTTCCCAGCAGAGTGCACTCAAAAAAGTGTCAAGATGGCTTTATTTAACTCAATAAAACTATCCAGAAACATTCACTACTCCTGATTTATTACCCTTCTTTCTCAGAGGAAATATCTCTCCCTCGACACCCTAGCTTATGTCCTGTGATTCAGAGTGGCCTTTTATAGCATGCAGCAGCACTTCAAACATCGTAGTGCCCCAATTGGTAGAACAGTCCTAAATCAGTCAGGCTCATGGCTTTCATAATACAGGGGAGGTTACTTGACTGTCAAGGTACAAAGGATTTTTTTTTCTTTTGCCATTGAAGGAAGATGTAGTCACAAGCCCCTGTTTTGTATGGCTTAGGTAGAATGATGAAAAATCAGGGCTGCCTACAGGCAATTTTCTTGCCCTTTTCTGTTCTTTTTCATCTGATAACACAACATCATGGCCTATTACATGCTGTTTGTACTTGTGCCCAGAGACTGTCCCAAGCAAAATAGCCTAGTGGAGAGAGCACTGGGCTTGGTGTCAGCAGATCTGGGTTCAAAGGCTCATAGATTTAGAGCTAAGGGGTACCTCAGAAGACATTTAGTCCATTTCCATCATTTTACACATGGGAAAGTTGAGGACCAGGGAGTTTAATTTGTCCAAGGTCACAGAGGTAGTAGGAATCATTGTAAGATTTGAAGTCAGGTTTTCTGACTACAAAACCAAAGCCACTCCACCAGGTCATGTTCTCTCTCCTACCTTAAATTCCAGCTCTACCACTTGCTACCTGTATGACCTTCAGCAAATCTGTCTCATTTTTGACAAATGAAAATGGAGAGGAATAGACAGAATGACCTCCAAACTCCCTTTCAGCTTCCTATCTGTGATCTCATGATTCTATATTCTCTCTCCTCAATAAAAACAGTGATAATGGATATCATTTATATAGCATTTACTATGTGCCAGGTTATTATCGTTTGATCTTCACAATAACCCTGGTGGGTAGGTGCTATTATTATCCCCATTTTACAAATGAGGAAACTGAGACAAACAGAGGTGAAATGACCTGCTTAGGGTCACACTGCTAATAAATATCTGAGGCTAGATTTGAACTCAGATCTTCCTGAATCTAAGCCCAGAACCTCTCCATATCATCTACCTGTTCACCAATTCAACTCAATTTAGCAAACATTTACATAGTGCCTATTTCTATCCCTTCCAATGTCCCTCTCACTTGTGCTGCTATGGAGTCATCTATTTCCTTTGACCCCACAGGCTCTGGTTGTAGCTGGTTTAACTATTACCTCCTCAAGTAGAAGCTAATATGAGCTTAAGTTATTACCTTTGTCAAGCACAATTCATTTTCATGAGGAGTTTGACCTAAAGGCCCTTGAGATCCAAAGTAATCTTTAAAGGTAATTTTTAGGTATTAAGACAGGCAATGGAGGAGATAATTTAAGTTTGGGGTTGTGCTTGGCACTAAAAACATCAAGAAATAAAAGCAGCAGAATAGAGGAGAAAACTGGATTTAGAATTAGGAGAACTGAGCTGTCATCCAGTCTCTGACACTTACTAACTCTGTCACTGAGCTTTCCATTGCCTCATAAAATGAAGATAATAAGACTCTACTACCTACCTGGCAGAGTTGTTGAGAGAACCTTAAGGCACTATAAAAATAATGACAGCTCACATTTATACATGGCTCTAAAGTCTGCGAAGTACTTTCTTTACAATGAACATTCCAGGTTGGTCTTATTATCCTCATTTTATTGATGAGGAAACTGAGGTATAGGGAGGTCAAAGACATGTCCTGAATCCCTTAGTAAGTATAAGTATCAGGAATTGATTCCAGGTTTCTTGACCTAAAGTCCAGAATTGGCTCACAAAACCAGGTGGCTTCCAAATGTGAGCCATTATTAATGTCAAAATCCAGAAATCAATAGTTATTTATTAAGAGCTATACATCTCTCTCTCTCTCTCTCTCTCTCTCTCTCTCTCTCTCTCTCT
>NW_027187391.1:28482620-28488355 GCF_028583685.1 Petaurus breviceps papuanus
TGTGTCTCTCTCTCTGTCTCTCTGTCTCTCCCTGTCTCTCTGTCTCTGTCTCTGTCTCTCTCTCTGTCTCTCTGTCTCTCTCTGTCTCTCTCTCTCTCTCTCTCTCTCTCTTTCTCTCTCTCTCTCTCTGTCTCTGTCTCTCTCTATCCATCAAACACTGTGCTAGTTGATGGTAAATGAAATAATTCTTGCTGTTTAGGAGATTATGTTGCATCAGAAAGATAGCATGTATAGATATAAATATATATGAAATAATTATATACAGAATAAATACACAGTAGTTAAATATTGTGGTTGTTCAGTCATTTCAGTGCCATCTGACTATCCTGACCCTGTTTGGGTTTTATTTTTTGGCAAAGCTATTGGAATGGTTTGCTATTTCCTTCTCCAACTTATTTTATAGACACAAACAGGATTAAATGACTTGCTCAGGGTCACATAGTAAAGGTCTAAGACTGGATTTGAATTTAGGTCTTCCTGACTCCAGGCCTGGTGCTCTATCCACTAAGACTGGGGAAGATAGGGAAAGTCACTGTGTAAAGCACGGTATTTGAGTTGTGTCTTGAAGTCAGTGTGGGATTCTCACTGAAGTAAAGTCAAGGATGAAGAATGGTAGACACAAAGACCCAGAGAAAAGAGATGGAGGTCCATGTGTGAGGAACAGAGCAGGATGATGCATTGTAGGCAAGAAGAATTGAGATCATACTAAACAAGAAATCTGATTGGAGAAATAAGATTCAAGAAGATGTACTGTTTGGCAATGAGGAAATTTCATATCTCTTGACCCAATAGACAAATTTATTTCCCTAATCAATAAAAGCCATGCCATATTACCTTCCTCAGCATGTTAATTAAACAACTAGCATTTGCTAACGATCTATTATGTGTCCACCATAGTATGAGTTGCTGGGGAGATACAAAAGTTAAAATAAAATAGCCCTTGACCTCAAGGAATTTTTGTTCTTGAGAGATATAAACATAACATAAAGATTTTAGAGGAGGGCATAATGTCCTTCCTTGGTTTGATTCTTTCACGTTAAAGGGAGAATGCTTTAATTACCCACAAACTTTTTTTTTTTGGAAGGGGGAAGGCAGGGCAATTGGGGTTAAGTGACTTGCCCAAGGTCACACAGCTAGTAAGTGTTAAGTACCTGAGGTTGTATTTGAACTCAGGTCCTCCTGACTCCAGGGCTGGTACTCTATTCCCAGTGCCACCTAGCCACCCTTACCCACAAACTTTTGCTACTTTTTATTTCTTTGCTCTGAAATCATAATTGTTGTCCTTTTTACCCATCCCTTCTTTAAATTATGCAGAGGACTTTGCATTCCTTAATATTTATAGATATTAATTATGTACAATAATGAATTATATTTTCATGGTACTTTTTGGTTACAAAGTCCAACTGTATCATTGATTCTGAGAATAATTTTGTAATTGAAATAGTGGATATAGTAGTATCGGCAACAGTGGTAGCTGGAATTTTTGTAGTACTTTAGAGTTCACAAAATTTTAATTTCCATTTTCTAGATTTAAAAAGTGAGGCACAGAGTATTTACTCAATCTACCCAAGGTCACACAAGTAGTCATTGGCAGAAGCAGAATTATTTTTTTTTTGTCACTTTCCTCTGTGACATTAGCCTTATTGTTTTTTTTAACCATCAAAACAATGCTGTCTACATAGGTTAGTGCCTGAACAATCCTTCAGAGTGGCCAATATACTATATTTATACACAATAGTAATACCTTCCATTGATATAACACTGTGCCATTTATAATAACCTTGTGAGATAGGTAGTTGAAAAACCTTATCTTTATTTTACAGGTAGGTATTAAGGCTCAATGAATTGTACAGGGTCGCATAGGTAGTGTCAGAATAAGAATGTCAACTAAAACTTTCTCATTTTTAACCCAGTGATCTTTTCACTATATCACACTCTCCCCAGCCAATATTAGGTATATACACAAATGAACTGATGATATCCATGTGGTAACAGAAAGACAATTAGAAAAAGTCAAAGGAATGTATAGTTGTTCAGATGATATATTATAAAATTTAGCAAAACAATTAGTACAAAGACTAGTAGGAAAAATCTCTAATCTTTGAAGATAAGGAGATAGAATAAATGAAGAAAAATATAAGAATAGGAGGCCAAAGACTGGCCAAGAAACCCCTTGGGCCAAGTGGACCAAAGGTTAAGTAGTCTCAGTAGATCAATGCAGATGTTATAAATAGGAGAGTTTCACTGGTATCTTCCCACTTGCTAAAGCAAGATTTTGCTCATTCAACAAAGAATATTTACCAAGTACTGTTAGAGTTTAAAGTCTTGAGGCAACATTGCATTCAAAAATAATATCCACTTCAGTTAAATCCTCAAAACTTCTAGGAGCAGCCCACTTTCCTCTCTTGTCTGCTGGAGGAAAAAAAAAAACAAAAACAAAAAAATTAAACTTTCTCCTCTTTTCCTTCATCCATTTGTATCACCCCTACCTTAGTAGTTTTTGCCCTAAAGACTAGAGGAAGAACTGTTGACTTTACATGTAACAAAGGGCACTTGCCTGACCATTGATCAAAATGTTTGCCTGGGGCCCAGGTTTTATGGCTATGATGCTGAGTTACCTCAGAGAATAAGAGAATTAGAGGAAGTTAAGGTTAATATCTACAGAGAAGATAACAAGGACAGGGTACAAGAGAAGAAAGGACATAAGAAGAGCCACATTGTACTTGCACGTAATATAAAGAGAAAATTATGAATTTAAGCCTTTGGTGCATCAAGCAAAAACACCAAATTAATTTTTTTTCCCCTAAAGGTTAGCTAGCAAACCTTCCACAGATTCTCTTCATTAGGTCAGTTATCTCAAAATTGTCAGAACTCAATAGTTAATGGTTTACTGTAATTTCATACATTGTAGAACTCTTAGATGAAAAAGGAAGAAGGCAAGAAAATAGATTTTAGATGTGGAACTGATTTTGAAAAATAATAATCCTTTTAAATAAATTATTTAGTAGAACTTCAAACAAAAATATAATTCATTCTTTGGGAGATACAATCTATACTGTCAACATAAATCTATTCTTCTCTAATCTTCCTTACCTTCTACTCTCCTCTCTCTTCCCCCCCCCGCCCTCCCCCAACTCCACTATCTCTCTTTCCTTCCAACTTTTACTATTTCAGTGGGAATATATTAAAGGGGGGAAAAAATCTAACCACAAGAACTTTCAAAAGTAGAATGAGTTGTCTCAGAAAGGAAGTACTTCTTTTTTAGGAGAGATTTTCAAACAAAGCCTGGATAATGTTGTGGTTGCATATTGTGGGAGACATTGCTATTCAGATACAAATTGGGCCAGATGGTTTCTGAAGTTGTTTCCAACTTGAGGATTCTGTTATTCTGTACTCTGACAGTGAGAGCAAACCATTCATTCAAAAAGCATTTATTAAGCTCCTCTAATATGCCAGGCACTACTCTAAGTGGTAGAAAAAATATAGGAAAATGGATGGATGGCAAATTGGAAGACAGAATCATGAACAAAGGCAAAACAAAATTCTGGTGTACAAATGGATGACAATACCTTTGAATAGTGATTTTGTTTGTGTCTTCATAGTGTCAAAAACCAAATGATCAATTTTATCATATAAACAAACAATAGTAACAACAACAAAAACATCATCATTGTCACCATGATCATATTATAAAGTTTGAGTAGATAAAACAGTTATTATACTACCAAGTCAGCATCCATTGTTTCTTTTCTTCTTTTGTATATGCCAACAGTACCATTACACACAAATGTATGTATGTATTTATATACACATATATAGAGTGTAGTTTTCCTATGTTCTCTCTCAATAAATATTCTTTGACTACTTAATAAAAGGCTAAAAGATGAAATAGGATTACTGAAATCTTTGAATGGTTATAGGATTATAGATCTTGATCTGGAAGAGGAACTTAGAAATCACTGAGTCTAACCACCTTGTTTTAATGATGAGGGAACTGAGGCCCAGTCTATAATTTTCTCCCTCTTTATTCCCATTTCCTGGCTTTACTGGCTTACTTTCTTTAGATCCCAGCAAAAAGCCCTCCTATTAGAAGTAATTTCTGATGTGTCTTAATGTCTTCCCTCTAAAATTATCTTTGATCTTTTATATATCTCATTTGTCCATAGATATTTTCATGTTGTCTCTGATATTAGGCTGTGAGTTCTTTGAGAACAGGAATTATTATCATTATCTATCTTTCTTTATATCTCCAGTGTTTATCACAATGCTTGGTACATGGTGCATAACTTTCCATTGACTTGACTTGCTCAGAGCTGGAGTTGATACTCAAAACCTATAACAAGTTCAAAGCTCTTTCCCTTGCACTCCACTGGAAGACATCTAACCAATTTTATGTGGTCAATAAATAGAGGGGAAAACAATATATGTTCTTTCTGTATGAGTACTGAGATGCAATAATGGAATTTACTGTGATTTACCAGAGTTTACTACCAGGTAAACAAAGCCCCAACAAAACAGAATAACTGCAGTCACAAAGATACCGCATACTCCCTAGAACACTGGGATTTCTTGAGAACCCACAGTTTAGCATCATTATATCCTCACTGAGAGTAACTTGGATCAAGTGTGATGTGGTTTCTATCTGAATGAAAATAACTCCTGCCTTCTGTAATGCATGTTAATGGCAGAGAATGTCGATTGACCTGTCAGTTTCTTTTAACAAAGCAGAAACATTAATGCAGTCGTACATGGAGGCCTTATACATTTCAGAAAAGATAAACAGAATCTAATTCCAATCCCCGAATCCAAAAAAGCATGAAAAGCAAGAGAGATTTCTACTACCCTCTAGATTTCAAATTGTTGTTTTTTCCCTGAAAAGTCCTATTCTCTTTATTTATAAAAGACTCTGCCATCACAATTGCTACACTCCCAGCCCCCAGCACTGTTACAGGTCACTGAGCATATGTCATCCTTCAAGTTACAAATGGCTTGGACAACAATAAAAAGCATTATTTAGATACGTAGGTGCATGAGCAGATTATAAGCTCTTAAACTGAAGATACACTTTAGAAACAGGCATTTTATGGTCAACAATTCACATATATTATTTGTTAGTTTCAATATAAGAAACAGCCTGGTCAAATGGGATGAAGTCCTGAATGAGGTAGGTAGGAGAAAAGAAACTCTTTGGTGGGTTTGAGCTTTCAATTCCAATTATTCTACTGATTGGCTGTGAGGCCTTGGAACAAATTACTTATTCTACTGCACTTTTTGCTTTGACATATTAAATTAAAACAAGAAAGCCTAGTTATTTCACTGGGGAAAAGGAAAATTAGCATGCATTAAGGACAAGGTATAATTGTTTTCTCAACTCTGGAAACATGTAGCATATTCTATAAATCAAGAACTGAATGATAGACCAAGATAGGAATGAATGATACATTTCATTAAAAAAAGAATGGAACATTAAATATTTTTAAACAAACTACTTTTTTGGGATATTAAACTTTAGAAAGTACATTGAAAACTGAAGATCAACCAGAGTAGTATCAATCAGTCAAACAATCAGCAAGCATTTATTAAATGCTTTCTGTGTGCCAGATAACATGTTAAAACTTGGGATAAAAAGAAAACAAACAAACAAAAAACAAAAGTTCCTGTTCCCAAGCAGTTTACATTCTAATGAGGGAGAAAACATATATATATATATATATATATATATATATATATATATA
>NW_027187391.1:28488455-28496885 GCF_028583685.1 Petaurus breviceps papuanus
TATATATATATATTGTAATGCGAATGTAAATTTTAAAGATCTTCCCTGCCCCTAGGCTAAAGTGCACCAGAAGCCTGGGGAGGGAGGCTTGTTTTTCAGTAGATACTTTTTGATTGGCCAGTGGGTCCAAAAGGTTGTTACATTCTCTGAGCCAGGAGAAGGCTATATAAGCCCTGATGTGTAGCTTTGTTTTGGGACTCACTTTGAGAAGTGTTCTGTGATTTGATCTGAATTCTGGGAAGCCGTTGTTGAGAGTCCCCCGGCTTTGAAAAACCCAGAATGTGGAAACCCAGATGTTGACTGGGTATGGATGTAATGGTTGGACAATTTGGAAATCTGTCTACTTGATGTTTCTGTCTTGATAATTATGCCTGTATACTTTGAGGTTCAGGGTGCTGACCTTTTCACCTGAACAAGGTAAACGATATATGTCTGACTGATTAAAGTAAGCTTGTTAACCCATTTTGAGTTGCTTTCCTTTAACAAAGCAGATCCAAGAACCTGTGGTAGCTGCAAACCCTGAGGACGCTTGGGGTGCTTGCTGCTACAATATATACATATATATATATATATATATCAGTGCATACAAAATAAATACAGAGTAGAGGGTAGGTAATCTTAGAGGGGGTGTCAATAACAGCCTGAGAGAACCGGGAAAGGTTTCTTATATATGATTCTTGAATTGAGTATTTAATGAGTGAAGGGATTCCTAGAGTCAGATGTTGTGAAGAAGAATATTCTAGGCATGGAGAGAGCAATCAATGTGAAAATATGAAGCTGAGATATAGATGAAGGAAAAGAAAGAAGGTCAATTTAACTTGATCACGAAAGCATAGCAAAGAGAAGAATCTAAGATAATTGGAAGTAGGAAGAGGACAGGTTAAGAAGAGCTTTAAAGCCATACATAGGACCTTATAACTGATTAATTTTTTTGAGGGAATAACATAGTAATATTTATATTTTAGGAAAATTACTTTAGCAGTTTATTGGAAGATAGATTGCAATGAGGAAAGGCAGGAAGGCCAATTAGAATGCTATTGAAATGGTTAAAGAGAGCAATGATGAGGATCTGACCTTGGGTGGTTTCTGTGAAAATGGAGAGAAGGGGATGTATGCAAGAGATTTTGTAGAGAAAGAAATTATGAGATTAGAAAACTGTTTGGATGGTCAAAGAATATGAACTGGCAATTTTCAAAAGAAATATTTCATTTTCCCAAATTATAATAATGGACATTTTAAACATTACTTTTAAAATATCTCCATTCTACATCCTCTTTCCTCTCCTTGAGGCATGAAGCAATTTGATATGTTACACTTATGCCATCATGTAAAACACATTTCCACATTAGTCATGTTGTGAAAGAACACACAGACCAAAAAAAGAAAACAAAACCCAAAAAAGTGAAAATATTATACTTCAACTTTTATTCAGACTCCATGAGTTCTTTCTCTGGAATTGAATGGCAGTTTTCATCATGAGTCCTTTGGAATTGTCTTGAATGATTGCATTACTGAGAATGGCTATCAGTCACAACTGATCATCATAGAGTATTTGCTGTTACTGTTACAATGATCACCTGATTCTGCTCTCTTCACTTTGTATTAGTACATATCTTTCCAGGTTTTTCTGAAATCATCCTGTTCATCATTTCTTATAACCCAATAGTATTCCATCACAACCATATACTACAATTTGTTCAGCCATTTCCCAGTTGATGGATATTCCTTCAATTTCCAATTCTTTGGCACTACAAAAAGAGCTGCTATAAGTGTTTTTTGTACTAATTGGCCCTCCCCCCCTCCAATTAAAAAAATCTCTTTGGGATACAGACATAGTAGAAGGATTTATGGATCAAAGGGTACACACACTTTTATAGCTCTTTGGGCATAGTTCCAAATTACTCCCCAAAATGATTGGTTCAATTCACAAGTCCACCAACAGTACATTTATCATTTTTCTTTATGTTATATTAGACAATCTGATAAGGGTGAGGTGGTACCACTGAGTTGTTTTAATTTGCATTTCTCTAATTAATAGTTACTTGAAGCATTTTTTCATAACTATAGATAGCTTTGATTTCTTCATCTGAAAACTTCCTGTGCATATCCTTTGACCATTTGTCAAATAGGGAATGACTCATAATCTTATACATTTGACATAGTTCTCCATATATTTGAGAAATGAGACTTTTATTAGAGAACTTACTATAAAAACTTCCTCTCAGCTTTCTATTTTGCTTCTATTATTGATTGCATGGACTTTGTGTAAAAACTTTTAAATTTAACATAATCAAAATTGTTTATGTTATAGTTAGTAAAGCTGTTTCTTGTTTGATTATTCTTTTTCCACTTGGCAAATTTGGCTTTTTAAGGCATTCTTCTCCTCATTGCCTTTTTGAGCCAGTCTATTTTTTAAGGTGTTATTTTCTTCAGTCAGGTTGTTGACTCTAATTTCATAATTTTCTTGCATCATTCTCATTTCTCTTCCCAATTTTTCCTCCACTTCTCTTATTTGGTTTTCAAAATCCTTCTTAAGGTCCTCTATGGCCTGTAACCAGTTCGTATTTTTCTTGGAAGCTTTTGGTACAGCAGTTATGACTTTGCTGGCTTCCTCCTGTTCCATGCTTTGATCCTTTTTGTCCCCAAAATAGGAATGTAAAGTTGGATTGCTTTGCTTGGTTTGCTTCCTTTGCCTTCTCATGTTGCTACTCAATTACTTGACTTTGGGGCTTTTTTTGCCACAGTAGGACTCTTCATCCCAAAAGCTGTGGTTTTCTCAGCTACTGAAGGTATTAGTTGTGTGCCCCCTCTGAAGCCTCCACATGCTGTGGTAAGCTGGTCCACCCTAGACCCCAATCCAGATCCAAGCAGGTTAAAGCAAGAGCAATTACCCCTAAGACTGGTCTTTTGGTCCCCCTACAATCTGCAGGCCAGAAGCTGAAGCTGCCATGTGACTGCAGCATGGCTGCAGCACCTCAGTGGCTTCTTGCCCTGGGGGCAAAGGCTGACACACTCCCAAACTACTGGATCCCAATGTCCACACTGCACTGACCTCTCACTTTGTCCTTAGCATGTATGGGTTGATAATTCTGGAAACTGCCACAGCTGCTCATTATCTGAGGTCCTTCCAGACAGCAGCTGGTTAGGCCACCCTGGGGCTAAGACCTCCAGCTTGAGGGGAAGGGGGGCTGGGGTTGGCTCCCAGAGAGCTGTGCTGGCCACTTACTACTGGCCTGCCAGGCTGTCCTCAGCAGGAGGTTAGCTTCTCTGTGTCATTTTGTGTGTTCTGTAGCTCCAAATTTTGTTCAGAGTCACCTTTTACATGAATTGGAGGGAGTGGGAGCTGGAGCCATGCAGAGGTCCTGTTTCTACTCAGGCTATCTTGACTCTGCCCCTCTAGAATACATAGTTAAGTTGAATAAAGGAGTGGGAGGAAGATAGCATAGTGAATGTATAGCTTCAAGTAACTTTATTAAAGCCAAGATTCTAACCATTTGTCTTACCTTACTTCTATCTATAGGACATATAATGATATTTTCATGATTTTCTCTGATATGTTCCAGTTTCTTTTAGTTATTGAACTAGGAATATAGCATGAGGCATTAAAACTTCATTACTAAGAGTGAGAAAGTATCTAATTGTCTGAAACTTTCTGACTTCCCTCCTGTCTTCCAAAGAATCATCATTAGTCTTTTTCTTCTCTTAGCTTTGTTGTTCCTCTGATTTGAATTCTCTTTTATGCTGGAGGCATGGACCAAGTCTGTCCTCAGACTTTAGCATTTTTTCTCTCAGATCTGCTAAATACCTCAAAATCTCATAATCTGACCTTATTAGACTCAGAAAATTTTGGAACAAAATAGTACCTAGTGTAAAGTTAAGCTGTCATAGTGATTATTTTTAGTTTTCATTTTTGTGCTGACCATAAATAAAACTATTTTACTATTTTTACTTTCTTGAAATATTTCTTTGTTTCATTAAATATTTCCAGTTAATATAAAATAATTTTAACTATCATTTTTTCTAAATTTAATTTCCAAATTCTCATTGTATCACCCTATGCCCCACCCCGCTTTGAGAAGGCAAGAAATTTTGTTTCAGTTCTACATTTGAGGTCATGCAAAACATATTTTCCTATTAGCCATCTTGCAAAAAAAAAAAACTTGATCAAAAAAACGCAACAACAAGAAAAATAAAAGAAGGTTAAAAATGTATGCTTCAATCTGCATTCAGAGTTCATCAGTTCTCTGCAGGTGGATAGCATTTTTCATCATGGGTCCTTTGGAATTATCTTAGATCATTGTCTTGATGAGAGTATCTAAGTCTTTCACAATTAATAATCCTTATAACATTACTGTTATTGTATAAAATGTCTCCTGGTTCTTCTCACTTTATTTTTCATTAGTTCATGTAAGTCTTTCTAAGTTTTTCCAAAACCATCATGTTCACTATTCTTATGTCACTATAGTGTTCCATCATAATCATATACCACAAGTTATTTAGTTATTCACAAATTGGTGGGTATATCCTCAATTTCCAATTCATTACCACCACAAAATTAACTAATATAAATATTTTTTTCTGCCAATAGCTATCTTTCCCTTTTCTTTCATCATTTAGGGATATAGATTTAGTAATGGTATTCCTAGGTCAAAGTGTAAAAATAATTTATAGCTCTTTGGGTGTAGTTCCAAATGTTCTCCAGAATGGTTGGACTATTTAACAGCTCTATCAATAGTGCATTAGTGTACAAATTCTTCCACATCCTCTCCAGAATTTGTCATTTTCCTTCACTGTCATGTTAGTCAATCTGATAGGTAGTACCTTATAGTTGTTTCAATCTGTATTCCTCTAATTAGTAGTAATTTAGAATAGTTTTTCATAAAGCTACTATCGGTAACTTTTATTTCTTCTGAAAAATGCCTTATCATATCCTTTAACCATATGTCAACTGGGAAATGGCTTTTATTTTTATAAATTTGGTTCCATTTCCTATATATTTGAGAAATGAGGCCTTTATCAGAGAAATATACTGAATTTTTTTCTCCATTTTCCTATTTTCCCTTCTAATTTTGTCTTCATTAGTTTTGCTTCTGCATAAGCTTTTAATTTCATGTAATCAAAATTATCCATTTTACCTCCTGTGATCCTCCATATCTCCTGTTTGGTTCTAAATTCTTCCCTTCTTATACATAGATCTGATAGGTTTTTTCATGCTCCTCTAATTTACTTAAGATATCACCCTTATATCAAAATAACTTAGCAATTTTGATCTTATGTTGTTATATGTTGTGAGATGATAGTCTATGCCTAGTTTTTGCCAAACTGCTTTCCAGTTTTCCCAGTAATTTTGTCAAATAGTGAGTTCTCCAAAAAGCTTAGATCTTTAGTTTATCAAGCACTAGATTACTGTGGTCATCTCCTACTGTGTATTGTGTACTTAATCTATTGCATTAACCTACTACTCTATTTTTTAGTGAATACCAGATTGTTCTGATAATTACTGCTATGTAACATTTAGTTTGAAATCAGAAATGTTTAGGCCAGCTTCCTCTAAGTTTTTAAAAAATTTCCCTTGATATCGCTTACTTTTTGTCCTTCCAGATGAATTTTGTCATTATTTTCTAACTTTATAAAATAATTCTTTGATAATTTGATTAGTACAGCACTGATTAAGTAAATTAAATTAGGTAGAATTGTCATTTTTGTGACTCAACCTACCCATGAGCAATTAATATTTCTCCAATTGTTTAAATCTGTCTTTATTTGCATGAAAAATATTTTATAATTGAGTTAATATAATCCCTGGATTTGTCTTGGCAAGAGGACTTCCAAGTATTATATTGTCTGCAGTTATTTAAGATGAAGTTTCTCTTTCTATCTCTTACTGATGGGTTTTGTTGGTAGTGTGTAGAAATGCTGATTTATGTGCAACTTTGCTGTAGTTGTTAATCATTTCAAATAATTTTTGAGTTGGCTCTTTAAGGTTTTCTAAGTATACTATCATATCATCTGGAAAGAGTGATAGTTTTGTTTCCTCATTGCTCATTTTTATTCCTGCAATTTCTTTTTCTTATCTTATTGCTATAGCTAGAATTTATAGTTCAATATTTAATAATAGTACTGATAATGGGCATTCTTGCTTATTTCTAATCTTATTGAGAAGTCTTAAATTTCATGCCCATTACAGATAATGCTTGCTCTTGGTTTTTAGATTGATAATACTCATCATATTAAGAAAGGCTCCATTTATTCTTTTGCTTTCTATGTTTGTTTCTCTCTTTTTTTTCCTTTCCTTTTTTTTTTTTTTTTTTGCCATTTGGAGGGCAATTGGGGCTAAGTAACTTGCCCAAGGTTACACAGCTAGTTTTTTTGTGTGTGGGTGTTAAGTGTCTGAGGCCGAAACCGAACTCGGGTCCTCCTGACTCTGGGGCTGGCACTTCATTCACTGTGCTGCCTAGCCACCCCTATTTTTTGTTTTTCTTTAAAAAGGAATGTGTGTTATATTTTGTCAAAGGCATTATTTGCACCAATTGATATAATCTTAGGATTTTTGTCATTATTGATATGGTCAATTATCCTCATAATTTTTTTTGTTGTTGTTTTTCGCATTGAACCAGTCTGCATTCCTGGGATTAATCCTATCTGTTCATATTATATGATCTTTGTAATATATTGCTATTATCTCCTCACTAGCATTTTATTTAAAATTTTTGCTTTGATGTTCATTTAAGAAAATTGATTGACAGTTTTTGTTCCTCCTGATTTAGATGTCAGAAACATTTTTTATGCCTTTTTAGAATTTATTAGGACTCCTTCTTTACTTATTTTTTCCCAAATAGTTTACATAGTATTGGAATGGATTGTTCTTTAAATGTTTGGTAGAATTCACTTGTAAATGCATCTAGGCCTGAAGATATTTTTTTAGGGAGTTCATTGGTAAGTTGTTCAATTTCAATTTTCTAAGATTGTTTTTTTTTAAGTATTCTATTTTCTCTTTTGTTAATCTGGAAAGTTTATATTTTTGTAAATTGTTACCCATTAAACTTCTATTATCAGTTTTAGTGACATGTTTTTGGACATAATAACTCCTAATAAGTGCTTTGTTTTTGTCTTCATTAGTGGAACATTCTCCATTTCCATTTTTGGTATTAGTAATTTGGCTTTCTTCTTTTTTTAAGTCAAATTATCCAATAGTTGATTTTTTTGTTTTTTTCCCCATAAAATCAGCTCCTAGTTTTATTAGTCATTTTTTGACTTTCATTTTTATTTATTTCTCCTTTGATTTTCAGGATTTACAATTTTGTGTATAATTGGGAATTTTAATCTTGTTCTTTTTCTAGTTTTTTTTTAGTTCCATGAACAAATCACCAATCTGCTCCTTCTCTCTATTACTGTTGTATGTCTATAGAGATAGACATTTTCCCTTAAGTAGAGCTTTGGTTGCATCCCTAAAATTTTGTAATCTTGACTCATTGTTGTCATTCTTATTAATGAAATTATTGATCATTTCTATGATTTTTCTCTTGGATCCACTCATTATTTAGGCTTAAAATATTTTGTTTCCAATTAATTTCTAACCTAGACTTTTACAGTAATTTATAAAATTTAATTTTATTGCATTATGGTCTGAACAGGTAGCGCTGAATAATTTTATTTTTCTGCATTTACTAGTGAGATTTCATGGTTTAATAAATGATTAATTTTTGTGAAGATGTCATGTAGAGCTGAGAAAAAAAGGTATACTCCTTCCTATTCCCATTCAGTTTTCTTCAGATATCTATCATATATAACTTTTCTAGGATTCTGTTAGCCTCCTTGAGTTCTTTCTTATTTATTATAAGATTAGGTTTCTCTAGTTCTTAGAGGGGAAAGTTGAGGTCCCCACTAATATAATTTTACTGTGTATTATTTTTAGCTCTTTTACTAATTTGTGTTCTTGTTTCTAGTTCAAATATTTTTCTTTGAAGCTTTGCTTGTAGGTGTTTTGATTTCATTGTCTTACTTTGACTCTGTCTTAATCTTCCTTGTCACCATAGTAGAGTTTTATGGTCAGATTCTTTGTTGTTGTTTGCTCATTTTCCCACCCAACAATTCCGTTGTTACAAAGGGGCTGTAAGAAACCCTTCTGAGCAAGGAAAATCCCCTGGAAAGGAATTTTGTAATTTTTTTTCAATAAAATATAGCCATACATTTAAAAAAAGGGGGGGGGGGGTGGCCAGGTGGCGCAGTGAGTAAGAGCATCAGGAGACCTGGGATTGGTTCTGGCCTCAGATACTTGGTACCCACATAAAAAAAATAACTGGCTGGCTAGGTGGCACAGTGAGTAGAGCACTGGCCTTGGAGTCAGGAGGACCTGGGTTCAGATGCAGCCTCAGACATTTAGCACACACACACACACACACACACACACACACACACACACACACACAC
>NW_027187391.1:28496895-28523743 GCF_028583685.1 Petaurus breviceps papuanus
CACACACACACACACACACACACACACACACACACACACACACACACACCTAGCCCTGTAACCTTGGGCAATTTACTTAACCCCAATTACCCTCCAAAAAAGCAAAAAAAACAACAACAACAAAAAACAAAAACAAAACAAAACAAAAATTTCTTGATTTTGAATTTTATTTTAAAGTTGGGCTCTGTTGCCAGTGTGAAAGGTAAGGGACACTATCTCAAGCTTCAAGTCTTTTTACACTGCTATTTTCAGAGCCAATTCTGGAGGTTTAGAAGTTTTCATTGCTTCCAAGGTGGTATGATTTGGACAGGGGTGTGGTCATTTCTCTCCTGATTTGTACTCATGTCCTTACCCAGAAAGAGTCCCCATTTTCTTGGGATCACAATTAATACTGTTCCTCAGCTTCCCTAATATTTTGAACTATAAGTGATACTGTTCCTCAGGGTCCTTGATCCCTTGTGAACCAAGTGATACTGTCCCTAAGGGTTTCTGTTCCCTCTTGACCAATAGTACTCTTTCTTCCCTTGAACTATGACCCAGAAGTGACTATATACAATGAAGTTGTTGAAAATGTCTGGTCATACATCCCATGCTAGCACAGTAAGACCTGGTGATCTCTATCTGACCAGTTTCAAGATTTCCTTACCCTCTTTGACTTGAGAGGTTCTGAAGCTGCTGTTGCTTCTTTTGCCAACATCTAGTCCTTCCATGGGTGTTTCATTTGTGTGGACTCTGGGCCAGCCTCCACTCCTTCATATCACAAATTACTTTTTCTGATCTCCATCATTGTTTTGGGCTTGAAGAATGTTTCACTCTGACCTTTTATTGCCTCTACCACTTGAGAATTTGATTTAAGGCATGTTAAAGTTATTTGGGATTGAATATTAAGATAGTACAGCAGAGTGCTTTCTTTACTCCAACATCTTGGCTTTCCCCTGGAATTCCCTTATTTTCAAACTTTTCTATCATGTATTTTAGGATTATTCCAATGTCTCATCATGGTGGGGAGGTGTTGCCAGGTTCTCAAAATGAGAATTTTACAGAGCAGAACTCAATAAGTGAAGGACTTTCTCAAATTGGGGTGGTCTTCATGATGTTTAAATATCCCATTGCTTCAGTCTCTGGAACATTGTTGATCCTTAAACATGATTCCTTATTATTCAGAAAAAGATGTCTTTATACAGAAAGAACTAAGTAGATGAAGAATACTTTTCCAGACTATGATAGACCCCTTCCATCAGTCTTTTTCTATTTGTCCCTCTTTCTCCATCTCTGTCTTTGTTTTTATCTCTCTTTCTAACTGGAAGGCTAACTAGGTAGCATAACAGAGCACTGTTTTTCAAATCAGGAAGACTGCAGTCCAAGCACAGTACCAGATTCTTACTAGCAGTGTGACCCTGGAAAGGATCCTGAAAGATAATCAAATTTTCTCTCCCTTCCACTTTCAGACTGGCTGAACTTAAGTGATTTTAACTAAATAAAAATGTCTACCATTTAAAAAAATAGACTTGAAAAAATTATATAATTTTGGATAATTTATCATATGAATTGGTGAGCAGATAAGCAACCTCCTCCGTCAGGGCACCATATTTAATTAGTTGTTGATGAAGTGAAACAAATGATCATAACTCTTAAATTCATAATCTGGAAAACTGGACACAACTTCAACTATTACATCAGGAGTCTGACCTCTCAAACCATGCTCTGAGTAAGCTGAAAACTCAATTTATTATCCTCGTTAGCTAAATTTTCTCCAAAGCCCTTGCTGGTGCACATTATTACTTCTAAATTGCATGAAAGGTCTCCAAAATTATTGTGATGATGAAATTAAAAAAAAATTAAGCTGATCATGCGCATGCCAAAAGTAAAATTTATTAAAGGTTTGCTAGTGAGATTCTGGGTTATTTACCGAGCAATAATGGCACCTCTATTCCTTATAGAATATATAGACATCTATTATCTCAAGAGCAGCACCTTTTAGTCAGGGGTGAACCCAGAGAGATGCAGTGAACAAGTCAGTATGTGAACAAGCATTCATTAAGGAACTTCTATGTGCAGTGACTGTGTTGAGTATGGAAAATACAAAGAAATGGAAAAAAAAGAAAAGAAAAAATCATCCCCTACTCTCAAGGAATTCATAGTCCAAAAGAGGAGACAACATGCAAATAACTATGTATAAACAAGATACTATAGGATAAATCAGAGATCATCTTACAGTGAAGGTAGGCACTAAGAATAAAGAGAGCTGCAAAACACTTCTTATAGATGGAGGACACTTTAGCTGAGACCAGAGAGGTGTTGAGGAGATAAATTGTTGAGTTTAAGGAAGCTAATGCCATTGTATCACTGTGTGTGTGTGTGTGTGTGTGTGTGTGTTGGAGGAGGAGGGGGTCAGCAAGGTAAAAGAAAACTGGAAGGAGCCAGGTAATGAAGGGTTTTAAAAGCCAAACTATTTGCTATTCAATCCTGGAGATAATAGGGAGCTACTTGAGTTGAATGAATGAGGGGCAGGTGAGTGACATTGTCAGCATCACTTTGTGGTTGTTGTTGAGTCATTTTACTTGTGTCTGACTCTTCATGACCCCATTTGTGGATTTCTTGACAAACTTGACAAAGATACTAGAGTAGTTCGTTCTTTCCTTCTTCCTTTTCCTTCCTTCCTTCCTTCCTTCCTTCCTTCCTTCCTTCCTTCCTTCCTTCCTTCCTTCCTTCCTTCCTTCCTTCCTTCCTTCCTTCCTTCCTTCCTTCCTTTCTTCCTTCTTTCCTTCCTTCCTTCTTTTGCTTTTTGGAGGACAATTGGGTTGCCCAAGGTCACATGGCCAGTAAGTGTTAAGTGTCTGAGGCTGAATTTGAACTCAGGTCCTTCTGATTTCAGGGCTGGTGCTCTAGTCATTGTGCCACCTAGCCGCCCCCTGTCATTTCTTTTTTTTTTTTAAAGCAATCGGATTAAGTAACTTGCTCAAGGTTACATGGCCAGTTATTTTTGGGTGTGGTGCTGAGTATCTGAGCCCAGATTTGATCCCCAGGTCATCCTGACACTGGAGCCAGTGCTCTTACTCGCTGTGCTACCTGGCCGCCCCCTGTCATTTCTTTCTACAATTCATTTTACAGGTAAGGAAACTGAGGCAAGCAAGGTTAAGTGACTTGTCCAGGGTCACACTGCTAGTAAGTATCTGTAGCCAAATATGAACTCAGGTCCTCCTGACTCCAAGACTGATACATGGCCTGGAGCAGTGAAGTCTAATGAGCATTTTATGATAAAAACAGTCAATTCCTCTAGGTCACCAAGCATTCCTTCAAGGAGCTCCCTTTAAGAGTGTGAATCTATTAATCATCATTCCATTACTGCTATTGTAATGAAGGATGCAAACATTGCAGCCAGTACCATTACTTTAATTTCAACTTGATAATGCTTTGATTAGGTGAGGATTTCTCAGAAATGCTTCTTTTCCTTGGTTTTCCTTCACTTATGGTATTGAATCCTCCCAGGAAATATTTAAATATCTTGTGCTAGGCAAATTGAATCTGTTTTGTGAATTAATTCATTTCCAATCTTATCTTTTATCCCAAGCCCTTCAGAAGAACTGTGGGCTTTATAGCCCTGAAATCAGGAAAACAATAGTGCCCCACTTTCTCTTCATTTAGGGAGTTAGTTAGGTCAGATATTTATTAAGGGCTTCTTAAGTTCCAGGCACTGTGCTAGACCCTGGGGATTCAAATGCAAACAAAAAAAAAATAGTCCTTTTCCTCAAGTGAGATTCTAGTGGGGGAAACTCAGACATAGAAGAGATCTGAAACAGAACATAGGAAAGGTTACCTACATGAGCCACAGCTGCTGAAGAGGGGGTAGAAAAGTCTGGAAAGTGAAGAATAGAACCAGAAGTAAAGTACACTTGGTGTGAGCACCTCATGAAATGGTGGTCCAGGTCAAAGAACAATCATAAGAGAAGGTCACAAGGTGGAGTCATCTCTATGGTGATAAAATTTTTGGTGAGCAGTTATAAAAGTCAAGCAACTGAATATGGCATGGGTACCTCTTGAAATGGTGGTAATGAATTTGGAACCAAAGGACCTGATACTGCCATTTTCTTTCTTCGTGGCCTTAAATATATTACTTAGCCTCTAGAGGCTTTAGTTTCATCCTATGTAAAATTATCTCCAAAGTCCCCTCCAGTTGTGCTCCTACAATCTCTGTTAATAAGTGTTTTCAGAAAGTGGTATAGTTGGTGATGGAGTAGGGGTGGGGTACTAGTTCCTTAATGTGGCAACTGGCTATGTCCTACTATATATTTCCCTATGCTGATTTCTGCCTCACCGAGTGGATCTGCATATACTTTGCTCTAAATCCAAATATCCCCTGCTCAAAGACCAGCAAACATTGGGAGAGAAATAGGAAACAATACAGCCCAACTGTTTCCCACAGCTGCTCCAACAAATATATAGAAAGAGGAGCAGAGTCATGATCAGGAAATAAAAACAAAAAAAACCATAGTGAGTCATTTTTTCCATCCCAGGTCAGCACAGGGAGATATACAGAGGCCTGTAGTCATTGGGAGCCTTTCAGGCTCAGGATAGAGCTAAGTCCAGAGATTGTATACATCAGCAAGAGGTGGTTGGAGATTCAGCAGGACACTGGACAGGGCCTCTAGGCAGGGAATAGAAACAAGTGCCAGCTGTCAGCTCTGTTGCTCTGACCTTCAGCAAGGCCACATATCCAGTGTTGACTGAGGAAGAGATATATGCCTGGGCATTAACAATCTGCATCTGTCTACCATGGCAGGGAACATTTGTGGGGCCTGAGGCTGTATATTGGCCTAGGAGGAATAGGAACAGAAATGACTAGTAGCTCTGTGGTTCTGACCCAAGAGAGGGGTGTCAGATTCAGTTTCCATCCTGGTCTAAGGCCTTTCAATTCTTCAGTTTCTGAGTTTCCTTCAAGACTGAACTCAAGTGCTACTTTCTGCATGAGACCTTTCCTGATTTCCCATCTCTGCCTTGTTACCTGCCAAATCTTCCAGCTGTTAATTCCTTCTTCTATAAGGTTAACATGTACATGCTTTACACATATTCTATGTACTACACAAGAGGTATTTACATCTGCTTGGCCACTGTACACTAGGGACCATGGAAATTTTCAGCAACTTCCATCTGGAACCTTCTATATATATATTCCTCTCCTGTTAGCATAAGAGTTCATGAGAGGATGGTCTTACCTTTCTATTTATTTCTAGTGCTTAGCAAATAGTAATCTGTATACACATATGCATATTGTATCAATAGATAATACATAAGTATATTCACATATATATCATTTGTCATATATACATATGTTTGTGTTGTTTCCACCACTAAAGTACAAGCTACAAGGAACCAATGACTTTTTTACATTTGTCTTTGTATCCTTGCTTAAGAAAGTGCTTGACTTGGGGCAGCTAGGTGGCCCAGTGAATAGAGCACTGGCTCTGGAGTCAGAAGGACCTGAGTTCAAATGCAGCCTCAGACACTTGACACACTTACTAGCTGTGTGATCTTGGGCAAGTCACTTAACCCCAATTCCCCTGCCTTCCCCCCTCCAAAAAAATAGTGCTTGTCAAATTGTAAGCACTTCATAATTTAAAAAAAATGTATATGTATATTTTATATGCATATTTTATGAATATAAATAGATACATGTGAATGTATCCATATATACAATGTGCATAATACATGCATGTATATATGTATTCACAATTTATATGAATATGCATATTTATGTATATTATTTCCTTCATTAGAATGCAAGCCAGGGGGAGCTAACAATTCTTTGACTTTTGTCTGTATCACAGGTCCTAGCCCAGTGCTTGTTGTTCAGTTGTTCAGATGTGGCCAAGTTCTCATGACTCTGTGGACCATAGCATGCCAATGCTGTCCATGAGGTTTTCTTGGCAAAGATACTTGGCAAAGTAATTTGCTATTTCCTTCTCCAGAGCCCAGTGCTTACTTAGCATATAATAAGTGCTTAATAAATACTTGTTTGATTGATTAGCTTTTAGTTTGGTCAGAAATTCAATTTTTTCATTTTTTATAGATGTAACTTGGATATTTTAAAAATAACTGCTACCAAAAGCCAGGGTTTCTTTTTACTGACCTCATTAGCACTCAAGTGAGAGATTAAACAACAGATGCAGTTCTCTCTTGCTATAAATTCGTTTTTCAATGACAGAAAGCTCTTTTCCCTCCTATTCTGTAGACTCCTGATTGCACATCCTGCTGATAGTCAGAATGCCTGACAGCCACTTTGAATTAGTGAATGAAGGATATGTCCATGCTGACTTTAGTTGTGATGGTTGAATATGGATGATGACCCTTTAAGGACTGGTAATCACAGACCACTAAGCAGTAGTTTGCAGCTGAAGGCATTAATAAGGGTAGCATTAAACTAATAGGTTTTGGCCATTTTACCTTTCAATTAACAGCTTAAGTTAAAAGCACAATTCTCTATCAATTTTACCCTGGAGTTAAATATAGAGAACACACTATGTATCGTGACATGCTCTGAGTCTCTGACTTGATAGTGATATTAACATTTTAGATTGAGAAATGATCACAAATGATCCTTTTATCCAACACCTTCCTTTTTCAAAAGAAGAACCTGAGACTTTGTGACTCATCCAAGGACACACAGGTAGTAAACCCCAGGCCTGGAATTAGAACTGGGGTCAACTTCAACATTAGCAAACTTTCTACTGTACTACACGCATATTAATTTGCAAATTCCAAAGCTGCTGTTAAACTTCATATTTAATATTGCTCTCTATTTTGTTAACTACATTCTAATGGAGGAAAGGATGTATATTCTATATGTGCACATATGTAGAACATACACACACATATTTGTATATGTACCTGGCAATTGTTTTACCTACTTTTCCTATAATACCATTTCTCAATGAAGAATATTTATGAATAAAGTTTTTTAGAAGACATGGGATGTTTTATAGCATGTTGGATACTATAGAGACTGAAACAAAGTTCATAGTTTTTATTTAGTGAACTCTAGTACAGAAGATTAGTATTTTAAAAAAAATAATTATAGGAGGATAAAGCAGCAAGCACCCCAGCATTCCCAGGGTGGCTGCCAACACAGGTTCTTAAATCTGCTTTTCTAAAGGAAAGCAACTCAAAATGGGTTAACAATCTTGCTTTAATCAATCAAATATATCATTTACCTTGTTCAGGGGAAAAAGTCAGCACCCTGAACTTTAGAGTATACAGGCAGGAGTTAGAAAAAAACAGAAAAATATATCAAGCAGACAGGCCTCCAACTGTCTTGACCATTACATCTATACCTAGTTAGTTACCAGAGAGGGAAGCATCAACATCTGGGTTTTCAAAGCTGGTGGGCTCTCAATGGCTGCCCAGAGTCTCGTCCAGTCAAATCACACAACACTTCTCAAAGTGAGCCCCAAAACAAAGTCTCACAACAGGGTTTATATAACCTTCTCCTGGCTCAGAGAATGTAACAACCCTCCTGACCCACTGCCCAATCAAAAAGTATCTCCTGAAAAACAAGCTTCCCACCACAGGCTCCAGGTGCACTTAACTTAGGGGCAGGGAAGATCTTAAAAATTTACATTCCTATAACAGAGGGTCAGAGAGAAATAAAAAAACATGCCTTCTTTCTTTTGTAAGAGTAAAGGTGAAAGATTAAAGCATCTGTTCCCCAAACTCTCTGTCTGATCTTTTTGGCCCAGTACTTTCATTCTGTTTCCTCAGATTCTGCCATTAAGACAAGGTGACCATGTGCCCTCCAAAAAAATTTACTTTTCCTGAATCTCATCTGCTCAATACAGCCAAAACCTCTAGAAGAATGTTCTGCTTTCTAGTTTACAAAGTGCTTTCTTATACGTTATCTTATTCATATCTTACAACAGCCCTAAGAGTAGGAGAGAGTTTGATTATTGTTCCTTTTTTACAGATGAGGAAACTGAAGAAGAAGCTTGCTCAAGGTCATTATATCAGAGTACCAGATACCTACAGTCAGGGGTTGTTGAAGTGATAGCTGTCGTCTTTCATTGAGGAGTTACCAATGTTGGCACCAGGTTGGACCTCATTCAGAACCTAGAGGACAAGGGCTGGAGATGCAGCTTGGTTTGAGAGGTTGGCATATGAAAAAACAGATGAACCTTAATCTATTAGAATTCCTAGTTTCCTTTATGGCTTGACCCAAGTATCACCTTCTAAATTAGAGATTGGTAACTTGGAGTCTGTGAATTTAAAAAAAAATAACTGTAGTTCAATCATGTTGGTTTACTTTATATAAGAGTCCATAAGCTTCACCATACTGTCAAAGTGGTTCATAAACTAAAATAAAAAAAATCAAGATCTTTTTTATTTTATTTTTGTCAGCATCACTTAAATTTATTTTGTCAAGAACTCCCATTTGAATTGAAGACTACATAATCTTTAAGGTCTCTTCTAGTTCTACACCTATCCCTCCTTACAATCTAAATGGCCATGGATCCTGGAACAAATAGAGGCACTATACTTTGCAATCCTGCCAACTATACCATAAATGTAAAGCCAATAATGAGCAGCTCTCCTGAGGATTGTTGCTATGAATAACTTTAAGGATCTAATCACATGGTATAGTGAACTCTCTATTTAGTAATGAACTAAAACAAAACATTCAAGAAACTAAAGCACAGCATTCACAATATAACATAACTTATTATTAAGGTGATCACATAGTCTTAAACAAAACATATCATTCAGTAAGTCACAATCTCCTCAATCAATACAGAGTGTACAATCTTCTTACACCTTAACTAGAGTCTGGATTCCAATAATCCTTCAGGGGCAGCAGAAAGCTCAAACACCATTCACCCCTAGGTAACAGTAAGTTGCCATCTCCTCAGTCAATACAGAGTATCCAAAGTCCTCTTTCATCTAGACTCAAGACTGATTTCCAAAACCCATGGCTCTTTCTCCACAGGCTGATTGCTCCCAGCTATTACCTGGATTCACCCAACTCTTGCCTGGATTCATACATAGGCAGTTTTCTGCTCTGGTTCTATATCTCAGTTCATGGGGACAGTTTCACTCCAAGTTCTTTGCAGCTTCTGTTTCTAGGAAAACAAAGCCTAATAGGGCTACAACAATATTTATACACATTGCCAGCACTGTCATCTCAATTCTGTCTGACAAAGTAACATAAATCAATAGACAAGGCTTCTCTCTGAGAAATCAAACACAAATCAGCAGTAAAGTCCCAGGGCTTCTGTAACAGCAGTAAAGTCCTCTTTCAGGACTTCTAAGAACAACAGACAGGGTGCTTTTGTCTGACAGAACAACAGAGTGTTACAGAGTGCCAACATCACATTCTCCCTCTCAGTTCTTCTTGGTGCCAACTCTGCTATGCTCCTTCCTGTTCCACCCTCCTGCCGTGGACTCCATGTGATGAAGTTAGGCCTGTTAAGGGCAGGGAAAATCTTCAAACTCCCTTAGGCCTATTAAGGTCAGGGAAGGTCTCCAAACTGTTAGGCCTATTAAGGGCAACACAATGTATATTGTTTCCAACAAAGACTTTTGATACAATTAAAGTGGAGTCTCAAAGACACTTGAATAGCTGAAACAAGCAGCAAAGTACTGCTTTGCTATTACATGCTACAAACCTATGAGCCCTTTTCTGACACCTCCCCTGCCACCCTTATTACAAATGACCTCATATGTATTTTGTACATTGTATCTTCCCTAGCTAGACTGTAAGCTGCTCTAGGACAAGAATTGTTTCATTTTTGTCTTGGTCTCCAATGTTGAGCACACAATAGGCATTTAATAAAGTATCATTGATTGATTGCTAACAAATCAACTAATTTCTCTGAACCAAGAAGGGGGAGAGAATGGTGTTTTAGAGAAAATCTTAGATTTTGTGTCAAGATGTGTTTCCTGCATTGTGCTTCTGTGAACTTATTTTTATCACTTATTGCTTACTTCACTTCTTTGAATTCAGTTTCCTGAAGAAGTTAGAATACATGGTTCTTTTCTTCACTAACATTCTGTGACTGAAAGGATGTTTTTGTCTTAAAAAAGAAATCACATATCTATAACTTTCTAATCCTGGTAGTTATCTATCATGCTACTGAAGAAGAAAACAACACTTTTTACTCTGTACTTACTTGGCTCCTTTTCATCCAGAAAGATTTCAAGAGGCAAAAAAAAAAAAAAAAAGACAGAAAGGGCAAAACAAAACCTGATAACACAGGCTTATAAAATGGTTTCCTCCACAGTCTTTTGAATTTCACTCCAGAGGTGGAGGCATGCAGCAGCTGCTTAAACCAAGCTCAGGCCCACAACAGTTTTAAACAGGAAGTTAAAAAAATATGCAATTATAACTACAGTGGGAATTTAGGGTAGAATGTAATTACCTGAACTGGAACTGGGCCAGGACAGTGGTTAATGCTCCTAGTCTTGTAAAAAGGGCAATGGGACTTAAGTAATTTACCAGTCCACCCCACCCCCGCTCCCAGGTGTCAGAATGTATTACATTTATGTTCTTGTTACCATGTACAACTCAGATGGGACAGAGCTTTATTACCAGATATATAGAAAAAGACAGGCGGGCATTTTCTTTGCCTCATAATTCAAAAGCTAGAGAAGTCTGCAAAAATCCCCAAACTGAAATTCTTCATTCAGCCAAGACTGTTCATGTTTTGTATAATATGTGCACTGATAGCAATCAGTCAGCCAACATCTGTTGGGAAATCCACTAAGTGCAAAGGGATGCCAGGGATGAAGAAGAAACAGAACACAGGCATTAGCTGTGAGAAGCTTACATTATCTCTTATTCCATTTAATTCAATACACATTGATTAAGCATTCTTCACCATGGCACCAGGATGAGTCTGCATTCCTGACAGTAGAGCACAAGCTATGGCAGAGTCCACTAAACAGGAGAGACTTTGAGAATGGTCCTGGCTACAGACTATATCTATTGGTCAGGGGCTGGCTTCGCCAAATATGAAGAGGTTTGTCAAGAGAAGTCAGGCCAAAAGGCGATTAATTTGGGTGCTAATTTAAGGCATTCTGCTAGATTCATATTACAAGATGGGTAACTGAGAAGCAATGTGGCATGGTGGATGTCAAGAAGGTCATAGAGTGAGGAAGATCTGGGTTCATAGTCCTACCACAGACATATACTGTTTGCATGATTCTGAGAGAATCATTTAACCTCTTAGTGCCCCGGGCACTGTTCTAAGATTATCAGTTGCAGTCTGGACATTTTGGCACACTCTTATAGTCTCTGCTGCTGGCAAGGCTCAGGTTAGTAGATAACTTGAGTTTGGGAGTTCTGAGTCACAATGGGGCTAAATGGGATTGTGAATCCATACTAAATCCAGCCCTATTATTGTGAGTCCCTGAGAGTGCCTGAGCTGTCACTGCACTTTCATCTCTTGTGAGTCAGAGTCTCACAACAAACCAAACCAAAAGCCATAAAGTGGTGCTTATCTACAACTATAGGCCAATGTAATCATGGATACAGACCAAACCATAAAAATGGATGATTGAAGCCCCGATGCAAGATTCATGTCACCTCCTGGATGTCCCTTCGCCCTTTATTTTCATCTTTATATCTTTCATTTTCACCTGCCCTTTGACACTCTTTCATATGGCCAAAGACATAAAAACTCAGAATTTTACAAATAAGGAGTCTTTACCAAGACCAAGTAATGATCAGACCTCCTCTCTATAGAGCCATGTGTGAAACTTTATCACTCAGTTCTAGAATCCTTCCACTTGTTCAAATAAGGGAAATAAAGCTTTTTTTTTTTTGCATATTTTTACTTTTAAAAAAGATGAGGATAACAGAATTTTATGCTAATTTAATTCATCATACTTCACTTTTCCCATAGTGGTTTTATTTTATGGAAGCTAGGTGCTAAATAAATGGTTATTGAATGGATGAATAGTTCAGACTTGCTATGCTGATCGTTGTTCCATGAGGAATAAACATGATGCATGATAAATACATTGAAAATTCCCACCAAATCAATTCAACAAATATGTATTGAATACCTCCTAGGTATTCAGCTCTGTATTCTGTGTTGCTGGGGATATGAAAAAAAAAAGCATGACAAAATAATTCTTCCTCTTAAAGTAAATAAGAAAGAAGCATATGACATGATCTTTGTCCTCAAAAGTAGCTTACTATGCAACCCACTAATTCTGGCCAGGAATCACAGAAGCAGTGGCCAAATAAGACCCCCAAATAAAGGCACAACATTTTGCTTCCCACTGAAGATTACTAAAACATATTACCATTTAGGTCTTTAAAAGGAAAATAGCCAAAAGAACCTTAACCACTGAACTTCTTCCCTAAAATGCTCCTTCCTTATCTCATTCATTACCCTCCCCCTTTTATCCAGGGCTTTTTGGGGGAAGGTGGGCTCTAGGTGATGGTGTTGGGGGTAAATTGAGAGAAGATATAATTTCAAGTGAGGTTGGGGATACAAAGGGACCTGTAGCATAGAGAAGTGGAATGACTCTTAAGCAGAGAAACAGAAGATCCGGGTTCTGGTTGTGGCTCTGTTATGACCCAAGGGTACTACTACTTTTTGTTTGCTTATTTGAAATGTTGTATATTTAATTTGTAGTTTTATGATATCATGTATGGTGAAGTACCAAACTTGATTTTAAGTCTCTCTTGTAATACATTATGCTACACTATTGAAAGCTTGTTAGCTCAGTTGGTGATATAACAGATCAACAGTAATTTATGAAATACCTACTAAATTTAATTCTTTGTACTAGAGACTTAGGTTACAAAAACAAAAGCAAAATAGTTCATGCCTTTAAGGAGCTTACATTTGATGGAGACACTTTACCATATCAATGTCTATATCATCTATAGCTATATACACATCTATGTCTATATATAAATATAAGGGCCTTTTAAGAGCGAGAGTGTTAACAACTGGGGAAAACCTCAGGGAAAGTCTTTGGTAGGAGATAGACTCTGATCTGTACCTTGAAGAGAGTGAGGAATTCCCAAAGTGAGGGTGAAAAGGGAGTACTTTTCACTCAAGGTAGATCCGTTTTGCAAAGGCATAGGAGAAAAAGGGCATGTTGCATTCTGGAAACAACTAGCAAGTCAAAATTGTGAATGGGAGGAATATGAAATACATCTAAAATGGCAAGCATTGTTGTTCAGTGTGTCTGACTCTTCATGGTACCATTTGGGGTTTTCTTGGCAAAGATACTGGAGTGGTTTGTCATTTCCTTCTCCAGCTCATTTGACAGATGAGGAACTGAAGCAGATAAAGTCAAGTGATTTGCTCAGAGTTGTGAGATAGCAAAGGGTTAAATTTCCACAGGCCCAGGAAGGAGGTCATGAAACTTAAAGGGAACAACACTAGCCTTCTTCTCATTGGTTGTAGATATGTATAAGTAAGGGATTGAAGGATGTTTCCTTCTGATTGGGCAGAAGGGTCAAATGAATAATTATAATAATAAAGGATTGTCAACTGTTACTCTCATTGGCTGTCTCCAAATTTGGTACATAATGACGGATTGGGAAACAGTGTCCTCTGATAGGATACTAATTCATGAATAATTATGGTAATGGAGGATTGAGATAGCTTTGCACTGATTAGCTAGTTACTCCCAAAGAGATTGTGAGTCCACCTCACAGACCAATGGTGAGACTGGACAGGGAAGTGGGCAGGGTTAGGATTAAGATAACAGAAGCCTTTGAGCTACCACAATTTGCACTCCCTGGCTGATGGCACTTGAGCTATAAGGGCTGTGCTCTTTCTCATGTGAAAGAACAAAGGACTCTTTCTGCTCTCTGTCTCAGACTCCAGTTTTAAAAATCTGGTAGTGGTCTCTATCCCACATGGGGTCACATGGCCAGTAAAGTGTCTGAGGCCTGATTTGAACTCAGGAAGATGACTCTTCCTGACTTCAGACCTGGTACTCTGTCCACTGTACCATCTAGTTTCCCCACATGGTAAATGGTAGGGTCTTAAATTTTAGAATGAGGATTTTATATTTTACTTTAGAAGCAATAGGGAGACATTGAAACTTATTAAAAAGGGATGTAACATTGACAGACTAGTGCTTTAGGAATATCAATTTCACAGCTGTTTGATGGCTTGGAGTGAAGTGGAAGAAAACTAGAAGAGAATTCTGAATTTAGAGTTAGAGCATCTGAGTTGAAGTTATAATTCTCATTAATCACTGTATGTCCCTAAGTAAAGTTACAAGAAAGGATGATGATTATCATTGTAATAGCTAATACTTAAAGATTTGCTAGGAATTTTATGTATATGATCTCATTTGAATCCCACAAAAACCTTTTAAGATGAGTAGTACCATTATACCCACTTTATAGATGAAGAAATCAAGGCTGAGCAAGGTTAAACTACTTAGCCAGAGTTACACAATTACTAAATGTCTAAAGTAGGATTCAAACTTAGCTCTATTTGACTTCTCACCTTCAGGTTGACTTCAGGTCCAACACTCTATTATGCCTATAGACTGGAATAGTTTGTGAATGTACAGTACTTGGGGCTACCCCAAAATTTACTAGCAGATCCCCTAGAAAAGTCTGCTCCAGGTTCAAGGTACTCTGTAGATTTTCATCCACTGAAAACCATTGCTAACCAGCCCCCATTGATATGCTATGGCACAATTAGTTCAAATTAAAAGCATGTAATGACTTAACAAAGCAATAAAAGTAGAAAGTCCCCCCTCCCCATATATTTAGAGCCCACTTTCCTACAAATACAACATCAGTGGGAAGTGCAGACACATATAGGGAACATTCATGGAAGGATACATCTTTAGGGGAACATATATGTCCAGTCCCCATCTGCGATGTAGGGAACAGCAATGGGTAATTTCAAGAAGGAGCATATCATGTCTCTAATGCTGTGGGAATGACTGAAATTTTTATATTGCATCTTCTGGGGCTCACCTGACACACAGTCTCCATCAGGGATACAACCCCAGCCAAACACATGGCAGCTGCTGGGTGCTGATCCCTGCTAGTCTTGTCTTTGTGCCTCCCTATTGGTCCATCAGTCCCATGCATATTTCTAGTCACTGCCAGGTGCAGCTCCACTTGGCATGGAGTTGTAGAAATCCTTCCTATTTCTAGTTTCTGGCTTTCAGCTAGGGTGCTAGCTCTTCCTCAGAGGAGGATAATTGGATTCTACCATTTTTTTTTTTTGCTTTTTGGAGTGGGGAGACTTCAGCAATTGGGGTTAAGTGACTCACCCAAGGTCACATGGCTAGTAAGTGTTAAGTGTCTGAGGCCACATTTGAACTCAGGTCCTCTTGACTCCAGGGCCAGAGCTCTTACTCACTGGCTCACCTAGCCGCCCCTTACCATATTCTTTTAATTTAAAATCCTGAGACTTTTCCTACTATAATTCCTTTAGGAAGTTGAAGCCATTGCCTTATCTAGTAAACATATTAGGAAGAAAAAAAAAGACTAAAATATCTTGAGGAAAAACTATTTTTGTTTTTCTCACTATAATGAGTTGTCTCTGATTCTTTCAAAGCCTTGACTAGAAAGGACTTTCTTCTCTAGAATGAGATTCTTAAATCTAGGCACCAAGTTCTTTGTAACACAAAGCAGAACTTCTCTCAGCTACCTAGAATCTCCATGGTTAATTCAATTTTTGAACTGTATTCCCCAGTCATTAAGACTTGTATCTCTCTCAAAGACATCCCTCTGTATCTTTGAACTAGAAAGTCTATGTGACTCCTTATTTAATTTGTCATAATTAAATCAAACCTAATCATTGTTCATGTAGAGGCAACTTTATTTTTCCAATAAACTTTTATTTACCGTAGGGTTTGAAATCTCTGTTTCTCAATTTCCAAACTCTTTCTTCTCTCCTATGCCATTGATGAGAGTGTGAGAAACAAAATTAAGCCCCAGATACAAGGTCATCATCTAATTTTTTAGAAAAGATATTATTCCCCCCCCCATGCTTTGTTTTTTAAAGTAATAATAACAGTAATAGCTGACATTCACGATGTATCTGAGCTTTGATAGATATTGAGATTTCAAATGGGTCAAGAGAAAGGAATACTACCTTTTGTTCCCCCAAATCCAGGCTATTACTCACAGCACTTGGCCAAAGCCCAGAGAATTTCAAACAACAGATTAAACAGAGGCATGTATGCTGCCCCAAGCCAATCAATGTCAGCTTCTTTGTAAGGGATCATTTGTTTTCCTCCAAACCTGAAGTTCCTTTCTATTATTTAACATATCCAATAACATTGTATTCCTATCATGTGGGACTTGTTTTTGCAAACACCAAGCAAAAGTCAATAAAATCCAACATTTGCACCACATTAACAACTTTTTCATTATATTGCTAGCTTCAATGAATTTCATTAAGGTGCCAATGAGTTATAAAAGCCTCTAATGAGGTATAGTTTTCATGTGTAATTAGTGACTTTCATACCACTTTTGAGGGGGGGTGGGAAGAACAGCATTATTATGCTAATTAGACAGGAAAGAAAGTTATTAATAGTTAAAGGAATCCAGCAATGTTTTCTACAGACTGTTTCAGCACTCACTGAAAAAGTCAATAGCTATTTAATTGTTTAGTCAAAAACAACCACAGTCTTTTTTTTTTCCTTCAAAAATGCTATCAGGAAGTTGACAATAAAAAAAAGGATAGAATTGAAAGGAAAGCAAAAGTAGGCCCAAGGATCCTGTTCCTTCTTGTTCTCTTTACCCATGAGAATCCCTTGTCCTGTGATTCTGACTGGGGCCTGGTCGATCCCACTTTAATCTGCTTTTCCATGTTTGTTTCTTTTTTTTTCTCCAAACTTTTTCATTCTAGAAAGAGCCTTATAGTGTACATGCTTTTCAACTGCTGGCCCCTCATTCGGCCTGCTATGGAAAACCCACGAAGAAGTACTTAGAGACCATAGATTAACTGAGAGGTTCTGTCGCTGGGAAAAGTTCGGACTCTTAGAACTAACTCCCTTTGGATAATAGATTTATTGAATCCAATCCTGTCATTTTATAGAATGAGGAAACCCAGGCTGAGAGAAAGGTTAAATGGCTAGCCCAGAGTCACAGAGGTAGTTTGTTCTGAGGCAGGATATTTCTGACCGTGAAGGTCTCTGCCAGCTGCAGTTAACCAGCATTCCCACTGATCTGAGAGCTTTCACCTATCTTTGGGAGAAGAGAAAAAATAAATCCATTATGGGGTGTGCTAATACTTGGAATGAGATTAAAATAGATATTTTTAGAGATAGAAAATAGATAGTATCTGTGATAGAACCAGAGCTAAATGATAGCAGTACCGGTGCAAGGTGGTGGTGCTTTTGCTGGGCTGTGTTTTAAAAGGCCAGGTGCTTATCTTAAGAGTCAGTTGACTTAATCCCAATTGCCTCAAAAAAAAAAAAAAAAAGCAGAGGGAGAGAGATATATAGGTGGATAGAGCAAGGCCCTGGAGTCAAGAGCACCTGAGTTCAAATCCAGCCCCAGACACTTACTAGCTGCAAGTCATTTAATCCTGATTGCTGGGGGAAAAAAAAAGTACTTCCTGCTCCCATCTTCTCACCATTTATCAACTGTCTGTGCTATAAATGACTATTATTGTTGTAGATTCCTTCTATTTCTTGGGAATTAAGACTTTATCAGAGAAACTTACTACAAAGATCCTCCCCCAATTAACTATTTCTCTTCTAATCTTAGGTATATTGGATTTGTTTGTGAAAAAAACTTTTAAATTACATGTAATCAAAATTTTCTATTTTACCTTCTGTGATCCTCTCCATCTTTTATTTGATCATGAACTCTTCATCTGTGCAGAGGTATGGCATGTAATTGGCTCAATGGATAGAATTCTGGACCTGAAATCAGGAAGACTGAGGCTTAAATCAATCCTTAGGCATTTGCTAGTTGTGTAACCCTGGGCAAGTCAATTAATTTCTGTGTGTCTCAGTTTCTTCAACTGTAAAAAGGGGATTATTATAGTTCCTTTCCTACAGGATCAAATAATCTAATACCGTAAATAGGTTAGCACAGTGACAAGCACATAGGAAGGTGCTTAATTCATTAACTCATTCCCACCTTCCCTATCCATATGTTTGAAAGGTAATTTCTCTTTTTTTCTTTCAATTTGTATTTATAAAATAAATAAAATATGTCACAAATGTGTTTATTATCCTTTACTGAGGGGCCATGTGAATATTCTTTGCATATTTTCAATTTTGGTTTACATGTTACCAATTGAGCAAAAGGACTTCACTTTTTTTTAATGGCCCTGAGATTAGACTCAGAATTTTATTTTTTAAAAATTAATTAACTTTTAGTTTACACCATTCAGTTCTACAAGATTTTGAGTTTCAAATTTTCTCCCCCTCCCTCCCCTCCCCTGCCCCCTCCCTAAAATGGCATGCAATTTGATATAGGCTCTACGTTTACATTTATATTAAACATATTTTCACATTAATCATGTTGTAAAGAAGAATTATAACCAATGGAATGAACCACAAGAAAGAAGAAACAAAACAAAACAAAAAAGAGAGAAAGCAAATAGTATGCTTCAATCTGCATTTAGACTTTGTAATTCTTTCTCTGGATGAGAATAGTATTTTCTATCATGGGTCTTTTGGTGTTGTCTTAGAATGTTGCATTGCTGAGAAGAGCCAAGTCTATCAAGGTTAGTCATCACACGGCTTTAACTGTGTACCGATGTTCTTGTTCTACTCCCGTCACTCAGCATCAGTTCATGTCAGTTTTTCCAGGTTTTTCTGAAGTCTGCCTGCTCATAATTTCTTATTATATTCATATACCACAACTTGTTCAACCATTCCTTGCAATTTCCAGTTCTTTGACGCTACAAAAAGAGCTGCTATAAACATTTTTGTACATGAGGGTCCTTTTCCCATTTGTATGATCTCTTTAGGATACAGCCCTAGAAGTGGTATTGCTGGGTCAAAGGATATGCATATCTTTTTAGCACTTTGGGCATAGATCAAAATTGTAGGAGTTCACTTTCTAAATGGGGGAGAGAACATGAGGGAAGAAAATTTTTAAAAAATTACATAATAATTTTGTTATATATTTAAAAGGAGAAGCAAATGGTACATAATAGAGTTACAATTTCATAAGCAATCTTTTTTTATTGTACTACATTATGGAAATTCATGTTTTATTCCATAAATTAAAAATTAAATTAAAAATAATTTGAACCCAAGTTTTCTGGGCTCCAAGGCCAGGAAATCTATTATGGCATATTCCTCTCCACATCAAAAGACTAAACTGTGGGAATAGAACACAAGGGAGAAGAGATGTAGCTGTATTGCTGGCTAGATACTCGCTGGGATTGAATGGCTACCTAACCATCAATTGCATCTGAACTCAGTGATGAATGCAAGCTTTGCTGAAGATTACCTGCCCAGAGAGAAGAAATCATATCCACTATCTGCAAGACCCAATAACTTTCTCACCAAAATTAAGCTAAAATCACCCACAAAATCTGTTATCTCTTATGGATTTTTTCTTTGTTGATAGTGGACTTAGCTATGTACATGGCTGGATTAATGTGTCCTAATTGTATGACAATTCTTTCAGATGGAAAAAAAATCAATTCTTTCGGTCTATTTTGTTTGAAATTTATAATGAATTGATTGTCTACTTGATCCATATATTTCCCCCAGTCATTTCTGAGTAATTCTGTTCATGTCCTAAATGTTTAAAATATACCTAATGGCAGCTGGCTGGTGTAATGGATAGAGTACTGGACTTGAAGGCAGGAAGACTTGAATTCAAATTTCTAGCTATGTGACCCTGGGCCATTTACTTAATCTCTCTATGCCTCATTTTCCTCATCTGTAAAATGTAAATAATCCATCCTAGGGTTCTTGTGAAGATAAAATGAGAACATTTGTAAAGAGTTTTGTAAACTTTAAAGCACCTTATAAATGCTTACTTTTACAAATAATAAAGATCTCAACTAGGTAGTTCAGTAAATAGAGTATCAGTCCTCGAGTCTGGAGGATTTGAATTCAAAAATGGCCTCAGATACTAACTGGGTGACCCTGGCAAGTCACTTAATCCTGAATGCCTCAAATTTTTTTTCAATGGTCTAATAGGTTAACTTGTTTGTAGAAGTTATATCCTACCTGCTTTCCAAAAAAAAAAAAAAAGGTTTGAGGTTGCAAAAGCCATTTTATTGACAACACTGTTCCTATTCTTTTATCCCATTTTGTCCTCCCAGAAGAGACTATTTCAAGTGCCTCCTATTTGTATTAGGCTCCACCAGTGGCCTACTTTGGACAGTGGATAAAGTGCTTGGCCTGGAGTCAGGAAGATTCAACTTCCTGAGTTTCAATCTGGCCTCAGACTCATAGTAGCTGTGTGACCCTGGGCAAGTCACTTTCCCTGTTGCCTCAGTTTCCTCATCTGCAAAATGAGCTAGAGAAAGAAATGGCAAACGACTCCAGCATTTCTGCCAAGTAAACCCCAAATGGGATCAGTTGTACATGACTAAAAAACTATTAAACCACCAGGGGGCATATGTTTCACTTTTTCACATTTGTCCAATTCTTGAGCTGCCATGTAAGACACTGTCCTCACACTTTCTCTATAACTAACCTTGTTGTCTGGAATCTTATGCAAGTTGAACTGTCTCTTCTTCCTTAAGCAAATCAGTTTTCAATGTCTTTAGGTTATATTTGCGTTTAACCAAAACAACTGGTTAATTCCAATCCAGTGAACAATGTTCCGGAGGCAAGTGTATTAGGTAACAGAGAAATCATGGAAATGAGAGTCAGGAAACTTGCCACTTCTACAGACTTTCTGTGTGACCTCAAGCAAGTTGCTTCACCTCTCTAGGCCTGCTCAGTTCCTTCATCTGTACAATATTGGCCTTGAAATAGATAGATGATCTCTAAGGATGGTTACAATTCTAATTTCTATAAATGCTCTTTCCTAATTGCATTATCTGCCACAGAAAATAATATGCTATACCAAAGGCTTTAAGCAATAATCTGACTATATGCTTTTAATTCACTTAGGTAGGTGGCAGAGGTGGGAGTGGGGTAATCCTTTGAATAGATAAGAATTTAACAAAAATTTTTTTCTTAACTGAGATTTAGTTTATTAAGCCACAATTTAGCCATACCAGTAATCCTGGTTGATCCGTCCTTCTGCAAATCATTTAATTTCTCTAGGTCTCAGTTTTGTCAGGTGTAAAATGAGGGATTTTGACTAAATGGTTTCTAAGGTTCTTTCCAGTTCTCAATCCTGTGATTCAAAATTTTCCTTTAGTGTGTATCACAAATGTCTACAGTAGGGGGCAGTGATTCTCTAACAAATATTCAGAGAAGGGGGGGGGAAGAGGGGAAGAAACGGCACAAATGAGAAAAAAAAAACAGAATGACATTTCCTGTTTCTTCATCTTGTTTACCCTTTAGTTTTGATAAAAAACCTTGGGGTTTAAAAGGGGAAAATTGCCACTCCCACTTCGAATCTCTAAAACAAATCCTTAGTGTACATCATAAAAATAATAATCCTCTAGGGTCAGCAATTCAAAATATGCCCAGTATACACAACAGATTCCACATTTTGAAATATTTAAGCCTCAGTTGAAGGAGGGAATAAGAATTTCTTATAGGCTTATCAGGTATTATATTTTTATAACATAATCACAAAACTTCCATCAAGGGTGATAATAATGCATAGTCATTAGAGAGCATGTATCCTTACATATGAAAAACTATATAATGATTCTGTCCACCTAATGAGTACTGGGTGAATGCAGTGGACAGTGTGCCAGGACTAGAGGCATCAGAGACTCATCTTTCTGAGTTCAAATTTGGTCTCAGACACTTATAAGCTGTGTGACCCTAGGCAAGTCACTTAACTCGGCCTCAGTTTCCTCATCTGTAAAATTAGCTGGAGGAAATGGCAAAGCCCTCCAGTATCTTTGCTAAGAAAACCTTAAATGTAGTCATAAAGAGCTGGACATGACTGAAAATGACTGAATAAGAACCAATACTGAGCTATTTATTTCACTTATCTACTATACATCCATTTCAGCTTGTTTCTCCATCTAGTCACAGGGCATTTTCTAAGGTTAGAATTTTCTTACCTAATGCCACTTTAAACAAAAGTATTATAGCTATGTGTTCTGGGTAATGACATCTGAAACACAAATACATCTTAATGGATTCTAACATTAAAAGACGGTAAACAGAACCCAAGAGTACTTACCTTGTTCTATGAAGAAAGAAAATCTCTCTGGAAATTTTAGTGCAGATACCAAGTATGGGTATATTTTGGGGAGAAGTCTTGAAAATCATCAAAGGGATTTAATGTAATGAACAATCTTCACTGTAGATTTCCAAATAGGAAAATCACATGGTTCAATCCAATCCAATTCCTCTGGCTCAATAAATATTAATTCAATTTAGTAAGAATTTCTGAAGCACCTACTATATGCAAGACAGAATGCTAGATTCTGGAGATACAAAAATAAAAGATATAGTCTCTGCCATAAATGAACTTATATTCTCCTGCAGTGGGGGCAGGGAGGATAATGTGACATGTACCCAAGCAAAATTCTTTCAAGACCACTATTCTTTCAAAGCTCTGTAAACTTGAGTAATGGGATGAGAGAGCAAAACTGCCTTCAAAGCTTTCCTCCCCCAATCTCAGTTCTTCATTTGAACAACTTTTTGTGTTCCATTCCATTTTTACATCATGGTAGTGAAGTAAAATTACCAGTCCTCAGGCACAGTGAATGTAGAGGTCTTTTTCTAAATATTTAGCAGTGAGAGAAATGGCAGAATAGGATGTGGGGAAGCAGAGTCAAGGGAAGGATTTTTCAACTTGTGGAACATTGAACATGTTTGAAGGTTGAGAGGAAGGAGAATTTTCACAAACACTATTCAGTTCAGTTCAACAAATTCGAGAAACAAATGTTTCTTAAGTGTTTTATACAAAACACTTTTCCTATTTTGAACTACTAAATGTTTAATGCATAATAATTGTATGATGACATGGTCCCTGCTTTTGGAAAGCTTAAGAGGGGAGCTTAGTGGGAAGAGGACTATTGCTCATATAATGTTGTTAACCACACTGACACATGGATAATGCTGCCATTAGTGCCAAGACTTTGAATGTAACCTACTCTGGGAATGGCACAGGTGTATCACAAGGCTTTGGGGGACATTGCCCTTTTTGAGAATACCCAAGCCCAAGATAGAAATTTGCTTCTTATTAGTTAGTTGCATCTCCACATGGCCCATTGCTATTTCCAGGCTCCAATATTACAAATTCTTACATATAAGCTCAGGTCTATCTCTCAAAAATTCCAGTTCACTGTGAGAATTAACACATTTTGCCTCAGGTAATGTCCCTCTATTAACTCCCTTGTTCTTTCTGGAAAAGTGTAATTAAAAGAATACAAGCATGATTGTTTGCATAAGTCCTGTGATTCAAACAACTATCTCTTCCTGCCAACATAGATACCCTCTTAGAAACTTCCAGGAAGAGTTACAAGCATCTAGAAACCTTGGGCTAATGTCTCCTTAGTCTAGATTAGTGCCGCTTATTAGCTTGAATATTGGTGTTCTAATGTATTGGAAACATTTCTAGAACTTTTTGGTTCATGAAGAAGTGGATGTCACCCTTCTACTCTGTAAATTATAATAGTTTTCTATTGTCTTTGGGTGCAAATGTGAAATGCTCTGCTTGGCATTCAAAGCCTTTCATATCCAAGTCCAAGGGTGGAGAACCTGGGACCTCAAGGCCAAATGTGTTCTTCTAAGTCTTTGGGTGTGGCTTTTTGACTGAGTCCAAGTTTTACAGAACAAATTCTTTTATCAAGAGGATTTGTTTTATGAAGTTTGCATTCAGTCAAAGGGCCACACTTGAGGATTTAGAGGGCCTCAAGGCCACAGGTTCCCCACCCCTGTCTAGCCCCTACTACCTTTTCACTCTTCTTAAACCTTACTCACTGACACATACTCTTCAATCCAGGGACACTGTCCTCTTGCCTATTCCATGAACAGGACATTTATTTTATTCCTTGGTTCTGGACATTCTCTCTATCTGTCTCTCAACCCCAGAAATGTTCTCCCTCATTTAATTCAACTATTGACTTCCTGGCTCCCTTTAAGTCCTAACCAAAATCACATCTCCTATAGAAAGCCTTCCCTAACCCCTTTTAATTTCACTGCCTTCCTTCTATTAATTATTTCCTATTTATCCTGTATATAGCTTGCTTTGTATATATTTGTTTGCATGTTATCTCCTTCATTAGATTTTAAGTTCCTTGAGGGCAAGGTCTCTTTTTGTATCCCCAGAATTAGCATAGTGCCTGACATATAGTAGCTGCTTAATAAATGTTTACTGAATTGAATATTATCATACCATGTGAAATATTTTCTTCTGTTGAGGGTTTTACTCTTTTGAGTGGACTATTAGGCTGATGAAATGTAAAATCATTGAACTGGAGGTCAGAAGATTGAATTTCTAGCCCTGGTTTGCTTACTAACAATGAGATCTTATTTCTCTTCCCCGGGCTCTTGTTTCCTTGCATATAAAATGTGTGAATTAGATTGGTCACCTAGGACAACTAGATGACCTAGTGGATAAAATGCCAGGCCTGGAGTTAGGAATGCTCACCTTCCTGAGTTTAAATCTGGTCTCAAACACTTCCTAGCTATATGACCCTGGACAAGTCACTCAACCCTATTTGCCTCAGTTTCCTCATCCCTAAAATGAGGAGAAGGAAATGCTAAATCACTCCAGTATTTTGCCATCTAAACCCCAAATGGGGCCATGAAGAGTTGAAAATGAATGAAAATGACTGAACAACAACAACCTAGAAATCACAGAGATCACTGTGATCATAGACCTCTAATATCCCTCTGGGTTCTAACAACCTGTAACTTGTGAATACGAGGTAATATGTTTTATACTTTTAAAAAATGATTAAATTTCCAGTGTCCTACTGCCCAGTGAATAGTATACATGCTTCAGTGATATCTACATTATGTCAGAAGAATGATAAAAAGACATGTATCGTAGACTCCCTGTGACTAAATTACAAAAAGACCTTGACAAGAGTCTATTAGGACAGGCAGGCACAGAAACAACAGAACTTGGATCTTTGGATGGATACCTCATTAACAAGGTCACAGATTCATTGGAGTACTGAAGAATAAGAATGCAAATTTATTGCCATAGAGTGTATCCCAAATCAGGCCACCTTCTGTTAAATACATGCTATTTGTGATGTGGGAGTCCAGTTAATAAAGTTGAAAGATAACAGTGTAAATCCATTAGAACTGTTAGAGAAAAGAAGCACCTGGACTACGAAAGGCAAGCCAGATTCATCATTCTCATTACTATTTTATTTGTTGACTGAAGACTAGGAATTCTCTACATTTCAGTTATCTGAGGAAGGGCCATGAACGTGGGCTCCCTATTCCATACTAGCACTATTAATTTCATATATTTATAGGTCATATGACTCTAGCTCCAAATAAATAGGAGGGTTTACTCCTAGGTTTTGTAAAATCTGTTCCTGACTTTTTTTTTCTTTCTTATCCTTTCTTTCCCTATCTGAGCAATGAAAACAGCAACTAATTTAGGTATCTTTGAATGTGTAGCTAATTAGTATGCGGCTGAACATCAGCAGTGTGCTGCCTGCAATATATATTAGTGTCTCAGCCACTTTCCCAAGCATTAATAAGCATTTTAATATTTTATAAGGCAACCTCTAAATTATGGAAAATAAATCTGAACACTATTAATACCCAATGGGGTACATTAGAATGAAGGGAAAGCATGAACTCCTCTGCAGCTGAGTACTTAACTCAGAGGGAAATGATACATCTCACTGGATCCTGGAGACCATAGTGAGGCTTAAGCAAGGGTCTGGAGTTTCCAGAAAGACCTGGTGAGCTCAAGGAATGTTTCTGACCATTACTGAAAAGGAAAACAACAGTAAGAACAAAAAACCTTGCTTGATTCAGTTTGCTGGCACATCAAAAATGAGCTATTGCAGATAGCTGTGGAAAATCATAAGGTCTGACTAATTCTGTGCTTTAATCCATCACATGTCTGGATCTTCTTTGAGCTTTAATGCCACATCACTACTTCCAATCATTTTGACAAGTGCTGGGGAGGAGGGCAACATATGGACAAGGAAACACTCCAACATTCATTTGTTTCTAAATCTTTGGCAGGCTGTGATGACACTTCTTCACTCATCTTCCCCAGCTCCTTTACTTTCAAATACCTATTTATGCAAGTATCTGCTTGGATCAGTCTGAGAACAGTACAGATCAATGGGTTGGAACTGAATATATGAGTATCTGCAAGAGAACTCAAGTGTTGGAAGACATGAGGCTGAGTGCAGATACTGATGATCAAGAGCTGTCTTCTCACCTGCCGTAATCTCAAAGAAAAACAGGGCAGTAAAGAAATAGATTGATCTATGGCCACTCTTCAGGTGGCCCTCCTTTCCCCTCCCACAACAAACAATTAAATTTCTTTATATTTAAAAAAAGTGGAACAACATTCTAAAAGAAAAGTAGAAAAGCTAAAGATGGAGAGATGGTTTTAAAAATTCATTGGCCTTGAACTATGCCTATGAGAACAATTGCATATTTCATCATTATACTACCTCTCTCTATCTCTCTGTCTCCTCCTCCCTTTCTCTCTCTTCCTTTCCCTCCCTCCCCTCCCCAACTCCCCATATATCTCTGTGTATCTTTGTCTCTGTTTCTCAGTCTTTGTCTCTGTTTCTTAGTCTTTGTCTCTCTCTTCTCTCTCTCTCTCTCTCTCTCTCTCTCTCTCTCTCTCTCTCTCTCT
>NW_027187391.1:28523753-28578120 GCF_028583685.1 Petaurus breviceps papuanus
TCTCTCTCTCTCTCTCTCTCTCTCTCTCTCTCTCTCTCTCTCTCTCTTTCTCTTTCTCTCCCCCCTCTCTCTATCTTTCCTCTCTGTCTTTATCTCTGTGTCTCTCTGTGCCTCTGTCTGTCTCTGTCTCTCTCTGTGTCTCTGTCTCTCTTTCCCCCTCCCTTTCATTTTTCCTTTCTCTCCCTCACCTCCCCATCTCCCCATATATCTCTGTGTATCTTTGTCTCTCTGATTCTCTCTCTTCTTTCTCTCTCTCTCTCTCCTCTTTATCTTTCCTCTCGTCTCTACCTTTCTGTCACTGTCTCTGTCTCTCTCCCACTATCCTACTTTTAGTGTTACTTTACAGCAAAGAAGCACCTGATCTTTTAACTATGTAAATCAATCTGTACTAGAAAAGAACCATCCATAATAATGTTTATCAACTTCATAAATCACCTGTAGAATCTGCTATTAGGAACATTCTAAGAGTTGTTGCACTACAAATAGGCTAAAACTTTATAAGTTATATTAACATAACCTCAACCTCTCCTATGGATGTGTGTAGGCAGTACACCTGTGTGGTGCAAAATGAAGAGCTGTCAAGCTCCCACCTTTGATTGAGTAGACTAATTCTCTTTCTAGTTCAAAGAAAAATTCTTATATTCTCCAAGCTGAACAGACCCATTTCCTGCCCTTCCTGAAGCCATTTAAATCACTCTGCACCTCAGTGATTGTTCTTCTCGTGGGCAAATTCATCTTCTTTGGTGTGGAGAAAATGTACCCAAGAACCAGACCCAGGACAATTTTCTTCAAGTCAATTCAATTCAAATTAAGTCACATTTGCTGAGCACTTACTTATAAAAGCAGGAAAAACACCTAAAGGCACTGCACTAGCCACTAAACCTGATAGAAGGATAAATAAGACATAAAATTATAGGATTTAAAGTGGAAAGACACCTTATGGATCATTCCTTCATTTCACAGATGAGGAAACTGAGGCTTAAGGAAGTTGTAAGTTGCTTAAGGTTATAAACACAATCACACATACACACACAAACACCGTGGATAGAAAAGTCAAGATTTGAATATAGATTCTGGTACTCTAAATCCGCTCCTTTTTCTCTTCTACCTGATCCTCTAGGAGTTTATATGCTAACAGAGAAAGAGGACTTTCACATATGTGTAGCATAGAAAATGGAATATAACAACTCCTATAGGAAAAGTGTTACCATAAGCTGTGGGAACACAGAAGAAGGAAATATTACTTTCAACTGTGAGATTCAAAGAAGATTTCATGGAATGAATGGGTGGATGGATAGATATTATAAATGAAATAACAAATTCCTGAATGAAGGAATTAATGAAAAAGTATGTATTAAGCTAGGTGGCTCAGTGGATAGAGCACAAGACCAAGAGTCAGGAAGACTCATCTTCCTGAGTTCAAATCTGGCCTCAAACACTTACCAGCTGTGTGACTTTGGGCAAGTCATTTAATTCTGCTTGTCTCAGTTTTCTCATCTGTAAAATAGGCTGAAAAAGGAAATGGTAAACCACTCTATCATCTTTTCCAAGAAAACCTCAAAAGAGGTCCCAGAGTCAGACATGATTGAAATAACTGAACAACAAAAAAATTATTAAACATCTTTTATCTGTCAGATGTTGTACCAGGCACTGGGGATACAAGTACAAAAATTCAGCACTCCTTGGGTCAAGCAGATTAAATATTAGTAGGGAGATGGGACATAGAGCAGCAGCCAGACTAACAAATTTTGGTTTGGGAAGCAACAGGGATTGTGAATTGAGACATAGGTCAGAGACAATAGCCATACCCTTAATAATAAAAATTGTAATATTGATTTTGTCAATATTCTTAGCACAAGAGGTAGAAAGCAGAAGGTGGGGGTGTATATACATGGCATGACAGATGTCAAGATGCCTGGGTAGGCCCCAGTTTTGTGGTGCATAACTTGGTGAAACAGAGGAGGTAGCATTTAGGCTGGGTCTTGAAAGGTGGACAAAGTTTTAGTAGGTGGTGATGGGAAGAAGGAGGACATTCTAGGCAGAGTGAACAGGGTGGAGACAAAGTACATGCCTAAGTTTGGGGAATGGCAAGTGGTTCAGTGGAAGAAATAAAGGAATAAAACAGGAGAAGGAGATTGGGATGCGGTCATAGAGAACTTTGAAAGCTAAACTAAGGTTAGACTGGAGATTATTTGCACAATAATAGGGAGTGATAGAAATTTTTGAGCAGGGAACTGACATGGTGAAAGTTATGCATTTAAAAAATGCCTCTGGCAATGGTTTATAAGCTAGCTTGAAGGGATGAAAAAATACAGATAGGGAGTCAAGTTAGGAAGATGTTGCAGAGGTCATATTATATGGGCTGTTTCTACTTGTATTTTGTTATGTATGTGTACTATGATTCTATCTATATTTTGACTCTCATTGTTTTCAAGAAAGATAGAATAATGTAGTGGAATGGAATGCAAAAGAATTTAAGGACTTACTATGTGTTAAGTTTTGGGAATATGATTAGAGAAGAGAGAAAGTCCTTGCCCTCAAAGTATTCACATTCTAACTAAGTAACTCACATATAATAGAGTTCAGCTGATGGGAGGATGGGAAGGTCAATGCCCACCAACATTGGGAAGGGGAGATCCTTCCCAATGATCATTGTGATAACATCAAGAGGAGGTAGTCTTGGGTCAACTGGGATGGGGTCCCACATTGGCTTGCTGGTGCCTAATCATGAGCTCTGACAATGTCATGTTAGACTGGGACCATTATTGGGAAGGGGTTTGGATAGAAGGCTGGACTTTGAATCAGGATCTGGGTTCAAGTCTTGTCTCTGGCATGTACCAGCTATGTGACCTTGAGCAGGTCATTTAACCTCCAAGTTGCTACTTTACATTATTGGAAATAGTTTCCATGCTAGAAATTACTCAGATGAATGTAATATCAGATTCATATCAGTCAGTTAACAAGCATTTCTTAAGTGCTTAATATGCATAAGGCACCATCTTAAGAGCTGAGGATATAAAGGTAGAAACATAATCCCTACCTTCAAGAAATTCAGATTCTCTTGGGGGGGGGGAGATAATATGCACAAAACTATATAGAAACAAGAATACACACACATGTTATGTATAATGGGAAATAATCTCAAAAGAAAGTCACTAACAGTGGGGGTATGGGTAGAGGAAGACTCGGAAAGACCTCTTGAGGAAAATGGAATTTGAGGTGGGTCTTGAAGGAAGCCAAGGACTTCAGAAGGCAGAGGTAAAGAGGAATAGTCTTCCAGACATAGAGGAGCCAGTGAAAACAGAGGGGATCAGAAGATAGATCCTTGTGGTCAAAGAATGCTCCCATCCAAATCACTAAGGTCATGGATTGCTTTTCTTGAATAAGGTGCCAATATTTAAAACGTCATCACTTAATTATGTTAAATTAAAAAGTTTTTGCACAAACAAAGCCAATGCAACCAAGATTAGAAAGAAATCAGAAAGTTGGGAAGCATTTTTTACAGCCAGGGTCTCTGATAAAGGCTTCATTTCTAAAATACAGAGAGAAATGAGTCAACTTTATAAGAATGAAAGTCATCCCCCAATTTATAAATGGTCAAAGGATAAGAACAGGCAGTTTTCAGATGAAGAAATTAAAGCTATCTATAGTCGTATGAAAAAATTCTCTAAATCACTATTGATTAGAGAAATGCAAATTAAAAGAGCTCTGAAGTATCACTTCACAACTATCAAATTGGCTAATATGACAAAAAAGGAAAATGATAAGTATTGGAGAAGAATTGGGAAAATTGGAACAGTAATGCATTGTTGATGGATTGTGAACTGATCCAACCATTTTGGAGAGCAATTCGGAACCATTCTCAAAGAAATAAAACTTTGAATATCCTTTGATCCAGCAATACCATTACTAAATATATATCCTGAAGAAATTATTAAAAAGGGAAAAGGACTCATGTGTACAAAAATATTTATAGCAGCTCTTTTTGTGGTGGCAAAGAACTGGAAATTGAGGGGATGCCTATCAATTGCGGAAGTTAAATGACTTGAGAAAGCCATTCAGGTAGTAATGAAAAAGGCAGTATTTGAACCTACATCCTCTTATTCCAAAGCCAGTGTCCTATTCTCTGTCTCTTCCAAAGTGTTTTATGATAATTTAGTCAGAAATCCACTATTTATTAGCAAGAGACACCAGACAGACATGTGGTATCCATCACAAAATGTTTATATTATCCAAGTAATCAGATTATTTGCCTAATCTGCTAAATTCTATGACCACTTCTTTTTTTTTTTTTAAGCAATAGGGGTTAAGTAACTTAATCAAGGTTACATGGTCAGGTGTTTCTGGGTGGGTGCTAAGTGTCTGAGCCTGGATTCGATCCCCAGGTCATCCTGACACTGGAGCCGGTGCTCTTACTTGCTGTGCTACCTGGCCACCCCTCTATGACCACTTCTGGTCACCTAACAGGGCCCTGAGAGGATGTACTGATAAGTTTGGTGGACAGAGAGAAGGTAAGGGTGCTCTGGTCCTGAATATTGAAAGAGAAGTTTTTGGAAATGGACAAGAGTAAAGCAAACAAACAAAAATTTAATTGAGGATCTCTACCAAAGGGGGAAAAAATGGCAAGGACCTTGTCAGCATTTCAATTTAATTAAATAAAAATATACTGTTTAAGTTCCTAATATGGTCAAAGCATTGCTTTAAGTGTTGGAAATGCAAAAACAAGAAAAAAGTTTATATTCTGTGGCACGGATTTCTATTAGAAGAGCTTGAGTTCCTGATGTGTTGAAAACTAGGTGGACATATGGCATCCCTTTGCCATATGTGTATTATAGGACTGTGCTTTTGGGTAAACTAGGCCCTAGGGGAAGTCCCCATCTTGCTATAGGAAATTCAGTAACTTGCAATGTTTTTTTCAGCTTTTCTTATTTGCAAGATGAGAATTATAAAGGAAGATGTACCCTGGTTTTCAGAATACAATCAGATATCATGGTAAAGGGTAGAGTTGTCAAACACACAGCCCATAGGTTGTATGCAGCCCCAAACACTCCCAAAGGCTTCCCAAACCAGAATCAAATGTAATCGGAAAAAATTTAACGAAATAAATAAAAATACAATAGACATAGAAAATGTTACTTTTAAAAATTAAGCCAATATGTGGCTCAGAAGAATCCTTGTGTATGGTTTAATAGTCCCTATTTTTATTTGATGTTGACATCACTGGTATAGAGGAAAGACTGCTGAATTCTGTATCAGATTAAGGTTTGTGTCTCACTTTCTAAGCTGTGTGATACATTGTAAAATGTGGATAAAAATACTTGCAGTGCATGTATCACAAGGTTACTGTGAGGGATAAATGAGATAATGAATTTCAGTACTTCAAAAACTTTAAAGAGCACCTTGTGAAGGTCAAATTATTATTATTTATGTCATTGGCAGGGGGTGCAGCGATCATGGAATTTCTGATCACTTGAGTTGCCCTATCTACTTAATGAAATTTACAAGGCATGAACCTTTGTTATAAATGGGTATTTCTGGAGAGGATTCTGGCAAGATGTCAGAGTAGGTCAGAAAATTCCAAGCTCTCAAGATTTCCCCCCACAAAAGAGTTTATAAAGCACCTTACAAAACAAAGTATGGGTGGAGATAAATAAACAGGGGCACAACCAGGATCTTCCTGGGACAATTTGAGAAGATCTGAAGAAAAATCCCAGGACAAAATTTGGTCCCATGAAGAGTAAACACCTCCAAGCTAGGTTCCATTTTAACAAGTGGGAAGCACTGGGGTTAGTTGGTTTGAGAGGCTGCCTCCTACCCAGCCACAAGGACTCCTTCCCCCCTTCTCCCCCTCCCCCAAAGTGAGGGGAGTTGGGTGTGTGAGCCTGGGAAGATCGAGGGAGCCTTTGCTGACCAGGAATGCCGGACCCAGCTATGTTGTGAAAAGTGGCAGGGGCAAGAAGGAACCAGCACATGCCCAGTGAGTGCAGAAGCAATGGGGCAGAAAGCCCCTGACTGTGGGCACTTACAGGAGGTTGGAGATTTGGCTTTGGCTCCAGGCTAGAGGGAAGAACTGAAGGTCTGGGGCAAGAGGCACCATTCCTCATACCTCAGGGCTAGAGGTGATTACAAAAATTAAGCTATTACCACAAAAAAAAAAAAAATACACAGGCGAAGAAGAAAGAATCCAACCATAGAAAACCATTATGGGAATAGAGATGACCAGGGTTCATCATCAGAGGAGGATACTGAAGAAAAGAAACCCCTAAAGAATAATGTCAAAAGGACACTTGCACAAAAATAATTCATGGATTAAAAAAAAAGCTTTAAAAATCAAGTGACAGAGATGGAGGAAAAACAAAAACAAAAAAGAGTAATACAAGAAGCCTTGCCTCCCCCCTCCAAAAATGGGTATTTCCTATGAAACTTGACGTGCACTTTGGTCCATTGCTGAAGGATATGCTTTTTGGACGTGCAGAGCAACTCTTGATTGGTCCTCATGCGTCCCTTTTACTGGTGAGAGTGAGGTGGAGATTTTGTTGACATAATTGCCAACCAAGTTAGGTGGAATTTCCCCAGTTAGGTGTCTATCAGAGGATGGAAAGTGCTCTTCCCACTCTCTGCGCCCTGCCTCTTTTTCATCTAGCCTTTTTCTCTCCTTAGGCTTCCAGCAAGGGAAAAAGATTTTCAGGAGGATTTCTCCCCCTCCCCCTCAACGGCAACTTGTGCTTTCCAGGTGAACCCAAGCGGATTTCTTCTGCTTTGTTTTCCTCTGTGGGTACACACCAATGACCAGGGTTTCGGAGACATTTCCAGCTCTGGTGGTAACTTCAAGAGTTTGAGAATTCATGAGATCTGAAGGCAAATGTTGACTGCCCAGATGTAGGATTCTGTAGCAGAGCACTAAAGAAATCCCAAACCATGACTGAGTAGTCCGGAAGTTCTGTATCTTTGGTGTCCCCCAAATAGTAAGAGCCTGAAATGAATGTGAAATGTTTGTCCAGTAATCCTACAAATTTTCCCTTACTTTCTTGGAGAGTATAATGAGAGTGATTAAAAAAAATTCTATATTTGTTAATATGTACTTTTGAGTCATTTGTGTTTTAAACATTCTCAGTGGTGAGGGGGAATCAATAGCCTGTATTATATATGTTATTGATATTGTATATTGAGTACCTTTTCTAGAAAAGTTACTGTTACCCACCTTTTGGGGAGTCCCTAGGTATGAGTTGGCCTAAGGGTTTTGCTTTAGAAAGAGTTTCCTCCAGGATAGAGCAAATCAGGAAAAGAGGGGAATATAGGACCCCCTGCTTCTTTGGTGTCAGGTTCCTCCAGGATAAACACAATCTATGTGAATTCAGAGTAGAACTTCTATGGGATAGGGTCCTAGAGCCTTTGAATTACATTTGCTTTAGACCTTTGAATATGGATTAAAGAACAGAGCTATTCTCCTTTGTCGCAAAAAGTTAAAAATTCTATCTCTGTAGAGATTAAAACTCTCTCTCTCTCCCTCTCTCTGCCCTCTCTATCACCTCTTTCTCTCTGTCCTTCTCTCTCTCTCTCTCTCTCTCTCTTTCTCTCCCTATACTTGTACATATGTGTATACAGGTGTGAATGTGTGTACGTACATGTATGTGATGTGTTTATATAAATATATGAATATATACACATATATTCACACTTTATCTTTTGAGGGACTTTTTGGTGCTATGTGACCCATCTGGACTACTATGCAAACTACTAATATGTCTATGACTAAATATTGTTTCCAAATACTGCTTTATCCTGCAAAAATCTGCCTTCAATCCTGAATCATTTAGTCAAGATTCACTTGGCTGAATAGAAATTTGTTTGGTATCATACAAATTTGATTTGAGAAAAAAAAGGACTCAGTATCAGAACAAAGCAGGTCAAAGATCATCTTAATATGATGATAATAACGGCATTTCAGAAAGGTGGGGAGATTTGGAAGATATTACAATTCTTCTATTAGAGAAGGAAATTCCTGATTCCTAACCCTATTTATAATTTTCCAATAGACAAAGAAAACCTCCTGAATTTAGTACTCAACATTTCTTTTACAGATAAAGAAACTAAGATTCAGAGAACTTAAGTGTTTTGTGCAAGTTGGCCATCTGTAAGTGGTAGGACAGAGATTTGAACCCCTGTCTTTTGACTCTAAGAACATTTCCACTCTCTTATGTTCCTTTTTTTTTTTTTAAAGAAAAGACTTAAACATTTGTTAATGGGGAATCTGGCCACTTACAAAAGATCCCAAAGGAACCGATTTTCCTAAACAGTGCAGATTAATGTAGAAACCCAGGAATTTTGTTTTCCAATGTGCCAAATCCCCTATGACCCACGAGCTCATTGCTGAGAGGTATTGTTCTTTTCTACAGGGACAGGTTTGCCCTTGACCTCCATATTCTTGCATATAATTTCCAGCCATCTTGGCCTCAAGGACAAAGAGGGAAATAATAGGATAAATGCCTGACTAGCTTTGGAGTTAGAATTTAGACTAGAATCCTATAGGAGGCAGATCCCCATCAGGGTCAAAGTGCTCAGTCTAATTGCTTCTATATGTGTTGCCCAGGCAGAGTGTATTCTGACCTGGTGTGAAGCTCCCTTTTAAATGAGATTTCTCAATTAAAGGCAACTTTGGCTGGCAAGCTGAGTACAGTGATGTTCTACTGAAGCTTCCCCTCTTAGCGTGAACTTAATGATACATTATCACTGTGCAAATTCATCATTCATTAACTGCAAATCAAATCCCTTTCCTCTGCCTAGGAGCATTGCCTTTTCAAATCCACCTGCATGAATTCTCCCATCTAATGCAAATGGAAAGGCAAGGCATCTGTACCAGAGGATGCTGACATCCGAGTAAGCATGTTCCCCCGCAAACCCCTGCAGACTCCAAAGGCCAACTCCCTCTGGAGACAGCCATCAGGGGATCAGGAAACAGCAGGGTGTATGGGTTCACAGTCATTGTAATCAACTACCCTGTTATCTGAGACAGGTTTTGCTGTAATAAGCCAGAAGAATTCTGCCAGGATGATTAACCAGAGAATGAGCTGGTGTGGACTAAAACACATCCAACAGAAAAGGATTTATATACCCCTTCCTTTCTCTTGGGTTATTGTTTCCCTTGTTTTGCTTGTTTTTTCCATCTAAGAAGTCTGTGGTGCCCCTACACATAGACATATGGTCTTGGAATTCCTGTCAAACCCTCTTCCCTCCCCACCCGCCATGATCTTTCTCAAGGTATCCTTTTGAGATAATTTTTCTCCAATGTATTTTTCATAAAGAATTTTCTACTTCTCAGATTTGTGACACATATATTCTCATAATTATCAGTTTTAAATAAGTACGTCCCTTTTCTTTGTACTTTGTGCTTTTATTCCTTGTGGGGGTATCTCATCTGTGACCTCCTACACCCCCATATAAATGATCAAGTGAAAGACTTTCCCTCTCAATGTGAAATTTCAAACAAAAATATAAAAAGACCAGAAATTCTTATTTCTAAAGAGGACATTTGCTGCTTCTGTATGAAGAGCCACCCTTCAATTAACAAACAAAGTAGAAGTAGGATGTTTTATTTGTGGGGTACCAGAGTTAAATCTAAAAAAACATTCACACAATGCAATAGCTCATTCAAATTTTCATCAGCAAAGATTCCTCTTAGAAACCAAAACAAAGCAGCCTCTAGAGGATACCACAGCTGCCTTAGGTTTGGCCCACAGTGATGAAAGTTCAGTTTTGTTTCCAGCCAGTTCCTCTGAATAAACACTCTTCAACAATCTGCCATGCTTCTGGTCCATTTCCCTTTGTACTCAGGTTTATCTTCTTCAATTTCTTTATTTTTCTCTTACCTTTTCCTACTTGAGTGGTGGCATCTAGAAATAAATAGGGAGCTGGCCTTGAGTGGGGAAGATCTGGGTTCAAGTATTGCTACTGACACATATTGGTTGTATAACCCTTAGCAACATCCTAAATCGCTCAGTGCCCAAACAACTTAGTAAGACAAAAAAACTGCAGAAAAATTGGCAACCTGCACTAGTAGGAGAGCCTTATTCAGGAATTACCTATACCAATTAAAATAGAGGTCCACACCCAATCTTTTTTCCTGTTTAATATGTAATCAGACAGCAAACTTCCTAACTTACACAATTATGATTTTGCCACCTGTTATGGGAATGGGAATTTAAGATATTCCCTGCTCCTAGGAACTTTGATAGACTTAAGTGCACCTGGAGTCTATGGGAGGAGGCTTGGTTTTCAGGAATGCCCACATCTTGGTGCTCTGTGATTGGGCAGTGGGTCAAGAGGGTTGTGACATTCTCCAAGCCAGGATAAGGCTATATAAACCTTGATGTCAGGCTTTGTTTTGGGGCTCACTTTGAGAAGTGTTGTGTGATTTGACTAGATGAGACTCTGGGCAGCCATCAAGCCCCCTGGCTTTGAAAACCTAGATGTTGGTGCTTCCCTCTTCAGTAACTGACTAGGTATGGATGTAATGGTCAGACAGTTGGAGGCCTGTCTGCTGAAATGTTTCTCTGTCTTCTTATAACTTCTGCTTGTAACCTGTCTATATACTCTGAAGTTCCAGGTGCTGACTTTTTCCCCTGAACTAGGTAAATGATGTATTTGATTGATTAAAGCAAGATAGTTAACCCATTTTGAGTTGTATTCCTTTAGAGAAGCAGATCTAAGAACCTGTGTTGGCAGACACCCTGGGGATGCTGGGGTGCTTGCTGCAACACCACCTAAATCTGAGAAGTCAGCTTCCTAAATTGTTACAATAGAAAATGGAATTCATCTTGAGGAAATACGTGAACTAAACAGAACCATAAGGGAAAAGCACCCTGATTCTGTGTTTCCAATTGTTTTAATATCTTTTGTTCCCCTGCAAAAGAGTAAAAGGAAACTGTTATTTCAACAGTGAATTTTTATAATCATAGATTCTGAAAAGAGACAAATAATAATAATAATGATGATGATAAAAAATTATTAGCAGAAATTTTTCAAATAGAAATAGGATTTGCTAGAGGAAATTATCAATATCAAAAGTAAAACAAAAGATTTCCAGAATAGCAGAGTTGGAATGAACCTTAGAAGCCACTTAGGCCAACCATACATGAAGAAGAGTCCATTATACTTGAAAAAGGGTTATTTAGATGTTGGACTTTCAGTGAGGGGTAATCTCCTATTATCCAGGCAGTCTCTTCCTCTTTGAGGTAAGTCTGATAGAATGTTTTCTCCCTGTCAAAAATTTACATTTGCTTCTTTGTATATTCAACCCATTATTCCTATTTCAATCCTCCAGGGCCATAGAAAAACTAAAATCCTTCTGTGACATGTTAGATTTTCTAAACCATCAATATAAGTTTCATCATTCTCTTCTCCATTTTAAATAACCCCAGTTTAATCAAATAATCCCTATAGGACTATAATTTATGGACCTTAATCATCATGACTGTTCTCCTCTAGAGACTCTCTAGCTTATTCATGTCCTTCTCAAAATGTGGTGACCATAACTGAATACTCCAGGTATAGATCTGGAAACAGTACAGCAATAGAATCAGGTCCTTAGTTCCAGTAATTATGCCTCTTTTAATGTGGCCCAAGCTGACAGTAGGTTTTTCTTTTTTTAATCCATTAGATCACTCTATTGACCCATATAGAGGTTATAGTCCATTGAAACCTCTCCCTTGCTCCCCATCTTTGTCAAATCAATTACTGTTTGACTATATCTACCTTATCTTGGACCATTGAAGTTGATTTTTTGAATCTTCATGAAAAACTACATTGGCCCCTATTACTTCTCATTTTATTTGATTTACCCTAAATATTCTGGTCTGTCAGCATATTTTTTGAATCCTGATTCTGTCATCTATTTTATTAGCTATCTCTTTCAGCTTTGTATCATCTGCAAATTTGATAAGCATTCCATTTCTCCCCTTATCCAAGACACTGATAAAAATGACATAAACAGCATAAGGTCTAGCACAGATCCTCAGACTACTTCACTGGAGACATTCTTCCAAGTTTATATTGAATTATGAATAAACTCTCTGAGTCTGGCTTTTTCAAAGAGATCCAAATGTATCCAGGTCATGGATTCTTATTCTGAGGTCTGTGAACTTTTAAAAAGTACATTTTGATAACTTTTTCAATACAATTGTTTTTTTTTTTTTTGGTAATCACATATATTTTGTTTTATGCATTTAAGAATGTTATTTTGAAGGGTCTGCAGGCTTCATCAGCTGGCCAAAGGCGTCCATGCACTAAAAAGGTTAAGAACCCTTGATCTAATTGAACTACTCTCTAGTGCTAGTCCTTCCATCTTTTTGACTAGAGTAATATGGGAGCCTTTATTCTTTCATTAGGATTTCTACTTCATCTTGCTTGCCGTCCATACTTTGTGCATTTGTGCACAGCCATTTTTGCTTAAGAGATTTTTGCAAGCTCTTTTCTTGTATTTTTGTCTCATATGAATCTCCACACATCTCTACTGCTTTTATATAGTTCCTATACTTTAAGTTGGCATGTAGTTTATTGGATATATGTAGCTGTAGGCTTGTATACAGGGTATGTCAGATGTGCCTTGGAATACCCTGAAGTTTCCAAAAGGAGAAAAAAAAATTTAAAAGATTAATTTATTTAATGTTATAAAACAAAAGTTTCATTTACATTTTGGGTTCTTCAATAAATAAAAATAATATCCTTTGTGAATGAGCATTCAATAAATGTTTGCCTTAAAAATATTCTCCAGGTTCATACTCTAATGTAATGTGCTATGCACAGTTCTGTATATGGGCAGTTTTCTTCCTCTCTTTGAAGTTTCAAGTCCATTTGATTAGATTTGTCAGAGTCTAGATGAATACATTTTACTTTTTTAGGTATAGTCCATATCTGGACAGGATTTTGTCAATTCTATATTTTAACTTATAGTTCATAAGTCCAAATATAATTTTTGAAACCAATTTAATTATCTGTTCACCTCCAAAATATGCCTTTTTCTTCTGAAGTCTGTGTCAGCAGCAGTGACAAAAATAACATTTGTGTCTCTAATGTGTATTGTTTCTTAGGATTTGATAATATTTGCCAATTCTTTCTACAGTCTTTTCATCATATGTGCCCACATGAATTACTGGAAGTGGATAGTAGACATCTGGTTTGACAAGTCTTTAAAGGTTATCTTTTACTTCAAGATACAGGACCTGAGAACAGAACAGGCCTATAATTTCATCTGCAAAATGGGGGAGGAATCTATACTTAATGACCTCTAAAGTCCCTTTCAGCTCTAAATCTGAGACCCCATGATGTTTTTATTTGCTCCAAGTATCCAATGGTTTTTCTTTTCCTCCTCCTCTTTGCCATATTGTTCCTCTTAACAACTTCTTGACATAAGTAGAGATTTACTTCTGAGTATTTAGGTACCTTTTCTTTATATTTACTTTGAAGCCCCTCTACTTTTTGGTTAAGAAATACTTCATTCTCCCTCTTAACCTGGAGTATAAATGTTAATTAATTGATTGAATAAAGAAATGGTCAGGCAGAGCCAAGATGGTATAGTAGAAGCACAAATTTAGTGTGGGCTCCCAATCCAATCACTTCCAATACGTGTAAAAAATTACTCTATGCCATGGGCTGCTCAGTGCCTAGTACTAAGCATGGTTGGAGATGTGAATAAGAAATGACCAGACCATGTGGGTAGTTCAAGGAAGAACTATGAACTCCATTTAATTAATTAATTAATTAGTTTGCTTTTTTTGGAGGGCAGTTGGGGTTAAACGACTTGCCCAAGGTTACACGGCTAGTAAATGTTAAGTGTTTGAGGCCGTACTTGGGAGAACTCATGTCCTCCTGACTCCGGGGCCAGTACTCTATTCACTGGGCCACCTAGCAGACCCTGAATTCCATTTATTGATTCTTAGCACAAGGTTTTTATAGAGCAAATGAGACAAAGGAATAGGACTCAAGTGTTTTTATCATTACCTTTGTCTGTTGTATCCTAGAAGCAGCATAGAATAGATAATTTGATAAGGCTTTGTTATCTAGGTGACAAAAAGTCTTAGGAAAAGTCAGTTAACTTCTTTCATCTGCAGTCACATTACAAAGGATGTTTTCCAGAGCAGGCTTCAAGGCCAAAGTCAAAGCCCTGACCATCGAGGACATTTGCATAAGAGCCAACCACCTAAGAATCAAATATTTTAGCTCTCAACAACTAAAGTCTTGGGTTAGAGCCTTTTGATCTCAAAACTCAAACAACATCCTTTCAAGTATAACCCATAATCAAAAGACCCAAGGAGCAAGCTTAACAAAAAAGCTGCATCTCAAAGGGCCTTCTTAGAGCACACTGTCGAGATTTTTATCTGAGTCTTGGATCAGGCCTCCTTGGCTCCCCACAACTCTAAACAAACTTTAGAGCTACAGACCCACAAAATGACAGAGTGAATGAAATCTCCCACTAAAGGAAGCCTGGTAGGTGGACAGCACTGAGCTAGGAGCTAAGCATAGTCTGCTGGGAGCTGCTCCATTCCAGATGCAGGGTGGCCCCAACCAGCAGCCACAAGAGCAGACTTCAAGAGAGTGGATCATTAGTAGTTGTGGTAGTTTCCACAGTTCTCAACCCATACAAACCAAAGACAAAGTAAAAGGTCAGTACAGAACTCTGTTGGAACAGGTGGGGACTGAAGAGCATGGTCTAGCCCCTGCCTCTGGGGCCAGAAGCAGCCTGAGATGTGGCGGCCATGTAGCCGCCACCATGTGGTTGCTTCCAGACGTCCTGGCCTGCAGATCATAGGGAGACCAAGCAACCATTCAGAGGGTAATCACTCTTGTTTTAACCTGGTTGGGTTTGGATTACAGTCTTGGGTGATGGTCCTGGGGTGTGTGAGCAGTGAGCCAGAGCTTGTGGGGGCTGTAGAGAGTCCTGTCTCCAAATAGCTCTGGCAGCTGTGAAAACCCCAGTGACTTGGGACATAGCTCTCTTCATTCTGGAAGCAGAGTTCTATCATGCAAAGAACTCAAAAGTCAAATAATTGGCTGGCAATATGAGTAAGCAATGGAAGCACAAACAGACCATAGAATCCTTTTTTGGGGACAAAAAGGATCAAGGCATAGAGAGGGAGGAAGACAGCAAAGTCAGAACTCCAGAATCAAAAGCCTCCAAGAAAAATATGAACTGGTTACAGGTCATAGATTAGATCAAGAAGGATTTTGAAAATCAAATAAGAGAAATGGAGGAAAAATTGGGAAGAGAAATGAGAATGATGCAGGAAAATCATGAAAAGGAAGTGAACAGCCTGCAAAAGGAGGCCCAAAAATGCCCTGAAGAAAATAACACCTTAAAAGTAGACTAACTCAAATGGCAAAAGAGACCCAAAAAGCCAACGAGGAGAAGAATGCCTTAAAAAACAAATTTGCCAGAAGGAAAAGGAATTTCAAAAACTCTCTGAAGACAATAACTCCTTCAAATTTAGATTGGAGCAATTATAAGATAATGACTTTATGAGAAATCAAGATACTATAAAACAGATCCAAACAAATGAAAAAATAGAAGGCAATGTGAAATATCTCATTGGAAAAACCACTGACCTGGAAAATAGATCCAGGAAAGATCATTTAAAAATTATTGGACTGGGGGTGGCCAGGTGTGATAGTAATGGCAATTAAAGATTCCCCTGTATTGGCTTGGTTTTCAAATTGATTGTATTAAAACCCAGAGCTTGTTAATCCCACCTGTGGGATGGACTTTTTGATGTGAAAAGAAAGTCCTAACTGGGAGGAGCTGGTGAGGTAGATTTGGAGAGACAAGAGAGAGGCGGAAGTTCTTTTTGGAAGCAGCACCTCGTGTAGGGGGAGAGACTAAGAGATTGCTGGTGGCCGCTTTGAATTGCCCTGGACTTTTGAGACCTGCCCCCTGAGCTGCCAAGGACTGAGGAGACATGGCTGTTTTGCTGGTACTTTGTCTGTCTGTTTTGATGTTATTTTGCCAGATTTGTCCACTGGTGAAAGACTGTCCTGTTGAAGAAGTCCTGGAACCTGGCATTTGGTTAAGAAGGCCTGAGACTGTCCTGCAGACAGAGAGTGAATACTGTCCACTGGTGAGGGACAGTACTGTTGTTGCAGGGGTCTGGAGACTGTCCGGCAGACAGAATGAATACTGTCCACTGGTGAAGGACAGTGCTGTTGTTGCAGGGGTCTGGGAGCCTTTCTGTTGGTTTAGAAGCCCTGAAGAAGGATTTTCTTGTTGTATGTTTACAGAAATCCTGGGAGAGGGCTTTGCTAATGTGTTCAGGGGTTCTAGGACTGTTCTACAGACAGAGGATAAATTCATGAAGGGACTGGCAATGTATCTTATGGCCTTGCTAAGCCTTGTCTCCCCAGGAACTAAGATTGCTGAGAACTTGCCTCGTGTCAAGATGAAGAAAAGACCTCCATTTGGGTATTAAGTGCTGTGTTTAAACTTGATGTAACTCTGGGGTAGATTCAATTGTGATCCAGGGGTGGGGAACTTTTGACCTTTTTGTGTTCTATGGTTGAGCAAATGAATGTATTTTACTTATGTTTGGAAACTAATCTCCATTTGAGAAGAGGGGCTTTGTGGTGGACTTAATTAAGGTATAGCCTAGGGGTGGAGAAGTATTTGGAACAGAGACTTTGTAATTGATTGAATGATTGGAAAGTCCTGGGGTGGGGTAGGCCTTGGAGATGATTTAATCACACTTAGTAAATGCTGTATTTTGAATGATGTCATGTTTTGATCTTCTCTGTTCTGGGTTTGTTACTGAATAAAATAGAGAGCACCTATGCTGGTATTTTGAACCTGGGAAGTTGCCTTTGCTTGGTATTACATTACACCAGGTAGCACAGCAAATAAGAGCACCGGCTCCAGTGTTGAGAAGACCTGGAGATCGAATCCTGGGCTCAGACACTTAGCACCCACCCAGAAACACCTGGCCATGTAACCTTGAGCAAGTTACTTAACCCCAATTGCTTAGGGGCGGCCAGGTGGCTCAGAGAGTAAGAGCACCGGCTCCAGTGTTGGGATGACCTGGATCAAATCTGGGCTTAGATACTCAGCACCACACCCAGAGATAACTGGCCATGTAACCTTGAGCAAGTTACTTAACCCTGATTGCTTTAAAAAAAAAAAATTATTGGACTACCTGAAAGCCATGATCAAAAATAGAGCTTAGACACCATCTTTCAAGAAATTATCAAGCAACATTGCCCTGATATTCTAGAACCAGAGAGCAAAATAGAAATTGAAAGAATTCACTGATTGTCTCTTGAAAAAGATCCCCAAAAGAAAACTCCTAGGAATATTATAGCCAGGATCCAGAATCCCCAGATCAAGGAGAAAATATTGCAAGCAGTCAGAAAGAAACAATTTGAGTATTGTGGAAACACAATCAGGATAACAGAAGACCTTGCAGCTTCTACATTTAGGGGTCAAAGGGCTTGGAATGTGATATTCTGGAGGACAAAGGAGCTAGGACTAAAACCAAGAATCACCTACCCAGCAAAACTGAGTATAATGCTATAGGGAAATATATGGTCATTTAATGAAATAGAAGATTTTCAAGTATTCTTGATGAAAAAACCAGAGCTGAGCAGAAAATTTGACTTTCAAATACAAAAAGCAAGAGAAGTATGAGAAGGCAAACAGGAAAAAAAAATCATAAGGAACTTATTAAAGTTGAACTATTTACATTCCTGCCTGGAAAAAAATGGTAATTGTAACTCAAAAGACTTTTCTAAGTATGAGGATAGTTGAAGGGAATATGTATGTATATATTCATATATATGTATGTATAGGAGGGTATATGTGTCTATAAATATGTGAGTGTTGGCATATGCGTGTTCATGTATACATAGACAAAGGGCACAAAATGACCTGAATATGAAGGGATAATATCTAAAAAATAAAATTAAGAGGTGAGAGAGGAATTTATTGGGAGAAAGAGAAAGGAGAGAGAGATTAGGGTAAATTATCTCACATAAAAGATGCAAGAGAAAATTGTTACAATGGAGGGGAAGAGCAGGAAAATGAAAGGGAATGGGGCAACCTGATTCTCATTGAATTTGGCTTAAGGAGGGAATAACATACACCCTCAATTGGGTATCTTACCCTTCAGGAAAATAGGGGGGGGCAGGGGATAAGAGGGAGAATGATAGAAGAGAGGGCAGATTGGGAGAGAGGGTAGTTAGAAGCAAACTTTTTTTTAAAAGGGATAGAGTCAAAGGAGAAAATACAGTAAGTGGGTGGTGGGATATGATGGAGGGAAATATAGTTAGTCTTTCATAATATAACTGCTATGGAAATGGTTTGGGTAACTACACATGTACAACCTATATTGAATCGTCCCAGTAGGGGTGGGTGAAAAGGAAAGAAGGGAAAAAATTTGGAACTCCAAATTTTAAAAACAAATGTTTAAAAATCTATTTTTTACATGCAACTAGGAAATAAGATATACAGGTACTGGGGTATAGAAATCCATCTTGCCCTGCTAGAAAGTTAGGGGGATGATGGGGGAGGATATCAGAGAGAACAGATTGGGGGAAGGGTATTCAGTAAGCCTGCTATTTTGGGGTGGGGGTAGGGAAAAGATAGGGAGAAAAAATGTAAATCAAAATCTTGTGGAAATGAATGTAAAAAACTAAAAATAAATAAATAAATAAATAAATATTTTAAAGAAGAAAAAAAAAGATATGGTCCCAGAGGCCCTTTGTGTTCTCTTCTAGGAGGGAGACCAGACTGCATTTTAAGCAGAAATAGTGACTACTTGGCCATGACAGACATGCAAATATTTTATAGCCTATATAGGTCACAACAGATTTTCCCTGCTCATCATACTTGCAGCAAATCGTATCCTTAGTCATTTTCTTTCTTGCCATTAACTCTCCTGTACAATTGATGGACTATCTTTTTTCTTAGTTTCATGACATGAAATCCAGTGGTTAGGCAAAAAAAATCAAAAGTCTATCCCAAAAGGAGGCTCTGCTTCTTTGCGATATTTATTTGACCTATATGCCCTTTGGTACCTAATAACTTTACCTCAATATGATTGCTGCTCTAGTGAGCACTCACTCAGTTTGACTACATGTCATTGTACCAACAATCTGTCTCTTCAGAGTTCTAGTAGTCAATTTATTGTGCTTGAAAGGCTAAGCAAAGAGGTTGGAAATGATTGAACTGCCTAACTGCCTATAAGCCTACTTTTTAAAATGATGAACAAAATTAAGAAATAAAAATTAAAAGAGCGGCTAGGTGGTGCAGTGAATAGAGCACTGGCCCTGGAGTCAGGAGGACCTGAGTTCAAACTGGGCCTCAGTCACTTAACACTGACTAGCTGTGTGATCTTGGGCAAGTCACTTAACCCCAATTGCCCTGCCTTCTCCCCTCCAAAAAGAGAAAAAAAAAAGAAATAAGAATTAAAGCAATGGCAGCAGAAGTGGAGAAATGAATCTTATAGATTTTGCAAATAGACTTTGATGTCCAATTGGCAACATGAATAGAGAATGTAAAGCCTAGACAAAGAAAGAAAACACTGTCTCATAGGTATCATTGTTGCTATGATCAGAAAATACAATCACAAATGAGCTTGATAATGAACAAAAAGGGGAGAAAAAAATTGTATAATTATTGCTCAAGAGATGCTGTTATGACCTGCTAGGATACTGAGGTCATGCTATTAGGAACCAAAAGTCATAGATTATAAAATTGAACCAAGACTATTATTTATTTTGATCTTTGGGATCGATGATGTATAACCATGTAATAATATATTAAAGTAGATATAAAGTCCCATATTTCCTTACCACTCCTCCAACCCCTCAAATAAATTTTACAAAACTGAGATGGGAGACAATAGGTTATGTAAGAGAGCTCTTGTGGGGTTAAAGTGACCAAAAGCTAAGTGTGAACCTATTAACATGATATAGGTGTTAAAAAAAAAACAAACTTAATTTTAGCCTATCTATGGGTAAGATTAATTGGTAATTAAGTCAATCATGTCAACCTCCCCCACTTAAAGTAAGTGATAATAATGCTTAACAAATCATTCATTCTCAATCATAAATTCAGAATGCATGTGAAAAATCTTCAAAATCCATTGAATGAAGTGAAATGATGACAGGCAGGAATTCTGTTTCAGTTGGCAAAGATTTCATCACGCTGACTGTGTTGTACAAGAAACACTGAATTAGCTGGCATTGGAAAATTCCATGTGCTGTCAGTCAGGAAAGGGAACAACCCATTGCAGAAAACCCCTGAGGAAAAACTAGGAGATGGGAGGGGAAAGAGGGGCTTTGGTTTTTGTCCTTGATTTAGGTTTCATTTTCCTCCCCTCTTTTCCAGGTGGAAGATTTAGCTACTTTTGAAGGCCCCAATATTGTTTCAGACTTCCTATCATTCCATCAGTGTCCTAGCCTTGTTCCCAAATCAACTAATGACAATGTATGTATTAGGAGGCAATAACATACTGAACATAGATTCACAGCTTTATATGGAGCCCATCCAAAAAATAACAGTAACCCTACACCATGCCTGAGTCCTGTCAACTGTATCACACTGCCTTGACAAGATGAAATCTGCTATCTCAAGCCTACAAGATTTATTTTTTTCTTGTATCATTTCTATAAAAATCATGTCTCCACAATTTCAACATAAAAGAAAAAAACACTTTTTTTGACCCAGAATAGACTCAGGACCCAAGAAAGTATATTGAGTTTCTTTTTTTTTTAATTAAAAAAAATTGTATAAATTCTCTTGGTCAGGCCATGCTGAACAGCATCATGTCTAAATGACTGTCAGAATGCATTTATCATTGTTATTTCTTAGCTAGTTTCAGAATTCAAGGTCATGTTAAAGCACATTCAGTGACAAACATGTCTAAAGAATATGTGCTTCCAGTCTCTTGGGTGGTTGATTTTTAAACATCCACTAAGGGTTTTCTACCCATATCTAAAAATATTACTTCCTCAAATCAGTGTCATATTACTAACCCAGATTTAACCTGTCATAAACAAAGGGATTTTAAAAAATATTAAGAAAATTTTTTTGTTGAGAAAGTAAGTGCTGACAAAGAAATTTTTATGGAAACACATTTGTCTCTTGAGTAATAGACCACAGTGGTATATGTGTGCACCTATATTGCCTCAGTTAAGCCACACGAGTTTTTGTACTTAGTTGGAGATAAAGTGGTCTAGCTTCAAACAGTCAGATGTGTCCTACCCATAAAGGTTTCAGAATTACCACAGCAGTGGTCTCAGATACTGCATTGTCTTAGGAGCACCATCCAATTATTATTTCATTTACTCAGCTCATAGGATTATAGAATTTAGAAGGAGAAGGATCTTTATTAACACTTAGAATGGTCTCATTTCAGAACTGAGGAAATGGGGATGAGGAAGCTATTGAATTTACCATCACTTCCAGTCTTCATTGTACTTTCCCAAAATTCCTCCTTGTATAAACTTTACTCTGTTCAACTTCTTCTTCTCCTCACACAGTTTTGTGGTTTCCCAGAGTCTCTATATCCATCCCAGGGATATTGGCGATATCCCTCTCCTGTACCCCATGCTCAAATGAATTAATCTTAAAAGTTGACTTGAGGGTATGTTATATATTTTTTGACTAGGGTGCCAAAACTGCTGGTTACTACTCTGCCTGACAGACCTAGGCAGGAGGGCCAGGAGATGAACCCAAATCCTTTAATCCTAAATCAAGTGCTCTTTCTCTGTTAAACTATGCTGAGTTTTAGCCAGATGACTATCCCCAGCAAATAGTAGGCACTAAATAAATGCTTGTTCACCTACTCTGACTTATATTGGTGTTACACCTTAATAAACGCTTTTTAATTTAAATTGATTGATTTAAAGCACAGTGATGCTGTGGTAGATTTTGAATAATCTTAGTTGGTTCTTCAGTTTTGGTTAGAGCCCTTTCAAAATCAGGCACTAGAGAAAGGTTTATATATGGAGATTTATATAACCTTGTCTTTGTTCTCACTGTCTTACTTCCTCTGACTCAAGATCTGGCAAATGTATATTTAGCACTCATATACATTTGCTGGCATAGATGCAATGCAATTCAGCTCTTCTAACACTGTCTCAATGACACATGAATTTATGTGTACAGGTATATGCTTACCAATTTCAGAAGGCAAATAACACATCTGTTTAAGTACCTAAATGATAACATTAATAGGTAGCATTTATAAACACTAAGGTTTCCAAAGTGCTGGATATCTATCAGCTCATTTGACCCTCAAAATTGTCTTGTGAGATGAGATATTATCGTCCTCACTTTACAGATGAGGACACTGAGGCTCAGAGAGGTTAAAGAATTAACCTCTTTGAGAAGCATGGTATAGTGGAAAATGTTCTAGATTTCAGGTCAAGGAACCTGAGTTCAAATCCCAGCTCTACAATTTACTAACTACATGACCTTGGGCAAGTCATTTAAATTCTTTAGGTCTTAGGTTCCTCATCTGTAAAATGAGGGGGATTAAAATAGATGGTTTCTCAGTTTTCTTTTATCTCTAAATCTGTGTTCCCTATTTCTTAGTCTCAGACAATGGAATTATTTCTATCTTGAGGGTGAACCTCAAGCAGAAAGAGATAGTTGGCTATGGAGTATGAATATACAGGTTCATTTCCTACCACTTTCACGACCTTGGGCAAGTCACTTAACCTCACATGGTACTCAATTTCCTCTTGTGTAAAAACTGCGAACTGGACTTGATTGTCTCTGAGTTACCCTTTAGCTTTATAGATCTATGATCCTGTGACAATTTAAAAGTTAGAAGATATTAGTTAAAATCCAGCCTCTAACTCTTACTAGAGCAACTCATCTTGGGCAAGTCACTTAACTTCTCTCAACCTCAGGGGATATATATACACATACATACATACACACATATACACACATGCTTATATATACACACACATGTTTATACATACATACATATACATACACACACGTATATATATAAAATAACACCTCCCTCACAGGGTTGTTGTAAGAATCAAATTAGATAACATATGTAAAATCTTTTACAAATTATACAAATGTTACTTACTATTAACAATAAAAATAAACTTTTTGAGTAACATCATGATATACTACAAAGCACTCTACATTTGAAGTTAGAGGAACTGGGACTTATATGGCCTTGTTTAAATGACTTAACCTCTTTAGTACTTGGTTTCCTCATGTGCAAAATTTGGGGCTTGGACTAGATGGCTTCTAGGATCCTTTTAGGTACTAAATCTGTGATCCTGTGACATATTAATAAGTTGACAATTATTTAAGTGATTACCGTGTGCCAAATTCTGTGCTAAGGGCCAAGGTATACTAACAAAGGCAAAAACAATCCCTGACCTCAAGGAACACACATTCTAATGGGGAAACTTGTCCATCTTTATATAGCTAATAACTATCTCAAGTTGAATCTGAGCCCAAGCTTTTCTAGCTCCAAATCCAGCTTTCTATCTACTGTGTTACTCTGCCACTTGTGAATGGGAGGCCAGCACAGATCTTGCAGTGAATGCATCCTTAAAATGCTCATCAGGATTTCAAGAGAATTTCAACACAGAAATGATATGTGCTGAGGTAGCCCAAGGTAGTATAAGCATAGCATTGGGACATGCTGACATATTATTGTATCTGTCCATTTCTGTTTCTTAAGCCAATTCTTCTAAAGAGAATATGCTACAAGGCTTTCTCACAGCACATTGGCCTGTGTTCTTTAAGGATTAGACATTTTGATGAGGGCTGAGGAAAATATAGCACAGTAATCCCCAAAATGCTTTTCAAGTAATTTACAATTTGCTTTCTTACAAAACTAAAGTGTCAAGGGAATGTTCTCTAGAAAACACACACACACACAACACACACACACACACAGATGCTGCTCAAGCTTCTGAAAGGAAGAAAATAGTTTTAACAGCAACCTCTTTTATTTTCTTCACTAATAATGCAGTGATGTTTAGGTTGTGCATATATAGGATCACCACATAAAACATTTAGAACCATATATCCAGTCTGTAAACTGACTTTCCTCAGAAAGTCCTTTTTCATTATAAAATCTTAGAGCTTTAGAGTCAGAAGGGACTTCCGAAGTCATCTGGTCCAACTACCTTAAGCATCAGTCTCTGCTCTACCTTTCCTGACAAGAATATTCTCCAGAACATGTAAGATCATTGAATTTTCAACTGGAGGGTACCATAGAGTTCATTCAATCCAATTCTCTTATGACACAGATGAGAAAACTGAGATAGAGTGGTTAAGTGACTTACCCAAAAGCATATAGATCCTAACCCATATTTCCTTTCTGACTCCAAATCAAGGGACATTGCTATGGTAGAAAAGCATTGGATTTGGATTCAGGAAGACTTACTTATGGTATAGGGAATTCTAAGGTGAGGAAACTTCTATTACCAATTCATGTACACACCTTCTATGTAATTTATAATCTTATAGACCTGCCTAAAGCATTGAGAGACTGACTTACTCAAGGTCACACAGCCAGAATGGATCAGAGGTAGAACTTGTACCTAAATTATCTCCTTAGTTTCATAGCTGGTTCTCTATTCACTCCATCATAGGTGTCTTTAGAACTGAGCTAGAAATAATTATAGGGATTATAGATAATAATAGGAAGCTATCTTTCAACAGGCCTCCTCATTCTCATAACCAAACTCCTAGACAAAGCCATTTACACCTCCACTTCTTTTCTCCCACTTTCTCCTTAATTTCTTTCTAATATAACTTCCAGCCCACCACTCAACAGAAACTGCTCTCTCCAACATTACTGGCAAACTCTTCCTTGCAATGTATGAGTCAACTCTCCTCAGTCATCATTGTTCTTGATAGTTTTCCCACTGTTGGCTACCATCTCCCCCTAGATAATGTTCCACTCTCTTAGCTTTTCACATATTGTTCTTTCATTGATATACTCCTACTAGGCTTATCACATTCAGTCTCCTTTTCTGGATCATTGCCTATGTTCTACTTTCTAAGCACATATGTGCCTCAAAGCTCTGTCTTGGGCCTTTATCTCTCTTTCAGACATGTCAGATTGATCTTGGCATTTCTTATGGAGTCACAGAATCATATATAAAATACAAACTTCTCAGTTTGACACAATCTGGATTTGAGTTGCCTTTCCAGGCTTGTTTCAAGTCTCCCCCTTAATGTACTCTATATTCCAGTCAAACTGGCATGCTTGCTATTACATAAACTTAGCCTTCCATTTCTAGCTTCTGTTGCATTATAAACTATCCCCCATGATTCATTTTCCCTCTCACCCCTACTTCTTAGAATCCACCTCTTAGAGTTGCTTCAAGGTTCAGCCCGTGTGATATCTTCCTTAATGGCTAGAACTATTCCTCCCCTCTTTTTTTCTTCATGTACCTGGCCCTTAGCACAGTGCTTGGCAAAATACCAGAAAGTATCTAATAAAGGTTTATTGATTGAATGATTTAAGGATAGTGTGATACAGGAAACCTTTGTTAATTCCCCTGAATGTTATTGCTCTCCCCCATCTCTAATGATCATGTCTATTCTTAGCTGTTTAGGGTTATATGGCTCTTTCAGTAGGAGGAAAGCTCTTTGAGGGCAGGGATTGTTATGCATTTTGTCTTTGTATTTCCAATGTCTAATATGATGCATTGCACATAGTAGTAGTTGGGGGAAAAAGCTTTTTGGATTAGATAGATTGTATTTGAAGAGGAAACTAATAGACTGTCCATAGGAGACCTTTTCCCTCCTTTTTTTTGAGGCAATTGAGGTTAAGTGACTTGTCCAGGTTCACACAACTAGTAAATGTTTGAGGCCCTATTTGTAATCAGGTTCTACTGACTCCAGGACTGGTGCTCACCTAGTTGCCCCACCCTTTCCTTCCTTTTGCCAGTATTTCAGGATGTTTTTTCAACTCTCTTTCCCTAGGGGGATTAGAAAACACTCTTGCCCTCTTGTCCCAGGTATAAAAATTTCTTGTTATGGCTTTGCTATCAAGGACTACCTCACCTGCAGTTGCTAGGAGAAAAGCATTATATTAAAGCAGCCTCTGAAAAAGTACAATAGATGGAAGAGTCCAGCTAGACCAATGCAAATATAGTAGATGAAATCTGGTATGTGGGGCAAGTAATGGTAATAACAAACTTACAAAATTTTATTTTCAAACAGTTTCAAAATGAGAAAGTTTGCTTTTTATCTTAATGGCTGCATTCCTCAAAGAGTTTCAGTTACCAGGCAATCAGTTAGTAAGCATAGGTGCTAAGACCAGAGAGGGAACAATAATGATCAGAAGGAATGAGCTATTAATGGTCTTGATTACCCCCTCCTATTTGGTGAAAACAAGGAAATAAATGTTCCAGGAGCAATTCCCCTCCCCCCTCCCCCACCAAAGCCCTAAAACAATGGATTTAGATGTAATCAATGTTGAAGTCAAATTTGAGGGGCACTTAATAAGTAAGCAATTAACAGAGTTATAACTAAGTAACCTTGTAAATTCAGTGTGTGTGTGTGTGTGTGTGTGTGTGTGTGTGTGTGTGTGTGTGTCTTTCCCAGAGACAACAGTGCTAGGACTCAGAGTATCACTGCTAAAAAGTGTTCATATTCAATCTGAAGAGTACTGTCCAAGGTACCCAAACCCTAGAAGCAGGTGGAAGATCATAGGTTATAAACTCTAGAAAGAATGACATGTCACTTCCTGGCTAGAGGATAGCCACAGGAAAAAGGCACATTCCCTTTGAATGTCACAGTCCCAGAGCATAGTCCTTATGCCCTACCTTAGTTATGGCTCACATGAAAATCATGCAATTTTAAACTAGAAGATATCAGGTGATTATATTTTTCTTATCTACAAACCATTCTTCTGATATTAGATACAACTTTTATTTTAGAAAACATGTTATATTTTGTTATGTCAGCTATTTCTCAATATTCTATTATTTAATCAATAAGCATTTACTGTGTATGTAAAGAAAAATGTGAAATAATCTCAACCTCAAGGAGCTTACATTCTTTGGAGGAGATTTTATACACACATATACAAAAGATGGGTTTTGGAAAGGCAAAGCTGAGGGATCAGTAAAAGCTTCATGTAAATTGTAGTGCTTAAGCTGAGTTTTGAAGGAAATTATAGATGCTAAGAGAGAGGTGAGAAGAGATAGCATTCTATGCATGGAGAACAACAAATACTACGGAATGGAGATGGGAAAGAAAATGCATGAAACTGTGAGCAGGCAGCTTAGTTAGACCATGGACTACATAAAGGGCAGAAGTGTATAATAAAGCTGAAAATATAGATTGGACCTGGTTATGTATGAAGAGTTTTAAATTCTAAATGGGGTTTATATTCAGTACTACAGGTAATAAAAGACCACTAGACGTATTGAGTAGAGGAGAGACATGGTCACGTCTGTGCTGGAAATTCATCTTTTAGGAGCTCTATGGATAGCAAATTGAAGAAGAGGAAAACAGCAAAAAAACTACTTAAGGTTGTTTTTTTTGTGTTAATTTAAACAAATATGATAAGATCACGAACTAGGTTGGTAGTTTATTAGTGGAGATAAGGGGATGAATTCAAGAGAAATGGACGAGATAGATTTGGAAATTGATTGGATATGAGAGAAAATGAGAAATCTGGGATGAGACTGAGGTTGCTTCCCAGGATGACTGGAAGGATGATAGTAGCTTCAAGAGATATAGAAAAGATCAGGAGTAGAATATGTTTGGGAAAGTATATGTCTATATATGTATACATATATGTGTATGTATATATTTATAGCTATAGAGAAACATATCTAAACTTTATTGTAGCCTTTCTCAGAGAGAAAAAAAGAACAAAGTAGAAAAATGTACAGCAGAGAACAAAAGAAAACTCACAAGGAATCAAAGAAAAGATGGACAAATCTCAACACAATGAGTATTATTTATCATACAGGCTTTCTTGAAATGAAAATTTATTGTTACATATTTAGAATCCTCTCTTATGTTCTGCTATGCAAATGACATGCTTTTTTCCCTTTTTTACTTTGTATCTAAGTTACAATATTTAAATTTATGTTATGTTTTTGTTTCTTTTCTCTATTCTATGTGTTATGATGTTTAATAAAGAAATTTAAATTAAATAAAAATTTAAAAAAGAGATATAGAGGAGAAAATTGAATAGAAAAGGGTTTCATTGAAAAAAGATAATGAGTTCTGTTTTAAATATGTTGAATTTAAGATGCCTACTGAACATATAGTTCAAAATGGGCTTCCAGTAGGTGGTACAAGGCAATATGGGATTGTATATATAGATTGAGGAGATGTGTGCTTAGAGATGATAATTAAATCCATTGTGTTCATTAAGTTATCAGGTGAAAGAGTGTAGAGAGAAAAGAGAAAAAAAGCCAAGGACTGAACAGTAAGGGGCATGATTCAGCAAAGAAGAATGAGCAGGTACATTCTTGTCGGTGTGAAGATAAACAAGTGAGAGCTGTGTCACAAAAACCCAAAGATGATAGAATATCCAGAAAGGAAGAGTGACCCAAAGTGTCAGATTCTAAAAAGAGATCAAGAAAGATAAGGATAGAGAAAAAATCATCAGATTGGGCAATTAAGAGATAACTGGTACCTTTAGAGAGAACAGTTTCCAGTGACTGATGAGGTTTAAAATCAGACTGCAAAGCCATGAATGTAAAGAGCTTTTACTAGTTCAGTTGAAAAAGCAAGGAGAGATAGAGGATAATCACTTAAGGGTAGTATTTTTTTTTCAGATGCTCACTTGAATTGATAACAATTCACAAGTAAGTTTGTGTGTTTCATTACTCTACCTCCTTTGCCTTCCAGAATATCATATCCAAGTCCTCCATTTCTTTAACATGGAAACTGCTAAATCTTGTGTGATCCTGACTGTGGCTCAACAATATTTGAATTGTTTCTGTCTGACTGCTTGCAATATTTTCTTCTAGACGTAGGAGCTCTGGAATTTGACTATAATATTCCTAGAAATTTTCATTTTAGGACCTCTTTCAGGAGGTGATTGGTGGATTCTTTCAATTTTTATTTTTCCCTTTGGATCTGAACTATCAGGACAATGTTCCTTTATAAGTTCTTGAAATATGATGTCTAGGTTTTTTTTTTATAATGACTTTCAGGTAGTTCAGTAATTATTAAATTATCTCTCCTCAATCTAGTTTCCAGGTTTGTTATTTTTCCAATGAAATATTTCACATTTTCTTCTATTTTTTTTTTCATTTTGACTTTATTTTATGGCTTCTTGATGTCTCATGGAGTCACTAGCTTCCAGTAATCCAATTCTAATTTTAAAGGAATAATTTTCTTCAGTGAGCCTTTTCCATCTGGCTTATTCTGTTTTTAAGGAATTCTTTTAATCAGTGAAATTTTGTGTCTCTTTTTACCATTATTTAAATTGTTTTGTAACTTATTTTCTTAATACTTTTTATGCCTCTTTTGCCAAACTGTTAATTCTCTTTTTATAATTTTCTTTCCTCACTGTTACTTCTTTTCCAATTATATCCTCTACAACTCTTATCTCTTTAACTTTCCTAAGAATTCTTGTTGGATTTGCATCCAATTAGCATTTTTCTTTGAGGCTTTGGTTTTAGATATTTTTACATTATTGTCTTCTTCTGAGATTGGGGCTTGGTCTTCACTGCCAGTATGGTAGCTTTTTATGGTGAAGTTCTTTTTCATTCTGTTTGCTCATTTTTTCAGTCTATTTCTTGACTTTGAACTTTATGTTAAAGTTAGGCTCTGCTTACCTGTGGGTGTCCCAAGCTTCAGGTTTTTTCATGCTGCTGTTTTCAGAGTTAATTCTTGGAGTCTACACATTTTCTTTGCTTCCAAGGTGGTATGACCTGGTGAGATGTATGGTCACTTCTCTTTGGGTCTTTACCCAGGAAGGTTCCTTGCTTTCCTGAGGTCACATGCTTCAGTGCTTCTCTCTATCTTGGAGCTGTGACCAGGAACCATGCTTTTGACTGACCAAAAGCACTCCTCTCTGCCTTGGAACTGTGCCTCATAACTGCTTATGAGCAATAGAGTTGCCAGTGACAGCAAAGTATCCCCTGTTATCTCTCTCTCTGACAAGTTGTCCAATCCCTTTACCATCCCTTGGCTGAGAGCTCACAAAATGCTGCTACTGCCAACACACACACACACACACACACACATACACACACACACACACTCCATTCATGCCTGCATCCAGTGTCACAGACCTTTCCTGCCAACCTTATAAGTTTTCAATCTGGAAAATAGTCTCACCTCAACCCTTTGTTGACTGTGCTACTTCAAAATTTGATTTAAGGCATTATTTTAAAGTTATTTGGAGAAAATTGTTGAGAAACTTCAGCTGGGCTGCTGCCTGTACTCTTCCATCTTGACTCTGCCATGAATCTACAACCTCCTGAGTCCTATTTCAGCCTTCTATTTCCTATACTGCACTGCCTGTCAAATATTAGAATATTCTTTAACCATAAACATTAGATCCTCTGATTATTACTATTTTTGCAGCTAGGGAGTGTAATGGATAGCATGTTGGGCCTAGAGTCAGGAAAATACCTGAGTCTGAATACTATCTTAAACATTTACTAGTTTGATGATCCTTGGCAAATCACTTAACTTCTCTCAGTTTCAGTTTCTTATCTGCAAAGTGAGGCTAGTAATAGCATAAAAGTTTTGTGAGGATCAAATGAGGAAATATATATTGTTATACAAACCTCAAAGTACTCTATAACAGTTAGCTATTATTACTGGTGTGAGTTCAGTGTTCTTTGTCTCTGCTTGTGTCTAGAACTATCTGTTTTGAAATGTATGTGGGATTTCCCATTCATTCCTCATTCATTTTAATTTGTTTTTCCTCAAGCTTATACTGAGCAAGCTCAAAGAATACAAAGAATGAGTTCACTTTGAAAAATGTAAAGTATAAAACATGAGACTTTTTGTCTCTCCTGAGTTTCCCTTTAACAGTTGGAATATGGTTTAAAGGGCTTTACATCAAGTGATCCTTGTCTTGCCTTCTGAACCAGTGACCAACCGAAGAGCTTCTTTCAGATGGCTGAGATGGTGATGACCCAGATCATGAAGCACTTGCCCTTCCCTCCAACCAGAACCAGAGCTCTGAGCAGCAAACCAAAAGAGTCATTTCTGGTATCCTTGGTATCCCAGTGGGCAATGAGTTGATTTCCTTGCCCAACCTGAAACACACTCCTCAAAAAGCTTGCATCAAACACAAAGTCATAAATAAAAAAATACTGGTATTAACATTTCATAGACTAGACTTTGGTTAAATATTTAGTGCCTTAAAGCAAAGCCTCTTCCTGAAATTGAATTGTAAAAGATAACAGGCAGTAAAACAAATGAGGTGCTCTCAAAATATGTTCCCAAGATGTACTCACACCTAACAGGCAGCTAGATGTCACAGTGGATAGAGCACTCAGCCTGGAGTCAAGAAAGTTTCAGTTCATCTCTGGTCTTAGACTCTTGCTAGCTGTGTGTCTCTGGGCTAGTCACTTAGCTTCTCTTTGCTTCAGCTTCCTCAACTGTAGAATGGGTATAATGATCACACCTGTTTGCTACTTCCTAGGGTTGTTGTAAACACTAGATGAGATAATATTTGTAAAGTGCTTAGCACAGTGTCTGGCACATAATATGTGCTGAATAAAATACTTGTTTCCTTCCCGAATGGAGAGAAGAGCTAGAGAAGGGACTATTTTATAGGGTCATATTTAGGGCTGGCAGGCATCTGAGCTGCGGAGCAGTGGAGAGATCACTGACTCAGGAGCTGCCTGGATTTGAATTCAACCCCCTCATTTTACAAATGGGGAAACTGAGTCCCAGAGAGTAGAAGTAACTTGTCTAAGGTCACACAGTGGCAACACAGTGAATTTGTTTGACTTTTATATTAACTTATGAATAAAATCATCTTAATTTAGAAATCTAACCTCATTCTCCATTGACTAGGTCAGAGAGAAATGGAGTATTGTGGGTTGACAGAATTTATTTGTGAGCATTAGAGCTGGCCAGCTATGATTTAGTTTGAATATCAACAATACTAAATGAATAGAGATTGTTCTGACCCACACAATTGTATAAAGCCCTGGTCTCCATGGAGGCTTAAAGGATGTAGCTATTTTTCCCATTTCTTGTTCATCATTTTGGTGGCTCCAACTGACCTTCAAGATTAATATTTTTGTTTTTTTTTTCCTCTTTTGTTGCCAGTGTTTACTTTTCCTTTCAAATGGAAAAAAAAATCTGGCTCCAAGTGTCAGTGTGCTTCATTAGAGAACAGGCTCAGGCTTGCAGACCTAGAGCTTGGTTACTGTCACATAAGACTCTCATTATCATTTCTTTGCTTGATCTCCCTCTGGCTTTTTCTCCTTTTTATTTTTTAGCTTTTCTATTATCAGAGACTATTGTTAGTCACAAAAGGAATAACCCTGAAGACTAGGGCAATGAGAAAGAGTGAATACTAAATCCCTGGAAAGCTTTTATCCTCTTCCCCTTTCTTTTTGTTATCCTATGTGGGGAAGGGAATAAACATGTTTATGGCACCTACTATGTGCTGAGTGCTTTTACGGAAACTATCTCTTTTGATCCTCATGACAACCCTGCAAGGTATGTTCTATTATTATCTTCCCTTTACACTTGAGGAAACTGAGGCAGAGAGAAGTTAAGGATCACACAAATACTAAGTGTTTGAATCTGGACTTGAACTCAGATATTCCTGACTTCAGACCTAGTGCTCTAACCATCACACCACCTGGCTGCTACCCTTCCATCTTGAGTTCTATGGTTCTGAAGGGCCATCTGAGAAGCTCCTGAATGCCTCCAGACTACCACTGGAGACTGCAGTTGTCTCATGGCACTAATGATATTCTACGACCTTTACCAATAGTGAAGGTGGAAATAGAGAGGAAGTTGCTTCAAAAAACGTGTGAAATTCTATTTTATGCAGATGAGAGACTGCAAAAATTGAAAAGTATCCACACTTTACCTCGGGGCTTCTTATATTTCTAGTTGCTTCCAACATCATTTTGTAAATAGTAGGAGCTCAATACTTGCCAAATGAATGGACAAACGAATGAATGAATGGATGAATGAATGAACAAATGATCCTAGTAAAGACTGTCTTAGCAAGCAATAGATTTAGAGTTTGAAAAGATTTCAGAGGTAATCTAGCCCAACTCCTCTTTATTTTACAGATGTGAAAACTGAGGGTGAGAGAGGTTAAGTAACCTGTCCGAGTTCATAAGAATAAAGCCAGTATTCAAGCTTAGTTCCTCTGATAGCAAATCCAATGCGCTTTCTATAATTATTAACATATAAGCTATGCTGGTTTATAAATTGTTTGGGATGAAAAACCTCATCCAAAATTTAATCAGTAACATGGAGATCTTTTAGGATAAAAACAGGAATTTATTCTCTTCCCTGGGAGAAAAGGGCGGTCTTCCCCATGACTGATCATGAGGAAGGGGCACATTACAAAAGGCAGAGCAAGAATTTTTACCCTAATGCAGTCAAACCCTCTCTCCTCCCCATCCCCAGCCCCGCCCCGGCTGTCCCTTCTCCCATTGGCTGAGAGGCGGACTCAAGTCTCAGCGAGAAAATCTTCCCCAATGGCAAGTCACAGGGAAGCCCACCACTATCTCTCAGTGGCTGGAAAACAGGCTTACAAAGAACAAGGATGCTGATTGACAGCAAGGGAAAGGGGGAAGGGTCCCAAAGCAAGGGGTGGGGAGTGGGCTCCAGCTGTCCCTGACTCCCACTGGCCAGGAGGAGGGGCTCACAGGGGTGGGAAATCAGAAAGCCTCCTGAAAGGGCTTGCTTCTGATTGATAGCGGTAATGGAGGGGGGAGGGAAGAGGTGTCGTAGACAGAACTGATACCAATTATAAGATCCATTCTGAGAAGTTCTCAAGTTTTCACTGCTCAGACATAAATCCATGTCCTTTATCCTCCTTCCCCCCTGGATTAATACTGTGCAAGAAATTCTGGGTCCTGCTGAACTGGTTATCAAAAGCATATAATCAGCTACATGTGGTTGGTCATTGTTCCATCATTTTTCAGTTGTATCCAACTCTTCATGACCCATTTTGGGGTTTTCTCTGCAATGACACTGGAGTGGTTTGCTATTTCCTTTTCCAGCTCATTTTACAGATGAAGAAACTGAGGCAAACAGTGTTTCAATGACTTGAGTAGGATCACATAGCTAGTAAGTGTCTTAGGCTGGATTTGAACTGAGGAAGAGGTGTCTTCCTGACCCCAGGCCTAGCACTCTATCCACTGTGCCACCTAGCTGTACCCGGTTGGTCATTACCTTACCTGAAAATATTAAATTTCACATTACAACAGTGAAATCTGAAGAATCACAGAACCATCGAACCAAAAAAAAAAAAAAAATTCAGACCTGGGAGGGATCTCAAAAGTCATATAGACTCTACTTGAACAGGATTCCTATTGCCAATATCATGACAAAATAGTTATGAAGCTTCTGCTACTTGAACATCTTCAGTTTGGGGAAGTCTACTACCTTCAAAGGTAACCCACTCCACTCTAGCTTTAATAGATAGGAAGGTATTCCTTAAATGGAGTCTACATTTACCTCTGTACCACCAGTTCTATCCTCTGGTGTGGCACAGAACAAATCTTATTCTCATTTCATAGGATGACTATTCAAATGCTCAAAGATATTTAGATAATACATCCTTCACAAGGTTTTTACTCTCTAGGCTAAACATACTTTGTTCCTTGAATAGATCCTTATAGGTTAATACCTGTTTTCTGCTATTTTATCTCCTCTGGGCATGCTGTAGCTTGTCAATTCCCTTCATAACAAATGGTACCCACAATCCAATGGAATACTACAAATTTGGTCTGACCAAAGCAAAGTACATTGAGTTACCACATTCTTTTTCCATGAATATTCTGTCTTTCTTAAAACAGCTTCAAATTACATTAGCATTTTTGGCTGCCATATATTATCACTGATTAATATCAAACATATGTTGCACTAAACCCCCTCCTACTCCTCACCCCTCCCCCTCCTGCTCCATTTCACTATCTAGGCTTAACTCCTACCCTCATCTTAGTGTACAGTTGATTTCTTGAAACCAATGATAAAATGAATACTAAATTTCATCTATTTTAATATAGTAAATCACTTTTACTTGTCAGGACATTTTTGAACACTCAGTTAACATGCAGGGGGCCAAACCCCTCCCCCCAGTTTTGTGTCATTTTCTACTTCTTTGTGATTACCAATTCTTCCAAATGCTCACAAATCCACCTTCTAATAATGTAGTTCAATCACACCCTCCTGCCCCCCAGGAATAAAAATCAAATTGAGGAATAAGGACAGGGAAGGGGGCAGAAAAAAATAGTTTTCAAAAAAATCTATCAATCTAAATACTATAGAGTTGCAATATTATAGGAAAAAGAGCACTGGAGGTGTCTATAAATTCACAAGAGACAAAATCCAAGAAAGGTTCCAGTAATAAAATCTATAGCCTCAGCTGTCTATACAAAACTCATTGAATATTTATAAGTAACAAGCAAAGGGAAATAGAGAATCTAATTCAAGGAAGCAAATTTGACCTCATATTTATCACGAAGACTTGGTGGGATGAGAACTATAATTTCAATATGGCTCTGGAATGGTATTCTCATATTAAAAAAAATACCACATAAAAGGCATGCAAAGTAGCATTTAATAATGAGAAGTTCTTCTAGGAAGAAATCAAGGATTCAGAGAGCAGTAGCATGGTAGAGCACATTTAAGCAAAGATCAAAAGAGGCAGAAAAATAAGTCACATTGTCATTGACCTTTGCACTAAAATAAACTTTAGCGTTCCTTCACTGGGAGATGTTTCTTGCCATTGTATCCCAACAGATAGTAACAGAAAGCAGCAGCCTTCCCTGAAGAGGCCAAATTGCTGATACCCAACAGATGGTAGCTTACTGTTGAGATCATCAGAGAAAATATGATGCTCCTTTGACAGTCAATACGCAATCTGAAGCTTAGAAGGAGGTGGCACAAAGACCTTGGCAGTTATATAGCATCAGAAATGTCAATTTACTTTTTCATCCATGCAAGAACTCCAGTCACATGGGTTTCTGGGTATGTGTCTCCTGTGTAAATTCACTGGCCATGTGGATTCCTGATATGTGCTCTTTCCCGTATTTAGGAACATAATAGCACTACTCTGGAAAGGATCTTTGTGGTCACATGTTTCCCGTATATGTGCTCCCCTGTGCTGATGGTGTGTCAACAAGTGTGTGCGTGGAGGATCTTTTTGTGATGCTTAATTTCTGTGCTATTTGATTAAATACTTTTTGCTTTGAAATAGTAGTAATAATAGCAACAAAAACATTGGTAATTATAATAGTAGCAGCAACAACGACAGTAATTATTATTAATATCAGTTATTAATAATATATAACACAAGAGTTGACATTTATTTGGCACCTGCTAAGGGCCAGACATTATGCTAAATGATTTACGATGATTAGCTCCTCTGATTCTCATAACAACACTGAGAGAAAGGTGCTGTTATATCCCCATTTTACAGTTGAAGAAACTGAGGCAAACAAAGGTTGAATGACTTGCCCAGGGCTACATGGTTAGTATCTGAGGGTAGATTTGAACTCAGGTTCTTTCTGACTCTAGGTCCATTGTTCTAGTCACATAGAAATTTAAATAATGTATTTTTTTTTTAAGCAATTGGGGTTAAGTAATTTGCTCAAGGTTACACGGTCCAGTTATTATTATTTCTGGGTATGGTGCTGAGTATCTGAGCCCGGATTTGATCCAGGTCATCCCGACACTGGAGCCGGTGCTCTTACTCGCTGAGCCACCTGGCCGCCCCTAAGCAATTGGGGTTAAGTAACTTGCTCAAGGTTACATGGCCAGGTGTTTCTGGGTGGGTGCTAAGTGTCTGAGCCCGGGGTTCGATCTCCAGGTCTTCTCAACACTGGCGCCGGTGCTCTTACTTGCTGTGCTACCTGGCCACCCTAAATAATGTACTTCTAATTCACTGGTAAAAGTAGAGACATCAGAAGAGCATTGTTGTCTGATTCTGGATGGGGTAGATTTCTAGGACCATTTGTGATGGTGGCCCCAGGTGCCACAAACCTTTTTTCAGTTGCCACATAACATCACAGACTGGCACCCCTGTTTTCTGGTGGCAGGAATGTGTAACTGATTTCTGGCTCTTCTGACTGTGCAAGGATCTGTTTCTCTACATTTCTCACATTTTCTCCCTTATCTCTTCTGACACTTACCACTGTTTTGGTACTTCCCAATTATTAACCTATGATCAGGATGACTTTTTGTAACGTTGTTAATAATATTAATGGTTTACATTTGTATAGCACTTAAGGTTTACACAGCACTTAGGTGATCTCATTTGATCTTCATAAAACTCTGAAATAGCTTCTTTTATTATTTCTGTTTTCACAGAAGGAAGAAACTGAGACTGAGAGGTTGTCACTTGATGAAGGCAACATGACTAGTGTCAGAGGCCAGGTTGAGCTCAGGTTTTTTTAAATCCAAGTACTCCATTATTTCCATTAGAACCTCGTCATCACCCTGCCTCATCATCTCTACAATTCCACACCAATTCTACATCCTTACAATGCTTTTAAGCCTCAATTCCCCTCTCATCAGCATTTCAGTTTATAAAAATTTGGGGAAAATTTTAGCTGCAAAATAGTAGCTCATATTTCATGAGATATCATCTTGGTCTGGACATAGACTATACTTTCCTCTCAAATCTAACTCAGATAAAAATTGGATATAGTTTACAAACAGTAATTTTTTTCACTGTGTTTACATTTCCTATTGAACTGGTCTAAATTTAGGTCAATTTAAGGGTGTGGCATAAATTTGGACCAACTTAATAGGAAGTATTAATGATTAACAGAGACAAAACTAATACCATCTTTTCTAGACAATCTAGTATAGAAAGGACTGTATTTATTCCTTTTCTCTAACAATGGAGTAGCTATCATTCTTCACCTTCATTGTAGTAACTTTAGCACTTGTCAAGATATGAAGGACATATTCTCCAATGTACTCCACTATTTTACAAGTATGATAGGTCGGAAAATATTGTTAGAAACATGCACCCTACCAAAAAAAAAAGTGCATACAGGAAGAAATGGAAAATTGCAAAGTTAAGTTGGAGATAATTTGCCTTTGTTTCTGTATCCAGGAGCCTTCATATTAATATTAAAGTCACTAGAACCTAGACAGGTGTAATGAGGATGTAAATTTTTAAGATCTTCTCTGCCCCTAGGCTAAAATGCACCTGGAACCTGGGGTGGGAGGTTTGTTTTTCAGTAGATTCTTCTTGATTAGCCAGTGAGTCAATAAGGTTGTTATATTCTCTGAGCCAGGAGAAGGCTATATAAGCCCTGATGTGTAGCTTTGTTTTGGGGCTCACTTTGAGAAGAGTTCTGTGATTTGATCAGATGAGACTCTGGAAAATCGTTGTCCAGAGCCCCCCAGCTTTGAAACCCAGATGTTGTTTGGTATGGATGTAATGGTTGGACAGTTTGGAAATCTGTCTACTTGATCTGTTTTTGTCTTGATAATTCTGTCTGTATACTTTGAAGTTCGAGGTGCTGACCTTTTTCCCCTGAACTAGGTAAATGATACATATTTGACTGATTAAAGTAAGCTTGTTAACCCATTTTGAGTTGCTTTCCTTTAACAAAGCAGATCTAAGAACCTGTGTTGGCAGACACCCTGGGGACACTGGGGTGCTTGCTGCTACAACAGGTCATATCAACATATAATAAAAACACTTAACAAAAATGGATGACCTTGGTTCTCAAACAGTTTTTGATAGCTAGTAGATAGACTACTCACCTTGCTATGATGTAGAAAATTCCTCCTAAATTTTCTGTTTATTAGTTGTTAGACCATCCTTCTTTTCTGTCTTGCTTTGAAATGGTATTTTTCTCCTTGTTTACATTTCCTTAAGTTAGAGGTTCTTAAACTGGTATTTATGAACTTGTTTTAAAAAAATATTTTGATAACTATATTTCAATGTAATTGATTTCTTTTGTAATCCTGTGTATTTTATCTTACACATTTAAAAACATTATTCTGAAAACTGGTTCATAGGCTTCATCAGACTGCCACAAGGGTCCATGACACAAAAAGGTTAAGAATACCTGCCCTAAATATTGGGATATTTTGCCTTGTTGGAGGGGGGAAGGCAGGGCATTTGGGGGGTAAGTGACTTGCCCAAGGTGACACAGCTAGTAAGTATTAAGTGTCTAAGGCCAGATTTGAATTCAGGTCCTCCTAACTCCAGGGCCGGTGCTCTATTCACTGCACCACCTAGCTGCACTTATGCTAAATATTTTTGAGTCTGGTTTGGGTGTATTATTAGAGTGCAAGGAAACCAATGGATAGCTTTTGGGGAAAAAAAATGACACTTTCATTTATTTATTTTTTAAAGTATTAATAACTTCAGAGGGAGAAAAAGAGGGAAAAGTCCACTTGTAAAGTAGTTTGACCAAAAACGAAATTATAAATTACAAAATTCTGTGATTGCTTTACCATTTCTGAACCATTACTCTAAATGTGTGGCTGAGGAAGACACAACCTCATAAAGCTGTCACCTTTGCTTTTTCCATGACAGGGATGCATATGAAGGACTGTTTGTTTTATCTCCTCTTCAACTTTATGCATTTGATTTTGCAAATATTTGGCTTTTTCTTTTCTTTTCTTTTTTTAACATAAGCAACAATGATAGTATCTTTTTAAAAAACCAGAATTTCTGACACAGAGAGGAGAGCAGCATCATGTGGAAACACACTCTGTGGAGTTTTCTATAAGTTTCTTTTTTGTAATATACAGATCAACATTTCTCTTACAATACTGGGCCAAATTTTTTTTAATCTTTTTTCAACTTAGGTAGCATTGCCCCAGAATTATAACATTTGTATAGTGTATTTATATGCTGGCATGTCTGAGCTTCCTATATTTGGGTCTTCTTTTGGGGATGGTATGCACATGTGTGGGAAGTGGTGTACTCCTTCTTGAGGGAGGAAATTGATACATTCTTAGTAGTAGTCTAACATCCCTTTTAGGAAGATGTTGCTTTAAAACTTCCTAATGCTCCTAAATATCCAAATGGAATCAATTAATTAATCATACAAGTCCACCAGAATCATTATCATGTTTTCACTATGTCCCCTTGTATGTATGACATATGTGTGAATAACAAAAAGTCTTCATCCTAACATGCTATTTATACAGATTTGGATAGTCTTTGAGTCAACTCATCTTTTCCCAATGACAACTACATAAGGAAAGGAGTCTAAAAACAGCATGTAACATAGGCTATCACTCTTGTCACTCATTCCAATGTCACACCAGAATTCTTTCTTAGGACACTTGATAAGTGAGTTATAAATCTTACCTTTGACACACCCAGACAAAAGAATGCCAAGAGCCATAACTTTCTTTAGGCTCATTTCACTAAATTCAATTCAACAAATAGATATTAAGAACCTACCACATGTCACTCTATGTAATAGGTTCTAGGAAATAAGCAGTGTTTTGTAATGGTACGATCAAGCTTAGCAAGGCCACAAGATACCTTGCCAGTGTCCTCATTAATTCATTCTCTGTCTGCAGAACAGTCCTAGGGCCCCTGAAAACATTAGCAAAACCCTCTTCCAGGATTTCTATAAACATACAACAAGAAAATCCTTCTTCAGGGCTTCTGAACCAACAGCAAGGTTCCAGAACCTCTGCAACAACAGCACTGGCCTTCACCATTCATTCTCTGTCTGCAGAACAGTCTCTGGACCCCTGAACCAGCAGAAAAGTTCCAGGACCTTTGCAACAACAGGACTGTCCTTCACCAGTGGATGAATCTGGCAAAACGACATCAAAACAGACAAAGTACCAGCATAACAGTCTCCTCAGTCCTTGGCAGCTCTGGGTGGCAGCTCTCAAAAGTCCTGGGCAGTTTGAACTGGCCCTCAGCAATACTCTCCATCTCTCTGCCTCCATGATGCTGCTTCCAGAAAAATTCTTCTGCCTCTCTCTCTGCTTGTGCCTCTCTAAATTCACATCACCAGCTCCTCCCAGTTCAGGCCTTTCTTTTCATGTCAACAAGTCCATCCTACAAGTGGGATTCACAAGCTCTGGCTTTTAACACAATCAACCAAAAACCAAGCCAATACAGGGGGATCTTTAAATTCCATTACTATTACAGTAGCTTACAAGTGGTAATTCAGTTTCTGTTTGAAGAGTTCCAAGGAAAGGGAACCCACAGCTCATGAGGCAGCTCATGCAACTTCTGGACATCTCAATGAACATATAATGATAGATAAGACACAGACTCTGCTCTCAAGGAGCTTCCAGTCTAATGAGGAAAAGGACATCTATGCAAATAAATTACATTAGAGGAAGAATGAAATAAAAGCAAATCAGTTTGTGATTTAGGAGAATGGTATCAGATAACAAAATAAATATTTATAGAACAAATTAATCCTGATTAAATACTTCCATGATCTTAAGCCTTACTCTTGTCAATTTTTACTTACTGTGTGATATATCAGGTTAAAAACAAATAATGAAAACCTAAGAATTCTGTACTTACTTATTTTAATTGTAAGCGTAAAAAAAGGAAAGCTCAGTCTGCTGGTCAAAACACTGTACTGAAAGTCAGGGGGAGCAGAATTTTACTTTGTTTATGCCCTTCTCTCCTCCTATGACTAAATTACTCCTAGACTAGATAAATACATCTATACCTGGACCTAATAAGAACTCTTGAAGATAAATTCAGGTCATTATTCTTATGGTCATTATCTTGCAAAGTGCTCTCTGTTACTCTAGAAAGGACAGCTGTCCACATGGTATAGTTTGCTCAAGTGGCCCTGCTTATAGAAAAAAAATCTCCCCTACTTCAATACTATGGGACATAAAATTGCTTTTGGGTTAAGGTATTGATTACAGAAAACATCTCTTAAATGGTGCAGTCTAGCTGGGAGGAAGAAGAGGGACAGAGATTTGCTTTCAATTAATAAGTGTTATGTCACATAAGTCAGGGTTTTGAGGAAGTCTGATACAGAGAGTACAGTTTGATGGGGGGCAGAGAAGTGAGAAATGGCAGAATATAAGAAATAAATGATTGGATCATTGAATATTCCTTGGGGAGGTCCAGTACTAGGTGGGGTGTATGAAGGAGTGAATGAATGAATAAATGAATGAATGAATGAGTGAAAAGCATACTTACTATATATCGGGCATTGTAAAGCCATGGGGATGCAATTAAAAAAAAGTCAAGAAAGCCCTTTCCCCCAAGGAACTTACATCTAATAGGAGATAGCTGGAGAGGGATATTTTGATCCCGAAAATCAGAGGGATGGTAAACATGTCCATTCCAAGAATATTAGGACTGATTTGATTATTTTTCCTAGAATTAGAGGCATAAAAGGAAAGAGAAGGTGGGCCAAGGCATTGCAATGGAAATGAAAATTTAAAGATCTTCCCTGCCCTTAGGCCCTTTGATAGGCTTAAGAGACTCTGAGAACCTTCCTTGATTTGAAAATATACTAGGCTGAATGTGGTCACATGAAGCCTATGGCAGAAGGCTTGGTTTTCAAGAATGCCCACAGCTTGATGCTGTGTGATTGGGCAGTAGGTCAAGAGGGTGGTTACATTCTCTGACCCAGGAGAAGGCTATATAATCCCTGATGTGAGGCTTTGCTTTGGGGTTCAATTTGAGAAGTATTCTGTGATTTGATCAGATGAGACTCTGGGAAGCTGATGTTGAGAGCCCCCTGGCTTTGAAAAACCCAGATGTTGATTTGGTATGGATGTAATGGTTGGACAGTTTGGAAACCTGTCTACTTGATATGTTTCTCTGTCTTGATAATTCTGTCTTTATACTCTGAAGTTTGGGGTGCTGACCGTTTTCCCCTGAACTAGGTAAACGATATATGTTTGACTGATTAAAGTAAGCTTGTTAACCCATTTTGAGTTGCTTTCCTTTGTCAAAGCAGATCCAAGAACCTGTGTTGGCAGCCACCCTGGAGACACTGGGGTGCTTTCTGCTACAGGCATGAAGATGTCCTGAGTGCAATATAGTCAAATATGATTTCAGCTATGTATGGATAATTCACAAATCTGACTATCTAGGCCCCAGGGTAGGATCTTGTACAAGGAGGCTGAGAGTAAATCTAGGCAGGATTGAATCTGCCTGCTACTCACATATTATCAGTAGTCTTAGTCCCTTGATTGTTCTCTTTGACCAGAGGACAAGGTAATGGTCAGAGGCCTCTATTTAAAGGGGGGGGGCAGATCGAAGATCATCATAGTCTTTTTCTCCATTTCCCAACAGCTACTGGACTTTTAAATTTATTTGGAATTCTCCATAAAGTTCCTACTTCAGTTATTTCCCAAGTGTTCCTGCCCCCAACCCCTCCACACACTTTTCAGCTTCTTTATACATATTGTCTTCCCTCATTAGATAGTAAGATCCTTGAGGGCAGGGGCTGTCTGTTTTTATTTGTATCTCCAACATTTAGCACAGAGGGTATTAATAAATGTTGACTGACTTACTGATGTGGCATTAAGATGGAGGGAGAGCTGAGATGATGCTGCAAGATCTTTGAAATCAAGCATAAACTATTTTGGTTTTGGGGAAAGGAAAGATAGAGTGTCAGAAGAAATTATTTAGAGGGAAACAAATTGGTTTAATGTACAACTTCCTAGGCAAAGAAATTTCAGTGGATGATCCACCCAGTCAAGGACTCCTGGGGAGAGGGAAGTTGTAATGAAGGAATATGGTGAAGAATAACTGCCACACTGGTTTAACCTGATCGGTTCCTGAACTCTATCAGGGTTGGGGGCTCCATACTCATCAGATGTGGTATCTCAGCCTCCTCTGTGGATGATTTCATGATTCCTACTTCTCCCTTTTGATTTAAGCTTAGTATTGTCCCATGTAGCCTTGGTGGACTAAGCTCTGAAATGAATTATTACTAGCCTCTGTTCCCATGAATATGGAGATATTTGTCTCTGTTGGTCTAGGAATCCTCCCCAGGTGAGGGCAAGCAAATGTGAAGCTTCTTCTTTTTAATTTCTTCTTCCTTCTTCCTCTTCCTTCTCCTTTTTATTCTTTCTGTTCTTGTTCTTCTTGGTCTTGTTCTTCTCTTAACTCTTCCTTCTCACCCTCCTCCTCCTCTTGCTTCTTTTTCATTCTTCTCACATCCATTGATATAAGGAATTGTAATGGGAATGTAAATTTTAAAGATCTCCCCTGCCCCTAGGCTAAAGTGCATCTGGAGCCTGGGGTGGGAGGCTTGTTTTTCAGTAGATACTTCTTGATTGGCCAGTGAGTCAATAAGGTTGTTACATTCTCTGAGCCAGGAGAAGGCTATATAAGCCCTGATGTGTAGATTTGTTTTGGGGCTCACTTTGAGAAGTGTTCTGTGATTTCATCTGGATTCTGGAAAGCCGTTGTTGAGAGCCCCCCCTCGGCTTTGAAAAATCCAGATGTTGATTTGGTATGGATGTAATGGTTGGACATTTTGGAAACTGTCTATTTGATCTGTTTCTCTGTCTTGATAATTCGGTCTGTATATTCTGAAGTTCGGGGTGCTGACCTTTTCCCCTGAACTAGGTGAACGATACATATCTGACTGATTAAAGTAAGCTTGTTAACCCATTTTGAGTTGCTTTCCTTTATCAAAGCAGATGCCAGAACCTGTGTTGGCAGCAAACCCTGAGGATGCTTGGGGTGCTTGCTGCCACAGGAACTCATGGTAAGGAAATTTTCTAATCAAGGGAGATCTATGATCTGCCACTTGAGACTCTTTGGGTACTAACCTAGTAAAAACAAAACAGGAAAAAGCCTTTTTGGAGGAAGGTGTGTTATGACCCAAGGGCTTTCTTAGCTTTAACTTGGCAATGAGAAGGAGAGAAAGAGGGAGGAGATGGATAGGGAGAACACACAGACACACACACACACACACACACACACACAGACACACACAGAGAGAAGTAGAAATAGAGATAGAAAGAGAAACAGAGATAGAGATAGAGAGGCAGATATTGAGAGAAAAAGAGAAGAAGAGAAATTGATAGAGAAGAGAAGCAGATAGAAACAGGAAGAGATGGTGGTGAGGCTGCAGGGAGACAAAGAATGAGACACACACAAACAGACACAGATGCAGTAAAACAGAGAGCTAGAAGCAGAGATGGAGAGCACAACACACAGAGAAAAATAAACAATGAAAGAGAGAGGAAAGGGGAGAGAGAGAGAGTGAATAAAATATTTTCCTGCTATAATTAGTGTCTAAATCAAATGTAACCTGATGTTGACATAGTAGCAATTGCCATCTTTAACCTCAATGAATGTACAATGAGTTTTTTAGATTTCAGATTCTAAAAGCCTGCACTTGTCCATAAGCACGTTACATAAAGGGAGAGCTCTGGGAATGTATGAAAAACAATTTTGTTTTCAATTAAACAAGCCTAGCGAATGGTGTATTCCTCTTGTCTGGTGTGATGATGCCAGGCAGTCTGGTGACACTGCTCTCTTGATTGTTTTACTCCTTGGGGAAAGCTTCTTTGGAAGAATTTAAATCTCACCCAGCTAAATCTGACCCTATTCCCCCCCCCATTTTCTTCACTGTTCTCTGTTCCTTACTCAAGCTGCCAATAAAACAAAATAATTTTTTTAAGTCCATATTATACTGGCAAATTTTGTTTACAACTGTAAAAAGCTTCTGAGTTTGGATAGGAATATAATTTGTAGGGTTCAAATGACCACAGTAAAATCACCCTTATGTTTGATTAATGCTACAAAAAAAGACATTTCAACCAAATTGAAATATATCCCATAAATAAACCAAGGACACATTATCATTTTCATTATAGGTTTGATGAAATATTGTCTTAAAGAGAGATACACCACTGGCAGTGATGAAAAACAAGACATCAGAAATTCCATTTAAGTGCAGGTGGCAGTGTTATTTACTGCCAGAAGCTCATGTTACCACTAGACTGCTTAAATTCACACAGAGAGAATATATTCTCCTAGCTTGTGACAGCAGTGGTGGGTGGGGGGGGAGTGGAAACCATGTGGGTGAAATCACATTCTCATAATCAACTTGCTGATCCCTGAACACACTTGGTACTTTCCTACCTCTGTACCTATGTAACCTTTTCCCTTCAGGAAATCTTTCCCTTAAATCTTCCCCCCCCCCCCACCACACTCCTCCTTTCCATCTGTCCAAATCCTAGCAATCCTTCAAGGCCTAAATTTAAATGTCAGACCTTTCAAACACTTTCTGATCTCCACAAATAGATAGCAATACTGGGCTTCTTGAGGGGAATAATTACAATTTGATCAGTTAGAAAAAAAATTTGGGGGGGAGTAGGAATAATGGGTGACAGAGTAGAATGAGATCTGAACATTTATTTGTGATTGCCTGCTACATGTCAGTAGATATATATAAGTGATCCTCTGTTTGCTGTTTAAGGCACTTTCTAACCACCTCCTCCCCCACCTTTCCTGTCTTCTTTTACTTTACATCCAGACTCCACTATGTACCCTGTTCAGTGACATGGGCCTCTTTGTAGTTCCTAGCCTAGAATGTTCTGCCTCCTTATCTCTGCCTTCTGGCATTTCAGGCTTCCTTCAAATCATAGCTAAAATCCAACTTTCTTAAAGAGGCCTCCATCTCTTGATCCACTTTAGTTTTTGTGTCTTCTCACTGTTCATTATCTTTGATTTATCCTGTATAAATTTGCTTGTACCTGATTGTTTACATGTTGTTTTCCCATTAGACTATGAGCTCCTTGTGGGCAGGACTTTCTTTGTATCACAGAACTTAATACAATTCCTGGAACATATTAGGTGATTAATAAATGTTTATCAGCTTCCTGACTGTGCTAGTGTAAAGCCAAGCATGAGCAGCTTTCCAGAAGAATGCTACTATGAACAGCTTTTAAGGTTCTGATTACGTAGTATAGTGAACACCCTATTTATTCAATAATGAATCAGAGCAAAACATTCACAGTAAATCAAGGTACAGCATTCATAATAGTACAGCTTATCACAAATAATCAAAATACAGCATTCACAACAACTTATCACAGAAAATGGCCACATAGTTTATCACCACAGTGGTCACACAGTTTTGAACAAAATGTTATCATTTAGTCAATCAATTACTTAGTAACTCAATCATTCAATCAACTCAATCATTCAGTCATCCTCCTTAAGGTTTGCCTCCTTAAGGGTCACAAAATACACTAGTTAAAGTTCTCCACTCACAGGGCACACAAAGTTACAATATCAGTCACTACTCAGCACTCTCTTAAGGGGTAGTGCAAAATACACAGGCCATCCACCCCTCAGTCACAAATAAGTTACATTCTTCTCAGTCAGTACACAGTATCCAAGTAAAATCTTCTTTCAGCTTGACTTGGGTTAGTCTTTCAGATTCCCTGGATCCCCTTCCATCGTCCCAGCTCCTACCTGGATTCACCAAACTGTCACCTAGGTTCAAAGGCAGATAGCTCCCAGTTCCTTGTCCAGCTTTCCGTGCTGCTCATGTTCCACACTGAAGCTCAGTGTTCAGTCCATCTTAAATCCTTCACAGTCTCTGTTCCTGGGAAGTCAAGGCTTAACAAAGCCACAAACAGGTTCATTCAAAATACCAGTATCACAGCCATGCTTCCTCAGTCTTTGGCAGCTTCCAGGAGAACCTGGTAGCTCCCTAGCAGAAGCTCCAGCTGGTTCCCAAAATAAAAAATCATTCTCTCCAGCCTGGATCCTCTTCAGCTTCCTCAGCAGCAGCTGCTTCTGCCTCCATGAAGCTTATCCCAAGGAGTTCTAACTCTCCCTCTCTGGGGCTTTTCCTTATATACAGTATTGCTCCTCCATTTTCAGCCCCTTCCTGTTACATTAGCAACAGGAGTTCATACCTTTTGTTTCTTTAACAGAGGCTTAATTTGAACTAGGTGCTAAGTACCTCTCAGCTTTCCAATACAAAGGATCTTTAAATTTCATTACCATTACAACTAGTTGCTTTGGTGTTTAAAAATATTAAATAGGACACAATCCCTGTCATCAACAAGTTGACAATCAAGTAAGAGTGAGGCAAGTACACAAACTACTATTGGTGAAGGTTGTAGTATATCATTAGTGCCATGAGATAACTGCAGTCTCCAGTGGTAGTCTGGAGGCATTGAAGAGCTTCTCAGATGGCCCTTCAGAACCATAGAACTCAAGATAGAAGGGAACTCATTAACCCTTTAGTCTAAATCCATGCCTACCTTTGATTTCTTCTACAAGGTTCACTAGTGGCCATCCACCATCTATTTAAAACCTCCCATGAGGGAAAGTCCCTCCCTCCTGAAGAAGCCCATCCCATTTTTGGCTAGCTGTAGCAAAAGTGGCTACCTCTTCTCCCACTTTGGAAATGGCTTCAATGCCGGCATACAAGTATATAATACCAAGGTTTAGATGTGGGTATGAGGGGAAGAAATAAAAGGGTAGGCTAAGATTCCATAAGAGTCTAGCCAATGCTAACAGCTAAAAACATCTTAGTAGATTCTGGAGGTTTTGTGATTGTTTGTTAAGAAGTTTTGAAACACCTCCTAAGAACCCTGGTTCTCTCCCTACCCCCACTCCCTTGCTTTGAGTCGAGAGGATTTCTCAGTGCTGGGTTTCCAAACAGCCCCCAGTTTTTCTGTTAACCCCTCTCATAGAAGAGAATTTATCCCTCCCTCCCACTTTCTAACCCTTCCTCCCTCCCTCACCTGGTGAAAGGAAGGAGGGAGGAGGGGCCACAGTTTACAGCTTGGGCCTCACCAGCCGTGGCCTTGGGCCCTGGGGCAACCCTGAATGCCTGGAAGTATCACCCAGGTTCTGCACATGCTGCTCACCATCCCATCCTCAGCAGGGGTGGGAGAGAGGAAAGTGATCTCATCTAGGCAGTTAGAGGTAAAAAAAAAGTCACCCAGTCTCCAAACTTGGGTAAGCCTGCTATTTAAAGTTGTATTTTTAACATGTTAATGATGACATGCCAATTCTCTGTGTAAAATAATTTGGAAATGCATTCAACAAAATTGAAGTCACCAAATAAGTAATGGGTTTGTTTCAAGTTTCAAATTGGTAAACTTTTTTTTTAATCAGTTATGTCAAGCAACTTTTCATAATTTAGTTACAGCTAAAACAATTTGGCTATTGCTTATGGAAATTATTAAGATTGCTGGTTATTGTTTTAATGTGTAAATGTCTCTAAAAGCTTGTTTGGGTTATGGAGTTCAATGAACTTGGTTTGTTGAGAATTTCCAAATATGTACAAGTGGTCTCTAATGATTGGCTTTTTCATCAGGACAAATTTAAAATTTGAGGTGTAAATCCTGGAAATTTTTTTCCCTAAGGTGTGATTAGTGAAATTTTCTGTTTGTGGTAAAAGTCCCTGGAACCATGACTGATTTTGTTTTGAGTTTTATGATGGATCATAATTATCCCTCAATAATAATAGTTTGCAATCCATCATCTAAAAGACATGCCACAAACTATTTAGTATAGGTGGGAGGTCTGAATAGGGAAAAGCTGAAAGGACAGTTTTAGCCTCAGTCTAAGATGGGATCCTCCTGACTCAGTTTTCGTATTATGTTCCTTTAAAAAGGAATGTAATTGACCCTGGCTATTCCTCAGTCTGGCTATGAGGTGGAATTGACACTACATGGTTAGAAAATCCTGTCATACTTGGTATAAATTTTGTCCCTGCTTTATCGGTTTAGCAGATTTCTATAATCAGAGCAAATGGTCAGTAAAAGATATGAGCACAATGCAAGTGTGTGAGATCTCACTGTTTTGATCTTAATGTGAAGTCAATCCATACCCCAAACTACTGAAATTAAATCAGAAACCTCTTCAGATTGATTTGGGGAAGAGAATTTCATTGCAATCAATTTTCTTAGAAGGAGGTAACCTATTTGGCCTAATCATTACTTAAGTATCCTCCCAAGTCTCTTGTTATAATTGGAGTAAAAAGTCAGTCTCTGACACATTCATTTGTGTAACTATTGAACTCAGGGGTGGAAAACTTTTACCTGCAAAAGGGTTACCTAAACTTTTGAGAAAGTAATGAGATCAGATAAGCCTGCAGGTAAAATGAAAATGATTTTAATAGGGCTCTTACACTTTTATTTCTTTCTATATTTGGGCCCTGCAGACCTGTTTGTCAGATTTGTGTCTTCCAGACTTACCTAAAGTTGGTAGCAAACAATGGGTACTAGCCAATGTCCCTCCATCTTCCCCTGGATGCAGCCTGTTATGAGTTCCATTTAACCTCCTCTCCCTGGAGGCAGAGACAGCTCTACACCCTTTGCTAGTAGAAAGCAGTTTCAGAAGCCACAAACTTTGCCCTTATCCAAAAAGAATTTGGGTCCCATTTATTTGAGGGGGGAATGATGGGGATGGGATCTGAACTCCCAAAAGGAAAAGTCCATGTCTTTGGGATCTGGACCCCAAAAAAGAAAAGCCCCTGGACTTTCCCATATGGTGTAGGTCCCTGGCCTTCACCTGAGGCAATTGGCCCTTTCCAGTTAATTAACTGACCTTTCATTGTCTGCACCTGGCCCCAACCTAGACTGCTAGTCCCTTAATTCCATTTTTTTTTGCCCTTTGGAGGGCAATTGGGGTTAAGTAACTTGCCCAAGGTTACACAGCTAGTTTTTTTTGTGTGGGTGTTAATTGTCTGAGGAAGGAACCGAATTCTGGTCCTCTTCACTCTGGGGCTGGTACTTTACTCACTGTGCCACCTAGCCACCCTCCCCCCCCACTTAATTCCATTTAGATTCCTTCTCTGTTCCCACAGTCTTCTGTATAAAAGATTGATCTTGCCTCCATGAAAGTGCTCAGATTCTTTAAGACTCTAGCCAATGCTCAAATTCCTTAAAAATCTAGCCAATATGGTAGATTTTTAGAATCACATCCACCTTCTATCAATGTTCTAATAAACCTTGTCTTTGGCTGAAAATAAAAAGAAATAAAAGGGTAGTTAATGGTTGTGAGCAACTAGAAGACATCTAATGGCCATGCTTCCCCTGGCAAACACAAGGGGTCAATAGTATGTCATTTTCTCTTTCAAACACTGGCAGCCTTCTTGAATAATTGCCTGTGATAGTAATGGAATTTGAAGATCCCTTGTATTGGCAAGCTAACAAATGCTTAGCACTTATTTTCAAGTTAATTATACCAAGCCTCTGTTAAGAAACAGAAGGTATGAACCCCTGTTGTTAACAGGAAGGGGATGGAGCAGGGAGGAACTAATACCATATATAAGAAGAGGCCCAGGCTGTAGAAGGGAGAGATTTAGAGAACAGAACTTATTCTAAAAACTGTACAGTACTTCTTGGAGCAAGATGCATGCAAGCTGAGGAGGAGAGGCCCAGGCTGGAGAAAGTGATTTTGATTTTGAAAACAGAGCTTATGGTGATGGAGTTTCTTCTGAGAGCCATCCAGAACTTCTCCTGAGACTTTTCTTCTGGGAACTTCTTCTGAGAGCCTCTGAAAACCAGGCTGAGGAGCTTCCTGCTAGAGGGAACTTGGTCTGTTGTGAAGGGTTGGGGACGTGGGTGTTCTGAGAGCCAGCTGAAACTTCTTCTGAGAGGTTTGGAGAACCAGTTAGAGATGCTGAAGACTTCTGAGGGCCAGCCAGAGCTTCCAGAGAAAGCATGACTGTGGTGTCAGTACTCTGTCTGTTTTGTGTCTATGTTGATTTCACAGGCAGAAAGAGAATTGAGATGATAGTGCTGACCATGTGTGTGAATACTGTTGTAATTCTCCTAAGCTTGATGTGTGTAGATATTGTTGTGGCTCTATTAAGTTTTCCCTTCCCAAGAATAGCAACTGTGAAGGACTTGAGGTGAATTATACACTGTGAGCTTCATTGTGGAACAGGAACTGCATGGAGAGCTGGACAAGGAATTGGGAGCTGTCTGCCTTTGAACTCAGGTGGCAGTTGGTTAGATTTAGGTAGGAGCTGGGACAATGGAAGAGGAACCATGGAAGCTGAGAGCCCTCTCCTTGGGTATTTAATGCTGCCTGATGAGATTATGACTTAATTTTACCCCATGGATGGAGGATTTTGACCTTTGTACTTTGATGATTGAATTAAGGATTTACTAAATGGAGGACTTACTAAATGAATGTACTTTGTTTAAAACTTTAGTGAAAACTATGTGGCCATTTTAGTGTTAAGTTGTTGAGTTGTGACATGCTGAATGCTGTTTTTTTATTTTCTGTGAATGTTTTGCTCTGATTTGCTACTGAATAAATAGAGAGTTCACTATACTGTATAATCAGAACCTTGAAGCTTTTCACAGCAGCAGTCATCTGGAAATCTGCTTATCTTGGCTTTATATTGCCCCTCTATGCAACAAGGTTCCAGCTATGAGACTTTGCCTTTTCTACTGAGAAGGTTTGAATTAAGATCCTACTGGTGAGAGTTGCAATTGCTGGCACATCAGCCAGAGAAGGCTAATTCTGATATGTTCACTTAGGAGCTGGGCCCAAGAGAACTATTTACATTTTTTTTGGCATTTCATAGTCACAAGCTGCTTCTTGCTATAAACGACTAATATATTTTCCTTTTTCTACTATGCTGGAAGAAGGAAGGTTTATGAAGGCAACAATCCTCCTGAAAGTCCTGCTTTCTTCTCATGCTGCTCAAGAACAACAAGAAAATGAACTAAGAAATTATAATTAGCCCTCAGTGTTGAAGGAGAATATTGATCCTGAGAGTGAATGGTTAGGAAGGAAGGAAACGAAACATGTGTTAAGTGCCTACTATGTGCCAGGCACTTTTCGAAGAGTTTTGTAAATATCTCATTTGTAAAATCCCCACAACTTTGGGAAGTAGGTACTATTATTATTTTCCAGTTGAGGAAGTGGTTAACCCAGAGTTTCACAGTAAACAGTAAGTACCAGAGGTTAGATTTGAACTAGGGGGTTTCCTGATTCCAGGCTAGGCACTCTGTCTAATGTACTAACTAGCTGCCTCCCAATTGGATCTAAGAGAAAAAAGTCTAAAAGAGGGTGGAACAAGATAAGCCAAAGAATGAAAAAAATTTGAATCTGACTTTCAAGTAGAGTTCTCTTGAGTTAACAGGAGAGGAATATGTGGGAAAACTGGCACCAAGGCCCTGTCACATATCCAGGTACAATTTCATCAAGCTTATATTTTGCTACTTCGCAACTTCTATCCACTATTCCCAAATCTGCCCTCTGGGGTCAGCCTTAACAAATTGAAGCCTTTCCCCACATAATAGACTTCAAGAGAGCTATCATGCTCCCACTCACTAGTAAGTAGCAAAACCTAGATTTGAACTCAAATGTCTTGACTCCAAATACAGTTAATTTCTATTTAACTTTTCTTATGTGGCCATCAAAATAATTAATTATTTACATAGCTGACTTTTCTTCCCAGAAATATACCTGGAACATCAAATTTGTCAAAGTAAACAAAAAGCCTAATTAGTCAAAAATTGTGACCAAATTATATTTTCAAAGAAACTTCAAATATGAATAAACTAATGTTTGGTTTGGTTGTATGTTTTCTCCATATCAAACAGTCATGGAAATTTCTAGGAGTATGTTGGTAAATATTTGATAGCTGGCTCTCTGGGAAAAAAAAAGTACTCCTGATATACTTTCAAGTTTCTGTATTGCTTTCTTAAGTTTAGACAATCAACAAAACAACAAATCAAGTCATAATTTGTAAGTTTGCTGATTTTATAGGTGTAAATGAAAGTTTAGCATTGAAAGTTTAACAACCAGCTTTCAGTACCTCTTGGAAGCTTCCTGTTCCATAAGATTTCCCAGTGAATATGTGCAGGTGTTTTAGGAGTTGGGAGCAAGCAGGTGAAGTACAGAGCTATTGAAAGGGTAAGTCCAATATAAAAAAAAAACTTTTGGTCATGTTTGTGAACAGGTAAAAGGTCAATTTTATTATTATTTTCACCTAACATATGTTTGTCAAATTAGGTTGAATAAGATCTCGGATCTACTGTAACTGAGCTTATATTTTCATTGGGGGAAGAGAAAGAATATCCATATAATAGAGAACAAGGTAAGAGTAAAAATAGTGAGTCCTAAATTATATGGATAGACAATAAATACTTTCTCAATTTGGGAAAAGAGAGAGATAAATACCATGTTTCCCCAATAATAAAACCTATACTGAAAATAAGCCCTCCCCTTACTGTGTAAGATTCCTCTAAAATAAGCCCTCCCCCGAAAATAAGCCCTATTGAGATTGCTACTGTAGTGAAGGTGAT